>NC_047660.1:40146720-40746720 GCF_011762505.2 Arvicanthis niloticus
GCTGTAAAATTTGAATAACCTTTTCCACAAAAGTCTCTTGATTCTCTGTGAAGAGGACTACAGGATGCTCTATATTATGGGTACTATGGAAGCTCAGATGTACACACACACACACACACACACACACACACACTAAGCTGGAAGGCTGCTCAGTAAAGACTGATCATTTGCAACATAAATACTAATACATAATAATAATATTTAACACATAAAAATAAATACAGAAATTATTCAATAATAAAATGGATGAACCAGCACCTCATAGGTTGAGTTCTGTTACCAGTTGGATTTTGTGGCAGATAACCAGTAGCACCCCAACTCCTATAAGCAAAGTCTGGTTTGATTTGATGCCCAGATTTCTTCTAAATACCAAAGATGGGTTAAAGATGGGCCCTAACACTATAGAAATGCCCTTGGGACCTACTTCTCAGGGAGTATGCTGAAATCACAAATTAGGGGTAGGAAAAGTGGGTTTTCTTAGGTATGGAAACACCTTGCTGTCGCTTTGGAACTCCAGTGGATGGATACTGCTTTCCCCAGGCCCTCTGCCTTCACATAAAACTCCACAGAGGTGAGATCTTTGGTGATGTGCTTCCTACCACATGTCTAGCACCTCAGTGAAGGTATGAATGACTACAAGTTCGCATTAAGCACATCCAGGATAAATCCAAATATGGGCATCTGCCAGGACATCTGGAGCCTCCCATAGAGAAACAAAGGAGGATTTAAACGCATATCTTTGAAAATTCAACGTTTCCCAGGTGTTTCCACGGCTTAATTATGCCTTTATCAACATCCATTTCCTCCAGGTGCTAACGTCATCGACGAAGCCTCCGTTGTGCACATAAGAGACTAAATCACACACATACTTGCTATACAAATTATCTTTCTTTCTCCCATTAATGACACAGGAGGGAAATGACTCCGCTTGTGCTCAAGAACAAAGAAGAGAGCTGAGCAGTTGCCCAATGACACTAATCAGAGTTAGCAGAAAATATGTTTAATTCATTTTCTACCTTTTTCCTTAGTTGAAATGTTTTGACCAGAAAATCAGAAAATTATTTCACGTTTATACCTCATTAGTCTTATGTAAGCATCAGTTCACTTTTACTAAAGATAAGAGTTACCTTGCAGGCTTTTACCCAATCATTTATGCTTGATAAATGAAGCCCTGAAGCAGATTCTCAACAAAAACCGGAAGACATGTATGTACTATTGTGTTGCATGGAGGTTTTACCAAGTGTAGATGGCATCTTTACGTCAAATGGGAATGCAGAAAGAATAGGTGGAGGCATTATCCAGTGATACAAACAAAAAGCATGGTCAGACTGATCTGCCAAAGCAAAAACAGACACTGCACTTGCTGCGTGTAAGTAAAAGCATGGAGGCAGATCTGCATTTTATATGTGTGCCTCCAACACAGTTGCAAAGAGACATACAATGTATCTATATAGAGCTACTCTGTCTACATCATAGTTCCCCTTCTTTGAGTCAGCACAGCATTCGAAAACCACTAATACAGACGAAAAGAAGTGAGTTGGAAAACAATGTCAAAGTTGGTTTTTCGGTTTTTGGTTTTGTTTTCAGTTTGAAGCAATCAACAGTGTCCATTTTGTCTCCAACCTGGATAAAACAATGTCCATTAGAAATGCTACAAGAAGATGTTTTGGTTTTGTGGAGATAATTGGCACTCAACACTCCTAGTAATTAACAGCATCAGGTCCTGTCCCTCGGGCAGCATTTGGTCACCCATTGCTTCTCCATTTGTGAGCAAATGGGAGAGTGCAGGGGTGCTGGGAACAGATGGGGAAGAAATACAAGTACCTCACTGGCACCTTGCATGGATGCCACATGCTGTTGTTCTTTTTCTGTCCCCATCATTAGTGCCTCTGGCTTCAAAACTAGGTCTGAAGAGCCCATGGGCAAGTACAGCTGCTACCAGCTGTGCAGGCCACTCTTCCCATTCCCTGCACCATTCACTTGGCACCCTCTGGCACTAAGAAGGAATTTCTGTGCTGAGTCCTTCACTGTCTAGACATGTGGGTTTCACAGTTGATTTTTTTTTCCTTTGCAACAATAACAACTCAGTAGGGCTGTAGTTAGGGGTTAATTGGGCATAAAGACAAAATGTGAAAAGACCCAGCTGTTCCTCTCAGGGAGAATTCCAGAGAGTTATTATAATGAGAAGTACCTTTCAACAGTAGCACTCCGTCTGGTGATCACACCAAGACCCCAGATGTGACTAAAGTCATGGAGAGAAATCTCTAGTAGGGGACACCAGAGAAAGGGGCTATGAAAATGAGAAAGGGTAAAAAAACCAATAAATACTAAGAAATATTATTCAGATCTTTAGATATAAACAGAGTGGTGGATGTTTATTAAACAGAAGTTCATTAACAGCACACAAAACTGTAAGCTTTGGCTCAGGGTAATTCTCATTTTATAAATGAGAAGCTATGGGCTCAAAAAAAAAAAAAAAACGGTTGCATATAGCTAACCAACAAATACCAGTCTTTGTTTTAAATTCACATAACCACTTGGGAAGTCCCTACCCCCCTCCCTGCTGCCCCCAGGAGTCTTTCCCTAGAGTTCTGCCACTTTCGACCAACTGTCTAGCAGAATGACGTTGAACAGGTCACTGGACTTCAGAATCTATCTCTGCAAACAAGAGTATCCATCCCAAGTATGGTGACAGCTTCCTGACTCAAAATTACCTGTCAAATGTATTTAAAATGTGCACTTTTGGATCGCTTCATAAATTTGATACATCAAAATCTCTGTGGGAAGATGCCCAAGGTTCAATTATTAATTTCTCTTAATAAGGCTGAAGGACTAATAGAACAGCTGATTTCCTAAGCATCTTTTAGATGCAAAAATCCTGTGGCTCTGGTGGTAGATGTGGTAACCAATGAAATCTCAGTACCTTCAAAATTGGTTCCTTAAAAAAACACTCAATATAGTTCTATGGAGTGGAAATTATTTTTAATCACAAGAAGTAATTTTGATGACTTTGCTTTATTTCCAAGATCCAGTTCCTTCTTGAAAGATAAAGATTGATTTCTAAACAATCAGTGAATAAAATCTTCAAATTTAGGACTATTCAGAAAAATGCCCTAGGTCACACATCATTTTTTAAATCAGCCCTCTATTGGGTTGATTTTAAAGAAGCCCATACTCTGGGGAAATGAATGATTTTTAGTTTTGTGCCTAGCTTTTAACAGCTGAACCATCTCTCCAGCCCATGAATAATTTAAAAACAAAAAACAAAAACAAAATTTGATCATCTTGATTAGACCCTCCAAATGGTTGAGCCAGATGAAATTGCTTTTTACTTGCAAAAACAGTACTTCCCTGTGGTTCAACCTAACTTGTATGTATGTGTGTTTGTGTGTGTGCTTACACTGGTTGGGGTTAGTTCTTATGATTCCAACTTTTAAATGATAACTTTCTTGATCCTTTCTCATAATGCAAGACTGCCCTTGTGTGTGTGTGTGTGTGTGTGTGTGTGTGTGTCAGTGTGTGTGTCTGTGTCTGTGTGTGTGTGTGTCTGTGTGTTTGTGCGTGTCAGTATTCTCCATAGATGTTAAGGCATGGTGTTGATGGTAAATCAATTTTCCCATTTTACTGTTTGGCCTATGTCTAAAATTCTTAGAAATTAATTATAAGCTCAAGGAGACCAAGGAACACTGTCTGTTCCCTAGCACAAACTACTGAAACCTGTTCCTCCAACATACAGATGCCTGTGTATTTCCCCAGTAACTCGGTATATGGTTGAACTGTGTCTTTTAAAAGACAGTTTCATAGTCTAGCAAATTTTTGTCAGCTGCATTTCTCTTATAACTCTTCAGGCCATTTTCTTCCAACTAAGCATTCAGTCATTGTCACTAAACACATGAATAGGAAAAAGAAATCTTAAAGTTAACAATTGAGCAAACTGGCATAGATTTACAGGGATTGAATGCTCAGAGAAGAAATAAAAACAATTACACTCACTCAGTCAAATGAAGTATTCTGTGCCTCTTTTCCACCCTCTGCAATCTTCCTACGAGTTGCCCAACTTGGGGGTGCCAGCGGGATTATTGGGCAACCTCAGCTCCAACTAAAGCCCCCAGAAGCCCTCATTCAGCAGTGAAATTGTTGTCTTCCTCTGATCCACAGATTATGGAGATGAGGAGATGAATGTACAGCACTAAGATTCCCCGCCGAGATAGCTTTTCACTCTCTTCGGTAGGAAAAAGATCAAAAGGAAACCGGCTAATTAGCATACCAAAGAAGGCAAAAACCCCTGGAGCTTTATCGTTGTTGCAATCCAATAATAAACACCCGAGTACAAAAAAGATTATTTGATAATGACACACAGAATTGAAAGCCTTTGAAATAGCAGCTTCTAGAAAAAAAATATTTTTGGAAGTGAAAAATATCCATAATTATACAGAATAATGCTTATACATTGGGGAGAGGCTCTCGGTTCCTACGAGGGCTTGCAGACCCACTTTCTCTACTAAGAACAACCATGTGGATCTCCTTCATCTGAACAACTCAAAAAGCCTACAAAAGATTTCAAATCCCTGCCCAAGCAAACACTCGACTCTTTCATACCCACCCCTCTGAAATTAAATACAGAATTCTTGCTTTAAAATAAATGTCCCCTTTTCCCAGACCAGGATCAGGCAGAGAGGCTTCAGCTCAAAAACCAAAGACATCTGCAACTCTTTGAGATTCATTATCCTTCTCTGTTGCTGTTTTGGGGTTTAGAAATTCTGGTAGTCTCTGCAAATATGGGCGTTTTTCAAGGGAGAAGAATGAAGCAGCTGTTTAATTATAAACAGGTTACTCTGCCAGAGAGAGTATAGGCTCCCACCAGGGAAAGACCTGCTTAAAGAAAGTCATTCCCTCACTTTGTGTATTAATCTCAGAATTGTGGCACTTGTCTTTAGACAGTGAGCAGACCTGTATATGGTCATCAGAAGTGATGCTTAGTCTTGCTGTGTTTGATTAAGTTGCAAGCCTCTCCCTTCATACTAAGCATGAAGACAGTAATAGCCAGCAATGGATAAGTCAGCAATGGGCCTTCCCAGGCTAACCTTCAGTCCTTCTACAAGGACAAACACGATGCTCCTCTGAGTTTAGGAGCTAGAAGACATACTACTAGAACATGTTTTAGGGGACATGTTTTTTCACATGGAGAAATAAGGGTTACCCTTAAGTCAAAGGCTAGTTCCTTTTTAAAATACTTCACTTACACACACACACACACACACACACACACACACACACACACACACACACACAATTATTTTGCATAGCCTTAACACAGGTAGTTGTAGTACACTTACCAGAAAGTCCTAGCCCAAGGACTCGCCTCACTTTAGAAATATTTGAACTTATTTCTAACCAAATAAATCAGTGTTTAAAGAGTCTCTCTCTTCACGAACTAGAGTTTAAATGAATGATCCTTCTCCTATTTTATAAATTTATGTTTTTCTTAAACAAAATTTGGATGAGAAATGTTATCTTTGACTCTCCATCCAATAAGATACATTTTTCCTGGAGGCCTCTATGTTCTTTGCAATTGGATAAAACACTTAAGAATATTATTTTGTTAGTTTCATACACAATTCTTTCTGTTGTCATTCTTTTTTAGAAATTGTCCATTGGCAACGAAGCAAGCTTCAAACCAGAATTTTACTTAGGAAATGTGTCTACAGAAGTTAAAGAAATGTCGTTTACCCACCACTCCAAAGTATTAATTAGACTTAGCTCTTTGCCAGCTAAGTACCAGAGGAGCCCATGGTGATTAGCTGCACTAATTGGAATTTCAAGTGGGTCTGATAACCACACAAAGATAATAGGATTATACCTCCCTGCCCTGGAAAAAGAAGTAGCTTTGTCATAACTGTTTAGATGGTGGTTTTAAGTCGTTTCACACCTAACTACTCCCAAAGAAAGAGAACACTTGAGATTCTATTTTTATTCCTTCAAAGAAATTAAATTTTAAAAGGAAAAGTCTTGTGGGTTAGCAGTAAAAACAAAGAGAACAGCCTTCTTTGTCTCTGGGTGCTGACTTGTCTGGAGAAACACAAAAAGATAACCTTTCCTGACCACCACCAAGAGTCCCTATGAGTCAAAGTCAGTTAGACCCCCCCCCTTCCAAAAGGAATATATTTTGTTTGGATGTAAAAATATTCAGACATTTATGAACACTGCTATCCCTGGCATGATGGCCAGAACTATAAATATTACTCATCTTGTGAAAGTGGTTTGCAGACATTATTAGCCCCATTTTATGTGGAAAGAAGCTCTTATTCAAGATGGTGTGATACACATTCATAACTCTAGCATCAAGGAGGCTGAAACAGGGGGATCACAAGTTTTGAAGCCAGCCTTGACTATATAAAAATTTTCATTTGAAGAAGTTAAATGTGGCCCCCCCCCACACACACACACCTCTTATTCTCCTTTCTTATGAGCGTTTTCCATTTAGGGAATGGAAAATGTCTAGCCATGTGCACTCAAAGGCTAAGGCAGAGAGTTCACAAGTTCAAGATTGCAATACACTATCTGAAAAGTGTAAAGCACAACCCTGAGGACTATTGGGCAGGCATACATGAAAGTATTCCTTCTGTAGCACATGATTATGGCTATGTAGAGAATGTCAAGTGGTACAGATGACACATGGAGTTGCCATAGCAACTTAAGGACATATGAAAGGCCAACTCACCACTACAAATTTTCATCACAAGCCAAGCTTTAGACATTCGTTAGATTGGGATAGTGTGATATACATGTCAGCTGTGGTATGCATGTGTGCTTTCTCCTCCAGGGTGTGGAGGCTTGGCCCTTCAGATTGATGCCAAAGATTGATGCTGAAACAGGGGAATCACAAGTTTTGAAACCAGCTTTGAAAATATGAAAATTTTCAATTGAAGAAGTTAAATGAACCCCTCCCCCCAATTATTCTCTTTTCTCTATGCACTTTATTTGGGTTGAACACGGACTATATAGGAACATCAGAGTGGGAGGGGTTCTTCTTTAAGTGAAGTTTCATAGGCTGGAGTTTGAAGTACTGAGAATGCAGTTTTCATGCAGTACCTATATCACATTATTGAATATGTAGGGAAAGTTAGGAAAAAAAGAGGCCACGAAAAATCAAAAATTTTGGTAAAAAAAAATCAACATATATGTATTAATGTGAAGAAAAATGAAGAAACTGTAGTTACATCCTGAGACCTTTTCTAGAGGAATTTAAGGGAAATTTTAAAATAAGATGTCCTATGAAAACTTATCATGGCATGTTTCATAGATATAACTTTTAGAAATGGAAGGATCCAGTGAGCCAGAGACAGATTTTGCTCATTTTTCCTTTGGTTAACAATCAAATTTCTGGTTTCTTTGGAGACTCAGTTGTGTCTCCAAACTCTCTTATAAGAGAATGCTTTGCTGAAGCAGATACATGAGAGGATGTTCTGCTGAGAACAGGCACATGATGTTTTTCTGGAAGCTGCCTGAAAAAAAGCCATATGATGTTTTATTGAAACAGATGCCATAGAGAACACATGATCTTTGGAAAGGGTATAAATATAACCCCACAGACAGTGGATGACACTGGAATTGGTTCACCTTCCACTCTTTGCTGGTCTTCGTTGGGCTTTGCTAATGCTGGTCTTCCCTGATGACACTTTGGCATTGGTTCACCTTGCCACTCTTTGCTGATCATCACTTGTCATGACTCTGTAGAGAGAAAAATACCAAAGAACTTCTCATGAGTGGAGGCTTCTTTCCACTTCCACAGACCTAGGCCAAATGGCAGAGCCTCAAGGTTCAGTCTGGATTGAGTTACCACTGCTGATTCATGTGAACTGAACTGCTGATATCCTGACAATAAAGATTGGAATTGCCCTAAAGAGCTATTTCTAAACAGGTCCACATCCCCCTTTGCCCTATTAACCTTTCCTTTCCACTACCTCTGATGAATGGTTGGCTAGAAGGGAGGTTAAAGTGTTTAAGGACCCTTTCTAAAATAGGTTTGAAAAATCTAAGCCTACAATAGACTTTATGGTTTATTTGATGTTTAAGATAGAATAGAAGTAAGTTCCATACTCTAATGTAAGCTTCACACATTAAAAGATTTGATCTTTTATTTCTGTAACCTAATGTTTCATAGTATATACCAGAATTATTAGAAGTAACTAGTAAATGTTTTAGGGAGGGCGGGAGAAAGGGAGAAAGGGAGCAAGGAAAAGAGCGAGGGCAAGGAAGAAATCTGATTGCAATTTTCTAAGATCATAATCAAATCTTTGACAATTAAGAACTTACAGTAACTGCAAGCAAGGCTTTGTGATACTGTGACTGTTGATGTGTAGCCAAATTTCTTAGGCTGTGGGTTCTAGCGATGTATTAGGTCACATAACTGAATACAGGCTAATGAAAAAATTGGCAAAAGCAGAAGTTTTATTTCTGCGTATGCGATGACAAAACCAAATTCAAAATCAAACATGACTCTAACCTGAAGTGATCCTGGCAGTGTTCATCCCTGTCACTTTAAACAGCTCCACTGCAGCCTTGACTCAGAACATACACCATGAACACTTTCACTGTGCATGCTGTGATTCCATGCAACACCTTGCAATGCTAACCAATGAACAAACCTTGCCTGAAAAACTCAACTCACATTCGAGACTTTTATAGTACAATTTTTTAGCATTTTTATCATATTCACACAATGTCTTCTTCTCTTATCCAAACATAATAGTTAAATTGCGGAAAACTGAGCTTTGAAGGTTTTTCTTACTATTCTTTAGCATGTAAATAGCAAATTAGTTTATCATTACACTATGTTGTATTAAGATGTTTACTTTTTTCAATTATTCCTTGAGTTTCACCAAAAATAATCATTAATAAATTTTAATATGGGATAGAATTTCCAATAATTTCTGAAATTATCCTAAACATGCTTCTCTATTTTGTATTACATATTTATGTGAAGTGGCATTCTTAGCACTGATGGCTATAAAATCAAAACATTAACTATTCTCTTTGTTCCACAGGATAACATAGTCAAAATTTAATCCTTTGTGTAAAATAAACAAGCACACTTATCTAGTTAGTGGACAAATAACCTTGAATCTTTAACATATAAAACTATAGATATACTAAACAATAAATTTTATGATGTATTACCAGAAAATGCTTGGTTTATATTTTACATGCCTAGAACCTAGGAGTGACACAAAAATATCTCAGATAGAAAGGGTCACAAGTGAGAGAACTTTAAGAAACCTTGATCTAGAAGATGTAAGAGACTAAATGAAGAGTGTATTTATTGTTCTTTAGATGCAACTTGGAAGAGGTTTTATTTGAGTTTTGATACAAATAAGAATGGGAAGACCTATTAGAAAGTGAAGAAAGGGGGGCCTAAGTTATGCACTAGGAAAACAGGAAGTAAAACAGTCATTTGAAGCAATAGGGAAATTAGAAATTAATACCCCGAAGCAAAGTCAGCTATAACAATGACTTAAAACATGTAGAACGTGAAATTATGCATTGGCAGAGACCTGATGAGCATCAGGAAGACCCTTAGTGGAAGGGAAAGTGGTAGTGAGGAGTTGGCTTCTGGAAGTTGGAGAAATGACAACCTGTTCTGTATGAACAGATTAATTTGCAAAACTATCACATGGAAAATAAAAAGTTACCTAATTAATTTGTGGATTCAGCTCTAGAGATATTCATGCAGAATGTTTAAGGAAACACCTGGCTTTCTTCAGTTACCTAAGATATATTATGACAGTAAAATGAGCTAAAAATTAACTTTTGTTTTCCAGTAAAAAAATAAATAAATAAAATAAAAGTGCAAAGAAAGCACTTTGGGGGGAGTTGTCAAAAAAACAAGTAATTTTTATTTTTAGTGTTCTTTTGAAAAACATTTTCAGAGTGTCTTAGTTA
This sequence comes from Arvicanthis niloticus, assembly GCF_011762505.2. Taxonomy (NCBI): domain Eukaryota; kingdom Metazoa; phylum Chordata; class Mammalia; order Rodentia; family Muridae; genus Arvicanthis; species Arvicanthis niloticus. The sequence continues at coordinate 40,156,663 of NC_047660.1, forward strand.
GGGTTTTACTGCTGTGAACAGGCACCATGACCAAGGCAACTCTTCTTATAGGGACAACATTTAATTTGTACTGTCTTACAGGTTCAGAGGTTCAGTCTATTATCATCAAGGAGGGAATATGGCAGTGTCCCAGCAGGCATGGTACAGGAGGAGCTGAGAGTTCTACATCTTCATCTGAAGGCCACTAGGAGAAAACTGGCTCCACATGGTTAGAACGGGGGTCTTAAAGCATATACACAGTGACACACTTCCTCCAACAAGGCCACACCTCCAAGTAGTGCCACTCCATTGACCAAGCATATTCAAACTACTGCACAGAGTAAGAAGTTGCATGAAGGAAGACAACAAATCCAGGACATTGCCATGTAAAACAGGACCTAAAAGCAAAATGCCAAATTAAATATACTGTTTTTGATACTTCAGAAAGAATAACAGCACTGTCTTATAACTCTCAGTCAAGCAAAAGAACTGTTACTCTTCATGGCTTTCCTCACAGGCTTTCAATATGGTTGGGGGTGGGGCACAAGAAGGAAAAATGTTTCAAAAATATGAGGAGTTTATTCATGGTGCCTGACTATGGGCTTCCCTGCTCTTGCGGATCATTGACCAATTTAATCCACAAGGGCAGGAGGAGCAGAGACGGTGAGTTGGGAGAGTACAGAAACCTTGTGAATATGTAAGGTGAATGACAACACCAGAACCAGCTATCAATGGACAGATCAACTTTATTTAGGGTGATTCAAGGCTTAATAAAATTTTGGGGGGTTGAGGGTAGGAACATCCAGGATGGACAAAGCTCATTGTCCGAGGGCTTAGGTTACCTGGAATGTCTCATTAGCATGGAGAAGCACTTCAGGAACCTCAGTTGCTGGCAGAACAGGTTTTATCAGGAGAAAGGAAGCTGATCCTGTAATATAATTGAGGCTATGTGATATTCCTTGAGTAGAGGCATGTGTGGGCCCTCTGGTCCTTCCTGAATGGGAGCTGTTACTACCATCTCTGTTCTGCAATTTTGTGTTAGTAATGATGAAAAGGGGGACATACAACCTGTTGTTTCAGACCACAAGTACTGAGGCTGAAGCTACCATACTGAAAGAGCTCCATTCTCACTTGTCCTAATAAAGATGACAACTTTCTGAACTCCTGAGACCTGCTGTTATTGTAGAATCAATCTTTAAGATGCTCTCAGTGAGAGCAGGGTGAACTCCCTCAGTAGGAGTAATGGGAACTATTAGGGGCCATCCAACTGTAGTAGTGAGAGGTTTTACCAGCTCATAGTAAACCCTGACTCTCATCTTACTTACAGGGACATTAGCCATGGGAGTAGCTTTAACCTGTGGAACATTAGTGCATATGATGCAAGCAAAGAGCTCATAAGAACGTTACAATTTGGACTGGGGGAATGTTCCTGAAACCCACCTGACCTACTGTGTGAAAGCTTAGCTAGCCACTTTCAGAGATTCATGGAAAGCTTCAATGATTCTATTCACCTAGTGACATAGTCAGTCCAATATTAGAAAAGACATCTTGGATATTCCAGTCAAATAAACTTGGGACACAGATGAATTTACCACACAAAGCCTTGCTCAAATCTCAGAATCAGTAGTGCATGTGTGCTGGTGGTAATTTATTATAAACAATAAAGTAATGAAAATGTCATATGTGTTTCCATTTTAAATTATCTTATCTTTTGAAAATACAATGTGTGAACTAATTTTCTTGTGGCTTGACCTTAAAAGCCAAAATCACATATTGTAAAGTTCCAAATTATTTCAATGTTCTGTTAAATTAATTTCTAGGTTATATCAAGTAAAGAGTAGTAATACTTCATTTTTAATTACATGAGAAAGCAAAAGTGAGCACTAATTTTGCAATACAAGATTAAGATTCTTAGAACAATTGTCCCTGAGTTCACAAGGAAGTTATTCTCCACCATAGTTCTTTCTTTATTGCATTAATTTCAGTCATGACTATTTCATGTGTTTGATCACTGTAGATATTCTTGCCTCACATGTAAATGTAGTGTCTTATCTGTCTTTTCTGGCTAGGTCTGGGATCTGAAGCATTGCCTGACATACAGTAAGTGCTCAGTAAGTGCTAAGGCCAATGCATACTCTTAAGATTAAAGTAAAAATTGCGACGGACACTTTTAGAGTCCAGTAGCATCATCTGTCACTTCATGGAACATAGATAATGTTTCTTATCCTCCTTTGCAGTTGAAGGGAGCATGTGAGTACTTCTGGCCAACAGACTGGGAGCAGAGTGACACCATCATATGACTCTTCCACTTAGGTAAAACTCTGAAGACCCAGGGAAGTTGCTTATTGCTCCCTGAACAGGCCAACCCCCAGCATCTCATCCTAAGATGGAGTTGCCCAGGATTCTTTGCTCCCACATAGGGTATGACAACTTTAGGTAACATCAAGACCTGCAAATTATGAGCCTCACTATATTAAGTCACTGAAAGTTTGGAACAGTTCAACCTTGTATCACAACCCTCCCTTCCTGTGGTTGATATAGTATAATAATTAACAACAAGCCTTGTAAACTCTGTAACTATAAAGACTGGCTGGATTTCACATCTATTATACACAACATTCTATGATAGGCCAAGAAATGTAGACAAGGATTGCGTAGTTACTACTTGCAAGCAGTTTATAGTTTTATGAGTCATAAGTTATGTATATCGGGTTCTGTCAGACTAGGAAAAATGTGTCATAGTGTAGGTGTAAGTAAATTGATATACAAACAACCTGAGATAGATACGATGAGGATTTCTTAGCTAGACCCTTAGCAGGGCAAATTATGCAAATAAAACAGCTTAGCTTCCCAATCACATGAGCCACAGTGCAAAATGCCCAGCTGTTAGGTGGTCCCTGACTCCCATGTCTTGGTGCAGCTCCCCTGTAGGCTAATTGTGCATTGAACTGTGTCTGCCAAAGTTTATGTTAAAGTGCTTGTCCACAGGACCTCAAGCTGTGACATTATTTAAAAATAGTGCTTTACAGAAATCATCAAGTTAAAAGAAGATCATTACAATGGACATTAATCCAATAGACTGGTGTCCAAATAAACACAAAAGTTTGGAGACAAACACATAGAAAACAAGGAATGGCTGGGCGGTGGTGGCGCACACCTGTAATCCCAGCATTTGGGAGGCAGAGGCAGGCAGATTTCTGAGTTCGAGGCCAGCCTGGTCTACAGAGTGAGTTCCAGGACAGCCAGGGCTACACAGTGAAACCCTGTCTTGAAAAAACCAAGAAAACAAGAAATGTGTTTGCAATTCAAGGAATACCAAAGATTTCCCACAAACCACCAGCAGTTATGTAGACGAATAAAACAGGAGCTCATAGCCCTCAGAAACACCAACCTTCCTGGCACTTTGATCTTGAATTCTTGACCTCCATTAGGAAATAAGGTATTTATGTTAATTAAACCACCTGGGTGTGGGACTTGGTGGCAGAAACCTTAGAAGACCAATGCAGTTATATCAATACATGATACAAAGGCAGAAGAAAGGTATATCTGAGGCTTAGAGAAATAAATTGATAACTGCGTAGCTGATTTTTTAAAAAATAAAATGAAAAGTTGAACTGGACACAATGCGGAGATCAATGAATCATGGGGAGCCTACACCCCATGGATACATCTACACCAGGGTTTCTGCATTTATAGCTCAGGAACTTCTTCAAAAGAAATTGGAGAAAGATTGTAATGGACAGAATACCAAGAGGTCTGCTGTGAAACAGTCTCTCCTAGAAATGACTGCATAAACATACAGGACAATGGGAATATCAATAGACATATTAATGTGGAAGGAGGGAAATCTCACAAGTTCCCATCCATAGATGAAGAACTACAGGCAACTAATGACTACTGAGAGAGGAAGAATTAGCCTCTCCAAGGGATAAGCCCCTGACAGCTAACCCAATACAAAGTGATCAGCCCTGAAAGCATATACACATAAACAACAAGAATGAACTCAGCGGGTTTTATTTATATATTTGTGCATGCATATACATGTATGTGTGGCAACAATAATCAAAGAAAAGGAGGCTATCAATTTGAGAATGAGGATGATTATAGAAAAATTTGGAAGGGGAAGATTTGGGAGGGGATAAAGGGAAGAAACAGAAGGGGGAAAGTGATGTAACACACACACACACACACACACACACACACACACACACACACACAGCTATAGACTGGAGAGTCCAGAGGCTTCAGGGAGTAGAGCCAGCTCTGTGTTGCAGCTGCTCATTATTTATCTCTCCTTCCTCCTCTTTGCTGGCAACAAATCATATTGATTAGAAAAAAGTGAGAAAGTAACAAATATTTCTGGCTCTTGTTGCCTGTGGTGGGAAAAGGGAAGAAACAACTGATGGGGATGTGTGGAGGCTGAATTTGCTTTCAGAGTGTGAATAGGCTACCAAAACAAAGAGCAGAGAGAAATGTGTGTGTGTGTGTGTGTGTGTGTGTGTGTGTGTGTGTGTGTGTGTGTGTGTGCTCCCGTGCATGTGCACATGTGTGCACATGTGTGTGCACTCTTATTTTTTCCATTTGCTTTCATTCCTCTAGTGATTGTCTTTCAAATATGACTTTTAGTTTTGCCAGACCAATACAATAAGACAAAAATTCTGAACTTGAAAATGCTCCAAAACCTTTCAGTGTTTTCCAAGTGACGTGGGTGTCATAGCATTAGACTGATTTTCTTGAGTTATCATAATTCTTCCCAACTCATTGGTTCTCTGAACCTCACACACACCAATACAAGGAGCTCTCTGTTGGACATCTCTCCCACTTTTTTCTTACTCTCTTTCCTTTGTAAAGGATGTGACATGAAGTAATGATACCATCTCTTAATATGGCTTGTCCAAGTGCTTCTGAAAGCAATTCCAAGTAAAGAGAACCAAAATATTTGGGATAATGTCAGGTAACAATCTCTGGTACAATAGATTTTACAATTTCCCATAGAGGCCATTTTGCAATGCCAATATCTTTAGTTAGCTGATTGTTGCTGTTGTTGCTGCTACTGCTGCTATTGTCCTCCTCCTCCTCCTCCTCCTCCTCCTCCTCCTCCTCCTCCTCCTCCTCCTCCTCCTCCTCCTCTCCCTACTCCTCCTCCTCCTCCCCCATTTTCCTCCTCTTCTTTCTCCTCCCCTCCTCCTTTTCCTCTTCTTCTTCCTCCTCTCCCCTCCTTCCCCTCCTCCTTTCTTTTTAAATTTTACAGATTTGGAGTCTTGCCAAGGATTTTAAATATGTTTTTGTCTCCTAAAGGCAAGTCAACCCTTGCCAACATACTTAGAAAGTTGTGCATTCTTTTATTAGACACCTTACAGAATAAATAGATAGCACATCTCTCCCCTCTAGGGAGGATAAAAACAAACTTGAAAGAGGTTATTTTCCTAAACACACATTTGCTAAGATTTTACTTTATTAAACTTTTTCATATAAAGAACAATAATTCCCCTTGAAGGTAAGATATTTTATCCTTGCTATAACAGTAAAGAGAAAAGTAAAAAGGTCATAGGGGCCAATAATAACAATTAACACTCATGCAGGCATCTTTATTTTCAAAGCATTTTATGAAAGATTAACTTATTACTCCTCCCAATGCTTTTGTCACATTTATAAAGCATTAGAAGGTTCTGACATCCTTTCAGTATAGTTCCATATAATTTGTGACCATTCTTGTTGTGTTTTGCCTATAAATACATCCAACTAAAATTATGATCAGCCTGCACATGGACAAATAAACCAACAAACTCGCACAGATTTTGATGGGAAAAACAAATGGTACTTACTGGCTCATTGGTTCAAAGATTCACTCAAAATCAAAGAAGCCGCAAAGACAGTGGGTTCTTCTTGTAAGCACCTAACCAAATTTTCTTAGAGTGCGATCTTTCATTATTTTTGTTTATTTAAGTCATGTTTACCTGAAGAACAAGAGCTGTGTTGTGAGCTTGAATTTAGGCTGATTCACAGAGATGCTTAAGAAGGACTTTTGAAACTAACAAAATAAAAGGACATTGTTGATAAATTGTCATTAAGTTATGAACATTATGATATTTACCCTGTCCTCTAGGGAAAAAAATCAGTACAGAAGAAATCAGTGTTATATACAAAAAGCAACTAGACCTAAAATACAAAAATAAATTGGATATGAAATAAGAGCCCCAACGTGCTCATTGTGGAAGGCTTGGTCCCAAGCTGGTGGTGCTATGATGGGAATAGAAACTTCTGGAGAAAGTGGGTAATTGGGGGTACTTTTGAGATACATATCCTGCCACTGGCCCCTTGGTCTCTTGTTCTCTTTGCTCATTTGCTTCTTGTTTGCCATCATATGAATAGCCTCTGCCACGTGCTCCTACCCATCAGGGATGGAGCCATGGCCTCTGGGCTCAAACCATGAGAGCAAAGTAAAGAATTATTTTTTTTTTAAAGTCATTTATCTCAGCTAATTTGTCACAGTGATGAAAATCTGACTAACGTATATATGACACAGAAATGAGATCTAGAGGAAGTTCCTTTCTTTCCTTCATTTTGTTTTTCATTTGTTTGTTTTCTGTATTTCCTGACCACTACCCATACTGTCTTCCTTTGCATTTCTATATATCCAATCAACAGGCAGTAAAATTGTACAACATATAAAGTAACATGTTTTCTTCTATGCTTACTATAGAAAACTCCATTTGTTTGGAAACTACACACATGTAAGAACATTTCTTTCTGTGTAGAACAACAACCAAAACCATATACATATACAGCATAAACTAAGCTTTAATAATGGCCTTTAATTTAACAGTTTGTGCCTGTGTGTGTGTGCCTGTGTGTGTGTGTGTGTGTGTGTGTGTAGAGAGAGAGAGAGAGAGAGAGAATGATGTCACATCTTTTCTCAGTTTCTCTTCATTTTTGTTTTATGAAACAAGGCAAGGTCTCCCTGAAGCTGCAGCTCATCAGTTTGGCTCAGCAGGCTGAACAATGAGCTTCGGGAATCTGTCTCCATGCATACACTCTATCCAAGAGCTAGTGTTACAGGAGCACACCACCACCCTTGGGTTTTTACTTGGCCTGGGGGCATTGAACTTAGGTCCTCATACACAGCAGGCACTTTGCGAACTGAGACCTATTTAAGTTTTTCTAAACTGCAGCTTCAGGTTTTAGCTGCTTTTTAGCATTTTATTTATTTTAGATTACTGAGGATTGAACCTAAGATTTCAGATTGGCTAGACATCCACTCTCCATTGAGCCATATTCCTCACAATTTCTTAGATTTTTATGAATATGAACACAATTTTTAATATTTATTTATTTATTTATTTATTTAGACAAACAATTTTTCAGTGTAGCCCTGGCTCGCTTGGAACTCAAAGACATTTCGTTTTTTGTCAGGATATTCCATGAGCATCATGAATTCACATAACTTTTCTAAACAGCGTGTGTCACTTTCCCCAAACTCCAAGACCATCATTTTCTCTTACCTATGTTGAACACCAAAGTTCACAACAATTACCTTCTCTTCCTTTTATGCTCTTTAGCCATACGTCTCTGGCTCCACTTCCTTAATACCCCGAGCTGACTCCTTTCAGGACCATGGTCAGCGCATCACCCTGCGGTAGCCTCATTTCTCGCTGCCTCTGGAAGCTCCACTGGAGTGGAAGCTCCACTGGAGTGTGTGAAATGTGCCTCTCTGTATCTATGTGTTTCTTGTGCTTTTGGGGGGGATAGGTGGGGAGGCTCTTTTTCTTGTTTGGTTGTTTTGTCATATTCAGATTTGTTTGTTTTAGATTTGTCTCATCTTCAATTTTTTTACTATATTATTCCTTAGATGCCAGTTTGTTTTATACATGAAGATAGAAAAGAAGTGGATCTGGGGGCTGGAGAGATGGAGTAGCGGTTAAGAGCACTGCTTGCTCTTCCAATAGGTCCTGAGTTCAATTCCTAGCAACCACACTGTGGCTTACAACCATCTGTAATGGGATCTGATGCCCTCTTCTGGTGCATCTGATGACAGTGGCAGTGTACTCACATATATAAAATAATAATAAAAAAATTAAAAAGAATGTTTTGAGAAAGAGAGAGAGAGAGAGAGAGAGAGAGAGAGAGGTAGATCTAGATGAGGGAAGGGAACTGGGATGAGTAAAAAGGGGGTAAACCACAAACAGATTATATTATATGAAAAAAGTCTATTTTCAATACAAGAAAAAGTTTGAAAAAATAAAAAATAATTTGATACAGAAAAAAGAAGAGAAGGAAAGAAAAAAGAAAGAAAAAAAATACTGTTCTCAAGTCAACCTTATTTTTTTGTCATCTGTACTAGCTACTAACTTATTTCTTTAAGCTTCACATATAACTTTCTTTTTTATTTGTGATCCTGCAGCTGAATCAAAATGCAACTCTTGTATGAGCAAATACCAGTGTTAGGCTCCTCATTAAAGAGCACTGGAAAAACAGTCAGGAAGGGGTCAGAGTATCTTCTGGTTTCAGGGCTTCCATTCTATTAAATGTTGGGTTGCTTCCATGACAGTAGGCAGCTCTCTGCTATCAGTCAAGTATACAGGATCCTCAGTGACACAATCCCTGGTGTGACTTCACACTAACAGGTGGCTTCTACTGAACAGTGAGGCCGGGGTTGCCTCAGTTAAATTCTCTGCTGTCCATTGGTTTTATCCCAGTGCAGGCATTGGCGGGGACTTAATCAGATTTCATCCTTCTTAGGATACTCTGCTTCAGCCTTCTAACTAGTATCTGCCCCTGCATTTTTATACCTACTTCTTTAAGGGTCTCTTCATATTTCCAAGTGGTAAATACCATTTAATTAGCTCATAATTTTCAAATAGTATTACATTTTCACATGTTCAAATTGCTATTATGGTCCCTGCTCCCTAATTCTTTACCGTTTCATTACTTTTATTATTTCTAAACATCAATCAAACCATGCCAATTAGCTACCCTAGTGCTATTGGACTAAAGAGGCTATGATAGAGGATGGGGGGTCTGAGATAACTAAGAAAGAACTTGTAACATCAGCTTCCTCACAAGTCAGAACCACACAGAACACAGAGGCTACGAAGACCAGTTTCTCCCTCTCACTTCTGCCTCCTACCCTAACATCAAGTAGAGTCTGAGAGAGCCAGAGTGATCTGAGAATGTCACCTTTAACTCCACTCAGCTGTGCCAGCAATTGATACAATATTTCTTTAATTATTTATTTTATACTATCTTCACTCTGAAACATGTTTTGTGATGTTTTTACTTTCATCAGTATATTTTTTTTAGTCAAGTTTCAGGGCTATTGTGTATGTTTCCTCATCCAGACTAATAGAAAGAATTCTTTACTCTAGCATCTGTCCATATTGCACGTACTCCTCCTCTCATTCCTGTCTTTCTCTCACCTTTACCCTCTCCACATTTCACTTCTTAATTATTACTCTCTATAGCTTTAACAATCTTTTAGTCTGTGGACTATAACACTCACTCAACTTTCACCCCTGCATTACTTTACTCATTTATATATTTTCCTTTTCAAAATGGATCTTATCCCCGTCCTTACTCATCCTACTTATTAACGGATCCATCATAATCCTAGTAACTAAAATCTGAACACACTTAAACTATCCCTGTTTGTTTTTTCTCCAACAGCTATTGAATTCCAAAGAAGATGTTGTTATTAATCAGCTAGTATAAAATTTGCACTGTGGTGCTAGCCACATCAGATTCTAAAGACAAGATGGGAGAACTAGAGCCAACAAGGACAAGATGAAATTAATAAAGTCCCATTGGGACTTCCAAGATATAAAATGATACTCTATGATCAAATCAATGAGTTATAGGCATAGAATCGATGGAATTTCATCCTAAAGGCACAGAAAACGTTTTTCAAAAGGATCATAGGAAATTCCTCAGAGTTAGGAAAAGAAATGTCAATCCACATACAAGAGGCATTTAAAACACTAAACAGACAAGACCAAAAAGGAACTATTTCTGTCATGTTATAATTAAAATATCAGTGCTGGTGATATGACTCAATAGGAAATGGAGCTTATCACCAAATCTGACAACTTTAACCTAGGGATCTACATGTTAGAAGAAAAGAGACTCCAACAATCTGTTTTTTATTTCCACACTATAGCATGAATTCATGAGCATGTGTGACTCTACACACTCATGCCACGAGTGTGCACACATGTATGCATGCACACATCCACACTAAAAAAAAAAGAGAGAGATTACTAACTAGCTAACTAAATACACAAAACAAAGTTTACTAAAGTGGCAATAAATATCAAGCCACCTATAAAAGTAAACTTACCAGAGTAAGAACAAATTATTCAACTGAAACTTCAAAAGCCATAAGCACTTGGAATGATGGTTTTCAAGTTCTGAAACACAAACACAGAATATTATACCCAACAAAGATACCTGAAGTATACAAGATATGAGTGAAAATATAGTAAAGAATGCTTTGTATCAGGATAAACATTCAATCAAGAAGATACTTGGAGAAATCATTCTGACTGGAAAGAAAAACAAATCCATCAACAAAGCCTTAGGGAAGAAAAACCACACAAGGATAATAGTTCAGCAAGAGAGGAAGGGGAAAGCATCCAAACGCTACAACGTGACAGGAATCAATACATAACATTCAGCAATAACTTCCAATATTAATGGTCTCAGGTCCTCAGTCAAATGATACAGAGTAGTAAATTGTGTCAAAACCCAGAAAACATCTATTTCATTTATCCTAGAAATGTACCTCACCACAAAAGACAGATACAACTTGAGACAAAACGGATGGGGAAGGTGTTCGAGCAAATGGACTAAGAAAACAAGCAGGTGCCACTGTTTGAATATCTGGCAAAACAGACTTCAATCCAATCCCAGTGAGAAACAATAAAGATGGTCACTTCATATGAATTATGGAAACAATCCTTCAAGAGAATATTATGAATCTGAATATATACACACCAAACACAGGTGCACCCAACGTCATGAAACAAATACTATTAGACAAAACATTTTAGATTAACCCCAGCATGATCATAGTGAGTGACTTCAATACCTTACTCTTTCAAACTGACAGGTCTTCATAACAGAAAATAAACATAAAATATACATATTAAATAACATTATAGATCAAATTACTTTCTATATTGTCATCTATAAAATGTTCTATCCAAATACTAGAGAGTACATATTCTTCTCAATAGACCACAGAACATTGTATAAAATAAACCATATATTAGGAAACAATGAAGGTCTCAACAAATATAGGAAAATGGAAATAATTCTTTTATTTTATCTGGTCATATGAAATAAGACAGCAAATCAACAGCAGGAGAAACGCTATAATATATACAAATTCATGGAAACTAACCAACATACTACTGAATGATGAATGAATCCTTGAAGAAATATGGAAGGAAATTAAACAGTTTCTAGAACCAAATGAAAATGAAAACACAGCATACCAAAATCTTTGAGATATAATGAAGGCAGTCTTAAGGGGAGAGTTTATTGCTCCATATGCCTGCATTAAGAAATCTGAGTCAAAGAAAAAGCTTTTGAGAAAAATCTAACATCCCTTCATGTTAAAAGTCCTGGAAAAATGCAGAATGAAAAACCCACAGCCAGTATTATATTGTAAGAGGCAAAACTCAAGGCATTCCCTCTAAATTCAGGAACAAGCCGAGAGTTTTCACTTTCTCCATTCTTTTACACTATAGTACTGAAAGACTTAGTGGAAGCAATTAGACAAGAATTTCCACTTGTAGATGATACGCCTCTATACATGAGACCCTAAAGACTGCACCAGAAAGCACTTAGAACTGATAAACATTTTCAGCAAAATGACAAGATAAGAAATTAACACACAAGATCAACAACCTTCCTATATGCCAACGGCAAACACTAAAAGAGAAATTAGGGAAATTACTTCATTCACTATAGCCTCTAAAACTAAAGACATACAGAAAAGTACTATGAAAACCCACAGCTTTTCACACTAATTAAAAAAAATGTAATTCTTTACAAAGGTGTTTGAACAGAGGTACATTCATAAATAGATAAATGCTTTTCCCAGAACACATGGGTTATTAAACGAAAATCATAATGCCAGGCATCTCTCTACATGCTATTGGTCAGAGTCCCCAAAAGCCCACCAAACAACAAAACTATTGTCCTGATCTTGGTTGCTCACCATACCTAAATGATAAGACCCTATTGCTGAAGACAAAACATACATACTTTGGCTTCAGGACAAAGAGAAATAGAGCTACAACTGATATGAAAACATCTTCTGCACAGCTAGCTCTCATAGTGATGGATTGTGCTATGCAGGGTCCTGGGGAGGGAAAGCCATCCGTGAACTTACTGAGCAGTAGACTGTGTGCTACAATAACAACCTTCCAAGAAGGGTGTGCTTACTGATGCAATTGTGGCAAGAGTATTATGGTGATAACCAATCACTTTATGATTGGATTTGAGGCTGGCTCAGCAGGAGGTAATTCATGCTTCATGCTGTAAATTTGGTCAGTAGCTGAGGGGAGATATAAGGCTGGGGAGATCATAGGCCTTAGAGAGGAATATTTTATTGTTTTGCTAATGGATAGAATATCAAACCACCTTTTAAATATTTGTGTTTATTATGACAGACTACTGCTGCTAGATCTTTATTTTGTGTTATATGAATGTGTGTATATATATATATATATATATATATATATATATATATATATATATATATATCAGTATTTTGCCTACATGTATGACTGTGTACCACATGCAGGACAGGTGCCCACAGAGACCAGAATAGGGTACTGAATCTCCTGGAACTGGAGCTATCAACAGTTGTAAGCTACCATTTGGGTACTGAGAATCAAATCTGGAGCCACTCTAGAAGAGCAGCTAGTTCTCTTAACCATTGATTCATCTCTCCAAACCAAACTGCCCAATCTTGATCTTGGTCAAAGAAGCTTCATTTTAAAGTGGGCAGAAGTCAATGAAAGACACATACCTGTTGAGAATAAGTGACTGTCAGTGCTCACCCCTCCTCCTTGCAGTGCTCAGAGAAAATTGAGGAAAAGGTCATGGAAAGTGTGTATGGCCTTAAGAATACAGAGGAAGGCGATGAAATAGAGTCTTCTGGACATGGATTTGTGAAAGACCTATACAATGTGAACATCCGAGTAAACATTCTACTATGGAACAAAGAGGGGCTCATGTAACTTCACTCCCAGCTGAGGAGCTTTTTTTGTTAATGGCTGCTGGAAGAGGAACAGTCATTTTTCTTTGGAGATGTGGCCCCTGGTAGGTTGCTCATGCTCCAGTGGATGGTCCTACAACCATGTGCACACAAGCAGTTCTAATTGGACTTAGTGGGTTATTTTAAAGAGAGCATTACTGTGGAAGGAGGAAGGGCTACACAGGGTCAGGGGATACCAAGAAGGGGGTTGGGTGTTTGATATGATTGTGATATATTATGTACATGGGTGAAAACAAAAGACTAGAATTATTCTTGAAAAATTCTTGTACTCCACTTGGCAATAGTGGTGTACATCTCAATCGCCAAATTGACAGGATCTAGACTCGCCATAGAAACATGTGTCTGAGTGTATCTATGAGGATGTTTCTAGAAACGTTTAAGTCAGGCAGGAAGACTCATCCTGAGTGTGGGTGCTACTAAGAATATCCATGGGTCTCAGACTGAATGAAACAAGAGGAAAGGAACTAAATACCAGCACCCTTTTGTTTTGGCTTCCTGGCTGCAGATGCACTATGATCTGCTGCTACAAACTCCTACCTCCATTCCTTCCTTCCATGACGGACTGTGACCCCTAAACTGTGAGCCAATAAGCCCGTCCTTCCTTAGGTTGCTTTTGTCAGAAGTTTTGTTACAGCTAAAAGGAGAGTAGTTAACTACAGTGGTCATGCTATTTGGCCACATGATTTCAAGGATGACTCAGGACTGCCCTGTCCTACCTATCTTACTTCCAAGGGTTTATTTCATGGGGCAAGGAATGCAGTTCCAGGATACCCATGCCTTGCTCCCTTTCCTGCAAACATCACCAAGAGCTCAATTTGTCCCATTTCTAACAGCCATCCTCAGAGCTATCAGTCAGGGCAAAAGATCCTGATTAAAAATGAAACAACCATTTCACTTGCTTGACAAGAAAAGACCTGGTCTGCCAAATTTCCATCCCTATCACCAGAGAACAGGGTGTTAGGAAATAAATAATAAATGTGTTCTAACCTAGGGCCACCTAGCCTGAAATACTTATGGGGCTCTTATCTTAGTGGAACAATTATTCCAGTTAATGGGTTAAGGGATATATATATAAGATTACCAGTAATCCTTCCACACTGCTGTTCTGTGCTTCCTTGAGATGCAGGGCACATGTACTTCAGGATTAGCTCTGTCTCTACTTACTTATACCCTTAGAGAGATACAACTTCCTGCTATCTTCTCTCGTGGAATAGAAATGAAGAATAGTTACACTAGAGGAGTTATTACAATCAGGCTCCTTTATATCTTTAAGGCAATTACAGGAAAAGACAAGAGTGCCTAATGCACAGCATTTCCAGAATTTGTCATTTCGGCATCTCATCTTGCCAAGCAGTGATAACATCCAGATGTTGCCCTATTGAAAGGTGTTAAATAGGATAAACCTCCACCCAAGAGTACTTCATGTAATATTCTGGGAACTTCCATAATGTTGTAAAGGGTTTTTTTTCTCTTTAATGGATCAGAAATTCAATGACTTAAGAACTAGTCTGCATGTTGTCTTACAATTTAACAAGAGTAATAACGATAGTATTATTTAGTGTCTTTGTTTGGCAAAGACACTAAACTTATAATACATAATAACTTATGTAGTATTGTGTGTTTCTCAAATATTAACTCATTTAATCACCATCCTGGTGCAACAACCTTAACTGCGAATTTCTCTGAACTGATTGTTGGGTAATTCTGGTTGGGCAGTATAAAATGTCACCTTTCTGGGGTTATGTGTTTCAAATCAAAGGGGAAATGACATTTGTTGAAGACTTTGTTTTGTCAGGAGCTTAGAAAACTCTACAAGAGGAAAGAACCACACATAGGTTAACCCCCCCAAATCGATACATCCCACCCACATTCTGTGTACATGTCACCTGGGAGACATTCAGAGGTGGCAAGCTTTTCCACAGGAGACTACTACCCGTAGGCAAAAAGGGCTGCCTACTCTGTTCATTCAGCGTTTCATTACTGAATGTCTGGAAAATATCTGGGAGAGGTACCAAGGATATGCAGGACAACTGTCCTAAACTTCCATCCCTCTCAGCTCTGATGCCAGCCCTATGGTCTATCAGTCACTGGCAGAGATATTGACAGAGTGTGTTTCTCTTTGCTATAAGACACAGAATGCAACCTTTGGGCATTATAGAGGCCTTCTCAAGAAGTAAGGGGAGATCTGGACACAACTTACGATATGGGAAAAGAAGTAGAACAGCTCTACCTGATACCCTCTGTGATGGTTTAAATAGGAATGGCCCCTACGAGCTCAAATATTTGAATGATTGCTCATTAGGGAGAGACCCTACTTAACAGGGATTAGGAGGTGTGGCCTTGTTGGAGGAAGTGTGCCAGTGGGCGTGGGCTTTGGAGTTTCAAATGCTCAAGCCAGTCCCAGTGTCCCTCTACCACACCTCCAATCCCTGCCTGTGGATTCAGCTGTAGAACCCTTGGCTCCTCCCTCAGCACCGTGTCTGCCTCTGTCCTGCCGTGCTGATAATAGACTAAATTTTTGAAACCGTAAGCAAGCCCCAATGAAATGCTCTCTTTTGTAAGAGTTGCTGTGATCATGGTTCTCTTCACAGCAACAGAACAATGACTAAGAGACTCTCTCAAGCCTTATTTGTTTTCTTTCCTTTTTCTTGCATTGAGTGTCCAGGGATGGTGAGATTCCTTTAAAAATCCAATGTCTAATGCATCTCTTCATGTCTGCCAAACGTTTTCTGTTTTTTGGGTTTTTTTTGTTTGTTTGTTTGTTTGTTTGTTTTTTGCTTTGTTTTTAGGGAGTAGGTAAGAATTCTCTCTAGTGTCTTATCCCAGACAGGTTCTTTATAGTGTCTGCCAGATCTCTGTTTTGGATCCAGCATGGGAACTTTCTGGTTGTCTTTTTACCACTAAGACGTAAATCATACCTATACAACTATTTTCCTGTTTACCTGGATCAATGTAAGGCTAGCTATGTCCTTTATAGATGGGGCAGAGAGAGTGTAAGGAGCAGGTCTGGGTGGAGATGAGAGAAACTTTTTACCATAAAGTATGACCACACATCTTCTTCCTTCAACTGAAAGAGGTAGAGTCAGTTTAAACAGCAACTCACCTTACTAGAACTGTACCCTTCTCTGGGGATACAGCACAAGGTCAGAATGCATAGGCTATTGCATTCCATGGAGCAAAGAGGAGAGTAAAAGACGAGATTCTTATGGAAAAAACATGGGCTACTCACAGCAATCCCGTCCTATGAGCACCAGAATCAGGCCACTGCCTCTAAATCTAGCTAGGGACAGTACTGGGGAGTGCATAAGAACCTTAAGGAGTTTAAATGGGGAGGGGGACAGGTTTTTAGCAGAAAAGATAAAACTAACTAGCCAACAGCTATAGAGAATTTGTAGACAGTCTCTGCAGCAGGAGTTCCAGGCCAAAGCTATAGTGAGACCTTGCTTCAAAAAAGAAAGAGAGAGAGAGAGAGAGAGAGAGAGAGAGAGAGAGAGAGAGAGAGAGAGAGAGGAAGAAAGAAAGAAAGAAAGAAAGAAAGAAAGAAAGAAAGAAAGAAAGAAAGAAAGAAAGAAAGAAAGAAAGAAAGGAAGAAAGGAAGGAAGAAAGAAAGAAAGATTAAATACAGGTAAAAATCATGGGTGAATGCCTATAATTCCAGAGCTGGAGAGTTAGAATTACAAGGGGCCCTAGGGCTTGGTGGCCAGCCAGTCTAGGTGAATTCCTTATGACTAAGGAAGATATCAGGTGTGGACTCCTGCATATTCACATGCAAGCTAACACTCATGCACATAGCAAAGACACATAAAGCATACACACACACACACACATGCATGCATGCGGGCACACACATACACACTAAAAGTTTTAGATGGGCTGTGTTCCTGAGGGTCCTTAGGTAGCTGCCTCCCAAGTCCCATCGACCCTAGTTGCATGATCCCCTGCTGCCAGGCAGCACCTGTTGAAGAGGAGGTGCTGCCCCTGGCAGGTCTCTGGATGTTGAAGACGCAGGGTGTTATTTCAGAGGAACAAGCACGAAAAGGTTTAGGGGAAGCCAGAAAGTAGCCAAACTCCTCATTTCACAGCTGACAGGAAAAGAGAAAACCATTGCTCACTTTCTGCTGCTGTGAATTAGCATCAGAGACTCTTCAGAACAGACCAACTTTCTTACTCATGGATGTGTCATGATTGCCAAACACACCCCCTTCGCTTTCTAAGCCACTCTGATACACTGGGATCTGCACTTTATAAGGCTTCTGAGTAAATCCTATACCCAGTGTGTCAGAAGTGAGGGTAAGGAGAAAAGCCCACTGATTTCTGGATACTTATGGGTAGTTTGTTCTAGCACAACCACGTGCTTTTTCAAAATCCAAAGATGTTCATTATAGAAAACGGCAGTACTTGAACAGAGTGTGGTGTAAGTGCTGTTTACATTGTTATACTCTGCTGTTTAGAGAACAATAACAAGAAACTCAGCCTATCTGTGCTCATGTAATTCTTCAAGTATCTTTCGCATGCAGGGAGCTGAATTCATGGATATGAAATTCACATATGCAGGAGGCCAACAGTGTTTCCTTTCTAGCAAAAAGAAAAAGACTATAGACTTTATTTTAACCCGAGAAATTTTTACGAGTGCATATTATTGGGGACACAAAAATGAGGAAGACTCTAGTTCCTGGAAGAGTGTATAGAATTCAAAATAAAATACAAATGAGTAAAAATAATTTCAAAACAACCCATGCCCTCGTTTATTCAACAAACATCTCTTGGCCGCTGTTGTAAAATCCACCCAAAGAACAAAGGGATACAAAGACAGCAATATTCTGCCAAGAACATCAACAAACAGGAAGAAACAGAACCAGACTAGCTAGAAAAGGATTGTAATGAACCTGCTCACCCTGCTTAGACAATCCTTGTATGGAGGGGAAGGCTGGAGTTGAAATCTGCAATTAATAAGGGAGGTGGGCATACATTTAGTGCTCTCTTTCTAAGATCTCTGAGGTCCATGAAAGTTATAAGCTAGGACCATGTCCCACTCACCCAGGACTCCAGCTCGTCAGCTGTCAGCCGCAGCTAGTATGCATAAATAGATGTTAGGCTGAGGTTTTGAAATTCTGGTTTTTCTACATTTACAAGATAGCATCAAAGATTAAAAATCACAAAAGAGGAATCGCCTGCATATTACTCGTTTTCTAATATGTTGACTCTGGAGACATTTTTAACTCTTCGTTTCTGTTCTTGGATAACCCTTGTCTATAAAGCAAGATGTGAGAGGCCGCACAGGGTGGTTGGGATATCAAGAAGCATTGCTGAGGTCCTTGGGGTTTGGTGGACATTGCTTCTTGACATTCTCAAAGTGTCCATTAAAGGAATATCAAGAAGCCAAGTCCATTACCTCTGTGTCATACTTCATCATTTGCAATCTTAGAAAGATATGACAATTCAGTTTCTTAAGTCTACATCTCCTGAAAACAGGTGTGGCTAGCACCGTCTTAACCCATTAGCTCTTGATCAGAAAGCTATCATTCTCCTTGGGAAAGCCTCTTCTTTCCAAAGTGGGCGAATTTAAAAGGAACACTTCTTTGATTTCCAGAACAATAAAGAAGGCTTAAAATCTTGTCACTGTTCACTTCAGGCCTGTCTTGCTCACTGGCTCAGGCATCTGCTGGGGCTGACTGCAGGCTACAGAGGGGGCAAAGGGCAGCAGCAAAAGAAGCAACTTTTTAAGCATCACACGGATTCTGCTGTCGGCTTGGAAGCGCCCCTCTCCTCCAGCACTGGACTCCCCCACCGAATTTCCCAATGACAAAGACTATTTGAATGTGCTGCCCTAGTAACACTGGCTGACCCCGGGGAGCTGCCTTTATTCATTAATAGCAGTTCCTGAGTCTTGCCAGTTAATATAAGACACTCTCCAGAGACGTGCTCCATCACTCCTTATTTGGCTTCAAGGATCTTGATTGCAACTGAGAGACTTAGAATTTAAGAGGGCGAGTGAGTGGAGGAGGGGAAGAGCAGCTAACAGAGGAAGGGGCTGGGGCTCAGGTAGTGGTTGGGAGGAGGAAATTGATGCACTGGCCAAGAAGGGATGTGGACACTCAGAAAATCACAGATGCGAAGCAATGACACAGGGAGGCAGCACAACAAGGAGAAGGCAGAATAGAGCGGAGAGGAGGAAAGGCTGGCTGGAGAGGGGCCCTTTCCAAAGCAGAGCTCATTATCCCCTTTGCAGACATAAGGTCCTGATGCCCCTGATGTGGCTTGTCTCATATTCTCAGAGCTGACAATGGTTATTTCCTGATAGTCCTGCTGAGGGGAGTCAGGGAAGGGGCCAGACTAGCAAAGGAACTGAAAAAAAAAAAATGAGAAGAGCCATATTGTAATTTGGGTGATGATTTCTAAGAAGGCTGTTACACAAGGAGAAAGATGTCCAGCCCCCCTCAGCACACATTTAAAGCTGACTGCCAAGACGACGCCTTGTCTGACAAAATGTTTGAAGAAAATAATTTGCGGGTAATGGAGAGAAAATAAAGGCTTTTATCCATATTATCATGCCTATGCTTGCTCATTAAGGCATTAAGGCCTCCCTTTCTTCCGTTTTTCTCATTCTTATTTGTGCCTTTGCTCTTCACATGGGCGGGGGGGGGGCAGGAATGAGGGTTCACCACATTTCTAGCAGAAAGGGGGAGAAAATGAATGATTTCCATAATGTATTATTATATCAGGAAATTTTAAATTTAATGTTATAAATCTTTTTTGTTTCCTGCCGAATAGGCTGTCAATTTGAAGAACAACTGTTTGGTTCTTCCTACTTTATCGTGTGTGAGTTTAATTAATCACAATGGAATCCTATTCTAACTTTTTTTTTTTCCAGCCCAACAGGCAATTGTTTCCTATAGCACGCCATTTCCTTCTAACTAAGGATGGCACTAACTGGAGAAAACATTAAAACCCTGATGTGCATCATAATGAACTCCATGCAAAGTGCTTATATTAATGTAATGGAGTTGAGGTCTTAATTGCACTCGTGTTTATATTTGCAACCTCCTTTACTAAAGCCTTTTTATTTTACTAAATGATTTGAACAACGAGGTAGGAGAGGTTACATGGCCTGCTAAATAGAGATGGGTTTCTCACAGTAAAGGAGAAAAAAAAATGAATCTGGGAGGAAAGACTGGCTAATTTAATTTCGTAAAGTAGGTTTTATTCTCAGCAGATAATGGTGAAAATTGCTCTGTAAAGCAATCTTTGCAGAGCCCGAAAATGTTCCCTGGACGCTTAAAAAGAAGCATGTCCAAGAGCCCTTTTTGTTCCTCCCTATGACAGCCATTAGCTGTCACTGAAAAACCTTCAGCTTGAGAGATGAACTTGTGCAAAGCAATTTAGGCAGATACGTCCTCTGGCCTTTGGTGCTGATAGACAGTAAGATCATTTCCAGCGGAACTTAAAGATCGGAGCTATAGGTGATGAGAAGAACATCCCACATAAAGTCTCATATTCAATTAAGGACTGTTACTTGATGTGTGAATGAATGAATGAGGCTGCCAGGGCTTTGAGTCTGAGGATGGAGACTCCCATTTCCATCAGACAACAGGCTGGGAGCAAATATCATATATCTATTTTTCCTAACTAAACTATTTTAGGGAGACATTGGACAGAGATGATGACCTTGCTCACAGGCAGCCAGGAATCACCATGCTCTGTGCTGGCTGTTATGAGAGAGGGGACAGTGGGGGCTCCCCAGGTCACATAACATCCTTGTGAGATGCTTCCCTTGGCTCTCAGGGCTTAGTTACTGCCACTTCCAGGAGTGCGAGTTGCTTCGTTGTAAGAACACAACAGCATGGACTGATCTTGTACAGGGTGGGGTTGGGGAGGGTTGGGAGCTCAGAGACACACTGTGGTCATTCTCCAGCATCTGCATTACTCAAGACTATTCACTCAGCCCTCCTATGATATTATTCCACTACCCTTTAAGAAAAAAATGTTGATATAATAATTGTACATATTTATGAGACATCACAAGATTATTCTATAAAGAGAGAATATATGAAGATCAAAATCCAAGATAGATATCACCTTAAATATGTAACATTTCTTTGTGTTGCTTAACCTTGAATTCCTAGTTATATTTTGGTCACTGTTGTTGTTGCATTTAGTTTGTATTTTACAGACTTAGTGCTTTACCAGTGAACTATATCTCCAGTACATGTATGATATGTGTGTGTTACTTATATCCTTGAATAATGTATGTAATATGTGTATATGTTATATATGTATGTATTATTTGTTGGTTATATCAGGAACTGGTCACTAAATAGAAAGCTAATAGTCACCAACTCTGACTAAGGGAATTACTATCAATTTCACAAAAAACTTCACATTGCTCTAGATCATGAAAATGAGAAGAAAAAAAAAAGTATGAGGTAAAAAGATAAAAAAAAAAAAAAAAACCTTCCAACCCAGAGAAACCAGTGGAAATACAAAAACACAAAAGAGTGTAAATCATACTAGTCAGGACTTTGGTATGCTTGGAGATGGGATGTGGGGAAGATTGAAGAATGGGAGGTAAGTCACAGACAGATTTCAGAAAGCCCAGAATAGCAATAAATGAAATCTGGAGATTTATCTCAGGCGGGGAAGACAGCAGAAATTTCAAGGCAAGACAGTGATATGATGACCTTTAATTTTATTAAGAAGTCACTTTGGACTGAAATGAAAATAGACTGTAAAGAAATATCAGCTGACCATGCTGTGTTCCGTGAGAAATGGTGATGAGGGCAAGGATCATAAGGAAACAGCTATAGGAGCATTTCAAGCTGGAATATCAGAGTTTGTCAATCAACCTGGCAAAGAAGGGACATCCTCATTTGGATGACGGAGTGTGAGTGATGTCAGCAACTAAAATCCAAACTAGGAAAAGGGAGGAGGCAGCAGGGACAGATGGGAGACAAAGCGAAGGTAACTGTAGGACATCCAAGTGAATAGCAGGTACTAAAAATATAGATATGGAACTTGGGCAAGGCGTCAAGACACGGGAATTAGATTTGACATTTCCCAGTATATATTTAGCACATAAAGGGAGAGAAAGGATATGGGGATACGAGCAAGAATAATGAAGAGAGAAGAAAATATGGAGCCCGAAGGTGGGGAATTCTTTTAATTCTACCAAGGGAATAACTCCATTTCTTTTTCTGGAAGTTAAATATAGGCTATGTGTCTCCCTTCTTAGGGTGGACATCCCTTTAAGTAGAACTGTCAGCCAAGTGATCTGTTAAATGAGTTCAAATAGCTCTTGCCGGCAGAGCGCTCAGATACTGAGAGAAGCAGTTGGACATCTAGACTCCCTTTAGTTTTTGTTGAAAAAGCACAATACAGTAACTTCAGCAAAAGGGCATCTGTGAGCGCTCGGAAACAAGTATGTGCTATCACCCAGGGGACCAGTCTTGTGCCTGGAAGAGCAGTAGAGATAGCAAAGGAGGCTAGAGACATGTGACTCGGTAAGAAGCTACGTTGATGTCCAGAACATATATAGATCAAAGGATGGAAAGTGACTACTTGATTCAGAAGTAGGCGAACGGCATCAGAGTCAGCATGCTGTCTCTTTAAAGGATTATGAGAACAAAGAGAGAGACACCAAAAGAAGAGGGGGAGAGTAAAGTCATGGAAAGGCAACAGACAACACTTACAGGGAAGAAAGCCCGCAGTCTAAGTCCAAATTGCTGGTCTGGGGTGAAACAGCCAAAGAGAAATCCAGGGTGTCCAGAGAACATTGAGAGAAAGAAGAGATGAAGGGCAGACAGGAGTTCCCAGGGTCAAGGGTGGAGATGAAATAATAGAAGAGGAAATAACAGCTGCTGATGAATCAATACGCTTTTGACCTGACAAACAGACTCTAAGTAAGAAGCTTTAAGTTAAATGCAACCTCTGGCACTTCCTCTGTGAAGGGATGGGCAAGCTAACTCCTTAATGTGCTACATTTCTCTCCTGTAAACTGGGACTGAAACTGTACCTTTCTAGGCTACTTGGAAGTTCAATGAAATCACGAGGATAAAAGTGCCAGGCCAAACATGCCGAGAGGGCTAAACAATGAAACTTTATGAATGAGGAACTTGAGAACAACTTTGTCGCTCCCTTGGAACTCAGATAAGGCCGAAAGGATCGATCAGAATCCCAAGGAGGAAGAAATGAGAGATTGCTTACGTTGCTGATGTGATGAAAGCAGTCTGTTAAAGTCCTCAGCCCTAGAATCTCAGGGAATGACCATCTCCAAAAAGTGGATTTCTGTAAAGTCAACTAACTTCAGAGCAGATGACTAGGATAGAATATAGCCCAGTATGACTAAAACCCTTATATAAGGGGAGATTAATACACAAGTATACACAAATCTATTTAAATCCTATATAACGCAAACACCATGTCAATGCAGATGGGAAACATCTATTGTAATCAAGCCACTACTAATCAATCAGGGCCACTCTGGAGCTGGACTATGAACTGACCCTGAAGGACTTTGCACAGTATATTTAAAGGGTGAAACCATAAAGAAAGGGGAAGCTGGGTGGGCTATAGCATTTTCCAATCATATTTTGACATAAAGGGCTGAGGAAGTGAATTTCTATCAATCAGCATAAGAGTTGGTTCCTGGACCTGAGAACATGAACTAAGCTTAACACTGCCAGCAAGATGGAGAAGTTGTCCTTGAGGTGTCTAGACTCACACAATTGTTTCCTTACAACAGAAGCTGTTCAGATACTGGGAAGTCCCCAGCTCCCCTAGAGCCTGTGACCTCAAATTTAGTTTCTCCATATGATAAAATGGAGTCTGAAAAGGAAGCAGTAGTACATAAAATAAATTCCTTTTGCTTGTTCCCAATAGTATGCACAGAGACAATGTGCTACGAAGTTAGAGGCAGAGACTGAAGTTATATAGCCCGGTGTCAGGAACACCAAAGGACCAACCTGCCATCCAGTTTCCAAGGCGCAGTCAGATCTTACACTACACATATTGACTTTTTTGGTTGTAGTTAGTGAGTAGAGCCTAGGGTCTCAGAGTTGTGTGGTGGTGGTGGTGGGACAGTAAAGTGACAAAGCAAGCCCAAAGCAGGGAGCAATTAGCTACAAGGGAGATTCATTCCTATGTGTCCAGTTGACAGAAGAGAAGCAGTGTAAATAAATGAAGGAACACGACAAATATAGAATACAGTGTTATAGTGTCTTTTTACAAGTCACGACATTCATTATTATGGTAAGAAACTCAAAGTAGAAACATTTATGTCACATGTACTTATCAAGTTACTAAGGTAGGAAGAGAATTAGAAAATTGGACACCACTCATAAATAATGGGGTAGGGGGAAGGTAGTTGAAAAACTCACATAAGGAATAAAGTCTCTCTTCCTTTTTTGGAAGATGGCCTCATCTACTGGGAGAGATGGAAGGAGAAAACCTCATGCATGCTGTGTGCTTAATGACAGACCCTTGCTAAGCACGGGGCATGATCACGTCAGTTTTCCCCATGGTTCTATTCTATAGGTGAGAACGTTGAGGCTCAGGAAAGTGGGGCAAAACATGCCTAAGCTGGTGAGATCCACATTCTCTAACAGCTCGGATTAAACTCCAATATGCCTAACTCTAAAGACATGCTTTCTCCCATACCCTGTGGACTGATGAGGAACAAATTAGCATTACATTTCTAAGGGACCAGAAATAGAGCATGACAGGTTAAAACGAGGGCTAAGGGGATAATTCAGTCAGTAAGGGCTTGTACACTGTGAGGCTCTGAAGTTCATCTGCACTGTCCATATAAAGAAAGGCTGGGCATGGCTTTTCATGTCTGCAGTCCCAGTCCTGTGGAAGCAGAGACAAGACCATCCTCGGAGATTTGCTGGCTTGCCATTCTAACTGAATAAGCTCCAAATTCCATTGGAAGCTTTCTCCCAAAAGCTAAACTAGAAGTGATTGATGCCAAAACTGATCTCTGGCCTCCACATGCATATGCACACACACACAGATACAGGCACATTCTCTCTCTCTCTCTCTCTCTCTCTCTCTCTCTCTCTCTCTCTCACACACACACACACACACACACACACACACACACACACACACACAGAGTAGGGAGAGGGAGAGGAGAGAGGGGGCTGCATATGCACACACACACAGATATAGACACATTCTCTCTCTCTCTCTCTCTCTCTCTCTCTCTCTCTCTCTCTCACACACACACACACACACACACACACACAGTAGGGAGAGGGAGAGGAGAGAGGGGGCAGGGGAAGGAGATGGATAGCATGTTTTTTGCTTGGAGCATAGAATCCAGCTTGGACGATGACTCAGCTACTGGCTTCTCCCACAAAAGCCTCTCTCTTTCTCTGTCTCTGCTCCCTCTCTTGGACTCTACTCTCACATACCATATCTCTACTGGAACAGTGTATAGCTGAATGGCTTTCAGGGGCATCTGAACACTGTTAAAATTGTCCTCTTTCAGAGAAACAAAAGCCCAAGGACTTAGCTTCATTCTCTGGAGGGCCTCTAGCCCTCCCCCCCTCAGCCAGGTGTATGCTCCCCACATCCTGAAGTAGCTCATTACAATCAAGGGCTGAAGAGTAAAACAGAAATTAAATTGACACTTTGAAGCATTAATCTAAGCACAAATTAATATTCATCAACATCTGCTATTTGTTCAGGTGAATGTTTGACTTCCAAAAAAAAAAATATATAATTCTTTTCTACCTGGAGATAGCATCTATAATAGAAAAATGGCCTGGGCAGGGCCTCCATGCACATCCAGCTAAAAAGCCTGGCTCCCTGAAGAGAGACAGCTTTGATGCAGATCTCCCAGAGGTACCCTGGATGTTTCCCAATGAATTATTTGTATCTGGTGACCATTTTCTTTCTGACTTTCAAGACATTACTGTTCCTTTTCAGTTGGGAAAGAATGGGAAGCCAGTTATGTCTACCTGTCTCATACTTGCTGACTGATGTGGCTCTGTTCTCTACTCTTTTTATCATTGTCCGGGCAGGAGACTTTCCTCCCTGGAACATTACCAGCTCTATTCAAAAATGTGTGTCTCAACCAGGTAGCAAGTGGACACTGGGAGAGTTGAGCCATGTCTGTAGGTATAACTCCACATGGACAAGCGAATGGAGCAATTACATAGCAAACACCTCTCTGCCACAGCTGAGGAGGCATTGGATATTGAAACACAGAAAGTATCATGGAGTCAATAACATCTTTGGAGCAAGGGATTATTTTTCAGATCATAGTGAGAGTTGTTTTCTTCCTGCTGAAAATCCAGGACAACTTCTGAAAGCTATCCCAGTATTACAGCAGAGAAGTTCTGAGAGATAGTTACAAACATTATCTGTTCCAGGGTAAAAGGTTAGCTTCAGAGGACATTTTAAAGACTGCTTTTTCTTCACATTTCAATGTTTTCCTCACACAAAGTTGCAACATGTTCACTAAAACGGTAGAAATATAATTAAGGAAGACGAAAAGCAAATTGGGAGGCTACAAGTTGAGCTTACCTTTGAAAACAATGCCTGATACTGATGGAGATTGTATAACTACGAAAGTTGTATGTAAGGGCAAATTTATATACATTTGCTTGTCAAGACTGGGTTGCTCTAAGATGAAATCATCATTAAATCATTTTGCTACTCAGTATCTATGCCATATTGAGCAACTCACTTGTTTCTCTCTGCCTCCCTTCTCCTTCCCTAGAATATGGGAATAATAACTAAACGAGCTGATGTTTATAAAGCGTTTGAAACAGGATCTGCACCTTGTGAATGCCATATAAGCATTAGCTATTGTTATAAACTCAATAACAGAAAGAGTATCCAGAAGTCTTTAGTAACAGAGACTGGTGTTGCTGAAGACACAGAGTGAATGAGCAAAAACCAGAACCAAAGCATCAGCCAATTATACTGTGGAAGAGAAGAACAAAGATAGAAAATTTAATAAACATACCGAGGTAAGAACACTATAAAAACTTGAAAGAAATTGCATGTTGGATGTGGAGATCTCTGTCTGGCTGAGTCATGGGGATGTGGCTGGATGTGACCTTGAAGTGAAGAAGACTCAGAAAGATAAACCAAAAGAAAGTGATGCACAGGTTGAAATATCTATGCAAAACTCAGGGAAGGAGTGCATGCAATAATGCAATAAGCAGGGGAGAGAAGCAGGATAAATAATAAAAATGATGATGATGATGATGATGATGATGATGATGATGATGATGATGATGATGATGATGATGATGATGATGATAATAATAGGTCAGAGGTGGGACAGGGCTCAACATGTAGAATTCTGCAAATAACAAGCAATTGTATTTCATCCTAAAGAGAACAAAGGTCTTTAAGAGTTTTTAGGGAGGGGTAAGATGATGTAATATGATTTTAAAGACTTACTCTGTATTCCTCTGGTTGTAGGTAACTTCAGACAGATCCCAACTTAGAGTGCTTATGGCCGTATGACTTATGGTGGTCGTGGCCATGTGTAATTTCTTCTTGAGTATGACCCAGACTTAAGTGACTTGCTTCTAGTTAATAGAAGATGGCAATGGAAGTGAAAGTTAAGTCACAAAGCCAGGTGTGTGCTCTCGTGTGTGTGTGTGTGTGTGTGTGTGTGTGTGTGTGTGTGTGTGTGTCCATACCACACCCCTCCCCAGGTTCAGGTTCTATTGCAAGCTTCTCTTTGGAAAGTAATACTTGATGACGGATCACGAGAGATGACTTGGAGAGAGGGAGGAGGCCCATTCAGTTAGACTTTAATGTGACCTTGAAAACTTGCTGTGACATGATGTCATCTTGAGAGCAAAAGGTAGAAAGAAAACTAGTAGAATTTTGACTTGAAAAATGGGATGCATACAGAGATGAGGAAAAGGCAAGAAGCTGAGTTGAGGGTCAAGGCTTGCTGCCAAGATTTCTGGAAGACATTAAATTTCAGATGTTTCTTCTTGAACACATGAAAAGTTAATGTTGACACTTGGGTAATTGGATTTAAGAGTGGAGTCTGAAGGAAAAGATCAGCACTGGAAAGCAGACTTGGACCCATGGACATTTGCATGTAATACTCAATGGTGTAGGGCAAAATGAGGCCTCTTAAGGACAATATCACTTATACCGGTGTATAACAAACCACTCCAAATCCAGTGACAGAAAAAATAAATATTTCATGATGCTCATATATTCTGTAAGTTTAAAATTTGACAAGCAAGCCCAGTATCATGGCACATGCTACAATTCCAGCACAGAAAAGGGGAGACAGGAGAATCATCAGTTCAAAGCCAGCCTAAAATATTTGTCTGGAGAAACCACATGCTTAGGCTATATGACACTATGTTTGCCTAATATGCAGAAGATCCTGTGTTTGATCACTAACACCACGAAATAAGTAAATAATGACAAGCAAACTGATAAGAGCTCATCTGTGCCACACATGGGTCCTTAGCTAAAGTACTATTCGTGGTTTCTCTAAAGGCCTGGCTTCCTAACTGCTCTTGTCAATGCTGCCTGCTCAAGTTGTTAAAGACCAAAACCCCAAGAGAAGCAAAGAAGAGCTTTGTGGTCTTTTTTATTTTTTTTTTAACTTTCCCTTCAATGTTAAATCAATTATTTTGTTATGTCCTATCGATTATTAACAAATCCTTTTGTTCAATCCAAACTCGAGGGAATGAAACCTAGAGATGGGAAGAACGCCAAGGGATCTGCAGATACACTTTAAAGCCACTGAACAGAATTAACTGAGGTAAAAAAAACAATAAAGGACTCCTAAGCCAAGGCCTGAGGCCTCCCAACATGTAGATAGTGAAAAGAAATGGAATAGTTAAGGAACAGGAGAATTAAAAAGTCAATAAGGTTGGAAGAAGCAGGCTGGGTATGTTGGATGCCATGGCAGTCAAGAGAAGATGCTAATTCCAAAAAGTTAAGTTCTGCTTGATGTCTCTGAAATGTGAAATGCCACAGGGACAGAGAAGATTGGAGTTGAGCAAATGAGAGCTACCAGTGACTTTGATGGAAGCGAACACCATGGTGGAGCTTGGACAGAAGCCAGCTCATACGGATTGAATAGAGACGAGGACATGGAAGAAGTATCAACTGTAGCTGTTAACTGTGTATGTAGCTGTTTAAACAGGTCACTGTCAAGACCCCACTAAGCCAGACAACCACATGATCTTTGCTTTAGGTGGTCATCTGGCATATTATTTCATCTTTCTAATAGTTTCCTTCACAGTGCCACAGTTAATTATGGCTTTAAAAGTTACTGGTTTAAAGAACTCATTTCCGGCGTCATCTGTGTTTTCTGCTTGCAATGAAGATAGGTCACTGGAATCACTGCTGAATCCGGTTCTTCTGTAAAGAATGCATGGTCAATGTGTCAAGAGTTTGAGTGGTTCCTTCCCAGTGTTCATCACTCTCCTTTAAACACAATCAAATCTCTTCCTGTCTCCTGCACACTATAGAATTCCAAAACCAAACCCAACCCCCTGTGCAGTCACAAGACGCCACCCTCAAGTCCTACACCACCCCCGTGGCTGTCTCAGAGTTTGTCATGCTGCTGACTCACAGAGTGGAAACCAAGAGCACCACCTGTCATCCGTCTTGAGCTTTATCACTGTTCCTGTTCTTTATAAATGTTCAATGATCAGTGATACTGTAATCGTTGCCAACTGTTTTTCTATAGCAAAGCCAGGTGCTGCCAAGCACAGATACTCTGCTGAAGAAGCTACAAGGAGGAAGTCTTCAACACTGCCTCCCATCCTCTGTTGCTGTGGCTTTTTCTTTTTCACAAGATCAAACAGGTAGGAACAGGAAATGTTCACAGCACACAGGATCCAGGTCAGACTAACATTCTGTGAAGAGGTTTGAGGGTCATGTAAAACTGGAACCAGGGAGGTCCTGGGAAAGTATCCTAGTCTGCCAGCCCGGATACTCTTAGAATCTAAGGCTCAGGAGGCTTTCCTTCCCTCCAGATGCACAAAATCCACGAGAAATCAAAGCAAGTACTTTCTAAAATCAACTCACAATACCTTTGAGTTAGCTTTTTAAAATTCACTTTCCTCCTGTTCTTTGTATGAATATGAGACTATTTTAAAGTATTTCTAAGTTGTCAAAATCAATATCTGTATCTCTAGACTTTTTCAACTTTAAGAAAAGGAAAAAAAAAAAAAAAAAAAAAAAAAAAAAAACCTTGCCTGAGTCCAGAGATAAAATTTTGAGAATGAGATAAGAAAACTGAGCTTATTCTAGCAGTGACTATAGTGACGTAGGACATCTGTGCCCTCACCCGGCAGCAGCATGAGAAAGATGGTGAGTCCACAAAAGGTAGCCTTCTACTCCTCACTGGTGCCTGGCTACACCGAGAGTCCAGAAGGACAGGTGGCTAAAATGTACTGACCATGCTGGGCTCAAACTCTCATTTTTCCAGCCACCCCTCCCCGGCAGCATGACTTCCCCTTCTTTCCCCCACTTCCTTGAGAGTTCGATAGCATGTATTTGACAAACAAGAAATGAGACATATAAGCTCACTAGTGAAGTGTTTGGGTGTAGATGTTCTGGTCCAGAGCCTAGCACACCAATTTAGGATTAAGTGGTATTCTGTAGTGCCTTCTCTAAACCCATCAAACTCAGTCCAGACTCATGAAGTTGAAGCTGAGGGGATAGAAGCATTATTACAATACATGCTTTTTCTTTTTTAGTGTCTGGCATCTTTGGTATCCACCCCTCATTATAAGTTCTCCATATGCCCGTCTCTCCTCTCTTTATGATATAAGCAAGAGGATAAAACCACTTTTTTCCCCCCTGAGATCACACAGTGAGGAAAACTATTGCAAGCATTTCCCCATGCCATAGTGGGAACTTTAGACAAGTTTTATAAACCTTTGAGCCTCAGGGTTTTTTGCCTTAAAATACAAACAAACCTGACTTCCTGTTGGCATATTTCTGAAGAGTGATGTGGGACTAATTGACACAGGTTCTTTTAAAAACTGTTTATAATGCCATCTTCAACAACATAATATGGTTATTAGTGATTAATAATGACAGGTGCCTTTTACAATACAACCAATCCAGTATGTGGCAGATTGTGCAAAAAAAGCTAAATGATTTAATTCCAGTACTGACTGGTTCTAGAAGTGTCTCTAACTTGAACCATAAGAGATAAACATGGCAAAGAATTAAACAGAAGAGAAACACATGAGGAATGGTCCAGGATTTCTAATATTGATGTGTAATAAGAATTCCAAAAATGAGAGATTAGAGCATCTCAAAACTAACCAAATAAAAGAAGGTTACTTGTAAAATAAAAAGGATTCAAGTCTCTTTAGTCAGAAAGGATCCAGCAGCTATGGAATGATGAACGAACGGGCACACATCAAGACATAGACCACTTGCAATTTTTAAATTTAAGTTTTAGCAGGTAAAGCTCATCAATATTCTGATGCCTTTTCTTAAGTTCACAGAGATCCATATATAAAAGGTAGCCACAAGTCTCAGATCCTTTTTATTTCTCCCATTTTAATCTATCCAGCTCAAGGATAAAAAATATAATCCAATAAAACCTTTACTTTGATCCTAACGGTCCTTGTTGAAACCCAAAGCAGCTTCTCTCTGGATAAAGGATGCATCCCAAACCTAGCACTGCAGATCTCACGGTAAGCCAGGTATCCTAGCTACTAAGAATGAAGCCAGAGTCTCCAGCAGCATGGCCTTCAGTGCTGATTTTCCTCCCACTTTGTCCATCTCTGTATTC
This sequence comes from Arvicanthis niloticus, assembly GCF_011762505.2. Taxonomy (NCBI): domain Eukaryota; kingdom Metazoa; phylum Chordata; class Mammalia; order Rodentia; family Muridae; genus Arvicanthis; species Arvicanthis niloticus. The sequence continues at coordinate 40,188,684 of NC_047660.1, forward strand.
TGCCTTACTTGAAGCCATACCTTTTCTGGAGAGTCCATCTTCTCACACATTCTCTAACAAAAAGTCTATACATCCATTAAAAACCAGCCAGAATACTTTTCACAGACAAACATTATATAGAATCAGTATTTACTTCTGAAATATGCACTAGGTATGTTGCATTTCTTATAAGCTGGTTGATATATGCTGTGTCATACACATAGCAAAGGTGTACGTTATCAGGTGTTACTTCTATCTGTTGGGTTTTTTTTTTATTGTCTCCACTGGGCTGGGAACATCTTAGGAATGGAGGCACTTCTCTTTGTCTATATATCTCCAGCATCTGACATGATGCTACTACCTACTGCACATTCCAAAAATAGTCATCCAAAAGGTTGACTCAACAGCCCTTTGATTAAGAAGTAATTACCCACGCAAATTTTGCAGGTGCTGGGGCTTACCGCCTAAGTGCTGACATAGGCTAAGTCAAGAAAATCAAGTAGTGTAAGAACTGTAACCTTCTATAAGAGAACAGACGCTTCTAGATGGCTGTAAGAAAATGGGTCCAGTGTCATCAGATCATTTAAAGGCAACTCAGAAACCCTTATCAGTAAAATTCTTCAGCATTAGAGAATATTTATTTATTTATTTATTTATTTATTTATTTGGTAGGGTGCTGAGCAGACCTCCCATACTGGCCAATCCCAGCACTACCACAAGACCTCTATGCAACCATGACAATCCTCAAGATTATCATGGAACAACCTATGGAGGTCCAAATTAACTTACAGAATGATAGGAGATAGATCCCAGACAGGGAGGACTTCTCATCCTACCTAATAAGATAGGGCAGCAGATGGCAAGCTAGGTGGTCATGAGTGGAGAGAGGGAGGCAGTGAGTCAGATTTCCATATGACGAATTCGTGACATGTGGGACATTAGGTGTCAGCTGCTGCTAGAACATTGAGCCAAATGGGGATCCTCCCAGTCCTGCCCACACATTATAACTGACTGATGTTTGCTCTAACTCAGTTACCATAAGGCCTACCTAGGATAAGTATTAATCAGTAATTCCCAGCCTGGTGAAGACAATAAAAACCCCAACAGATAGAAGTAACACCTGATAACGTACACCTTTGCAACGTGTATGACACAACATATATCAACCAGCTTATAAGTAATGGGGCAAGACCTAGCAGTTTAGGATAACACAAAATTAGGAAAAGAACACAGACACAAAGCAAATCTCACTCCAGAAATTATGCCTAGGCACTAGATACATCATAAAGAATTGTAAGTCTTAGAAAATAAAGTTTATGGGTTGAAAGTCACAGCAGGAAAAAAAATGTAATATTAGCATGACTTTAACAATGAAACTAAGGAGAGAAGACTAACTCACACAAAATAAAATAGAAAATAACAAGGCTGTAAAATATAGAAAGGATGATAGATATGGAAGACAGTCCCTGGAGAGGCAACACACAGGTATCCAGCATTCAAAAAGAAAGCACTACAACAACTGCAACCTTCACCCCCATAAAAATATATGAAAAGAAAAACCCAAAGAGAATCTCATCGTTCAGAAACAAATTACATATGGTGGTGAGTTATTGCATTTTTGAACAGCCAGGGAAATGTAAAATGCCCATTCAAGCCAAAAATATAAGACATATAGAAAGGGAAAAACACACAGGCTGGCCCCAGTCATGGTCAGTTATAAATGTGAGTAAAAAAAAAAAAAAATCTGTGGAGTTCTAAGGGAGGAAAAAAATAACAAAAATTGGTAGCTGTTCTTTTGGAGCTGAGAGATAGATAATACCATTTATTAAAGAAATTCATCCGTGATAAGGTAGATAAGACTAGAGATAAGTCTAGAGAGTCCATGGACAAGGGCTACTGGGAGTGGGGAGAGGATCATCTACACCTAGACTAAAATGAAGGGACCTATACCAACAGTTGTTATACCCAGTGTATAGACAGCACATAGAGGTTAATGATACAAGACAATATGCTAGAGGGGTGAGGCAGGAGTGGGTGGGGTGGTTGGGAAGTACCCTCTTAGAAGCAAAGGGGAGGGGAGACGGGATGGGGATTTGTGGAGGGGAGATTGGGAAGGGGGACAATATTTGAAATGTAAATAAATAAATCACACACACAAATCAGTAACACCATTTGTACAGTTAACTTTTTACATTTATGATTGTTTTCTGTGTGGGCATGCCTTTGGAAGTCAGAAGATAGCAGGTGGGTTGTCCATTCTCTCCTCCCACCATGTGGATCCTGAGGCTTAAAATCCAGGTCATCTGTCTATATAGAAAGCACTATTATCTTGTTTTGAAATTAAGTATTTTTCTCGACTTAATATTTCAGAAAATAATCTGTCTCCTACTTAAAATGGATGCTTGCTGCACAAACACAAAGACCTGAATTTGGATCCCCAGTGTCCACGTAAAAAGTTGGATACAGTGATATCTACTTGAAATCTCAGTGCTGACGATGTGAAGACAGGATGATCCCTGGTGCTTACTAGCCAGCCAGCCTGGCCTAACCAGAGAGCTCCAGATTCAGTGAGAAAGCCAGTATTCAAAAAATAAAATGGAGAGTGTTTGCAGAACACAGGGACATAGGACTTTATTCTCCATAACCATGCACATACAGGTGAACGAACACTTATGCAAACACATACTTGCATTCATTAGTCTATCGACCATTTTCTTCATTTCCCTTTTATAAGGTTTTAAAGTTAAAACAGTATACTTAATATAGTGTACAACACTATAAACAGTGTAAAACAGTATACTTAATTATATGCTTAATACTAGGTTAAATAGGATTTTTGAATACTCCAAATAACCATTCCCTGTATTTTCTCTATATTTCTGCACAGAGAGATTATTGTACAGGTGCTAATGGTTGTTATATGATATGGTGGGATTTAGACTCCCTGTCTTCTTTGCATTTTTCCCCTTAGCTTGACTTATTTATAAATGGTATTGTTTTTATAAGCACAGTAGAGTTGAATTCTTTTTGAAAAAAAATATAGAAAGTGTGAGTGAAGCTTAATATTTGGCACATTGAACTGTTGAAATATGGCATGCAGCACTTTGTATCTCTGCTGCATACTGCCTACTGATTTCCAAGATTAATGACCCTAGAGCAAGGGTCATTGCCTTGAAATGCAAACAAAACTGTATCTTAAGCTATTTTTAAATCTACAGAATGGGGCTAGTGAGATGGCTCAGCAGGTGAAGGTACTTTCAGCCAAACCAGTTACCTGAATTCCATCTCTTATAACCCTCACAGTAGAAGGAGAGACTCATACAAGTTGTCCTCTGATCACCACACACAAAGGCATCATGTGTTCATGCCCAAGTATACACGCTAAGTAAATAATGTAATTTTTTTAAAAATGTAATCTATGGGACATCCCTCCAAATTCATCTACCTGTTGGCAGTTTTTGCCCCAGGAACTGATGAATCTGTTCTCAGAAAGATTGCAAGTGTTAGAGACCACTATGTTAGAGTAAGATCTTTCCATAATGCTGAGGTGCAGTTGATACTCCTCCAGTACTCAATAGTATCACTTAGGCTGCTAACAGTTGTGGCCAATGAGAAGCCATTTTGCTATATAGGCAACTTCTCTGTATGCTTGAAAAGCTTTGAAAGCCCTGACACACCTCTACCATTTCCAGAAAGTAAGTTGGCAATTATTTTCTATTCACTGTTTACCAATGCCAAAGTAGCCAGACCTTCTATATCTATCCCCAGATGACTATATATGTGACACAGAAACATTATTAGTGCCTTGGAGACTAACATGAGGTTTACAAGCAAATACCATCTGAAAGCAAAATAAGAAGCCAAAGAGACTAAAATGAGCTTCCTTAGGCAAAAATATTTCTAAAAATATATGTCAAAAGTAAAAATCTTTAAAGTCAAAAGCTAAAATCTTTGAAAATCACAACATATACACAGAACTACTCTGGAAGCTAGTACCAGTAACCAACAAAAACACAATTTAAGATAAGGTCAATTCAGAAGTTGAAATCAAGAAACTAAATCTAAGAGTTATATGGGGAAGGGGCCATCAACTGGGTGACTGCCTTTATTGGGCTGGACTGTAAGAAAACCTATGGGAGCGTTTTCTTAATGACTGATGTGGAAGGGTTCAGACCACTGTGAGCAGCACCACCCCTGGGTACGTAGTTCTGGTAACTATAAATTATGCAGCTGAATGTGAGCCTAGGAACAAACCATTAAGGAGTATCCCTCATTGGTCTCTGCTTCAGTTCCTGCCTCTAGGTTCCTGCCTTGAGTTCCTGTATTGTATTCCCTCAATGACAGACTGTATTTTTGAAGCCAAACAAACCCTTTCCTCCCTCAGTTGCTTTTAGCCAGCATTTTATCACAGCAATAGACAACAAACTAGGGCATATAGTGATCTCTTTCCATCTTTCTTCTTCACTACCATCACTCAATCAGCTTGTCATCAAGTCTCCTGTCCTCATGGTCACAAGATGGCTGCCACATGCGCAGACATGCAGCAGAAGAACAAAGTTTCTTTTATACAGATCCTCAATATATGTACCACCCCTTACTACCTTTAGCCAGAATTTTACCGTGGTACCATTCACAATCAAGCCGCTGATCAGAGAAACAAGATAAAAGGAACCCTAGTACTTGTAAAAAGAGGACCATGCTCACAAAATCACCAGTTATGAAGGTACCAAGCAGTTATAAACGCCCCCTCCCCTTGTCATCTCTCTTCCACTTCACACCCCATGTTCCCAACCACATTTCTGGCTCTTTAGATATCCATGAACTTCTACTCAACCAGATCATTCCTCCTCTCTGCTTTCTCAATATACTATCACATCTGCCAGAAATGTTCTTCCCTCCAACTGCCAAACACCAATCCAAGCTCCCATCCTCCACTGCAACATCACTGCAATGAGGCCTTTCTTGACTTCAGACAGATAATGGTTGCATGAATGCCCCTCTCTACACCTGTCACTTTGGTTACAGTATCCCTCCTGCTGACCGATGATCTTTTGCGTGTACTTTCATGTTTCCCATTAGACTAAGAGCGCCAGTGAGCAAGACTGTGTCTTCTTCATCTCCGTCTCTCCTACTTCCTAGTGCACTGCCATGCATTTATAGGAACTCCATGAAAGCTTGATAAATTGACTGAAGCTGAATGAGCTGGACTGAATCTGGCCATATGTAATATTTCCAACAGCTTCTGTAATGTAGCTGTCTGCTGTGGGGAAATCTTTAAAAGAATAAGCATTGGAAGACCCAGCAGGAACTGTGCCCTAAGCTGCCCTCCATAGATGATTCTAGGGGTGGGTAGAATCAGAAGCATCATAGAGCTCTGAGTCCTCACCTGGAGGACTGCTCATGTCCCTGATAGGCTCGTTCAGGCTTTACACTGAAAATCTTGCCTCCTAGGAAACTCTGCAGTAGCAAGAAAAACAGGACAAATGTCATCGAACCGTCAAGGGTCCTGCCGTGGCTTATTTCCTCACTGCCATCACAATTGGACTTCTCTTAAGAAGAGGGTCAGTCCCCACCACGTGCTTAATGTCTGTGGAAATGAGAAAGGATATTTGTTATCATCCTCACTGGGGGGAGAGGATCAAGATTTCTCACCTGGGGTTAAAGGTTTAGAAACTGTGGGTAGAAGAGAGCAAATTAGAGACCCTAAATGGTTGTCCAGGAAAGAGAATTACAAAACATTTCTTGTTTCTAAGGCAACAACCTCTCAGATTTATGCCAGAGCTTGAGAACCATTTGCCCCCAGAGCAGATGATTATATGGTCATTCATCTCCAGAGAAGCCCTTAAAACCTCCTCTTTCTCAGAAAACCTATTTGGAGAAAAACAAAAAACAAAACAAAACAAAAAAAAAAGCATAGTGTTTAAGATGGAGGGTTACTCTGAACATTCCTGGATCTCCAGGGAAATGCTCATGGAGACTGCAATGCCATCCTAACATTTGGCTACCCTCCCATGAGGCTTCAGTTCACTGCCTTCTCAGCAGCCACGTGAACTATTGTTTTGAGAAGAAATTCTAAGGAAATATCCAAAATGGTCATTTGTACTGCAGCATCTCCTCAGGGTGCTTCTCGTGAGGTAGTTCAACAATACCACAAAACAGCACTGTGCAATTAGTTTCACTGGTAAGCATAAGGTGAGTCTGTAAGAATAAAGCTGTACTCCATAGACAGTAAGCATCCTGGTCACTTCTGAGGAACAGTGCCCAATAATCCCCTCTGTGGGAGTCCTTACAGTTTAACTGAGGGCCCAGCTCAGCCCATGGTGAGAATAGACTCTCCTCCTGGTGCCTGCTGAGAAGCCAGCAGCTAGCCACTGGCCTCAGCTGTGACTTCAGGCAATAAGGCTCTAACCGGAAACACAGATTCCTGTTGCTGGTTACACTCATTTCTAGGGAATGTATCTGGAATAGATTGAAAAAGTATCCAAATCCCTCAGATTGTAAATATTTGAAGGCTAAGAGATTACGTCTTAGTTTTCTTTGAGTCACACTGCCTTTGTTCAAATCCCAGCTCTGTCACTTACAGCTTGTATAACCTTGGCAGGTTGCTTGAATTCACAATGTTCCCACAAAATAAATGGAGATGATAATGGTGCCAACCTTATCACGTTGTCTCAAGGATTAAATGAATAATAGCTGCCAAAAAGCTTAGACCATCCTCTGATACCTCACAAGTATCATACAATGTTTAGCTATCGTGTGTCCAGCAGGATCTTTTTGCATATATCAAACACTGAAAAATAAAATAAGATTTCCTAGTGGCACAAGGCATAAATGTTCACCAGTATAGTCTCACTTCTGATGGGATGTTTCTGTTTTACTGGCTAGCTGGAGACAAGTCTCCTTTCTCTTTCATTGGCTGAATACATGGCCATAATCTTCAAAGGAGTTTAGGAAGAAAAAGTAAAAAAAAAAAAAAAAAAAAAAAAAAGACAAATGAGAATAGCTCTAATCTTGCCTGAAGCTCTAGTCCTGGTGGGCACATTAAATGCTAGCACTTTGAAAGTTCATAAGAGAAGCAAACAGACCTAAATGGGGACCTGGAAAAGCCACACTAAGGAATTGCCATCTGAACTGAACCTTAAATTTCAGGGAACAAAGAGAATGAAGAATATTTCTAAAAGAGGAAGCTGAGAAGCCAAAATGAATGTTCCAGAAGTACTGAGCAATCCCTGTGGGGGTGGACCATAAGAGAAATCCTGTTTCGCTCCCTTCCTACTCATTTAGAGCTCCAAAGTTGGCAGGATGGCTCAGATTAATCACGGGGTCATGTCAAGAAAGAACTGGCTTTTCCTTTTCCAGTTCCTATGGTATCCCGTGGATTCACAACCCACAGTATCAGTTAAGTAGTTTTTAAGAACCCTAGAGTTTGCCTAATTTGGGGTAGAATGCAGAGACTTTCCAGTGGCAACACTATGCTTCCATTCTTAAGCAGAATCTTAGTAGGAATCTGAAGCAGGTTAAAATCCATCGGTGTGTTATTAACAAGGCCCAGCCAGCCCCGATGCTGGTGAGGTGGTACAGTGGTTACACACAGAGACAGAGATGGGCTTACAGATCCCACAGCTCATAAAACAAAGGACAAAACAAAACCAGATTTGATTAATAAGGCCATTCACAGAATAGCTTTTCTGATAGACTTGTTTCTCTGAATACACCTTCCATAACCTACAATTAAAATGTTCCTTTTTTGTCCAGTCAATCAACTGCCCAGTCATTTGGGCCACACCACCATGACAATATTAATGTGATCATAGATATATTGATAGTGTGATGTTCTACATGGGTTCTCGTTTAGCAAAATAAAAAGTAAATCTTACAGACTGAAAAAAAAAAAATACCCCTCCAAAGCCAGCATGAATTCCCAAGGAGAAATATTACAGTTTCTTAAAAAATTAAATGACATAAAGGCAGGCCTATCATTCCAGATGCTTCAGAGGCAAGAAGACATGAAATCAACTCTAGCCTGAGAAAGTTAATGAGAAATGTTATCTCAAAATAAGAGATAAAAAGGGACTAGGGATATAGGTCAGTAGTAGAGTGCTTATCTGGCACATAGGACCCAGACCAACTCCCACCATCATAGAACAGATTGATTGATGGACACTAAATTGCAATAGAGAACTGTTACTTTAAAATATATTTGGCAAAAGAACATTTTGTAGAGGCTTTAATTGAATTCTAATAGGGAAAAAAAGAGAGTTTGTTTTTTTTTAGACAAGAATATTTAAACTTGAAAGAAATACTAGATAACCTCAAGGAGTTCCTGATAATTTTGTTTTGTATCAATGATACTGTGGTTATGGGGATACTGTGTTTTTTAGAGCTGATTGAAGCAGTCACAGGATCACTCGGATTCACTTTAGAACATAATAGCAACAGAAGAAGCAGGGAATAAATGTGCTAAGGTAGGAGCTGAAACAAAACTGGCAAATGTTGAACTTCTGTGGTAGCTTTATGGGTTCATTTACACTGTTCTCTCTGAAGTTGTACAATGTTACTATCCCAAGCCCATTTATGTTGACCAACTCAAGGGTGTGTTCCAGCAACCATTGTAACCAGGCATGTGTACAAGGAATGCCTTCCATTTATGGGGAGCAGCAACCCAAGAAAAGACAACAGAGTGCTGGCCACCCATTCTATGCCTATCATTCCACTATTAAACCCACTATTAAGTGCAGTCTTAGCCCAGTGTTTGCTGGGTGGAAGTATGTCTGTGATCAATAAGCTTCTATGACCACTGAGATGGTGATGTCAGTTGCTTGGCAGACATCTTCATTGGCTCATTCAAGGATATTTGTAAGAGTCTAGACAAGAAAAACATGATCCAAGACTGCCCTTACTCGTGACAAGGCTCGTATTTCTTCTTTCTCCTCTCCTCCAAAACTATTAAAATCAGTAGAAGAAGTAGGGGTGTTCTTCTCTTAGTCCTTCAAATTAACTTCTCAGAGAAGTGAGACCTTGGTTATTAAGGATTTAACACTTTAACTCAAGTAAAGAGACATCCATAGAGCTGGGGAGATAGTTAAATTTGTATGGTGTTTGTCCTACAAATGATCTGAGTTCACTCCTTATCTACAAAATTCCAGGCATGGTGGCATCCTCTTGCAAAACTAGCACAGAGTAGGCAGAATCAGGTAGATACTGGAGAGGGGTCACCAGCCAATAAGCCTAATCTACTCCATAAGCTCCAGACCAATGAGAAACCCTGTCTGAGAAAAGCAAAATGGATTTCTTCTGTCCTACTTACTTTTTTATTACTGTGACAAAGTACTATGACCTAGGCAGCTTATTAAAGAAAGTGTTGATTGTGGTCTTACAGCGGTGGAGAGTGAGCCCATCATGAAGGGGAGCATGGCAGGAGGCAAGCAACCTGATACAGAAGCAGCAACTAAGAGCTTACATCTTGAGACACAACCACCAGGCCAAGAGTGCTAATTGGGAAGGGTATGGGCATTTGAAACCTCAAAATGTATGCCCAGTGACACATCTCCTCCAACAAGAACACACCTCCTGATCCTTCCCCAAAAGTTCTGCCAACTGGGGAACAAGTATTCACATATATAAACCTCTGGGTGGGGTATCCTTATTCAAACCATCAAACCACCACAGCTCCTGAGGAAAAATGATTAAGGTCAAACTCTGGCACACACACACACACACACACACACACACAAACACACCACACACACCACATACACACACACTACACACACACAACACACAAATACACACCACACACACCACACACACACAAACACACAACACACACACCAACACACAACATACACACAAAACACACAAAACACATACACAACCACACAATACACAGCACACACATACCACACACACACACACAACACACACACAAACACACAACACACACAACACACACATACACACACACAACACACACACAAACACACAACACACACATACACACACACAAACACACAACACATACACACACACAAACACACCACACACACCATATACATACACACACTACACACAAACACACAAATACACACAAACACACTACACACACACCACATACACACAAACACACAAACACACAACACACACACAAAACACACACACAACCACACAACACACACACAAACACACTACACACACACCACATACACACACACACACTACACACACAACACACACATAAACACACAAACACACAACACACACATACCACACACACATACAACACACACAGAAACACACAATACACACACAACACACACAAACCACACACACACAACCACACAACACACACACAAACACACACCACACACACACAACACACACACACCTCCTGTAGGATTAAAAGAGGGAGTAACTAGTCTCCAGTCCTAATTGGTATGTCTCAGAAGTGGGATTATTATATAAATTCTTCATTTCCAATGTCTGTAATTTTTTTTTATTAATGAGCATCACTTTTGAAAAATAAACACATTTAATTTTTTAAATATTCAAAGGGGAGTTAAAATCCCAAACACTCCACCTGCATTTTCATCAATTATGTGTTCTCTCTGAAAGTGTAAAGCTGCTGGCTGACCCAACAATATAGTATTTACTCAGAGATAGCAAGGCCCACAGGACTGGAGCCAACCTGCAGAAAAACTGTCACTCTAATGCTTAGGGCAAAAGAACAGCATCCCACGAGCAGGAAAACGATCAGTCTCGGATCTGCTCTGCTGCCATCTCCCTCCTGTGATTCCTCAGCCTGTGAATTATTCTGGTGCTTGTATATTTATTTGTTAAACACACAACAGAGGAGTTATTCTCCAAGTCTCTATCAGCTGAAGTATTAACAGCTTCCAGCTGAGAAAATATCTTTTCACTTTGCTTAAGCCTAATCATTATTTTCTCCCTCCTACATGAGTTTCAGTATCATATAAAAGATCCTGATACAAAAGGCCATGTGGATGATTCTTTGTGAAGTTGCTGGTAGACTTACAGTGTATAATTTGGGTATAAATCTATTTAAAGATGTCAGTAGTTTGAATTTTCTTTCGAGAAAGAAAATTATTGCCCCCTCATTCTTTGAGAGCTGAAATATAAATACACCCAAATGAAGAAGCAGAAGAGAATAAGAAAAGGCTCCTTTTTAGAATTTTCATTTTATTTCTTGAAACTGTCTTTTAAACATGAAAATTATAGACATGGAGAACTGTGTATTCAAAACCTGTAACTGTCTAAACAGTTGAGTTGCCTGGCCTCCCATTAGGGGTATTCAGAGCAACAACGCCTCCCAACTCAGAATTTATCTAAGAAATGAGCCAGAATATGTAGAACAACCAATCATGGAGTGCCCACCCCTGTGGATACATCTACAACACAGCTCTTGCATCTTAGACTCAAGGAACATGGTAGGAGAGAGGGCAAAATGATTGTAAGCCAGACGACCAGGTAGTCTGCAGTGATGGGGTAGTGTCTTCTAGCCATGAACAAGTGTGACACCAATAAAGACGTTAGTGTGGAAGGGAGATGTCTTAGTCAATGTCCTATTGGTGTGTAGAGACACCATTACCATGGCAACATTTGTAAAAAAAAATCATTTAATTGGGGCCATCGCATAGTTCAGGTGCTTAGTATATTATCAGCATGGAGAAAAGCGTGGCAGAAAGCATGGCAGCTGGCATGCAAACATGGTGCTGGGGAAGGAGCCAAGAGCTCTGTTGTCCTAATCTGAAGGCAGTAGGGAGAGAGACACTGGTCCCGGTGTGAGCATTTAAAACTTCAAAACCCCCTCCAGTGACACACTCCAACAAGACCATATATCCTAATAGTGCCAAACCCTATGGGGGCCTATGGGGACCTATGGGGACCTATGGAGGCCTATGTGAGCTGCTGTCATTCAAACCACCACCCACTGGAGACTTTTCACATGGCCACACCCATAGACAACTATGGGTAACTAACCTATACTGAAAGAGGGTGAAAATGTACCCCAGGAATGAGCTATATAACTGATTATTTGACACCAAGTGGTCAGCCCTGAAATCATCTACATACAAGCAACACTAAAGGAGGGGTGTGTGTAGGGGTATGTGTACATGTGCGTGTGCATGTGCGTGTGTGTAAAACAGTAATTAAAGGAAAAGAGACCATAAATTTGAAAGAAAGCAAAAAAGAAAAAAAAAAAAAGCAGGCAACATGGAATGGACTAGAGAGAGGAAAAGAATGAGGGGAAGTAAAATTTCAAATTATATTTAAAATAACTTTTTTTGTATAAAAGCAAAAAGGAGGAGGGGGAATGGGACAGGGCTTTCTGGGGAGGGGAAATGGGGGAAAGGGATGGCATCTGAAATGTAAATAAAATATAAAATAAATAATAAAAATAAAATAACATTTTTAAGTAAAATAAAATATTTAAAAAATGAAGAGATAAATAAGCAGATCCACCCAGTGTTGCATTTTCCTCTGCCAGTTTCCCACACTCACAAGCCTGTACTAGCTAGCCGACCGGGTTAGGACTTCTCAGTAATGAAGCAAGTTAGAAATGTATTTTCTTTCTAAACCAATGCACTTTGCTCCAAAGTACAGTGAGGCCCAGACCAACCATCCTGCAAATGTCTCCCTTTGTCCACCACAAGATTAAAAGGAAAAGTGCTGCATGTACCCAGCAAAAGTCTCCTTTTCTATCCTGGTGACTTTCCTTTCTACTCTTCTTAGCTATTAAAATATTCTGCTCATCTCTAGTTCACTCCTTTTTTTTTTTTTTTTAATGTAAAAAATGTTTCCCAGAATGTAATATCACACTTTACTTCCCTGGAAATGATTAATATCCCAAATCTTTTTGCTGCCTAGCCCCTTTTCCTGTTCCCTGCTTATGACATTATATCCATTTGTAATATGTTCAGTTATATACTAAAAGGAAAGTCTAGCCATATGGCACACACCTTTAATCCCAGCACTCAGGAGGAAAAGGCAGGTAAATGTCTGTGAATTTGAGTACAGCCTAAACTCCATAGTACATTCCAGGACAACCATAGCTGCACAGTGGGGCCTACACAATGGGGTCTTCAGAGGAGAAGGAGGGAGCAAGAGAAGAAGAAGGAGAAAGAGGAGAAGATGAAAGAGGAGGAGAAAAAGGACAAAGTGAAGAAGTAGAAAGAGAGGAGGAGAGGTCTTGAATTGTAGACTTTTATGAATCAGTTATCCCAAAAGAAGATTCTGGAGCCAAGAGAGACTCCATGTTCTTTACTTTAGTAAATAAGTAACTGTTTAAGGTCAGTACCTACAGGACAGACACAAAGCCATCCAAGCCTCCAGTGTGGATTCAATTTCCTTTCCTGTAAAGTAGTAATAATAATAATAGGGGTCTCAGACTTGCCATGAGAATTAAATGAAAAAATGAATGGGAAGCCTCTGGCACATAGTAAATAATCAATACATGTTAGCTTGTTAGCTCTCTTCCTTGCCTTCCCTTCATTTATTCACCCATTCAATTAATATTCAATGAGCCAGCTTCTTCCCAGATTTGAATCACTTCCCAGTGGTGATATGAGTTAGTGCTTCGGGACATGCCTGCTCTCCTCCAGGCTAGTAGGATAGAATTTAGGGCCCCTTAGCAGGGTGCACTAATTGGTCCCTTAGTGACCTGAAAGAGTTAAAGCATTATTGCAGGGTTTAATCTACCACTTCCTGACAAAATGAGTTTTAGCATTTTTATACATAAGTTCCCTACACAAGATCCTGATCCCCTACTCCCCACCCGGAATGCACACACACACACACACACACACACACACACACACACACACACTCCACATAAACACTGCAAGTCTTTAAGAGCAGTAATACAAGCTCAATCATACCATTTAGTAGTCCACTTACAGTTTATTTTTTATAAACACAAAAGCAGCATTTTCTATGTCTCTTTCTTCAAACACTGTTTTCAGGAAATACTATTCACATGTTGTCTTGGTCAGGGTTTCTATTCCTGCACAAGTATCATAACCAAGAAGCAAGTTGGGGAGGAAAGGGTTTACTCAGCTTACACTTTCCACATTTCTGTTCATTACCAAACGAAGTCAGAACTGGAACTCAAGCAGATCAGGAAGCAGGAGCTGATGCAGAGGCCGTGGAGGGATGTTACTTACTGGCTTGCTTCCCCTGGCTTGCTCAGCTTGCTTTTTTATAGAATCCAGGACTACCAGCCCAGGGATGGCACCACCCACAATGGACCCTCCCACCCTTGATCACTAATTGAGAAAATGCCTTACAGCTGGATCTCATGGAGGCATTTCCTCAAGGAAGGCTCCTTTCTCTGTGATAACTCCAGTTTGTATTAAGTTGACACACAAAACCAGCCAGTACACATGTTATACCTTCTCCATACTTTCAGTATAATATATATTCCTTTAATCTAATATAATGCATATTCCATATTTTAAATGCTTCCCCATGTATTTCATCCATTGTAAGTTGCTTTATAATAAAAAATGTATCATGAACATTTTTTAAGTCACTGAAATTCATTAAACTCAAATGACAGCACATGCTGGCAAGGATGTGGAGCAAGGGGAACACTCCTCCATTGCTGGTGGGTGTGCAAACGTGTACAACCACTTTAGAAATCAATTTGGCGGATTCTCAGAAAATCTGGAATAGCTCTACTCAGCTATGGCAGTCCTAGGCATCTATGCAAAAGATGTTCCACCGTTCCACAAGGCCACTTGTTGCAGGATGTTTGACCACACTGTGAACCCTGAGATTGTGTTGTTTGCTGTTGTTAGTTGTAGTGTGGCTCAGTGCAAGGGACCAGCCTCAGCTTGGAGAAGGGTTCTGAGAGAAGGGGTGTTTGAAAGCGAAGAAACAAATGACTCAAAGTCAAATCGTGGGTCCAAGCTGACGACCCATGTTCTGCTTAAGACGCTTTCCAGATTGCTTTCTCTGTTCTGCTTTCTCTCTGGAGATTTCCAGGCAGCTCTTTCTCTGTTTCCTGCCTGAGACAGTTCTCCAAGCAGCTCTCTCTTGCTATTCTAAAACATCGTTCTATTTTACATATCAAGACAGTCATTTAATCCAGGTTCCCTTTTAATTATCCTGTAAATCGGCATCCCAGGATCCCAGCCCCTTGATTCTTAGGAGACAGAGAGCACACTTTTTTTTTGAAACCATTGCAAAAGAATTTAGAAATCTGTCTGCCTTTGTTAAGCACAGATGATAGACAGGGTGGAACTCTACCCTGAAATGACTGTTTCTACCACACCTGGGCCTGGACCTAAATCTCTTCTGCTTCTGGTTGACCTTAAACTCAGGAATCTGTTTGCCTTCTAAGCATAAAAATAAATACATACATACATACATACATACATACATACATAAAAACCTTCGCTGGGTGGGATCTCCTGTGATCTCTTTATCTTTTTCCTTAGTATCTTTCTGACAAGGTGGCTTTTGTTCCACAACACAGCTAGCTGCCTATAGATCCTATAGATTCGTGAAGCCCCCTCATATAATTTATATTGTATCTTTATATTTTGCATAGCTGAAAAATTATATATATTTTTAATTCATGTTTTAGAATTCTTTTCCACAGCCTGAAGGGCTGTCCTGAAGATCTCAACATTTGCCATTTTGCTGAGACCTTAGCCACACCTTCGCCTCCCAGACTTGTGCTGTCTTTGCTTATTATCATGGAGTCACTAATGTTAACAGGGAGGACAAACATAAAATATGAACATTATTATGCAAACAAGCCTTATGCTCACAGAAGCCATAAACACTCCTGGAGGCCCACGCCTGTTGGCCCTGTCCCAGGGGCAGGAACCACATCCTTCCTTCCTTACCAAGGCCATGCAACTCTAATACATACCTTTAATTTCTCTGGCTGGAATACAGACACACCCTTAGTATGAACCTTTAATCCCTAACAATAAAGGTAGAATTAGTTTATAGAAGGAAGCACTCATGTTTGAAAGTGAGGTCTGATTGAGTGGCAGACAAAGTGACAAATTAGAGAAAGATTTAACAGAATGGGGTATGCCCAACTCTCATAAGAACAGAGAGGAAAGAGAGATGACTTAAGAGAGAGAGAGCATCACAGAAATGGAGAGAGGTAGTTTTACTGAGAGAATTCTACAGAGACAGGCTGCAGAGAGAACTAGACACAGGTGAAGACAGAATGAACCATAGGAGTCAGAAGATTAGAAGATAATGCCAAAGTTAGTATGAAGTCAAGCAGAGTAATTCAGGAGAAGCTGAGAGAAGCCAGATCAAGTCAGCCATCTTGGAGAGGAATTTGAGCCAGAATAGCTGAATTGACCAGCTAGCCAGAGTTCAGAGAGAACTAGAAAGGGTGAATTTATTCACCAATAAGTCTCAGAGGCCCAGAATATTCTAAGCCTAGATTAGACTGTATGAAGGCTAGAAGCTTCCAGGCCTAGGCCTGCTTTATCAGATCGAGGCAGTAAGCCTCAGAAATGACAATTACTTCAAATGAATAAAAGTTACTTCTACAGACATGTTCAACTGTATTTATAGCAGATTTATTCATAATACCCAGAAACTGGAAACAACCTAGTTGCACCTCAACAGAAGAATGGATAAAGAAAATGTGGTACATTTATACAATGATGTAGGTACATATATACAATATACTCAGCTACTAAAACAAAGACATCATAAAATTTGCAGGCAAATGGATGAAACTAGAAAATATCCCGAGTGAGGTAACCCAGGCCCAGAAAGACATACATGGTATCTACTCACTTATAAGTGGATATTAGCCATAAAGTACAGGATAACAGATCCTGTTTCTCTAATTTGTATGTTACAACCCATAGACCCAAAGAAGCTAAGTAAAAAGGAGGGCCTAAGGAAGGATGCTTGAGTCTCACTCAGAAGGAGACATGAAATAGACATCAGAAGTAGATGGAGAGACGGAAGTAGGTGGGAGAAGAAGTAGGTGGGAGAAGAAGTAGGTGGGAGAAGGGGTTGAGAGGGGAACAATGGGGGCCAGGATTAGGTGTAGGAAGAGCAGGGGTGGGGAGTGAAAGGGCTGGGAAAGAGAAGGGAAATCAGCACAAAGGAGCAACTGTGGGACAAGCTTGAGACTTGGGACTGGGGAAGCTCCTGGAAAGATGTGGGGTGGCCCTAGCAGAGACTCCTATCAGCAGGGGATATGGAGCCTGAAGTGGCTATGTCTAGTAGTGCGTGCGGTAGGCAAGACTTCCAGTGCAGGGAGGAGGACACTAACCCATCAACAAAACCGTCCACGAAAACTTTGCCTACAAGGTGCAAAGGGATAATGGTAGAGCAGAGATTGAGGGAATGGCCAACAAATGACTGGCCCAATTTGAGACTTACCTCACAAGAGGGAGCCAACCCCTGACACTATTAATGATACTCTGCTACGCTTGCAGACAGGAGCCTAGCATAACTGTCTTCTGAAAGAAGTGCCTATGGGTTCTCAGGGAACGCCTGCTGGAGTCCAGGGCTGGGGTGAAGCATTGAATAGGGAGAAGGTAGTTTGGAAGGATAGATGAGTGTGATCCACTGGAGATGGGGGCAAGGAAGAAGTATGTCAGGTGGTCTGCTACAAAGGTGGTCACAAGACTAGGGGATTTGTTTTGGAGGAGCAAAGGGGGAGTTGGAGATCTGTAATTAACCTGCTTACTTCCCTTGGCTGGACTACTCTGGAGGTTCACATGGAGTGCCTGCTGGAGAAGGGAGATGGGATACAGCAATGAGTGGAGGGGAGGAAAGTCAGGGTAGGAAAATCTGTAGATCCACCGGAGTCTGGGGCAGAGGAACAAAGCGGGCCTGCCATGGGTAGTTTGCTACAGAACTGAGGAAAAGACTGAGGGATTGGTTTCAGAAGAGCTGAAGGGAAGCCCATCAGTCAGCTATATGCTTCCCTGGCCAGAGTCATGGATAGACAGCTTTGTACTGCAATCTGGCCAGTCCTAGAGCATTTACTCTGAGCAATCTGCATTAATCTTACAGACAAATCATTAAATTTTATTTCTGTTTTTATTTCCACCAGAATGATTACTAATGAAGTTAAGCTTTCATTCCTGCTTATTGGCCATGTGTTCTATCTGTTCTGTGAATTTTAGGTTTATGTTTTTGCTTACTTTATTGAGAACATAGAAGTTTTATTATCAGTTATATTAACTCATTACATATTAATGTTTTCCCACTGTTTTATTTTAATTTCTGAAATATCTACTTGATAGAAAAGAGCCATAGACCTCAAGCAAGGCTGCAGTATCTTTCTTGTTAATAAACATATCCCATCAAATATCAATAATGCATAATCTCCTCATTTGCCTTTAAATTTTTATGGTGTTTTTGACATAGAGTGTTTAATTTTAAATATTAAAATTAATCTTTTCCCTTGCTATTTAGTCTGTTGTCTGTAAACCTACACAGTCATTCCCATTTGGGATCAGGTAAATATTTACCTAAGATGTCTCCCAGTTTCTTAACATGATTTCACTTTTCATGCTTTGCCTTCTAGTTCATCTAGAATATACTAGATTATACAGCAAAAATATAAGTGTATCTTTTTATACATGTTTTCTAGCACTGTTTATAATAAAGTATCCCTTTGAGTATTAATTTCCTATGAATTAAGATTTGTGTCTTTAGTATGTGCTGCTCATCATTCACTTCTGGTATATTAGTTTATTGTTGCAAAAAAATCTCAACTGGGGGTTTCTACCCCACCTTTGGTTATTCAGTTTCCAGATAAAAGACACATTCAACCTTTACCATTTACAACAAGCCTTAATCGGCATTAAAGCTGAGCAGATATCTACCCTCTGTGCTATTAGAATCTATTTCCCATCAATAACCCTGTTACTACTTACTATGTTTCATCTGAACTTCTCTTGGTGGTAGACATCTTTATTCACCAATCAAAAATAACTTGGGTGGGGGGCAAGGTCACTTGGGTCACTCTCACTCTTTCATCTCTGGAGAAACCAGACCTTGGGGACCCACACTTAGTATTATAATGTATAGCCACAGACCAAACCTCAAGAGTTCATCTTGCATTTTCAAGTCTAATTACTCCTGTCATTCCTTTATTAATCTTCAAAAAGCATTATTTAAAAGGCAACAACTACATCTAAACTGTTTGTTCCTTCAGATAAACTCCAGAATAATTTGACAGTTCTTCTACCTGCAAAGGAGTGAGCTGGCTGACTTTTAATTCTTCTCTCTCCTGGCTAGGATAGCCTCCGCTTTGCTCAAAGAAAGAATGAGCACAGTCTCTAACAGTCAATGTGTTTTTCAGGCTTCACTGCAGTTCCACTGAACAAGTAAATCCAGATTGGTCAAGAAAACTAGAGTGGTTTAGAAACATGTTCAGGTCTGTGGAGATGGCTCAGTGAGTAAAACCACTTGTTACACAAGCTTGATGACTAAGTTTGAGTTCTAAGAAAATATGTAAAAGCAAGACTTGTTAGTTTGTGCATGTAATCCCAGTATCCCTATCATTTGATGGGAGACAGGAGAATCCCCTGGAAGCTAGAAAGCCAGCTAGCATGAGATATATAGTACAGTGGCAAACTACAAGGGAGATCCTCCTCATGAGAGATAGAAGATGAAGACCAATACCTGAGGCTGCTTTCTGACCTCCTCATGGAAGGACACACACACACACACACACAAACAAACAAACACCATATACATACATATTTAAAGTAAAATAAAAAAATATGTCCACAATTGGTCTTCTTCCTTCCAGAAGATCTGAGTCACTACCTTAGTCTATTTTATGCCACTATATCAAAATACCCAATATTGGGTTTATCAACAAAACAGATAATTATTTTCTAGTTCTGGACTCTGGAAGTCCAAGATCAAGGCATTAGCATTTGAGTATTCTTGGTATTTCCACAGAGTAAAAGACAGAAGGGTAGGCTACAAGCTGGTGATAATTAAAGCTGCTTTCCTAAGTGTATTAATCCCAACTGTAGAAGAGAAGCCCTTATGGACTAGTCACCTCTTAACTACTACCACATGGGCAACATCTGAGTTTTGGAGAGGATACCTTTAAACTACAGTGTTAGCCTTGGGTGGTGGGCTTATAAAATGGTTGCTTCTGCCTTGCTGTCCCTCAGGTCACTAGTTGGGGAAAGCAAGCTGCCATGTCATGAAAAGACATCAGAGACCTGGAAACTTCAAGTGGTTGGGTGGCAGGCTTCCTCACTGCCACCGTGGAAAAGAGTCATATCAGGAATAGATCTTCTGGCCCTACTCATGGTTGATTACTTGTTTGTTTGTTTGTTTGTTTTAAGGCCAAGAAGATAGCATTTATTTGAGGCTAATCAGACTAAAAGTGTAGGAAAACAGATCCAACTAGTCTTGGACAGGAACTCTCAAGTTTTGTGAAATGGTAGCTGCATTTTGCCTAGTCATGCTTTAAAATTATTGCAGCCACTGCCAATATCCTAGTCAAAATATTACAGGAGCAAAGGCTATAGAAATGATAAGAACGGGTGACAGAGGAGCTGATCAAAGTATATTATATGTCTGTATGAAAATGTCACTATAAACCCACTTGTCCAATTAACTAGCTATGAGAAGCTCCGAACTGTACCTCCCCAGCTAAGCTTTTGTAGAATTCCTGACCTATAGACATTGTAAGATAATTGCTTGATTTGTTATTAATCTATTTTATCCCCTGCTGTATTGCTGTTTTATGACTTATTTTGAAAAGTTTTTGTCCCACAGGACAGATAACTAAAACAAAGATACAGGCAGGAGTGTTCTGCAGCTCTCAGCTTTGTGAGGTATAAATGAGACAGCTATATTCACTCTACCCCGCCCCCACCCCTTTATACCTTTGCACACATGATACCTGAAGCATACCACCCATCTTACAAGCATCAGGCTACAGCATAAGTATTAAGGTTGGCACAGCAGAATGATAAAGCCAGAAGACGCCTGAAGATGTGACTGTGAAACTGAAACAGTACCATAAACTTCCTGGTAAATACGTCTCATAATGAAAGGACAATACTCACAGGTACTCTCAGCTAGTCTGTGTGCCATCTCACCAAAGGTTTCCTAGGTGGCATTTGGGATCCAAAGTTGCTGGTGGTCAGCACAGAGGCAGGCTTTCTGTAAATATGCCAATATAATTTTAGAACAATGAGTGACAATGAATTTAACAGCAGCAACAGAAAAAGAAATATATATCTGCATCTTTTCCGAACTCAGCTTGTAGAAATAAGGGAAGTCAAATTAATAAATGATAGCAGAATTTAGATTTCCTCAGGGAAAAATGCTTCCGAGTATTAGCATGTGAATGGACTCCCTAGCACAGCACATTTTATGCTGATGTAGATTAAGCAATGGTCCAATTGCCTGCAATCAGGTATTGATCTGAATTCTTTAAGACATCCAAGAAACATCAAATAGGGTAGGAAATACATCGTTTTATTTAAATTCTAAGATGCTAAGCCTTAAAGCAACCCTGCAGTCTTTCCTAGAATAAAGACTATCCACACCAGAGCACTGTTCATGCATGAGTAGCCTGTCACCAGTAATTCCCAGTGAGGTCCTCTGTATGTTTGTTTTATATAATCTGTGGAGCACAAAATTACTTTGAACATACTTTTAGCACTGACTTTTGGCATAACACTTATGTTCTACAATTTGTATATTTGTATATTTTTAAGAACATGGTGTTATCCATGCAGCCACCAAAAGGGCTAAACTGCACATCAAGCAATGGTGGAAAGAGAGAAAAACCTGACTCTCAAGTCAGAGTAGTAATTGTGGCAACTGCATTGGGAAACGGTTTAGCAGTTACTAATCGTGGGACATATGTGTATTCTTTGACCCATCAATTTGCTTTTAAGTATATAGCCAACAGTGATGGCACATACACTTAGCAAAAGATACATGATTGTATGTAGCAGCACTGATTCCAAGAGGTAAAAACGTCAGGCAACCCAACCTTCCTCCCCAAAGACACAAGAGATGCAGAAGGTTGATACTAGGTGAAGAGCAGTGGGAGTGAATGGATTCCCACTGCAGCAGCGACACATCAGCTCACACTCTCTTCCCCTGTGCAGAATGAAGGAAATCAGACATGAATAGGTGCATGCTGGATGATCCCACTTACTTAAAGTGGATATTTAAAAAACTTGATCTTGTGTTAAATGTCAACAGTGATTATCCTTGTCAGGGTAGGAGTTAGGAGGGCACAAAGTGGTATCCCTAGTTCTTATAATGTTCTATGTCTCTGCCTGTGTAAGACTTAGATGAGAAATTAGTAAAAAGAAAAAAACCACCAGGTGCATGCCTTTCTCACAATCCCTTGAGATGCTGTCCTTTCTTCTTCCATATTCCTGTAGTATGACTTTTTTTTCTTTTTTTATTAGATATTTTATTTACATTTCAGATGGCATCCCCTTTCCCCATTCCCCCCCACCCCCCTTAGGAAACCCCTATCCCATGCCCCCTTTTCCTTTTTGCATTTATACATTTTTTAAAAATAATGTTAATCATAGGCTTTATAAGTTTGGAATTGTTCAATCAGAGGTGTAACCCATTGACCAACCTAGATATAACAACTATCTTTGACTGGTGGAGATACTTGAACATCTGGCTCCCTGGCTCCCCCCTCTTTCTCTCTTTCATCACCTAGCTTCTCCTCTCTTTCTTCTTCTCCTCTTCTTACTCCTTTTCTTCCTCTCAGTACTCCTCCCACCTTAGCTCCTCCTACACATCACCCTTCCTGTTAAAATGAAACTTTTCTCTCAAAATACAATTAGAGCATAATTATGCCAATTTGTACCAGTGAGGTACAGGATAGTCCTAATACCCAGTCCATCCTTTTGTTGACTAACCAGCTCTTCTGTCATCTATTCTAACTAAAACATGTAGTTCTGAACCTGGTTTTAGGATGAATGTCAGCTGATGACCATCCACTCAAATCTTTTCTCTTAAGGTCAATAGCTATATGTTTTCAACCCCATCAGAAATCCAGAATGAC
The DNA here is from genome assembly GCF_011762505.2 of Arvicanthis niloticus. Classification (NCBI taxonomy): domain Eukaryota; kingdom Metazoa; phylum Chordata; class Mammalia; order Rodentia; family Muridae; genus Arvicanthis; species Arvicanthis niloticus. Next base: position 40,211,704 of record NC_047660.1, read on the forward strand.
TGAGTTAACTATAATTGTGGGAAGCACAAATCATAGTAGTATGACTTTTAAACATGTAATGTATATAAGTGTTTGAAAAAATAGGTAAAAGAGTCTGACATACATGTATTGCTTTAATAAAGCAAGAGGCCTTCAAGAACCACTTGCTTGGAAACCAACCAAATGAGACAGGAGAGGGGAGGAGAAGAGTTGGGTCAATGAGGTTGAACCATGAAAGTCTGTCCCAGCCTGTAACTTGGAAGAAAACAAAACAAATAACATTAGCAGTTTCTCTGTCTTTTTTTCAACCAAATGAAAAGGCAAAACAACAGAGGAGGAAGGAAGGCTCACCCCTAACCTCTTCTCAGGCTTCTGATTTCAAGTAAAATTGAAAAAAGACTGGGACAACAGATAGCTAGGTCTAGACTTACTATCTTTAAATCTACTGTTGGCCTGCCTTGCTCTGCTCCCCAGTGTCTGTCCCCTGTGCTACCAGCTGTCCACTAGAAGCATAGGTGACTATATAAAAATGAAGAACATCACTTGCTTTTAATATCTATCAGAGTTCATTTCCACACTCCAGACTCTATCAGGCAAAAGGAGCTAAGCTTGTATGCGATTCTATTCTGCCTGTCACTGGAGCCTGTGGCTTATTTCATCTTAGTCGAAAGAATGTGCATTAGAGATGACTTCGGTACCCTTAGGACACTTTGAAGGATTAATCTGGAAGTCGATACCCAAGATGGTAAACTTCTATCATCAAAATTTAACCAGAAAACTAGATTCTCTTCCCTTGCCTTCCTGAATTTAGAAGTTCCACCTCACATGAGATCATTTTTAATTAAAAATATACTTCCAGAATTTCATCAGAAAAAAAAAAAAAGAGTAACTTAAATAGTTTTCCAAAAAAACCAGACCACAGCCCAGGGAACTTCACATACTATCTGTATATAGTAAGGTCAAAATATCTGCAAGACAGAAAAACACAGGCACCATAACTTCTTCAGGTGCCCTGAATTTAGAGGTTTAAAATAGTTCTTTGTAGCACTTCCTTGGGATTTTGACAGATGCTCCAGGCTATTGGTAAACTTTGAAGCGATTTTTTACAAGAAACTGCATTGCACCATTTTCTTTTAATCTGTGTACATAGTTGTCTAGCTATGGCTGGCTTTAAAGTACCCGAAAGCTGGAAGCATTCTAAATCCTGTTTGTTCCGTGAGTGGACTGTTCATTAATGAGCTTATCTGCTTGGTTGCTTCTGAAGCGAAATCTTATTTCTACATCTACTTTCTCTAATGACATTTTTTTTTTTTTGCTTTGATTTGTTCAGCACAATTTGATTGTTGGCTTGTTAATTGCATCCTTCCCAGACTTTAGGGTTTATTTTAAAAATATGTTCTAAATGTCTAAGGTTCAAGATATCCTTAACTTGCTTCTTTTTTTAAGGAGTAGACACTTCAACAAAACTATCTAAGGGAGCAAAGCAGACTAGAGGGAGGTAGGGTGACGAGGGAGGGTATTTGAGGAGATGTATACATTGTGAATGTGTATATATATATATATATATATATATATATATATATTATTCCCTGTTCATATTTTCCTTTTGTTGTTATTATAAAATACTTTAGCCAAATGCAACCTAAATGAGAAAAAGGTTTATTTTACCTTATAGTCCATCATTGAGGAAAGTCAGGGCAGGAACTCAAGGCTGGATTGCTTGCTATTTCACAGAACATTACCTCCAACCAGGAACCCCACAGAATAAAGAAGTACAGCAGAAACCAGAGACAAATGCTGCTTGATGGACTGCTCACAGCTCACAGACAGCTGACTGTCTTACACTGCCAAGGACAAGCCTGCCTGGGAATAGGGCTGCCCACAGTAGCCTGGGCCTCCTACATCAACCAAAAATCAAGTCTCTCTCTCTCTCTCTCTCTCTCTCTCTCTCTCTCTCTCTCTCTCGCGCGCGCGCGCGCGCGCGCGCACACACACACACAGAGAGAGAGAGAGAGAGAGAGAGAGAGAGAGAGAGAGAGACTTCCAGACCAATCTGATATGGTTGGTCCCTCAGTTGAAGTAATTCTAGTTTGTGTGGAGTGATAGATAGTCAAAGCCAACTAGGACAATGGAAGCTCAGCCTTATTTTTACTTCAAGATTCTGTAAAGTGCTAACCATGTACATCCATCTCTTCCCTCAACTCTCCCCATTCCTGCATTTCTTTGGTCCACAGAATAATAAAAAGTAATGATGATGGTGATGATGATAATGATGATGATAATAATAGTAATAATAACAATACTTTCTGGCAAGAGATTTTTTTTTTTTAAGAAATGCTTAAGAATACATTTAGTAGGCCATTTCTTACCAAGAGTTCTACTGTCATTTTTAAGCCACGTGCACTGGGTGATCTACAATAATTCACAGATTTGCAGGGGCTGGCCCATTCTCAGTTCACAGGCTTAAATACAGGGTCATCAGGTTCCTCCTGCATCCCAGGTAGGCTAAATTGGAGTACCCTAGTACTCTCCGCCCTCTTCCTTTCTGTGTGCCCTCAACCCTGTGGCCTGCCCTCAAGTACAGGGATCAGGAGGGCTCACTCAGTGTGGGAGCACATCCACCAACCAAATTCCATCTTATTCACACGCACAGCAACCTAAATCAGTGAGAGAGCGCCTCCAAAGAACAAGGATATTTATCTGGGAATAGCAGAGCTTTGCATCAGGAATAAGTGTGTCATTGGTGAACTCTGAGTGTGTTGTCCCAAGAGGATGAGGCAAGGGAAAGAGATTAAAGGTGAAATGGGGAGGTATTTTAAAATCCTTAAACAAATGGTTTGGGGCAGGTGTTCCTGCAGAACATTACTTCTGTTAGGTTGTGTAGCTCTAGTGCAAGGTTGCATTTTGGACAGTCTTTTCTTTGTAAATCACTTGTATTACCTACCAGTCATGTAGGTGCAGAATCCTCTCCCTTCATAGCCTCCTCTTACCGGCATATGTTTTGTGGGGCTAAGATTTAACAAAAAAAAAAAAAAAAAAAAAAAGACCCCACGTTGATTCTGACAATCTTCACTTACACTTCCATAACAAGAATAGTGGGTGCATGATAACAAGCCATTTGTAGCTGATGGCATGAGGAGGATACAGGAGTCCTGGCTCACAGGTATAATATGGGATCACCTCATGCATCCTAGGGAAGTTCTTCTACACCTGAGAGCCCAGTGACCTCGTCCCTCTAGCTCCGCCCTTTCTTGGTTCTGCTGCCTGCCTCACATGCAGGGATCTTGGGTGTGGCAAATAAACCCACCTTCCTTCAGTCACTTTAGTCATTGATCCTCTTGATTGGTTTCTGCAAAGGCTTGCGGTGGCTACACACCCTCTCAGGTCATAGTGATTTGGGCAGAGTAATACTTGGACCATCAAAATCCTTCCGTCCTTGTGGTAACCTACATCCAAAGTGCAAATTAAAGTTATTCAGCCTTCAAAGAGAAGCTTTGTGTTTGAGCATTTTCAAGTATGCTTGTCAGGTACATGCCCATCATGGGTAACATCTTCGGAATATACTTGTCGTCTCCCTGACATCGGTAAATCCATCCGTTCTCAGCTGTAATTTATCTCTTGATAAATCATGCTATCAAGTTGAAGTGTGAGAGCAATACCCTCAGGACATAAAATACCACTGAATCCGCTGTTTGGTTAATTTATTACTTTTATTAGGAAACTGACAGGATTACTTTAAAAATCAAGTGCCCGGGGGCCTCGAGTTTTATCAGGTATTCGATACTAGAACACTGTTCAATCACGCCTGGCTGACCCAGCCACTTCCTTCAACCTCTTTTTGCCACCAGTCCCTCTGGAGAATTCTTGTCAGCAGAGGAGTGGTGGAAGTCAGGCATGGCTCCTTTAAAATGTTCAGACAGATAGTATGTCTAACAATCAGGAGACTAAAGCCTTGGGGCTTTTCTCAAGGAGGTTGTTTGCTTGCTTAAGAGAACCATCTCTATTCAGTCCCTGACAGGGTGGCATTATAAATGTTGGGGCACAACACTGAGGACTGACGAGGCAGGGTGACAAGAGATGAAGCCAAGAGGCAGTAGACATGACTTGAAGGCCTAACTGCCGTTAACTGAGGCAAGTTGTTTAATGCTTCCAAGCCTCAGTTTCGTTGCTGGAAAGTAGTATTAATAAGAATTATTGGGGGGATTAATCAAAGCATGTAGAAATGCCTGTCTCATAATAAGTGGCTAACAATGCCTATTGCTTCCTCTTAATACTGCATTTTAAAATATTTATTTATTTATTTATTTATTTATTTATATTTTTGTAATGCTAAGGATTGAACCCAGGGCCTTGTACACAGCGAGCAAGCTTTCTAGCATCTTAGAAGACATAATTCATTGAGGAAACCGACTGATATTAATTTATGAGTAATTGTCTTTCAGCCCTACACATATTTGTTTATCTGTTTCTTTGCTTGCTTGTTCATTTGGACCAGGTCTAATGTAGCCCAAGCTGGCCTCAAACTAGATATGAATCCAAGGTAGATTTTGAACTTTTGCTTCTCTTCCTCCACCTCCTTAAAGCTCTGACTATAGGCATACACCATTAAGTTTAGCCTTGTGTGGCATTGTACATCCATCCCAGGGCTCCCTACAAGCTAGGCCAGCACTCTACCAACTGACATACATCCCAGCCCTCAGGTTCATTTTAACTTTGGATTCAATATTCAACTCACCACAAGCTTTGAGGTAGACAGTGAATTAAAATACATTGGTAAGACTTTTCATGCCTCACTGTCTCAATGAGATGCATAGCAAATCCAACTGCAACCCTCATCTAATAAAAAAAAGATAAAAGAAGAGGGACATAAAGGCCAAAAGAAAGGGAAGGTATACTGTAATCAGCCAAATGATATTTCATAATATTTAACATGTTCAGTGTTTGAGTCTGAACTTTGTTCAGAAAAGATATAACAAAAAGTTCACCTGGGTCCAGGTTGACGGTGATAAATCAGGAGCCTACCTAAGGAGCCTTTCCTTTTGTTGCTGTTCTGACTCCTTCCAGCCACTCCAAACGTACTTTCAAACCCACCTCAGGACCTTTCCACTTCCTAATCTTTCCAGATAGGATACTTGCCCCTGATCTCAGCTAGCCCCCCCCCCCTCTTTGCCACTAAACATGGACTTAAGGTCCATTGTCCCCTCCCCAGAGTAGCCATTCCTAAGTACCTCTGCTAATAAATGTTTTCACACCCAGTGCACCTGTGTCACATGACACCTCACCCTCTGCTGCTTCATCATAGCACTGACCATCATCCGACATGGCTGAGTCACATGGGCAGAGCGGCCATTCACTTATCCTAGACAACCCTTGTATGCTTATGAACACCCATACTTATTCCCAGCATAGAGATGAGAGTGGAAAGAAAGGCTGGTGGCCTCTAACACCAGAAGGTGGGCACACGCCTCCTCTAAAGTTCAGAGTTCAATTCCTGAAAGCTTAAATTCCCAGACAACTGGACAGCAACTGCTCAGCTTTGCCCTGAATGCCGTAGTCTCCCAGTGATCTTCTACAGGATTGTCCTAACCACTTCCCTTCCTCAAGGCACCTTCTGATTTTCACATAACCTGCATATTTCTTTTCTTGATCATTTTGGTTTCATTTTTCTTTGTTGATTTTTTTTTAAATTAGAAAATGACTGACACACAATAAAGTACCTATATTTAGGATCACTGTTCAGTGAGTTCACACACACACCTCTGCCCATAAATCCATCATGCCATCTCCAGCGATTTCCTCATACCCTCACCCCACATAACCCTATGCCAGTTTACATGTTATTGTATTTTGTGCCAAAGATATATCAGTGTAGTCAGTCACCTAGTGTGAACGGAGACCCCGGTCCCTGGAATGAATACATCCATGTAGTCTAGCTTTTCATGTAACTGGAATCATATTGTATCTGATCCTGTTCACTTATTCATTTACTTATATTTAGATTCTTTTATTCAGAACAATTATTTGAAGACTTATGCATGTTGTAGGTATCAATTTGCACATCTTTCCATTGGACTGTTAAGTGGTATTATTTTGGATGGCTATATCACAATTTGTTTATTTAGCCACCTGTTGATGGACATTTGGATTGTTTCCAGTTTCTTGTAATTATGACTAACGCTGTTATTAACATTCATGGGCATATGATTGTTCAGACATGCTTTTATGTGAAGATATACCTAGGAGAGGAACGCTTGATCATATGGTAGTTGTATGGCTTACTTCTTAAGGACCTGTCAAATGCCTTTCCAATAGAGTTGTTGCATTTTATACTCCCAGCAGCTGCTCATGATTGTTCCAGGTGCCCCACTGCCTCACAAACACTTGGTATTCCAGCATCAACATCTAATTAAAAGAAAAATCTGCTTATGTGACTCCTCTGCTTAAAATTAACCCTAGTTTTCTATTCCCTGCAGGGTAAGATGCCTCTTCCTCAGGGTTCCTTACTACCCTGCCTGCTAATACACATGCATCTTGTACCACAGTTTCTCATGCCCATTCCCTAGTCACCAGACTGTTTCCACCAAATGTATAGGTTTCTTTGTTTTTGTTTTTGTTTTTGCCAATCACACTACACCAAATCCTGACTCTTGGCCAGTGTAAAGCCTTGGTGCATTGTGTCACTGAACTATGTCCCCCCAAAATATATCTGTTGATGTCCTAATTTCAAGCACCTTAGAATCTGGCTAAATTTTGAGATAATACTGACCAAAAGAAGTTGGGAGAGAGGAGAGAAATATAATCCAATATGACTATCATCTTCACCAGAAGAAAAACTGTGGTCATAGAAACACACGCATGGAGATTAGACCATCTACAAGTCAATGCAAGAGGTCTAGGCAGGGTCCTCCTTCCCTCAGAAGGAGCTCTTTCTGCCAACACTTCTATCTCAGACTTCAAACCTCCAGGAAGACAGAAGATAATGTGTAGTAGATTAATCCATCCACTCTGTGGACTTTGTTTTGGCAGTTCCAGCAAATAACACACTTACCTCATTGATGAATGAATGAGGTTGTTGCTTTCTCTGTTAATTCTCCTACCCAGGTTTAATTGCCTTCTTTTATCCTTCTCCTGGTACTTTGTTCATACATCTGTTGGGACTTTCATCTCACTGTAGTTAATTATTGGCTTAAGTGTTGGTCTATCTTTCCCACTAGGCGAGATTCCTTTGTAGATGTTTTATCTTTGCATCCCAAGCTGTCTAGATTAGTCTCCTGACACCACACAGGCTTCTAGGCATTTTTTGTTGTTGTTGTTGTTGTTGTGTGGATTCTCTGCAATTAAGCTGCACACCCATATTTCTTTCCTGAACAGCTTTCTATTGTCCTTTTTAGAAGAATTCTAGCAATGCTCCTTTATTGGGGGGGGGGTGTTATCCCAAGGAGAATTTTGACTAAGTACGTAAAAATGGATGTACAAGAAAGTTCATTAAAGCATTGATTATAATATCAAAAACTTACAATTGGCATAATTATTATTCAATAGGGATTAGTTAAATAAATTACAGTGTGTCTCACAGAGGAATATTGTGCAGTCAATAAAAATGATGATGTGGATCTATATTTATTGACACAGAAATTAAAAAGCACCGCCTTCTATTGAATAAGAAAGTAAGCCGTGTGGCTGTTGGTGCAGTGTTACTCATTGCAGGAAGTAACGTGTGAGTGTAGCTGGCACCAAGTCAGCTAGAAGGATGCTTATCAAATAGTACAATAATTAAATCTGGATAGTAAGAATGCAGATAGTTTTTCTTTTTTCTTTGTGAATCCCAGAATCATTCCAATTTTAAGAGTACACTGCATTATTTGATTAGCAGAATAAAGTTATTTCATTTTGAAAAAATACAATAAAAAGCAAAGTAGCTCCATTCCAGTCCCTTTCTGTCCCAGTGCCCTCCCCTGAATATGAAAATATGGCTCTTATCAGTCAGGAACATGGTTATAGTGACTCATTCCTCAGCATAAGGCTGGATTGCTAAATCCTGAGGTGAAAAATGAAAGATGAGAAAAATATGGAGAATCCATGATAGAAAATGATATGGTGATATAGATATGAAATCTAGAACAAGCAAATACAGTCCCTGAAGAAAGTAGAAAAGTGGCAAGACAGTAGGAATCTTCAGAGAAACAGAATCAATAAGATGTACATAGTTATATAACGATCTGTATATCATAGAAGAGACCCAGTATAGGAATTCGCTCCTGAAATTCTGGAGAATTTCCTCCATGTGCCAGCTACATGTTGAAGAAACAGAACCTCCAATGGTTTACTCTAATTCTGGAGGACTGATAACAAGAGTGTCTGTGTCCAAGGGCAGGAGGCCATAGATATCTCTTCCCCACAAAAGAGACAGATTTTGCTTTCCTCCCTTTTTTTATCCTAGTCCTGAATAGATTGGATGACTTCTATGAACATTGCCAAAGACAATCATGATAACCCAGTCTACTGACTCAAGTGCTAGGTTCTCCCAGAAGCATTTCCATGAACGCATTCAGAAATGTTCACCAACATTATGGGTCTCCCTTAGTTCAGTCACATTGACATATAAAATAAACCATCATAGATAATGAACCAAAGGAGCAACTGTGGAACAAAATTGGGACTATCTAATGTGCTAGTTACAGTCACAAAATATGTGACAAAATGGCATTGTGACACATTCCTCAGAATTTTGTGTTGCCCATGTTTTCTGCTAATCTCCCTGTGGTATATTATATTTTCCAAATGTGGATACACCAATACATATTCCACTACACATGCCCTTAATGTAACAGGGACAGGCTTTTCAGTCAAAGGCAGAGTCAATGATGCAGGCTGCATCTCCCCTGCAACACCAACGGTGGGAAGACCTTCATAAAGGCATTAACTTTTAAAATGATGCTATGTCTCTCATAAGGTTTGCCATAAAAGGTAACAGAACATTTGCCTGAGGCTCTCATGCGTGTGATCACCCCTTTTTTTCCCTCTCTCCCCCTTCTTTCTTTTTTCTCTGTCTCTCTCTTCCCTTCCTATCTCTGTATATCTGTCTGTGTCTCTGTCTGTCTGTCTGTCTGTCTGTCTGTCTCTCTGTCTCCCTTTCTCTCTCTTTGTCTCTCTCTGTCTCTGTCTCTCTGTCTGTCCTTATCTCTCTGTCTCTCTGTGTGTCTCTGTCTCTGTCTCTGTGTCTGTCTCCCCCCCCCTTCTCTCTGTCTCTTCTATGTCTCTCTCCCTTTCCCTCAAATGTGCTCTGGGAACTCTGCCACCATATTGTGAAAAGCTTCATAGCACAATGATAGAGTAATATATGTGTAGATATTCCAGTTGACTGCCCTGCAAGGCCCCAAGTGAACAGCAACCCGAGACACCACTTTCATGAGTCTTAGGATGATTTCAGCAACCCTCTTCTCAAGTTAGATAATTTTCAGCAGAAGCCCCAAATATGCAAAGAAGTCAAGACTCATCTTCAGTACACCCTGTCTGAATCCCTGACCGACAAAAATGAAGAGACTATAAGGAATGTTTATCATTGCTTTGGTGAATAACTAGCCTACCCACCCTCTCCCCTATCACTGCTCTCAGGTTAAGGTGTTCAGTGGGAGAATTGATAACCTTTTTTTTTTTTTTTTTTTTTTTTTTTTTAGTTTCAAAACAGTTTTGAAGAGGCAGCTATATGCTGATATCTTAAAGGAGTGAGAGTTGGCATCTAAGTGCCCTAGCATCTGACTGTGGAAAGCAAAGTCCTTGAGAATTTAGAAACACAATATTCTTCTAAATCTAAACAACTTATCTGGAGAGAGAAGAGATCTAAGAGTGAGCATCTAAGAAGAAATCCAAAACTTCCTTTTTATTCTAGAGATAAGAGAAAATATGTGAGGGGTGAACCTGAAAGCATGTGGAGCCTCAGAGGAGGGTCTTCATAAAAGGATCCCAGGCAGCACAGACTAGGGGGATTGGTTGGTATCAGCAGATCCCAGTGAGGATGATGGCAAGCATCAGCCTGTGGACTAAACACACAAGGTCAGCCAACGCCATCAGCACTTGAGGATGACACCATACATAAGACCTGATGAGCCCTTCAATAACCAGAAGTGGCAGAGGCAACTTAATGCCAACACATAGGAACATTTTTAACTTGGAATCAGTCATGTTAAATGATCTGCTATCAGTCATGGAGTGTATAGAACACTGGTTGAATCCACTTATTGGAAATTAGGTATCATTATTTGCATTTTACTACCTTCTTTAACATTTTATGATTTAGCTTCATTACTAAAGAGTTGCTTCCAAGGGAGATGGGAGATGACTGTCCCAAAGTGAGCACATAACACAAATATGTTGAATGAGTAAGTGAACGAATGAGAATAGCAAGCTCTGTCTCCAAAGTGAGATCATCCAGATATCTACAAGAAAGTTACTCTTAGGGAGCCCAAGAGTCCCAATAGGTATCTCTAATAATACATCCGAAGCTCATGCCCCACTGCCTCTTAAGCTACTGAAGAACAGGGATCAAGCCTCAAGCTTTTTAAACAGTCCTTCAATCTAGCATAGTGCCTGGTAAATAGCCAACTCAACAAATATTTGTTGAACCAATAAAATGAGTGTAAGGCTACATTTCAACCCCTAATAAAGACAATGTGTAATTTGATCACCTTTATAAGTGCATACATGTAAAATGACAACTCCAGAGTAATAATAAAGTGAGGCTTTCATAATGTCTCTTTCACAGTACAGCAATGTTTTCTGGGCAGCATTTAAATAATGGTGTTATTGCCCAGGAGTCTGTCACAGTGATTTGCTATGACTCCTCTGTTACTCTGACTGAAGGCCGCTCTGAGCTATCTTCTGGTGAGCAGCTACTGCCCCTGCTGCTCACCACTCCCTTCTCCCCCAACTTTTATCAAAAGTACATACGTGCTGTCATCTTTTATAATCCTCAGAACTTAAAGATTGCCCTTTACTTAAGTTTTCAGAGCTGAAATTAGGTTTGAATAATAATCAGGATTGTGGATCTTCTAAAGCAAAGGGACTTTATGAGAAAATGCTATCGTATGATTCTTCCAGGCATGGAGTTTCAGAGTTGAAAGATTTTTTTCCACCCTAGGATTTTATCTTATTAATATTCTTCTTTGCAATTCAAGTGCCAAGAACTGGAAAAATCTCTGATTGTCCTGCAGCAACGGCATTAAAGGCTCCTTATAACACAGGGGACCAGAATTGTTCCATAATTTAGTGAAATTGAACATTATCCTGTGACTGCTAATTTTCTATTGAGATGATTCTGCCTCTAACAAGAAAAGAAAAGGTAAAATCTTCATAGAAAACATAGCCTCTTTCTAACTATTACAATAACTATAAGATAACTTAGGATACATATGCTTTTTTTTTTTTTTAAACAAAATCTCATGTGGCTTCAGCTGGCCTCAAACTCACTATACAGACAAGGATGACCTCACAGCTCTGACCCTCTTTCCTCCACTTCTCAAAGGCTAGAATTTTAAAGATGTACCACCACCTTTGTCTTCATGTGTACAAAGTCCTGCTAAAAATATTTGTTTCTAGAATGTTATAACTGACATTTTTTTTTTTTTTTTAGTCTTCAATTTGGTAAACCCAGCTATATTTGTGAGGAGATGGTGCCTTCTGTTTTGAGAAACTGCTTTATCAGCACGTTTATTTTTAACCTTTATTTTCAATTATCTGCAGTTTGGGATTTAGTCTCCAAAGTTAATTTGGGAGAGTTCTTCTCTTTTAATAGAGAAAGCTAATTTACCCATTCTGCAGACAAACTCATTCAAAAAATAAAAACACTTGCGCACATTATCTTTGAGTTTGGAAGTTTAGCTTTTTAAACTTTTTAAATGTATGTGTCATCTACCTATGTGCCTCGTATTTTTTCCCATATCTATTCATTGTAATGTTCTTTAGAATTGAATTTCACAAACTTTTGAATTATTGATATTGTGATAGTTAGTGTTGTCAATGTGACAGAATCTAGAATCACTTGGGACATGAACATTACAAGCAGGCATAACCACCGGGGGATTATCTTGATTAACCTGATGTGTGAAGACTCATCTTAATTATGGAGGTAGCATTACCTACAAAGGGGAGCCTAGATTGCAGAAGCGAATAAAAGAACCTGAGCATTAGCATGCATGCATCCTTCCTCTGTGAGCAGCAACTTCAAGACCCTGCTGCCTGACTTCCGGCTATGATGGACTGTACCTCAAACTGTGAGCTCACATAAACCCTTCCTCCTCTAAGTTGCTTTTTATTTTATCATCTGAAGAAAAGAAACCAAAAACAGCATTCTCACCTCTGTGACCAAAATACCCAAGAGAACAAACAAACTAAAGAAGGACTTACTATGGCTCCATTCCAGATATCTCAGCCTGTGGTTCCTTGATCCCCACATGCTTGGATGAAACTGAATGATGGGAGTGTGTGATACAGTTTCTTCATCAGGGTGGACAGGAAAGAGGGAAAAACGATAGGAAGAGCCAGGGATAAGATGCACTCAAGAACCCATGCTTGACAACTTCTTTCAGTTAAATCCCAGCTCTTACAGTGTTTTGTTTCTTTCTTTATTTGTTTTCAATAACTGCAAAGAAGATATTTATGTATATCTATAATTATAATTTTCTTAGAAATATTAAGAAATAAAATATAAGTAAAATAAAAATTAAAAATAATAAATTTTCTTTAAAAATATATATAAATATGTGAAAATATATGTGTAAAATATAATAATTTTATATATATATATATATATATATATATACACACACACACATATTTTTGTCTAAGAAAAGATGCACTTGGTCCACTAGAACAAATTACAATTGTTTACTTTCCAGTATTGATACACCACGTAATTTCTAACAGGTGGTTTAAAAAGTGTTTCTGGTATGCAAGTCTTACATATCAACATGTTTTATTGGGATGGACTAGACTACTGTCAGTACTGCATAGGTAAACTAGCACCAAGAGAAAATCCTGGTGCCTCCCATTCCTTTTGCTTAATGATATCTCTTTCTAAATGCAAGCAAGCATATTAACTGAAGGTCATAGCATATTGTCACATCAAATAGTGTGTGACCATTTAGAGATTACTTTAAGAATTTAGCTAATGGATTGAGGAAAAAATGAAGGACTTGAACTTTGGTGAACTGTAAAACCAACATCAAAATGGAAACTAAAAACTTACATTTCTAATCACCCTCCCCAACAGTATTGAACTCCTATTGTTGGCATTTGATTAGCATTTGCATAAATTTAGGTAACTACCTTTGGCTGGTTCCCTAGACACCTAAGTCTTAGGCAAAGATTAAAGGCCAGGGCTTTGCAGAAGGTGTAGTCCAAGGAGAGCCAATGAGAAGCAAAGAATGAAGAAAGGAAAGAGGGCACACATAAACCTAGTAGTATATTGCTGAACTGACTTCATGGTCCTATAAAATAACCAGTCATGTGACCCAAATTCCAGACTGGTGCATGGCAGCACATTCCTCAGAACGAACAGTCTGTGCTGGACAAGCAGGAGTGATTTACCAGCTAGAGTCCTCCAACTTCCATTTATCATTGGTCAAAGGTCAATTCCCTCTCATACTTTAGTATCCAGTTCTTCCTGGACGCTTATAGAGAAGTCAAATCTATAACCAGTGACAGGATCTGCATGTGATATCATAACTGACAGGCAAGTCATAGCTCACCAGTCCTTCTCTCAGAGTTCAGTCAAGTCAGATCGAATCCAAACAGTCCAAGCCTTGTTTCAACACAGAAGAATGCACACTGAGGGATTCAGGCCCTAATAGTGGCCAGGGTTTCCAGGGAGTGACCATCCAGTGCATGTGGTTTGTAGGACAGAGGAAAAAAAAAATACAAAGTACATATGCACTTTTACAGTGGGATCATTTTGTCACTGTTTTTTTTTTTTTTTTTAAATAATACTCTGTGCACACTACAGTATTTAAAATGGCAGGCTCTGAAATCTGTTAGAAGTAGTGATGTGTTTGTATAACCTCAAACAAGCTACCTCAGTAGGTCTTGTTTCTTCCTAAAACCAGAGGACCATCCTATGTCATTGCACTGTAAGGAAGTGTATTAGATTGCACTATGCCAGCTTAGGTGAGTCGGAGGCAGTGTTTTCCAGACACCTGTTTTCTGTGGGACTCGGCTTTAGCATTAACCCAAAAGGGAAACGTACACACGATTTAGGACATTCAAGTAAGGCAGTAGAGAGAAGGGCAGAGGTTCCTCTCTGTTGACGGCTAATGATTCCAGAGAAAGCCATGTCTAATGAAGTCCAACAGGTTCTGACTCCAATCTGCTCCTTGCCACACTTGTCTTCCTGATGTTGACTCTGATAAACAACAGTCACCATGGGTATCCACCACCTCAGCTGCCTGACAGGAGCCCAAAGAAGCAATGTCCAAGCGAGACAGCAGTTTCCCATGGGCTTCTTTAAGGACTCCCCTTTTGCTGCATGTCTTTGGTAGTTGCCTATCCACACCATCAAAGACTTTTCTGGAAGCTGTGAGTTGTCCACTGAGGTGCACACTGACAACCTCTCCCAGACTTCCACCCTCCCAGCTCCTTTTTAGTCAAGCACCACACCTATTCTTCAGGACAGCATGGGGCCTTGAGATGCTAATCTCTCAGTATAAATTCTCACCCCTCAAGCTATCCACATTAGGTCACTGGATGAAGAATTGGCACTAGAGGCACACAGGTACTCTCAGCAGCCTGTGGGAACTTGAGGTAGAGTGTCACTGAGTGAATGATAAACCCTATTACTCGTAGTGACTTTGTTCCACTGACCGAACTGTATCTGCTCACACAGGGGAATCAGGAGATGGTGGTTATCGTGCACAATGCAGCACCTGGCACAGAGTAAATGCTCAATAAATTAAATTAAGTGTGTCACCCAAGCTAATCCTGTGATGACTGGATTTATATCTGCCCAGGCCATATATTTATCTGCAACCTGTAAAAAAGAGGGCAAATAAAACCATCCAGAAATGGAAGGATTTTTTTCAACTAATGCAAGGACAGTTTTTACATATATTAATAAAAGCTGTTGCTTTCTTTAGAATTTAAATAATCAAATTCCATTTTCTACAAGACAAACAGATTAAGTAAATTATAGAATCTTTTGTACATGTCGCCAAGAAGAATTAGAGTCTATGAATATTAACATTAAGTGAATATCTCAGAAAAAAAGACTTACAGTTTCTTAGTCTATCCAGAAGACTGTAGCTCTTTTCCAATAACCGTAATAACAGATGAAGCCTATGTAAATTTAAATTTAAATGCTGCCCTTCCTCTCCTGCCTGCTCTCTTGACTGCGTGCTCTCTGGCTATGTCGCTATGGTCACAGAATATAAATATCCTTATCTCATCACTGAAGCACTTTCAAATTTCAAAGCACTTTGACAGACAGAGTCCTTTGCTTCCCAGGCTTATCAAACATTATGACTTAGAGTTGTATTTAATTTTAAGCAATGTTTTTAGATTAAAATTTTTGTTTTCCCATCTGCAGGTGGCTAAATCAAAACTCAGTAATTGATTGCATATAGATTATTAGATGATTAATTTAAGCATTAGTTACAGCATTGAAAACATATATAACTAACAAATCCTTCCTGTGCTCATTGGTTTCTGTTAACCTGACAAATTCTAGACACATCTTGAGAGGGGATATTAGTTAAGTTAATACCTCTATAAGATTAGCGTAGGCATTTTTGTAATTAATGACTGATGCGGAAGGGCCCAGCTTCACTGGAGTACCACCCCTAGGTTACATAAGGAACAGGCTGAGCAAACCACAAGGAGCAAGCAGTAAGTAGGCCTCCTCCATGACCTCTGCTTCGGTTCCTGCTTCTAGCTTCCTTGTCTGAGTTCCCATCAATGGTGGGATATGACCTAAGAGTGATAATCTGAAATAAACCCTTTCCTCCCCAAATTCCTTTTAATCATGGTATTTAATCACATCAATAGAATGTATAACTAAGATACCTGCTTATCTCAGACTAGGTGAAACTTTCAGTTTTGAAAGAAAATATTTCAGTCCTTGCTTTGAAGAAACTATCTCTCCACAGAGATTGTGCAAATTTGCTTTTTCCCTTTGCCTTGGGGCTGCATGATTTGCTGATTTCCTTCTTGGCTTTACAAACATCTGACACCACTGTGCTCTGCCAAGAATGCTTCTTAATATGAGGGCTTTCAACCTAAGAACAGAGACTTTTCAGTATCTCAGTCAACCATTGTTCTGAGTTTACCTTTAAGTCATCAAGCTTGTTTCTGAGGCGATTTAGTTGCCTCTAAAGTGTACTCTGGCGACAAATAGTGGCTGTGTGTAGTCACTTGGAGATGACATTTCTCTCTTCTAATCTGTCTTTTTGAACTGCAATGTGGCAATGGGAAGGATTTTATAAATCCATTGGGAGGAGAAAAGTTATAAGCAAGATCAAGATTAACTACAGCCTGAAAGAAGTAGCCTTTATTGTACAGAATTCACGGCCTTTACATTATGTCTCATATAAAGCCATCAACATTGAAGAAGGGGAACTCATAGCATCTCAAGAAAGCAGCATGTGCCAAAGTCTGGTGGAGGAAGAGAAACATGCCATGATTCAGTAGCAAGCTACTTGCCAAAGGCAGAACAGAGGTTGCAGACATAGAATGTCATGAAGTGTGCTGGTTTTCCTTGTGAGTCTGAGTCAGTGGGATACCACTGCCATCCCTAGCCTAGGGTCAAGTTATGACAGAGGACTAGAACCAAGTTTGGCAATGGAATTAAGCTGGGGGCTAGAATGAAGGGACACATCTTTCTTTACATTTTGTGAAATGTATGACATCAAAATGCCTACTTATGTTTGAAATGACAAACTTCAAAGTCAAAGCTTTAAGAATTGGGATGGAGAGAAGGCTCTGTGGATAAAGTGCTTGCCTTATACCATAAGGGACTTAGCTCATATCCTCAGAATCCACAAAAAGCCAGACATACTCTAACACACACACACACACACACACACACACACACACACACACACACACACGATTTTAAAAGAATTTTAGCAGGTAGGAATTAGGTTGAGAAAATAATTCAGTAAAATAGTCTAACTGTCCTCTCAGAGGTCCCACCCAGCAGCCAATGGAAATACATGCAGAGACTCACAGCAAAACACTGGATGGAGCTTAAGAAGAGTTGGGGGAAGCACTAAGGGACCTGAAGAAGAGAGGGAATCCACAGAAAGATCAACAGAGTCAACTAATTTGGACCTTGGGGGCTCCCAGGAACTGAACCACCAACCAAAGAGCAAGCATGGGCTGGACGTAGGTCCATGGCCCCACCCCATCTCCTGCCCCACCCCACCCCACTCCCAACCCCCCACTACACTCCACACACATATGTAGCAGAAGTGCAACTTGGTTTTCATGTAGGTACCCCAACAACTGGAGCAGAGCTGTCTCTGAATCAGTCGGCTGCCCTGAATCGTGTTCCTGTAACTGAGCCGCTCTGTTTGGCCTCAGTGGGAGAGGATCTCCTCTAGTCCTGCAGTGACTTAATGTGTAGGGGAGGAGGGTGATAACCACAGGGTTTCCTCCTTCTCCAAGGAGAAGCAGAGGGGAGGATGGGGGGATCTTTGTGAGGGGGTACTGAGAGGAGAGAAGGGGCTGATATTGGGATGTAAGGTAATAATTAATTAATTAATTAATTAATTAAAAAAAAGAATAAATATGGTAATGTGTACCTGTAATCCCCATGCTGGAGAGGAAGAGAAAGGGGGATCCCTGAGACTTGCTAGCCAGACAGTCTAACCAAACAGTGAGCTCGAGGCTCAATGGGAGACCCTCTCTCAAAACCTAAATTGGAGAGTAATTGAAGACCATTGTCATCAACCTTTAATGTCTACACACACACACACACACACACACACACACAAGAATCTACTGGGTAGTTTTTAGCATAGAAAGTATTGAGAAAAATTGCATCAACAGCAAGACTAGGGTAAAGAAACAATTGGGAATTACCAACAGCACCTGCGTAAAAAGGGACGTACCTCACTAAAGTAAGCTCTGAGACATGGCAGGGGTAGGGTAATGACTAATAAATGAAGAGTCCCATGTAAAGAAAGCCTTTAAAAGTCTTGTGAGGGCATGTAGGTAACCCCTAGAGGTCTGTTTGTGAAGTCAAGGGGTTTCCACTTCATAGGGAATACAGACAAAAGGAATGTGCGGAGTAGAAGAGAGTCAGCATTTGTGTTACCGAGATTTTAGTTTTGTGTTGTTTTATTGTTGTTGCTGATTGTCAAAATCTGATAAATTCAACCTAATTTGTTACATGAATTCTTTGCTTTCTTCCCATACTTTCTGAAGATCCCTTGAGGTCTTCTGTATTTCCATCTATTCTTGGTGTTTGTCACCTCTGTTCTCTCCATCAATAATCTGTCCTCATATTTACTACTTTTCTCCAGGAATGGTATTTCCTAGGTTCAGATTTCTCTCTTAAGGTCCAGACCTTTATATCTGTGTCTAAAACTGTCTATCTCTCGGGTACTTTGGCAACACACAACCAAAATGTAATGTGTTGTCTCCCAACTCATGCAGTCTCAAGGCTTGTCTCTCCATAGTCCCTTATTCATCATGATTCACAATCTTCTCTGCAGCAAAGTTGAGTGACTTCCTTGTGTAGTTCCTCTCACACCAACAGTTAAACAAAGTTTGATTTTGTTTCTATTCCTCTCCTGCTTTGTTTCCCTTTCTGTCCTCCATCCCAGCCTCGAACGTCACTACTTCTATATTTCCTGTGACTTGGTCCAGCCACTTCATGAATGACCTCTTGCCTTCCTACCTGTCCTCCTTGCAAATTGTCATCTGTCAGGTTTCCAGGAAATTTTCATGCAGTCATCTTGCTTGCTACGTTTTCAAATCCATACATATTCCAGGTAAGGTTGTTGAGGTTGGGGGTTTCCCTGCCTCCAGCTTCATCTCTTAACCAGCAGTCTATGAAATCTGCTCCAGTTCTTCTTCCTGTGTGTCTTGCAGTCCCACCTTCTGTCCTTGTCCTTTGGGGTTTATCATAGAGACCTTACCCGGTGTCTCTAGACAAAGCTGACAGTCCTAATTTCCCCCGTACCAATCTATGAATTCCTTTCTTTCTGTCTTCATCCTATTCCTGCTCTTGCCCATTTTGCCCCCACCCTTAAGCTAGAATCCATTCTAGAGTAAGGTTTGTGTTCCTTCTCCTCAGTACTCTGGGTGGTACTTGGAACACAGTTATCTTTTGATCCAAGTCTACTGAATCAATAGATGAGTGCCCAAGAGGACAAAGGAGCAGGAACTCCTACATCCCTTCTGGAACCTGCCTGAAATTTCTCAGACTCTCTTTTCATGATACATTTGTTTGTATTTGGAACTTCCCTGGAGCCAGTAAATAAAGAGAAATAATGAGGCATAGGATACTTTCTTTAAGAAAGCCAACCTTCTACTTCCTCCCTCCTAATAACCTTTAAAAGGAATCTATCACATGAATCCGTGCACAGAACACTAAACAGCATACTAGGCAGTACCTTTCAGCAGTGCTTAAAGGAGCCCCAGAGAATTTTTTTTTTTTTTACCATTTCTAAGATTAATGGTTTCAAAAAGATAAAGACCTAGCACAGAAACATGGCTAATCAAAGAGCATTCACTGAGAGGCCAAGCTAATGAGCACATCTTTGGGGAGTTTTCTGGTGACACAGTGTAGCACCTAGGAGAGAGACTGCATGTCTATAAACTGTTTCTAAAATATCAATTGTCTCAGGCAGGCTTCCACAAGAACTAATCGACAGCCCCAAATTGCACTCTCTGATGAGAGCCTAGGAGGCTCCCTCTCATTCAAGGGGAGCATGTAAGCACTTTCCAGAATGAATGAAGAGTTTGGCCCAGGGAATAAAAATATAAGCAAAGAGTATGCAGAAAATGTAGGAGAGGTTCTGAGTTGGTTGCTTAGCCAAACTGCTTGGCTTTAATGTGCTGCAAAGAGGCAGCAAAACAAAAAGTTAGCAGTGTGTAAGCTTATCACTGGCCCACAAGCAGACCAAGCACACAAAGTACCCTCTTTTTATGTTTTTGTTTCAAAAGGCAATATTCTCCCCCCTCCCCAAGCCTTCCTGTACAAAGACAAATTTGAATTCATCAGGAATTAAACTTAGAAATGGGACTCAGGGTAAATTGTCAAAGGAAGACAAAGATATCTAAAGAGCTAACAATGCTTCGGGGTGTCAAACACAATCAAAGATTTCATTTTTAGTCACTTCCCTGCTTGCAAGTGGGGAGTAGAGCCGTCCATAACAAGTCAGATCAGACAGGCATCAGGCCCAGCCACACAAGTGCGGATGCTGTCGGCTCCAGTTCTATCACTGTTCTAACCGAAAGATCTGAGTGTAGCAAAGTCAAGAAGTAGCCATAACAGTAATCATGATGGGATTATCCAAGAAAGATGCCCACAGGATTTAAAAAAAAATAAAATAAAATAAAATAAAATAAAAAGCTCAAAGCAAAAGCCGTTGCAATAATTATCTCCACAGTTAGCACAACTAAATATTGAGACCCCTGATACAAAGAAAATAAAAGAACCCTGGCTGTTAAAAATAAAGCCACTTTTAAAAAAAGCAGCAAAATAGTCTTCTAGAACACAGATGGACGTTGCTTCAGAGTATCGATTGAAAATAATCCAAACACACTGACTTATGTGTAATTAACAAAAATGTTTAATTAATCTGATGATGGAAAATGTCATCAATCTTATTGAGTTAGTTTTAATTCAAAGACAATACCATCATGGGTATTATGCTCAAGTAATTTCTTTTAATTAATCAAAAAGCGTGTTCTCACATATGCCTTTAGTCTCAGTAAATCACAAGATGGCTGACAAATTTTCTTTCTAAGAGAAAAATTAAAGATATCAATTTGAAACACTTTCTTTGATCGTACTGCCTGATGCATTCCAAAGCAAAAATTAAATGTTCCAAAAGATACCTTCTTTTCCTCTCCCTCTCGGCATCATAGAAGATGGCAGTCCTTTTGTGAATGTTCCTGGATCCATGAGCAAATTCTTTCAATTATTTTGAAGAAAAGGTTGTGTTTTCTCAGGCTTGAGAAAAATCTGAGTTTGTTTTTCTCAGAACTTGGCAGAAAAACAAAGACCAACTACTGGATAATCACTCAAATGACAAGTCTCCATTAGGTTGAATTTCTGAAATGAAACTGTTTTGGTAATTGTCATTCCCCTTCCATCCTATGCTGCAAACTGAAATGAACAGAATACACTTTGGGTCCAGGAAGCATATCCCCCAAAGCCAATTAATGTTCCCAAGCTAGTAGGATGCTAATTAGCAATTATTTCTGCCCACGGACGCCCAGGCATCCTGGGTTGCTAAATTTCTCCCTTGTCTAGGTAAGTCTTTTATTTTCTAAACCTCCAGAGCACATTCACTGGATATCAACAGTTCTGTCTAGGGCATTTTACAGAATATGTGTCTTTAATGCACCAAACACCCTCCTCCCTCGTCCTTAATAAAGATGGGCTATACACAGATAGGAGAGGGAGAAGAAAAAAAAATGGAGATTGTTGTTTTAAAGAAATGACACTAAGGAATGACTGAGTGGCCTGGAGGTGTGTGAAAGGTGAGGAGGAAGGTGATGGTGGAATGGAGGCATGGGGATGGAAGCATGTTGCTTAGGTAGAGGAAGAAATGGGCAGAGGGAATGGAGTGGAATTGCCCCTGCTGCTTTCTTCTTTCCACAGTGTGAGTCAGTTCTCGGAGCACACAGTAAGCCCTGATTAAACCCCAAAGTAACTCCTCAATCCCATTGGCTTTAGTAATCAAAAGGCCAAGAGCTCAGCTGTGATCTGAAGAAGAAAATCCCACAGAGAGGATTGCCAGGACTTTGGACTATTGCCATAACATTTATTTACACTAAGTACAATTTTTCTAAAATAAATAAATAAAGACAATTTTTGCTTTATTTTTTTTAATACCAAAGGAGAAACTTGTAACAGGAGGTGATGTAATCCTACCTTCAGAATCTATGACTCTGTAGCGATTAATGCATTAATGTTCTAGACGATCCTTTGGTAAGTCATGGTGTTAATAGCAAGCAAATTACCCCAGAGAATGAGATATGATTCTCACCCTTAACAAATTTTGGTTTAACAAATATTTATTTATTTATATCTTGATTTGTAAAGTAATATCTTATGAACTGCAGGGATATCAAATGTAAAGTGGTTCTACCTTTTAAAAGGTGGACATAGGGAATAACAAAAGGCATCCAGCTTCATTAACAAAATTCAATAATGCAAGAGCCATAAAAAGAAACAGGAAAATAAAATAGGAAGTCAGGGCAAATCATTCTTGGTTTCCCTGGGAGATATTTGTTTGTTGAGAAACCGTGACATTTATTCAGTCTGTGGGCTGTATCCTGTGTAAGACCTGCACACAGTAGTGAACAAAGCAACAAAAAGACAACTATTTAAAGGATCAGATGAAACTCTAGACGTTCTTTTCTTTTTTCCCCCACATGCTCACTATTTCTTTTTGGCAAAAAGGGAAACTCATTGCTCCTCACTTTAGTCCACATCATCCAGCAACTGTTGCAATGGACATTTTTTTTCAGGGCTGTGCGATGTTCCATGATGCTTTATTGTGTCACTGCCTGAGTCCAGGGCTGATCACATCACTGAGCTACACACTGGACCACATTTCTTTTCTCTATTCTTCATTCCTAGCTCTATTTGCCTTCTCTAGCCTTTGGTTTTTTTCCCCTACCCTCCATTACTCTCATTTGAAATCATTTGTAAGGATCTTTGGTTTATTCCTGATGCTTAATCATTACCATATAGGCAGAAAATATGGTCCACAGTTAGTACTTGGTCTTGATGGAATAAAATTTGCCTACCATTTTCTTCTGCTTTATATGTTTTTTGATTTTTTTTAAATTTCCTCTTTTATCAAGCTAAAGTCTTCCTTATATTTTTGCAACATGTTTTCCCTGATAGTTTTAGCCTTTCAGTTTTCATACTTCTGCCTGGAATTTGTGTATGTTGTGAATTAATAATCTAATTTCCATTTGTTTTTCTCACAGAAAGTAATTTGTCATAACACCATGTGTTTTATAGAATATTTTCCCCAAGTGATTGCAGTGTCATTTCAGTAACAAACCAAGTTCCTTATCTAAGTCAGGATCTGGGGTCACTGTGCTATTCCAATGATTTGCTTATAGATTTCTACCAACCACCTGTTGTTTTCAATACTGTCGCCTCGTGAGAACTGACTCCAAAGTGATAACCCCCATTGTTCTTCCTTTTCAAATTATCTTAGCCCACAAAGCACCCTGTTACTATTCCTATGAATTTTAAGACCACATCACAGGGTATCAACATTCTGTAGAGATTTTTAGTGGCATGGCATTGGATTTATAGGTAAATTCAGGGATAAATGTCTTTACTATCTGGTCATCTCCTCCATGAGCATGTTACAGCCCACATGTATGCATGTCTTCCTTACAGTCATCAGTAATGCCTTAAGATTTTCACCATATTTACATGTAAGGCATTTGCCTTGCATATTTAATGTTTCCCCTCTCTTGGGGATGTTTTGTTTTTATTAATGCCATAAATAGTGTCTTACTCTATATTATTTTTATTATGTTAACATAACCCTTAGTGTCTGCTTAGATTTATACTTCTCTAATTAAGTTCTTGTTCTTTGTGGGCTATTCTTTGTTGTTATTGTTTGGATTCTGAAGATCCTCCGAAATCTTCTGTGTTCCCACTGTGAGGGCTTGGTCCCCACTCTGGTGGTGTTCAGATGTAGGGCTCTGGGTGGTGACTGGACTGTGAGGGCTCTGGTCTCATGAATGAACAGCTGTGGGAAGTAGTGGGAACTTGAGGAAATTACACATAGTGAGAGGAAATGGGTCACTGGGGCTCTATCCCACCCACCCCAATCTTGCTCCTTCCCCACTTTCTCTATTGCTTCCTGGACACCATGAAAGGCATATTGTATTCTTTCTTCCGGTCTCTCCTCACTTCCTTTTTTGCTTCCCTGTCACTGTGAAGTGAACAGCTTTGCTCCCTCACATATCCTTCATGGTTCACCCCAAACCTACAGCAATAGGAGCGAGTGACCATGGACCATGACTATGGACTAGTGACCATGGACCTCTGTAACCTTGAGCTAGACTACAAGTTTTTCTTTAAGCTGATTCTTCTCAGGTGTTTTTTCAATGGTGGTCAAAAGCTGAAAAGTTATATTCATATAACACTTTTCTCTACACAGTCTCTCAGTTCTTTTTCACCTTATATTCTCTTTGTCTACATTAAAACTGTCGTGTTAGATCTCCTTTTAGTTAATCATTACATGACACATCCTTTTCCTTTATTAATTTTGAAGATTCCCATATTCTTTTATCTATTTTGAAGACATTTTTGTACAAAAGACATGTTTGCACGTTGGTTTGTCTTACCTTCTAAGATGTTGCCTTATGATAAGTGAGTTTGATCTCTTTCTTTTCATTTGTAAGTACATGGTATAGCAATTAAAATGTTTTCAGACTTGTGGAATAAATGATACCACAAATAAATGTCTCTAAGTATAAAGACATCCGTTATCTCTCACGACTAGAAGCTACCCAGAGGTGGGCAAATTCAAGACGCAATGTGACCGATGACTCAGTGATAGAGAACTTGCTCTGGAACAAGAGAGGATAAATTGGTTTATTTAGTTCATCTGGGACCCTCATCTTCCTATAGTCATCAGGATCCTTGGCCTGCATTTATGATGAGCAATAAGGCTGAAAGAGGTACAGAGACTCAACCACCATACCACTACTAATAGGATTGAATTCTGATATCAATCATATCTGTTGCTTTATTTTTGTTCCAATTTCATTCTACTATTTTAATTTTTTTTCTTTCCCTGGTTTGCTAGTTAACCACACTTTATTTGATTTATTTTCCTTTATCCACCTAAAGTTAATCTTTGTCATTTTTGAGCAATTATACATAAACTTTTTTGTTTATCATATATAAAAATTATATGTATATATTTATATGGAAAATATATAGGGAGGCTAATTTAGATGTTTCTCTCAGAACCTCAAGTTAGTACACTCATTCACCTTCCTATCACAGTAAGGTAAGCCTTCTGTACACTTTAATTCCCTTCTGAATTCTCCAAACCAACTCCCCTGATACTATGTCCTTATGACTTATTTACATGATATTTGGTCCATCTTGTTCTAGTCACATCTTATACTCAGTTTTGTTTAGTGGATTTGTTTAGACTGGCCACCACAATTAAGTGCTCTCCCTGCTTCTTGCATTCACATCCTTCCTTCTTGTTTCTGATTCAAACTAAAGTCTAACATGGTGATCATTTGATAAGTACAATCCTGTGTCGCCTTTATCTTCTCTCCGCCCTTAATTTCTTGAGTAGGTATAAAGGCACATGTAGCTATTCAAGAAGTATAACTGAAAGGTTGGTTCATTATTTACTTCAAGAACCCAATTATTTGCTTTTGTGGCTTTGAAAATACAGTTCAGTACGTAACAATTGTGGAAAGAAGTGAGTTGCCAGTCTTATGATTGTGGGATCATAGTTGATCTTTTTTATCCTCCCACCACTGTTTTTTTTTTTTTTAACATGCATCATTATTCTTGCTATTCAGTATTTGCACCATGTGTCTATGTGTTGAACTCATCTATGTATCCCCACTTTTCTACTTCTACGCTCCCCAGTTGGCTAATTTTATAGCTTCTGTGCCCAGGCATTATGGAGTCATTCAGTGCCAGGACAGACTTAGACGTAGGTTATGTTCCTGGGGCCCTTGCTTCACAAAGGTAGCATAACCCAAGCCTACACAAGACACAGTCCTGAAGTAGCTCCCTCACGCTGGACCATAGCTTGTCTGAGATATCAGCTAGCTAGCTTTATACTCAAACCCTCTCTTGTGAATAAGGACCTTTTCACCCCCATTAAAAAAAATACTTCTATCTCCACATAAAATATCCAAATTCTGTTCTCCTCCCTCAAGACCAAGATTCATGGATATCTTTTCACCACAGAGATGCCAACACATAAATATCAACATCTGTTCCAGATCATCCTGAAAAAAGGTGACAAATTTAAAACTTGGCTATTGTGATTTCTAACACTATAAATCTCCCATATCTCTTTTAAGATTCATTTATTTTTATTTTATGTATATGGGGGGAGGTCTTATGTGCGTGTGTGTTTGTGTACTGTATGTACACCTGCTACCCCAGAGATCAGAAGAAGGTATGAGATTCCCCTGAAACTGGAGTTACGGATGATTGTGAGCCAACATGTAGGTCCTGGAAGCTCAACTGAGATTCTCTGCAGGAGCAACAAGTGCTCTTAACTGCTGAGCTCTTTCTCCAGCCCCATCCTTCATTCTCTTGGTTTTGGCTTATTTGGGTGGAACTTAGGACTTTATACCAAAGTGCTGTACCATTAGGCTCCACTCCCAGCCCCTAGTTTTCTTGCTTTTGGGTGTGACTTGTCTAAAATTTTTAATAGTACTTTCCTCTTCATGTCTATGACTTTAGTTGAAGAAGCATATCTTATTGCATTCAGTCTACTCTTTGGCCCAGGAAATTTCTTGGTCCTTAAGATCGCCAAGGTTAGAAATTTCAAAATTATACAGAATCCTTCCCTGATGCTCAGCTACAATTCCCTGCTTATTCTATTCAATTCCCTCGATTTGACACTTGCTCCTGCCAAAGCTAGATCTTTATTGCAGGCCAGTGGCCTTCTCTACCTGATTGACCTCTTCTAATATCAAGCCCCAGAGGCTCTGGTGTATACTTTAAAAAGG
The DNA here is from genome assembly GCF_011762505.2 of Arvicanthis niloticus. NCBI lineage: Eukaryota > Metazoa > Chordata > Mammalia > Rodentia > Muridae > Arvicanthis > Arvicanthis niloticus. The sequence goes on from NC_047660.1 coordinate 40,238,605, forward strand.
AAAGCAGCTTTGTGGGAGACTTAAAATGGAGTGTTTATGTTCCTGTCTCCTCTCTGTTCTCTCCCATAGTAACCTCCCATCTGAATAAGGTTTGAACATCCATCTCTAGTCTTCCTGACAGCAATATACTCTCATGCCTTCCAGTGGGTGGAGATCCCCTGTTTACTCTTTAGCCCCTTTCGCTTCCAATATGAAAGTACTTATGTTGCTGCTTTTCTCTCGCAGCATTACTTTCTGTCCTCCAAACGGCATCAACAGTCAAGTAAAAGGATTTCTCAGTGCTTATACCTACTCACCTGCCTGTTCTGCGTCTGACTCAGAGATGGAGCCACAATGGTCTAGGCATGAAGGACCAAGGGAGTGCATGGGAAGGAATTAATGCTCTGGTGGAAAAGCATCCCAGGAAGACAGATTGATGGGCAGCAGTGGAGACTGTGCTTTGCAGTACTCCATTTCATAGAATTCAACTCAGTTTCATTACTCTCCCACAGCAAAAAGAACAGAAACAGAGAGTCAGGTAAGAGCTTCCAAAATTTGTCTACAGGTAGAGTAAATGAGGGGCTCAGGAGTGATTCTGATAACTACATGCTGTTGCTGGTATTGGCAGATGAAGAAGCTAAAGCCTGGGTGGAAGCTAGCCCCTGAGGTCCTGGAACTGAGGTGGCATAAGTTAAGAGATAGCATTAAAGACAAAGCATTCCAGAGCATTCTTTCCTAGAACAAAGAACATGGTTATTTACGTGAGGGAGAAAAAAAAAACTCATTACAGCCAAATGTTTGAAAAACACAATCTTCCTTCAAGACAGGGTTTTTCTGTGTAACCTTGGCTGTCCTGGAACTCACTCTGTAGACCAGACTAGACTCTAACACACAGAGACCCCCTTACTTCTGCCTCCCGAGTGCTGGAATTAAAGGTGTATACCACCACTGCCCAGCAAGTTTTCTTAGAGACTTAAATTTTGCAAAGTGCTTTATATACCTTCTAGAGTGAGAGGTGTTATCAATTTTGCTCAGTGTATTTAGCATAGCATATGTGTTGGTTATAGTTGCTGGAACGTGGTTCTCAGCAGTGTGGCTTGGACAACAGAAATGTATTGTCTCTGAGTTCTGCAAGCCTAAGCGCTAGATCTGAATCTTTCTGATGTCTATGAGAAAGAATCTCTCCCATGATTCTTCCTTAGTTGCTGGTGGTTGGTTGTAGAACTGGCCTGCTTTCTACCTTTATGTTCATTTGCATCCTCCCTGATTGAAATATGCTAACTGGCCATTCTTGTCAGGACACCGATCGTGTTGAATGACAGGCTTACTCTACTCTAATAATTAACAGATCGCACCTGCAACAACTTTACTTCCAGATGAAATTGTTTTCTAAGGAATTGGTAATCAGAGTGGGCTTCACTATGAACTTGAGAGGAAAACAAGTCAGCCTATAAGACGACCATGGGGTGTAGCAGAGCTGATGGCCTCCCTCTAGAGTACTGAAAAGATCTGCCTAGACAATTCGGGAACTAATTAAGGGCTGAATTCAGGAGTCCTTAGGCTGTGCCAGCAATTCAGTGACAGTGACATGGTAGCAGTTTTGCAAAAGTGGGAGCAGACTCTGATTGTGCAAGGCACTTGTTCAAAGTGACCACAATATGGTTCAAAGTAAAGGCTGCCTCACTAAAAAGTCACCCGGCGTCTGTCTTTCTCTCTGTCTCTCTGTCTCTGTCTCTCTGTCTCTGTCTCTGTCTCTGTCTCTGTCTCTCTCTCTCTCTCAGCCAACTTGCTCCTTCCCAAAAGAATATAAAGCTTATTAAAATGAATCCTAGCTGTGGAAATAATGGGGTTATTTTTCCACCCCTCACTAATGCCTAATCCATACTAAAAAGTGGATGAGATTTGAAACAGCGAAAGCAATGAGGCTTCCTCCTCATCGCTGAAATAAATCTGTTTAATACATATGAGGCACTCCTGGTTAAATGTTTACCTTTTGAACCCTATACTGAAGGAAATGGTTTCCTGAAGCTCTGGCTAATCTTTCAACAAACTGTCAAACTAAAAACTTGGGTGCTTCTTGATGAGGATTTTAACTGCAGTATTGATTAGAGTGCAGCTAGAAACCATTTTCAGTCTTATCTTCATATGATTTAATTGACATTGCGAGGTATTTTAATTGAAACGTTAGGCTTCCTCAGTAGAACAACCCTTTGTTTCTAGCAAGGCAATCTAGCTTTTATGCTTTTAATCGCCATCTGTTGTTCAATAAATGTCAAATCGTTCCTAATGGTCTCTCTAAGCATAGGGTTGGTTTTGTTTAATTTGCTTTTGTGCTCAGTGTTCGTTATGGGCAAATGAGTCCTTGCCGTAAAAGAGCACCATTTCTCATGGTGCTTCAGTCGGTTAGAGGGAAGGAGTGATTAGAAATAAAGAGACAAGAGAAATGCTTCTTTTTTTTTTTTTTAATCCTTCTCAGCAGTGGAGAGATTTAGAAAGTCTATAAAAATGTTTCCTCTCAGTAGTGCTGGTTTTAGTCCCATTCAATGCATAAAAGGAGCATGGACCTCCAGAAGTCTTTGAGTCTCACAAATTATCTGAAATGGTAGAAGCTAATATATATAAAGTAAGGTGGGAAGCTCCACCGGGAGATCCAAATTCAACACGAACTGAAGGTCTCTCAATGTCATAAGCCTAAGGAACTGATTTTCTTAATTTTCTGAGTATTTTGTGGGGCTATAGAAGCATCACAAGAACTCCACTACACTGAGCCCCATGAGACCCTGCATCGAGTACCCCCCTCAGAGGCAGAGGAAGAAGATGTTTGGTCATGGGGCGAAATGAGAGACACTTTCTGGGAAGATGAGATGCAGACAACCACTATAAGAGCTGTGAGTGAGTCCATGCTCATCCTTCTTGTTTCTCCAACACTAAACATCTAGTGTGAAAGGTCATCTTCCAAAGTTAAGATAGCAAATGACATGTGTTCTAAATGACTCTGAAACAGATAAAGATTATGTGGCTATTTGGGGAAGTTGGGGCAGTCACAGAGACCCGTGAATATCAGGGCACAGTTTTTCAACCAAGAAATATGCTTGATTGCTTAGATCAGGGTTTAAAATATTCTCTAAGAGCCGAGAAGTATATTCTAAGAGGTAATTAGAATGGGTTGAAATACAGGGCTATAAATGGGGGACTGGCACAATTTTACAAGAAACAGATCATAACTCAACATTCTAATGACTTTTTCTCTGGAGAAGGTCAGAAAAGCTATTAACAAGGGAAGGGGGCATGTGGAGTTCTCCATCCCAAAATGTGGCTGAACTTTGAGTAAAGTACCTCCGTCAGGATTCTTACTTTAATTATCTGGGCTGACTGCCTTTTTCCAAGTACAAATGCTGAGGGGGCTGAATGGGCAGTTGGGCTTCCCGGTGCCCTTCTGCTCTTCACTAGCTCTCTTCCCCCAAAAGGGACAAGAATAAAGATGCTGACATGTTCATTTTGTGTAGGCACTGTAGCCAAAAATAGACTCATTCTTGCAAAAATTAAAGTCCCCCCAGACCCAGGTAGAATTTTCCACACTGAAAATAAGAAATAAGGTTTAACAGTGGTATCCCCAACGAACATGTTCCCTGTCCTGAGAAATGGTCAAACACACCAACATGTGTAATGTGGCCACTGTAGAGTTTCAAAGATGAGTTCCCACTTCATCTTCAGGGCTTGATCATTTTAAAACACATTCACTTCTCCATTGCCACCTGTATTCATGCATATATCCACTATTTATCCAAACACATTAGGTTTAATTTATGGTTAGAGAATTGGTTTTGTTTCCCCCAACCCCTATCCTTTGAGCTTTAAGGAATGCCTTAGAATTTCTGCAACAAACATTTTTTTCTTAATTAAAAAATATGACCTAGCAAAGTATGGTGGTGTACTTTTGTAATCCTGGCACTTGAGAGACAGAAGCAGGGAAACAGAGAGCTGGAGGCCAGCCTAAGATACAGAATGAAACCCTACCTAGGGGAAAAAAAAATTACAGACTAGAAGTTTGAAAGGTCTTGAGCATCTTCTGGACTCTACTAGTCACCAGTTGACCTTGGGGGAAGTAGGTGATCAAGATTTTTCTCTAGACAACTTTAACTTCTATAGGCATCCAGCATCTGCTCTGTTCTTTGGTCCCTATTGGGTCCACTTTAGATTTAACTTCTATAGTGTTTGAGGATGTAGCACAAATGGTGGGGCTTAGCATGCATGAGACTCTGGATTTGATCCCCAGCATTAGGTAACCATTTTTTTATAGCCCTCATTGCTCCAGCTTTCAGAAATTGTGAGATTAATGATTAGTGTCATCTGACTTAGCTCCTTAGAGCAATGATACTCCTAGTCTGAGACACCTTGGTCAAAGAGCTCAGCCATGTCCTGCTTCAGAGTCATCTGAGGTCCCTTTGTTTCCTGACCCTGTGTCCATGAACACTATGGGTCATACTCTGGCGATGATTCTGTATAACCAAGAGATTAATACATTTTCATAATTACTTGTCAAAGATATTTATCATAGAATGCCAGAAGAATGCTTTTCAAGCCTCCTGCCGTTAAGCATTCTAAAGGTTAAGGCCTCCAGTAAACTGTGATTAGGAAAAAAAAAAATCAACGAAATAACTGTATAATCACCTGCTATATTTAGCAGGCTAGATTTGCAGAGTCACCTAGCATTTCTGCCCTGCAGCCTTCTTCAACACCTCAGGAAGTCTCCTGGCCAGGACAGGATACTTTGCCAGCCCAGCACCTGGAGTACAGCTACAAGCCCAAAATATCTCAGCATTTCCCACAATAAAAGAGAATCCAGTTCAAGAGAGAGAGAGAGAGAGAGAGAGAGAGAGAGAGAGAGAGAGAGAGAGAAGAAAAAATACTATAAAATGGTTAAGATGATGTAGTGCTGTTTCATAAAACTGTTATATAAATTACAAACCAGTCTTGTTTGTAGCTGGTGTGAGACACAGCCCCACACTTTCCATTATGCAGGACCCAGTACCAAGCACTTGAGGATGGCAGAGAGGTTGTGGCCTCTTCTCTCTTGTTTGTCTTTTAAAACTTCTGATGTCACTCTGTTCTACTTTGCCCCCAGAAAAGGATACTTGTCAGGAAGAGTGCCATTCATAACTTAGGGTGCTCTGGAATTCACTTTTGCAGGGAGAGGCAAGACAAAATAATAGCTAATGCTGATTGCAAAAGATGGAGCAGGAACTGTAGAAGGTGCACCGTGTGTATTAATTCAAGTCTCAAAAGAAAACCTGAGGTGGAGAGAGAGGAAGAAAGCCCCCAACCACATCACACAGCCAATAAGAACCCATTGCTCTGAACCTAAGAAGTCTGACTGCCAAATCCACCCTTACTATGCTACTTTTCAAAATACTTTTCTCCTGGACTCCATTTTCAGGAGAGATTGGAGTAGTATAAATGTTGGGTCCAGCCCTTTAGAAGCATCTACAGATCTTGCGTATACTTCAACTGTCCCTATGTAACTAACTAGCAGAAGAAAGAAGAAGAAAGACAAATGGACCAGCTGCTCTCCAGAGAGGGGGAAGCTGTGAGGGAGGCTCACTGGAATGGCCAACCTCTTTTCATATTCTTTTCTTTTTTTCTCTCTCTTTCTTTTTTTCTTTCTTTCTTTCTTTCTTTCTTTCTTTCTTTCTTTTTGTTGCTTTTTGGTTTTGGGGTTTTTTTGTGACAACAGTTTCATTTTAATTTTTTATTGGATATTTTCTTTATTTACAGTTCAAATGTTACCCCCTTTCCAAGTCCTCCCCCCAAAACCCTGTCCCATCCCCCTTCCCTGCTTCTATGAGGGTGTTCCCCCACCCATCCACTCACCCACCCACTCCTGCTTCCCCACCCTCAAATTCCCCTACACTGGGGCATCGAGCCTTCACAGGACCAAGGGCCTCTCCTCCCATTGATGCCTGACAAGGCCATCCTTTACTACACACACAGCTGGAGCCATAGGCCTCTCCATGTGTTTTTGTTGGTGGTTTAGTCCCTGGGAGCTCTGGGGGGACTGGTTGGTTGATATATTACTGTTTTTCCTATGGGGTTATTCTCTTCAGCTTCTTCAGCTCCTTCAGCTCCTTCAGTTCTTTCTCTAACTCCTCCATTGGAAACCCCATTTCAATTTCACCGTAAGAAGCGAGGACTGTAGCCAGCGCTAATTTCCATTACGTCAGCGCTACTCTCAGACATCTTAGTGAATAGAATGTCTTGGTGGGAACGTCACTGAATATAGAGGTTCAGAGCTCAAACAGGATTGGAACTACTGAAAATAAAGCAATAGCCCAGGTGTCAGCCTCCCTAATCGCGAAAGCCCTTCTCACATCTAATTTACACAGTCCAGTATTCCCTGGAGAGAAAGGGTGGGCAGGTGAAGACTTACAGCACAACCTGAAGCAATGTGGCTGCCCATTACCATCTCTGACAGTCAGCACTCCGTGCCCAAAGCAGAGGGAGGTCTCACAAGGAAAGCTGACACGCTATGAAGGAAGGACTGGGACTCTTATCTTCAGCTCAGTCTGGCAAACCTAAAATATGATTGAGGGTAAATGGAAAAAAGATGAATCTGTAAAAACGCCCTAGGGAGGATGGACTTGTCGGGCATAGGTGGAAGAAGAGATCCTTGGTCCTATGAAGGTTGAACACCGAGTGTGTGTGTGTGTATGGGGGGTGGAGGGGGGAATTCGAGGGTGGGGAGGTGGGAGTTGGGGGTAGGTGGGGGCACATCCTCATAGAAACATGAGGGGGGGATGGGATAGGAGGTTCCTGGGTGGTGGGGGGAATGGGGTAAGGGGATACAATCTGAAATGTAAATATAATATCCAATTTAAAAAATGGGAAAACAGAACAAAACGCTCTTCCAGCAAGCCAGACTATTTGGATAATTTGGATATCTATTTCCTCTCTTGTCTTCAAAATCCCTTAATTTAGTTGTACATTGTTCTCCTTCAGTCTTTGTGCCTATCTAATCCAGTGAAAGGTTTAAAATGTCCACAAACAGGGGTGTGTGTGTGTGTCTGTGAGAGAGAGAGAGAGAGAGAGAGAGAGAGAGAGAGAGAGAGAGAGAGAGAGAGAGAGAGAGAGACTGGCTCATGCTAGAAGCCAGTTGGATAGTTCATTCAGTGAATATATACGTCTAAGCAACAGGGCTTCTTTCTTCTTTCTTCCTCCCTCCCACTTTCCCTCTATAGCTTCTTTTCCTTCCTCCCTCCCTCCCTTCCTTCCTTCCCTTCTTCCTGTCATTGACAGGGTCTCATTCAAGCTCACAATGCTCTTCCCTCTGCCAGGATTTCAGAAGTATACCACCATACTCAGCTTTGAACTGTTTTCTGTAGAACAGAGGATCAGTGCCCTCCTCACTGTTTGCATCATGAGTCAGCATAATCCTGTTTGGGGCAGCCCCAGACTCTTGACAGAGCACAGTGGTCAGTAGGAAAATGCTGGAGCCTGCCTGCAGCACCAGGTTCTCAACCCAGTTCTGTAAGTAACAAGCTGTGGGGTTTCTGGGAGCAACCTAGGTAACCTCTGGGTACCTGGTGGAACATCTGTAAAGTGAGAATAATAATCATAATTGTGCCTACAGATTGAGGTGGCTCTAAGTGGGAAGTGCCGGTGAAAGTTCCAGGAATGTTCGCTTCCTATAGCTACAGAAGGGCCTACCAAGCCATCCCCACCCCCAGCCCAGTCCTAATTCCTCTTCCTCTTGTGCTCCCATAAGAGGCCCCAACTACTAGCATTGCAGAATGCAGACACCCTGTTAAAATGGAAGACTTGCAGGCATCCTAGCTGCTGACAGACAGAAGTTTACAAGGTCCCTGGGAGAGACTGGCACTTCGTTAGGCTTTCTTGCTGGTATAACTGAAAATGGAAAAGGTTGCCCGGAGCATCTTGTGATCAGAACAAATATTCTTCATTCATTCGCCACACATTCATTAAGCACATTTTAAAAATAATAGCCAACATTGCATAAACACTCTCCGAGTAAATGCTGTGCTAAGTGCTTTCCAGTCCCCCTTCGTTCACAACAGTGCTGGAAGGCAGGTAATGTCATTCTTTATGTTTTTACACAAGAAGTGAGGGAACGTGCCTTGGGTCATCCGATAAACAGCACAGCTACAATTCAACCCTGGCACAACCCAGCTTTTCAATACACTGCCATTTTCCTGTGTCAAAGAACTTAGCCTCCAGATCCATGCAGACAGAAGAGTCAAGGTAGCCTGTGGCACTGTGTCCTCTTCCTTAGCTGTGAAGCTGGAGGGTCTCCATCTCATCTGCTTTCTCACTCACTCATGGGAAAATCCCCAGGCTTCAGTCTAAGAGTGAATCCAGGAGAGAATAATGCTGGTAAAGCATTGCTATTTAGATACGCAAAATCTAGCGTCCAGTGTAGACTTTGCATGCAAACCCCCTCCCTCTGTGCTCTCTGCTACCACAGTCAGACAGAAGGTATAAAGAAAGAGTACCTGGTTTTCAAGCTATTCAGATGTAATTGTGCTAAAGATTGTCTGGGGCATGCCTGTGTCAGGCATTTGTTTCAAGGAAAGCCTTTTTTTTTTTTTCTTTTAAAAGATGAATTAAATCATTTGTTTATTCTTATTAGCAGTGAGCATTTTTTCAATTGAATAATAAAAGTAAAACTACACAGGAAGTAAAGATAATGTAATTACAGAATATTCAGGAGGCCTCTAAAACTATTCATACTGACACCATATTAAATATGGAGCTCCTTGGCACCCCTCATCCCTATACACACACAGACACACACACACACACACAAGGATACCTTGCTTGGTGATTTATCTATGTAATTCCCATTCAAAGTCAATAAAAGTTATATTGCTAATACTCCGTGCAGTGCTTTGAAAACTTTCATCAAAGACAAAAAAAAAAAAAAAAAAAAAAAAGGAACAAGCCATAGAACAAATCTTTTGCTTAAGATCATTTTTAGTTCAGAGGCCCAGAGAGGAGGCCCAGAAGGGTCCCCTGAACCCAACACTGTTCAGACTCTTAACCTCCTAAGGACAGCACAGAAGGTGTTATAGGCACCTGGATTCACAGTGTCCATGTTGGAGAATGAAACTGTTCCTTCCCTCCTCAGAAAGCACACAGCATCTCTGCCCTCTCCCATGCTGCTGGGGTGCTGGTAGGCAGTATCCACCCATGTTCAGTCCTCTGGAGCCCACTCCTTACCAGCAGCTCTGTCAAAACCACTATTCACCAGTGGTTAAATAATAGTGTTGGCAGTAGCAGCATCCTGGAAAAGAGTAACTGTAGCTCTGTTGGTAAAGTGCTTGCTATGAAAAGCATGAAGACCTGAGATCAATTCCGGAACCCATGTAAAAAAAAAGTTAGTCATGATTATACAATTTAATCACAGTGTTGCTATAGTGGAAATAGATTTAGCCTTGTGGCTCACTCGCCTGTCAGACTAGCCTACTCAACATGCTCCAGGTCCAGGAAGGAGGAAGACTGGGAGGGGGAGAGAGAGAGAGAGAGAGAGAGAGAGAGAGAGAGAGAGAGGAAAGGAGAGAGGGAGGCTGCAAACTACAGATGGCACCGTAGGAATGACACCCACACTTGTCCTCTGGCCTCCACACACAGCACATATATGGGCATACACACTTACACATGAATGCATGTAGAGTGAAAAATTATAAAGGCCATTTTATGAAATATGTGTAGATTTCTTTGCCCTTAGACCTGGGCAGAAAAATGCAGGTCCCAGAACATGGAACTGAATGTAAGATTTTCACTACCCCAGGACACATTCCAGGTGGAGGACATTATTCCCTGAATCAAGCCTCAGGCAGTAGGCCCACCTATGGGTGGGAAAGGCCCAAGGCAGGAAGGCATTCCTGACCACAGATAAAAGATGCAAGCCACCTAGGTGGGGCTATAGCCGGAAGAGGTGAAGATAGTTAATCGCAATAGTTGGTAAATGACAGGGTGGGACACAGTGACATGGTAAACCATTCAGGGTGGGTTTCTCTGGAATGTTTCACTATTCTTCTGTTATGTATCCTTGGCAACCCCTCACCCCCCTTCCCACTCCCCTGGTTTGTGGTTTTTCCCTTTAAAACCCTCCACAGACTGGATGTTGGGGTCGAACCCCACCCCTGCGGGAGTGCATGGTGAGACCGATGGCTGCCAGGTTTCTTCCCTAATAAACCTCTGCTGATTGCATCCAGGTATGGTTTCTTGTGATCTTTGGGTGGTCATGATTTCCTGAGACTTGGGGAAGGGTCTCCGGAGTATGGGGGTCTTCATGCACACACATCCCTCACCCACTATGCCACTGACCAGTAGCAAGCTGAGAGCATAAAACATGCCAGTTGCTGTACTGGGGCCATTTTTGAGACTTTGTTTATTGCAATTTTGCATCTACCAGATGGTGGAAAGAGAACTTACATATTAGGACTATGAGAGATGAAAGCCACAGAGGTATTTGGTAAATACTCAGCATAAGACTCACACTCACTATACATTTTGTATTTTGTATTTTTTCCTAGTGGAATTAAGCTTTGAAATGACCAGCAGAAGAGCACTGGCAGTAGCAGCTTTCTGTGAAGGGTGAAACAAAGAGTGAAATGTGACCTGGAGGATCAGCACTGGCTCACCCAAAACTAGCAATAGGAAGAGAAGTGGGTGTGTTTGTCTTCTGTGTGAGGCCATTATCCCCACTGTTCTTAGGGATTCCTCTCTATTAGGTCCTTGTGACAAAGCAGAGACCTAGCCATGATGTCTTTTGACAATTATACTAATAAGTTAGAGGTCAAAAATAAAAAATACATAAGGGCTAAAAAGATGTCTGAGCATTTAATAGCACTTCCTGCTCTTCCAGAAGACTGAGTTTGGTTCCCGGCACCCAACCTGGGTAGTTCATAAATGCCTGTAACTCCAGCTCCAGAGAATCTCATACTTTCTTCTGGCCTCTGAAAGCATTGCATTCATGTATACAAACTCATGCACAGACAACACAGAGACACGAGTTTTTAAAAGTTAAATAAAATAATGAAAATCAAGACATTTGATTTATACAATGCATTTTACCCATCATCAGAAGGTAGTACCCTAGGAGAATGTTATCCTCACTTGCTGCCTTTAGGCCTCCAGATGGATATAACATTTAGCCCCTGCCAACTCAGAGAGCTCTCCTGAATCTACATATCAGGGATGGTCAAGCCTGCCAGCTCACAGAAGATATCATCAAACAACTACACTATTCCTCCTCAGTGAGAGGAGACTTAGTTTCCATTCTCAGATATCAGCTACCAACCAATCAAAGTAGAAACATTGTGCAATTCATGATCTGGATTCCTCATTTAGCCCCTGTCAACTCAGAAAACTTTCCTGAATCTACATACTAGAGATGGTCAAGCCTGGTCTATATGCTGCCAGACTTCCCTTCTCTATTTACAACAGACAGCATTAATTAGCCATACTTTGCTTCCCCAGTGAGGGAAGACTTTCTTTCCTACTCAGATATCAACTACCAGTCAATCAAAGTTGAACCATTGTGTGATTCATGATCTGGATTCTTCAGTCATTATCCAAAAAGCTGAAGTACACAGAAGGGCAGAAATTTCTTTTCATACCTGCCAAAGGCCCAACCTCTGATCCCTGGAATCACTTGTGTCAAGAGAGATAGCATGAGCCACAAAGGTGCTTTTCTATACTTATCAATTCAAGATTACACACTGATGTGAAAGCCAGTAAGAGAAGGAACCTTACAGGGATCTCCTCTCATAGCTTCTACCTTACCTCTAGGCTCTCCAGGGGTTACCACAGCACATGTTAAAGAGGGTGTCTTCTTCATGCCAACATAATTCTATGCTGTCATCCTCACTAGAAACATGAAAAAATGCAAACCACCAGCTGAATTACTTGTAAGATTGGGATGTAGCTAAGTTAGCAGAGTGCTTACTAAGCATGCAAAAAAAAAAAAAAAAAAAAAAAAAAAAAAAAAAAAAAAAAAAAAAAAAAAAAAACCCTAGACTTGATCCACCACACCACATAAACCAGATGTTAACACATGCCTATAACTCCAGCACTCGGGAGGTAGAAGCAGAAGAATCAGAAGTTCAAGATCATGCTTGACTATGGATCAAGTTTAAGACCAGCCTAGGATACCTGAGACCTGACTTTAAGAGAAAACCAAAAGCAAGACTTATTTTGTGCTACTTATTTTTTTCCACAAAGTTCCACAAAGAGAAAGCATTTTTGTCTCTCAAACTATCCAACACCTATTTATGAACATGAAGATTCTTCTGGCTGGGATACAATCATATCAAGGTCCAAACTAGTATCAGAAGATACAGGAAGAAGTTCTTTCTAACTTGCCCCAAACTTCCCTTTGGAGGGAAACATCAATTAGTGACAATTCATGCTACTAAGTTTCACACCAGCTCTGAGATGTGTGCATCTTTTTACAAATAACAGGACTGGGTTTCAGAAAGATTAAAATCTTTTGCCAAAGTCACACAGCTAGTAAGGGACTTAAATCAAAGGGTAGAATGGATATCGCTTTTAATCCCAAACTCTTGTTGTCCACGTGACAAATCCTGCAAAATAATGTTCAGAGCTAGGCTGGCCTAAATCAAGACCATATTGTCCCATTCTGGCCCTTAGGATATACAAGTAAATGTTTGATGCCTAAAAGGCAACAGTCATATTGCTTATATAATAAAATTTTGTGGGGCAGGAGCAACTGAGCATTGGAATCTCAATGACCCAGGAAGATGAGCTTGGTATATTCTCAATATATAGTCACATATTTTCTCTCAGACCCCAAATAGATGCTGAAAAACAGACAAATGACAGCAATGGTTTTACCCCATTTCTCCAAGGTAGTTAAATCTAACTACAACAAATCCATCAGTGTGTTTGTGAATACCACCCTTCCTTTCATGTCCATGTGTTTCAGTCACTGTCAAAAATCTCTAGACATGCCATGCTGCAGTAGCTTAACTTATGCTCCTCATTCACTGCGTCAGAATCTGCTCCATACAGCCATCCAACTCCCTCTGTGAGAGGCACCAATAACTTTTCATTGCTCATTGGAATAAAATCTGGCTGCTGATGGCTTATAGGATTCTATCCTGTGGGCTCCAACCTGCTCTCTTCATCATTAATTTACCCATTTTTAAAATCTGTTTTATGTATGTTTGTTCATACAGAACATTTATTTGGGAAAATTCATATTTTTCTTGTATTCTTTTTATAACACAGCATCTAGAGAACTGCCTGGTTTATACTCACTGCTCAAAACTGTCTGTTGACTTTATAAATGAACATTATCTGCAACATGTAAATGAACATAAACTCTCTCCCAACACTGCTTTCTGCATGTCTTGGTTTTAAGAACATGAGGAGTGTAATGGCCTAGAAACAAGTCCATTCCATTGCTGTTTCAATTAACAGCATGAGCCCAGAATGATCCTCAGCCTCAGTTTCCTTATATATGAGTGTTGACACAGTAAGTTGATGTTGTCATGCATCAAATGGCATTGGATGACTATTGTTGTACCAGGCACTGTCCTTGGTACTGATTGTGCCAGCATAAATGTGATACAGTCCCTGCCTAGGACTTAATTCAGGATTAGAAGGGTATATAAATTAGTCAGAACTGTCTACTGTATCAACCAAAATAAAGCCAATGGAAACACAAGATGACACAGTAGAGCAAGAAGTCAGCTCATCTGAGGTTTGGAATGGAGACTACTCTTGAACTGATTGTGATGATCAATAGGCTATCCCCTCATAGTAGGGTCGTGCTAGTGTGTGGAACATGCAAAGGTCTAACAGTGAATATTCATGAAATAGGAAGGAGCTCGACATCACTGGGTATAAAGTATGAAGAAGAAATGGAGTTGGACAGACATACTTGTCCATGAATAGAAAAACTTTATACTAGGCTAAGGAGTCCTGTAAGAAAAGGATTTTAAATATAGTCAAACCAAAGAGCCAAACCTAATGTCCATTAGGGAAAAAAATCATTCTAAGAGTTGCCTTGAGGGTGGCATAGGAGAAAACAGCAGAAATAAACAGAGAGTAAACTGTGACAATAATATGGACAAGCAGGCTTCATGTAGTGTCTGAGAAATGAAGATGTAGACCGGATGGGACCATTGAGGACTATGGGGTGCCTTCATTCTGAAGCAGCTGGAAGTTCCAGGCATAAGCCATTAATAAATAACACTTTTCGTTATTTATTCATCTATTCATTGATAAATAACAGCATATAGAAAGAGGTGTTTAGGAACAAATATTTAAAGTCTGCTTTTAAATCCTCGAGTCTATTCCCTGTGCAAACAGCTAAGTGTGTTAGATTGTGGTGCCTGTCCTTTTTGTTTTTGCATGGTCACAGAAGCTGGGACCCCTACAACAGAGCCATCATTCCTTCATCTTCTCTCAGGTGTGAGGAAAGACAGTTATGATGGCTTCCTTCCTCACGGGGGTGTAGTGGGGCTTTCTTAGCTGTTGAAAGGGCTGTGTCACATGCAGACAAAAAGAGATCTATCCATGAGGAGCATAAGGAGACCAAGCATAAAGAAGCATTTAAAAGGCCGCCTGAAGGGTAGGAGACAGGCTTGCAGGGGGCTTCATAATGAGATTTAAAGATTCAGAGATGAAAAACAGAAGATACAGGCAGCAGAAGATGTGGATGAGTTCTTTCTCCAGATGGATTAACATTTGGATCATTTTTTCCCAGATGTGAGTGCCCAGGATTAAAACCTACCATATTTCTTCTGCAGAGGGATAGTCACACAGTGACAGTTGAGATCCCCTGGGGGTGGCATAAAGACACAGCTGTCATCAACTCACTGTGGGGACATCACTACAAAGGTGCAGAAGCTGGGGGCCAGGCAGTTTCAAGCATGAGTTACAACTTGTCACAGACCAGGGAGCTACCACCAGTCAGGCTCACAAAGCCCGTGGGGAATGGACATCAGACAACTGCGCCCAGAACCCTGGAAAAAATAGAAAACAGTTTGCTTGATCCTAAACGCCAGATGGTTTTCTTTCAGTTAAGACTTCCCAAGTGTCCCCAGCAACCTTTCCTCTCAGCTAACCTTTGAGGCAAGCCCCCTTTCCCTTCCCTGGATGCAACTGCCTCCTGCCAGCTGTTCTCCTACCCCACCCCAGGGGCTCTGTGAAAATGAGGTTTTGTAAGTTCTGGAGGGGAATAATGTCTCCCCTAAGAAACAAGTCTCCAGAAGCAAGAGTGGCACCTTCTGCCTGCATGACAGGAATCCTTCACACACATACTTCTCTCCCACTCACATCCCTTCCACCATGAACAGCACAGGGTGCTTGTGCTTCTCCTTCAGCCTGAAAAATCACATTTCCTCCAAGCTTCCAGCCAAAGCTGGATTCTTGCTCTTCCTTGTTCTCTCAGTTCATTTGTCATGTTTTGCTGTTCACAACCCTAGGTCTATTTGAACTGTACTTGCTGTGTATCTAAGTTTCTCTCCCATTCTCACTTTTCAGCCTTGAAGGGAGCCATCTCGGATTCACTGTGTTAGCTTCCAGGTCTTGCCACACTGAAGCCATTTAGACAGTGTTTGTGGAATTCATTAGAATAGGTGAGGAGGAGCACACAAGGTGCACTGCTGCAGTGAGGAAAGGCAGGTGTTCTCAAAACAAGTAAGTTTATATGAGCTGCCTGGATTTCATAAACCAATGTTATTGCAGGGGGATTTAGGGATGTCTGGTCTGGCAAGAGCCGTGGTTATAAGCTTGACTAGTCTCTGGCCAGAGCTGCCAGCAGTTCGCAGGGGCGGAGGCTTCATGACTCTGAGAAGCATCCTGGCTTAGAAATGGATTGGTGCAATGCTGACATTGGCTCCTTGAAATAGCAAGACAGTGTCTGGTCCTCTGGGTTTCTCAATTTCTTCTTCTGCAAAGTGTTCAGTAACATTACTATGCTCACCAACAATTGTATGAACAGTGGAACTGGTGGTACAGGCGTACAGTTTTCAGTGTCTGGCACCAAACTTGCATGTAGTCAATATGTTTAATAATTCATTCATTGGTAGTGAATATTAACTAAGATGTACACAACCTAGAGATGGAGACCCCTCAGACTTCAAACAAAGGTTTGAAGATGAGGTACAGGTTAGCAGAAATGTCCCTATGTTAATGCTCTGGGAACCCACAGATCACAACAACCAGAGAGGCAGGTAAGTCAACTACAGATCTTCATCTCCCCTTCCTCTCCTCCAAATCCAATCCCCCAGTCTCATTACCAGCTCTGTAGCAGATGGCATGCTTCAGCCTTCCTTTTCTCTATGCAGTGATCTTCAGTGGATCACACAGATCTTTTCTTTCGACCTGCATTCTCCCTCTACTCATTTCATTTCCCACCCTAAGCAGGCACCTGGGAACCCACCAGTCAAACCTGCCAGAGAAGCAAGTAGGCAAGCTAGGCAGGTGCTCTAGCTTCAGGTCTTTACTTTCCCTCCTCTTCTCCAAACATAACCCTCCAATTTCATCCCTAACTCTACTGAAGACTACCTACTACAGCTTCTTCTCACTCTCTGCCTCCATTCCCAGAGGACTATGCAGATCCTGGTGACACACCCAGATTCCTCCCTCGTGTAGACCCTCAGCAATTCCCCCAAGCCCATCCCCATTCCCAGGTGTCAGCATACAAAACCTAAAAACACATCCAACCTGGAACCCCCAGTGGCCACACATGGATCACTGAAGAATTACCTACCGATAAACACACAGCCACCACAGCCTCCTAAGAACAGGAGTGGCAACAGAAGCCTAAGAACAAGACAACAACACAACAAACACAAGACCAGGTATCAGCACTTAGAATTGCAATCATCCCAAGCCCAGATATCTAGATGCTAGCATGAAAACGCAATCAACAACAGCCAGGACAATATGTCTGCACTCAAGCCCAGCAACACTACTACAGTAGGCTCTGAGAAATGCAACATAACTGAAGCACAAGACAAGGACCTTATAGTGCCTATGAATATGATAGAGGAACTTAAAGAAGAAATGAATAAGTCAATCTCTTAAAGATATCAAACCATTAAGTTAAATTCCTTAAAAATCTCTCTCTCTCTCTCTCTCTCTCTCTCTCTCTCTCTCTCTCTCTCTGTGTGTGTGTGTGTGTGTGTGTGTGTGTGTGTGTGTGTGTGTGTGTGTGAAAATATGACCAATGGAAGGAAATGAATAAAACAGTTCAGGATCTGAAAGTAAAAATGGAATTAATAAAGAAAACCCAAACTGAGAGAAATCAAGAAACAAAAAATTTAGCAACTCAAACAGAACCTTAGAGGTAAGCCTTACTGACAGAATACAAGAGATAGAAGAGAGAATCCCAGGCATTAGAAATATAATAGTAGAAATTTATACCTCAGCTATAAAAAAAAAAGTTAAATTAAAAAAAATCTGGCACAAAACATCCGGGAAATCTGGGACACTGTGAAAAAACCAAATCTAAGAAAAATAGGAATATGTGAAGGAAAGAAAACTCAGGTCAAAGTCAGAAGAAAATTTCCCTAACTTAAAAAAGGAGATGCCTATCAAGGTAAAAGAAGCATACAGAACACCACATAGACTAGACCAGAAAAGAAATTTCCCTCAGCATAACAATCAGTGCACTAAATGTACAGAAAAAGACAGAATACTATAAGCTACAAGGGAAAAAGACCAAGTAATATAAAAGGCAGACCTATTGGAATAATATCTGAAATACCTGACTTCTCAACAGAGACTCTAAAAGTCTAAATGGCCTGGACAGATGTTCTACAAACTATAAGAGACCACAGATGCCAGACCAGACTACTGTACCCACCAAAACTTTCAATCACCCTAGATGGAGAAAATAAGACATTCCACAATAAAGCCAAATTTAAGCAGTATCTATCTACAAAAACAGCACTAAATAAGACTCTAGAAAGAAAACTTCAACCTGAAGAGATTAACCACACCAAGAAATCACAAGGAATAAATTATCCCAGACCAACAAATCAGAAAAGGAAACACACTACCACCACCACCACCAACACCAACACCAACACCAACACCAACACCAACACCAACAACAACAACAAAATGGTTGGAGTCAATTAACACCAATCATTAATCTTTCTCAACATCAATGGTCTTAATTCCTCAATAGAAAGACACATACTAAGAGAATGGGTGTGAAAACAAAATACATTGTTTAGTTGCATCCAAGAAACACAACTTAACATCAAGGATAGACAACACCTAAGTATAGAAAGATAAAAAGATATTCTAAGCAAATGGACTTAAGAAGAAAGCTGGTATAGCTGTTTTACTATCTGATAAAATAGACTTCAAACTAATCAGAAGAGGTAGGGAAGGGCACTACATGTGCATCAAAAGAAAAATTCACCAAGAGAACTTTGCTTTGGTACTATGTACCAAAAATAAGGGCACCTAAATTTCTAAAGGAAACATTACTACAGCTTAAATCACATCATGACCCTGGAAAAGTGATAGTAGGAGATTTCAAAACCCAGCTTTCAATGAAGACCCCCAAACTCAGGAGACCCTTACTCAAGTCTCGGGAAATCACGCCCACCCAAAAATCGCAAGACACCGTACCTGGATACAATTAGCAGAGGTTTATTAGGGAGAGTTGGCTAGCCAACAGTCAAACTGCTCTTCCACGCAGGAGCAGAATTTGACGAAAGACCAGCAAGCCGAGGGGCTTTTTATAGCACAGAGTAGGGAAAGGAAGGAATTTTCGTGTGGTTACACATGATTGGTTGCTTTACAATTTTTGAACATCAGCAGGCTGTACCAGGGAGCAGGAGGGCAGTTCCTGCAGGGAGTCGGAGGGGGGAGGGAGCTTATCTAGGTTAGCAGAGCATCTAGTTAGACTTAAATTACAGCTTTCTGGAACACTGGGAAGACCTTAAGTGTATGTGTGTGGGGGGGGGGGTAACCAAGGAAACATAACATAAAAACAGTAGAAAGTACACTTATCTTTTGTAAGGATGTAACCTCACCCAACCATTCATCTTGTGGTCAGCCAGTTCCTGGGACCACCCAGATGACTTGCATCTTTCTTTGTAACCAGGAATGTGTCTTCCTGCTTTGGGCCTTCCCCACCCACAGGTGGGTGCTCTTCCCTGAGGCTTGAGGAATGTTAATCCAGCAAGTGTCCTCTGACTCAGGGATAATGTACTCTTCCTGGAATGTATCCCGGGGCAGTGAAGGCCTGAAATCTTACATTCAGTTCCACTTTATGGAACCTGCATTCTTTTGCTCAGGTCTAGGGGTAAAGAAAAAGCCTGTATATATTTTATAAAATGGTCTTTATAATTTTTCACTCTACATCACTAATAGACAGGTGATCTATAATAGACAAAAGTTAAACAGAGACATCCAGGAGCTAACTATGTAAACCACAGAACATTTCACCTAAACTCAGAAGAATATACCTTCTTCTCAGCACATTTCTTCTTATGGAACTTTCTCCAAAATTGACCACATACTCAAACACAAAGCTAGTCTCAACAAATAAAAGAGAATTGAAATAAAGCACTGCCTCCTGTCTGACCACCACAGATTAAGGCTGATATATCAACAACAGAAACAATAGAAAGCTTAAAGACTTGTAGAAACTGGGAAGAATAGAGACAGGGAAAAACTGTAATTGGGTTATAGTAAAAGACTTCCAAACGGGGACCCTCACCCAAGTCTGGACCTGCACGAACCCAAAGACACACGAGAAACCATCTTGATGCAATTGCAGAGGAGGTTTAATGACGAGGGCCCTCGGGCCAGAACATATCTCACGCAGGAGATAGAGATTCTGACCCTAAACCCAGGAAACTTGGGATATTTATGGGTAGGGGTTGGGGAGAGCGGGAAAATTTGGCATGGTTACATATGATTGGTTGCACTTCTGCGCGGCTACACATGATTGGATATTTCAAACATCAGCAACTTGCAGAACTGGCAGAACTTGCAGAACCTTGGACCTCCCAGAAAGGGAGGGAGAGAGAAGTAAACACCAGATAGCCCATTACTCACTTGGGCTTGTTTGGACTTGTCTGGGCACACCCTTGCATGCCTTTATTTTTGGTCACCCTGTCCCTGCAGGGACTTAATATTTTATTATGACTAAAATTAACAAATTATTGGTGGTCTTTGCTGACCATGAATTTTTTGTTATTGTTTCAACGCTGCTTTCAAATTTTATTTTCACAATAGTATATGAAAAAAATTCAATAAAAGTCTACATATTAATGAAGCCATAAAATGAACCTGAGTTCTAACCCAGCTTCTCTACCACTCAAGAATGCACTAGATAATCTTCTGAATCTTGACAACAAAGGACTAAAGCCATGGTTCCTGTCACTATCTTCATGGGTTAGTGAGAGAAAAATAAGTCACACAAGGTTGCTGACCCTTACAGAATGTGAACACTTTACATAGCTCTGCCTTCAACATCTAGGGATGAATAAGGGGTTGTTTTTGTTTGTACTGTTACATAGTTTAAATCTGCTAGATTCTAAGTGTCTTGCAGCCAGCAGCTTTGTCAGCTTTACTTCAAACTTATACTCAAATTCTCAATACAGTATCTGGAAAATGGAGTGGGGGTGGGGACTCTAGAGAAAAAGAGAAAGACAGACAGAGAGAGAGAGAGAGAGAGAGAGAGAGAGAGAGAGAGAGAGAGAATTAGAGAACTGTCCACCCTTTTTAAAACTGTGAATCAGAAATCCTGTGATGATCAGTAATGCTGATCTTGTTCTGTTGGCCCAAACTGATTTCTAGTCAGATATAATGACCAGTGCAAGGCAGGAAACATTTCAGCTATTGAATCTGTGACTGCATTGTATCATGAATAAAAATAAATCAATATCTTTCTCAATCTACTTATTATCTCCCTGCAGTAATTGTGGATTGGGAGAAATTCTGTGTTTCTTCTTTTTCTAAATGTTGACCCACAAGCTTACAATCTTGAATTTGTAGTAACAATTAGTATTGATTAACTTAATTTGCAAACTTGGACACATTGCTGTGGGGTTGGAATTCTGAAGATCTTCTTGACACTGACAGAGAACAATCAGTGTCCATAACCACCATGAGACACCTCTAGACCAAAGACCCAGACAGATTTCCCATGCTATCCAAAGGCTCTAGGAGTAGAACAGAAAAGGACAGTGGCCGTTTTAATGTGCTATCCCTATGCAGGGACTTTGTATTCATGTGACAGTCATTCATGATACCTGCCAACCAAACATCCCAAGCTTTTCTTTTAGTCTCAGACTTGATCTGAACTATGAAATGTGAGCAGCATTTTGAAGAGCCAGCATTATAGTTTGCACACTCACGGACTCTCTGCCATGGCAATGAATCATACAGCAGCGCCTCCTCCAGCCTGCAGTCCAGAGAGAAGATGATCTGGACCAGAGTCTTCATCTTATTCCACACAAATATGTGTCACTTTCAAAAAATCAGACCCCAGGTATAAGGCTCTGAGACCTGACAGCCACTGTTGCTAAAGGGTAGCATTTACTGACCCAGCTAATAAAATGTGTTAGAGCCTTCAAGGCTCTTTTCCCTTTTTTCCTCTCTCTCTCTCTCTCTCTCTCTCTCTCTCTCTCTCTCTCTCTCTCTCTCTTTCTCTGTCTCTCTCTCTCTTTTTTTTTCCTTGTCTATGAGGTGGTGTTGAAAGACAATTTTTAAGGGCTCTCATGCATCCTATATGTCTTTTGAGCAAGACACTAGCTACCTTTGTTTCAGAGTATCTTCTCAAGGACATCAATAGAACTAACAGCCTGGAAAAATAGCATAAGTGGCTTCTTCCAGAGGAAATTCTAAGCATACTTACTGTCCATTTTAAATTCAGGTACTCTAAAGCCTGGAGTCTCTCTCACTTAGTACAGCTCATTGTGCATGCAGGCATCCCTCTGGCTATTTGCAAGGGAAATGTATGTAAATATGGTATCTTCCATAGTCTGCCTTGCCATGAGTAATAAAGTCCTTGTGTTAGACCCAAACCTTTCATGTCTTCTGCCAGCATCTTTGAGACTGTAGCAAACAAAATTTTAGATTTGGTGGTTGGTAAAATCTTGGACTTACCACAATTCTCAACAATAGCTGTTAGCACTATGAAACAGAGTCCCAGGGAGAGCAATGCTCAAGGAGACTCCGTTAATAACTTCTTTTAAAATTCCATTTACCCTATTATTCTACAGTGGTTGCCATGGATGAAAATCCAAAGCATCATTTATTCAATATTCTATTCCTGAATTCATTCATTCTTTTATTCCGTTGGTGTTTATCAACTACTTTTCTTCAAGCACTATGCTAAAATGATGTTTTCTAGGGTTCTTCAAAAATATCACTATAGTAAAGAAAAGCCCTTTTTTATTTAGACAAAGTGGGAAATGTAGGAGGTTGTTCTGTATTCAGATGCTAAATACTAGCCCCCAAGATCTGGTTGTCCCTGACAAGGAGATCCTCACATACAAGTGATGCTATGTAACCTTACTCCCCAAGTTAATTTCTCAATAAAAGGCTAAAGCCTATGGTTGGGTAATAATAGGTAGAGGTAGGTGGGCTTTCTGTTACCTGGCTGGGGGTCACAGGGAGAGAAAAGGAGAAAAGAAAGGACGCCAAACTAGAAGAACAAGCTGCCATAAGAAGAGATGGACGGTGACCATGAGGCCAAAAGCAGCAGCAAGTAACAAGGGACATATGGCTGGGATGTAAGTTAGAATAGCCCCAAACCTGCCCAATCTAGGCTTATAGCTTGGATATAAAATACCTGGATTGTGTGTCTTTTCTATGGGATAGCTCAAGTTTATTGTATCTTCCACATAACACAATGGAGTCTCCTACCCCAGTATAACTAGTTTGGATTCCTACTGAGATTGTCTTAATCTTGACAGATATTATACTTACTTTTACTGGCCTTTACTCAGCAAGTAGATGACCTGTGTAGTATAGCAGAGAATCAGACTTCCTACAGATTAATATCCAGGGCACACTCTGGCTACCGGTACAGTAATAGGTCTGGCAGCTTGGAGACTTCAGAAGCAAGCATAGAGTCTGTGCAGAATCAACAGTATTTGGAATTTTAAAAGCTATTTACTTCTTACAAAGAGTATTGAAACCCAAACAGAGGATTCAATTTCTCTGAGTTCTCCTAGGCACTGCCACAAATAAAAGGGAACCAGAGGCTAAGTGTAGTTAAATGGCAACTGAGGCATGCGCTTCCCTGCATTGCAAAAGCCTGGGCATCTGGGACCCCAAGAAAACTGAACCAAAGTCTCCTAGCAGCCTGACTTGAAGTCCTCATTTACAGCATGGCACTGAGGACTTAAGCTGACTGATGAAGACTTAACTGTCAATTCTGCTTATAACCAGTCAGTTACTACATCCATGACCTCAGTGTAGGTTGTTTTGACCTTTTCTGGACTGTCATCTTCTCTTCCATAAAAGTTACCATCCTGTTTTACAAAATTCTCATGCAGGTTAACAAATAAGACCCTGTAGGTAAAGTACAGCACCTAGCACATAGTAGGCTTTCAATATGTAGTCACAGCTTACATTATTACTGTCATCATGTTTCTTTGGCTGGGTAAAATGAACATCCCTTTAAACTAAAAGAAAATTAGAGATTAGGTACAGAGCTACTGGCTGAAAGCCAAGGGGGGAAGATAAAGCTTTATAATTGCCTCTCCTGGGAAAAGCAATAAATCCAGGCAGCTGTGCTGCTCCCACGCACGGGCTGCCAGAGGAGAGCTATGTCTGTGGACTTAGATGCTGTCTTGGAACACATGAGCATCTACTGTGCATAAAGCACTCTGTCCTGGCATGATAGACACATGTGGGCAGCTTCACTCCTGCCCTCTGGAAACATGTTATCTCTACAAATTAGACAAAAGGAGTGATACACACCCAAAGAAGTCATTTTAGTATGAAGCAAGGATTCTAAAGGGAGGAACACTCATGAGATATTCAACAAGGATGAGATTTCAGTATGGCTAGTCGGGGCATGGGGCATCATTACAGGCCTTATTATGAATATACAGGATATTAGGGATAAGAATGGTTAGGTAAACTTCAGTAGGGAGACCCAGAGAAGCAACCAAGAAAGTAATGAGTCAGGCAAGGAGTAGGTTCACTGAGCTAACATCATGTAAGTCTGTTTGACTACAAGAAGGATGATATAACCAGTGTCTATACTATGAATGTCCATTAGGGCTGCTTGATGTGATTGTCAGTGGGAGTGGCAACCTTTGGACAATACAGAAGGAAGGTTATGCTGGAAGCTACATGGACAATAGGCTAGAGGAAGAAGTCAGAAGAAGAAAGGTCAACTAGTGGAGTGTGCTGTACATGCTGCATTCACAGTGGAAGCCAACAGAAGAAGGAGATGCTCTCTAGGCCCTATGCTTTTGTCTATACACAGCTGCTGCGTGAAAGAGAATCATTCATTCTGAGGATATTCTCACTGGTATGTCATGCCCATGTAGAGTAAGCTAATTGGACTTAGTGGTTACGTGTGTGTGTGTGTGTGTGTGTGTGTGTGTGTGTGTGTGTGTGTGTGCATGTGAACCGGACATGTTGGGGAGATATAGAGGCAGTTGGAAGAGGAAAATTGGGGTTGTATATGATCATGTGTCATTGAATGTACATGTACAGAATTCTCAAGATCAAGAAAACTTATAATTAAAAAAACTTACATCAAAGAATCTATCATAAAAGATGATTAAAGGCTTAGACAGGATTCATATACCAACAAGTTTATAAAAGCACAGAAGTTTTCTTGAAAAAAAATAATAAAAGCATAGAAAAGAAAGGGAAGAAAAACAAATTAAATCCCAGCAATAGGAAAAAGGTTAGATTATTTTATGTGTATGGAATAATTTCATATATTAAAAATCCTGTTTCTTCAGATATGTTATTAATTTGAAGATGAGGATAACATACTCTTTAGTTCTAGGTACAATAAAGTTATACAACACTGCCCCCAAAATACATTTTGAAACTGGGTGTGGGGTGGGACTTGTTTACAAAAAAATGCTAAATTAAAAAACAAATAGTTTACTGAACTGCATATACTTTAGGATAATACATTGGCTGGTTTTGTGACTTGACACAAGCTAGAATCATCAGAGAGGAAGGAGCCAAATTGAGAAAATGGCTCCATAAGATCCAACTGTAGGTAAGAAAGTGTTTTACTGGAGCCCACAATTGAAAGATTTCAAATTTTAAAAGAGACTAGCTATTTTAAATGGGATGAGATTTTAGTGTGTTTGAATTTGTAAAGACTATGGAACTTTTAAAGTTATTTATGTTTTTAATGTGATGTTGTGGGGATTAATAAGAAAGCAAGGGTTGTAGCTTAATGGTGATGTTTGTGTGTCAAGTTGACAAGGAGTCAGTTATACTGGTTGGTTTTGTGTGTCAACTTAACACAAGCTAGAGTCATCAGAGAGGAAGGAGCCTAGTTGAGAAAATGCCTCCATTAAATCCAGCTATATGGCACTTTCTCAATTAGTGATCAATGACAGAAGGTCTAGCATGTGGTGGGTAGTGCCATCCTTGGGTTGCTGATCCTAGGTTCTATAAGAAAGCTGGCAGTGCAAGCCATGAGGCACAAGCCACAAAGAAGCACCCTTATATGGCCTTTGCATCAAATTCTGCCTCCAGGATCCTGCCCTGCTTAATTAAGTTCCTGTCCTGACTTCCACCAGTGATGAATGATGAACAGCAATGTGGAAGTGTAAGCCAGTAAACCCTTTGCTCCCCAATTTGCTTTTTGGTCATGGTGTTTTGTTGCAGCAAGAGAAACCCTAACTAAGACAGATAGCATGCTAGCACAGTAAGGGCTTTTACCCTCAGTCTGAGGATTGAAGCAGATTTCATTTTCTTCTTCAGAAACCTATAAACTTTCTAATTTATAGCCATAAGTTTGCATTACAATAATAGACTTCCATGGAACACTATCCAGTTCCAGGTAAGGTACTATGAGCTTCACAGGAGTGTCATCCCATCCAGTCTTTTTAGTAACTACAAAACAACTACTGGGACAGTTTTACAGCTGAAGAAACAGAGGCTTAAGGAGGTTGATCAATCAACATCACGTGAATGGGAAAGGGCTGTGCTCAAAGCCAAAGTCAGATCCAGTGGCCAGTCTCTCTCACCCATTTTCACTCACAATGTCCTTTTCCCCCCAGCATTTTACTCTTAGAGAAGCATAGGATATTTGACAGAGGAGACTATGACCTTCAGAGCTAGACTCTCGTTTGTTGCCCTATAATTTACCTTTGGATGGCAAGGTCACGGTCACTTCAATACCAATGATAACTCCTTTGCAGTTGAAGGGATATGCTTTAGAAAAGGGCAGAGAAAACAGCTTTCTATTGTTATCTATTAGCTAATTAAGTAAATTATGTTAGATAGTCAACACTAAAGCCAGCCATTAGAGTTTATGAGTAGATTCAGAACAAGTGAAAATGTGGCTTTGCTTTTATTATTTTCTCCATTTGTTTGTTTGTTTGTTTGTTTAGTTTGGAACAGAATGGAATTAGAAAAATCAGCCCGTTCTACCCACCCACCCCCCCCCCCGCGCCCCCTGAACCCTGACTATGTTCCAATAGGCAGAGCCATGGAGAAGCACAAAGCTCACTGAGGCTTTTGACACAGCTCAGCCACTTGAAGCTGTTATAAGGGCCTTGGAAGAATATTCACCCCTTGTCTTTTATCATCTATAAAACAAAGGGATCCACGTGTTTCTAGCTCTACTGATATCTGTCCGAGGACAGACAGTATAGAAAACAAACCTGTCTTAATATCTGGCAAGGCTAGTACACTTCCAGGTAGAGAAACCCAAATTTTTATATTGCTGCTTCTCCCTAAGAAAGAAGGATCTGGAAGCCACAACTATGCTCACCAAGGCCAAGGATTTCTGCAGCAAAGCAGCTAAAATGAGGGTCTACAAAGGAAGCCATGTGGGCCAGTACAGGAGAGAGAATATGACTCTTTTGGGGTAGCCAGATTAATTTTTACCCATGATGCCCTGTGTGAACTATCACTCAGAATGCTGTGTTCTGACTCTCTCCCTTTTCAAGGGATTCATAATCCCAAGGGTCACTAAAATGAGAAGAGGAAGTTACTTCCTGTGCACAAGGCATGATTTCTTCCCTGACAAAGTCCTCACTGATCTGTTAGCACCTGGCTCGATTTTTGTCCTCACCAGTTGGTATTCTGCTTATGACACAAAGCACAGGAAAATCAAGGCCAAATACAGATGGCTATACAACAGAAAGGGACTGAGAGCAGACTTGAGTGGGGAGAGAGCCTAGTCTCATCTTACCATTTAGGGGTAACAGGATAAAGAAAGAGAAATGGACCTCCATAGTGTCTTTGAAAACCAAAGACCCAGGCTAAACCTCTCCAGGACTGACCTGCGGGAACATCAAAAAGTATAAGTCTTGAATTCCTGGTACATCAAACATTCCTATGCTTCATTCTTCCAGCCATACACAGATTGATGTACTCTAGACTCTGCACAAATATGAGGTCAGAGGAGTTGGGCCAGACCTGGATGTCACTCATAAAGAACATGAAAACTGAAATGAACTCAAAGATGGCTTCCTCACCAGAAGAGAGAACATTTCTCTTTGCAATACTCCTCCTCTGCTCCAGGTTCTGAAACATGACAACTGGAAGACAAAATGAATAACAACTGGTGACTAACCAGATGGGTCAACCATGCTACCAAAATTTGGAACAGATTTTGTCATATAATCTTCATAACCACTAAACTTCATATCAAGGGAAATTGAGACTTGGGGTCTCAGTTTAGAAACCAACACAGCTAGTAAGTTGTAGGGGTGAGGGAATTTAAATTCAGGTTCTAGTGCTCTGATCCCCGCCCCCCTCAAGACCTGATCTGTTTCTGTGAAGCTTCTCATAATATTATATGGGTGGGTTGGGTGTCTATGTTATGGTGTATGTCTCTGCATATCGATATCTTTAAAGCTGAGCACAAGTTCTGTTATCCAAGTTGTCATCCAGGCAGGGCAAGAGGAATCCAAGACATAGAACCAGCCTTCAATGCCTGCTGGAGTTAAGAGCAGATGTGACTAAGTACCTCTGCCATCAGACGCCCCATCACTTACCAACATTGTCAGCATAATGCTTTCAAGAAAAAATTCCACTCAAGCTCCTGGGACATTTCCAAAGGTTTCTCCTCTCTCCCTTGGCACTGTATCTTCAGAGCAGTGGTCTCTGTCAGCATCGGTGGCACTAGATATTCTATTACAGTCAATATTTTTTTTGATGTAGCCTGTTTTCCTTGAGACAAGTCTTGACTTTTTTTTCCAATGGAACTGTGAGTCTGCTCATCACTAAATGTGTGAAAGTAGAGGCCACGTGTCTCCTGACAGCTTGCCCAAAGCAATAACAAAGAGTAAAGAGATAAACAAAAACTAGACTTTTTCCTATGAAGTAGCTACCGATAGGGTGAGTTTATAAACTAGTGTTCATACTAGACCGCCTCCGAGAGAGAGTGTGCACAATCAGTATTTACTCCAAAAGCCAGATGTGGAGACGCGTGCCTGTAAACCCAGCACTCAGGAGACGGAGGCAAATGGATTATAAGTTAGAAGCCAGCTTGGACAACATATTGAGAATGTGTCTCAAACACAAGCAAACAAAGGAACAACTTGACATTACATAAATCAAATTGTCCATGGGAGCCAAGATGTCAAACCCCTGAACAGGATGTAACTTGAATGAGCAAGGTCGGGTCCCTGGTCTTGTCTGTGTAGCCTGTAGCATGTTATAGGATTTTTTATATCTATATAATACAGAAAAAGAGGTTTTTATTGGGACAGAGCTGAAAGAAGGGAAAATGGTACAGAAAGCAAGTGGGTTTTGTTGTTGTTGTTGTTTTCCTTCTGGGTTTGGTTTGTTTCCTATTTTGTTTTTTTTGTTTGTTTGGTTGTTTGGTTGATTGGTTGGTTGTTTGGTTGTTTGGTTGGTTGAGTGATTGGTTGGTTGGTTGGTTGGTTGTTTGGTTGGTTGGTTTTTGCTTGCACCACTTCTTCCCTAGACCTTGAACCATCCCAATGGCCCTCATCTATACCCAGGCCCTCTTCACTCAACATCTTTACGTATCCCATGACTTAAACTTTTCACGCAAGGTTTTGAAAACCAAATCATTGTAAATACATTATCTCTTCCAAAGATGTTTAACTGGGAATAGATCTCTAAATCCAAGGAGTGATTCTTGGCGCCTCATTCTATACCAGGTATGAAAATAGCCTATTCCTCCTCTTGAAAGGTCCCTTCATAGTGAAAAGCACCAGTTCTTTCGTAAGCTTGCCAAAAGGCATGAAAGGAATAACCTGGCATTCATGCATATTGAACCCCAGGATTAGCTGACTCTAGGCTTTGTCAATACAAGGTTAATGAGAAGCTCATGCTGGAGGTGTATGACATGCCAGGCATACACATCAGCATATACTTCACAGTACACATCAGCATATACTCCACAGTACACACCAGCATATACTCCACAGTACACACCAGCATATACTCCACAGTACACACCAGCATATACTCCACAGTACACACCAGCATATACTCCACAGTACACACCAGCATATACTCCACAGTACACACCAGCATATACTCCACAGTACACACCAGCATATACTCCACAGTACACACCAGCATATACTCCACAGTACACACCAGCATATACTCCACAGTACACACCAGCATATACTCCACAGTACACATCAGCATATACTCCACAGTACACACCAGCATATACTCCACAGTACACACCAGCATATACTCCACAGTACACATCAGCATATACTCCACAGTACAGGAGCCTTCTCTACTGTCTCTGTCTCCTGTTGACAAAGATGAAGTTTCTTTCCCTGCAGGCAGTGACAGTCATGCAGACCTGAGGTCTGCTGCTGAACGGGTCTACAGTCAAATAACAGCAGATACCACCAGGAAAGAGCTTCCGGGATACTTCTTAATTGGGTACACAAAACCCAGAGTCTACTAATGGCCATTTAAATACCAGCACCATTAGCCACTTCACTGTTGAACAACTTACGAGATCAGATGTATAACAACCATATTTACTGGTCTGTTTGCAGCTGGTTGTACCTTCTCTGGCTCCATGCCCCACTCATTCAAATAACTGTTTCCCCATCTGTTTCAATGAAGGAAACGTGATGCAGGTCAGGGATATGGCATTTCAGGCATGCACAGAATGCCCAGTATAAGATTGAGAAGGAAGGCAATGTCAAGGTCAGGTGATGGCAACAGTCTGATTTTTGCTGTTGTTGTTACAAAACATTTAAGAAGAACAAATGTGTTCTTACTACCAGAATGCTTTGGTTGCTTTTGCTGTTGGGAGAGGAAAAGCTCCCTGTATGTCTTATTCAACAAGACTAGACCACTGTTACTAGAAATTTTTTCCCCAAACTATTTTCCTCAGCATAGATTTCTGGAATTCCTCCTTCTCCTGGGCAGCTCTGTCTTCCTTTGCTGGCTTCTCAGCTCTAGCTAGGCAACCTATCACCTGTGTTTCAGTATAGAGTCCCTTGTGAAAAGTAAGTCTCAAAGGCATAATGCTTCCTTGACTCACCCGAACTCTTCTTGTGGAGGTAGAGCTTGCTGAAAGCCTGGGTGCTCTCCCAATGTGATGTCACCTTAGGATTCTGAGAAAACCTTTCACAAGCAGCAGAAAATATTTTTACCTAAAGGCAGAGGAGACTTGAGGTCTGGAAACCTCCTAAGACAGGGTGGGTGACATAAGAGTGACTCACTACATGGAGAAATTCATCTCCAGTGAGGTCTAACAGAGGGGCTGTAAAGTTGTAAAAGCCAGTTCCCCTTCCAAAGGTCACTCAGTATCATCACTATCGAAAGAGACTCTCCTCACTATGTTGGTATCAGACAAAGCTATCACGGGAGTGTGACGATTAAATATATAAAAACATATATTTATGTAATATATATTTAAATCTATATTTATACACACATACACAGATGGCTTTGAGTTAAAATGTTTCAACTTCATGATGGTGCAAAAGCAATACAAATTCTGCAGAAATCATACTTTCACATTTTGAATTTGGATCAGTTCCCAGGCTAGCTATATTCAGTACAATACTCTCGAGGTGCCGGGCAATAGCAGCCACATACAGCTCCAAGTCAGTCAGACAATCATGGGGGAGACAATATTCCACAGTGTACTATGTTGCTTAGCTATGATGTTCAGGAGGTTGGAGATATTCAATGAATTTTTTTACATGATATTTTAAAACCAACAGTAAGCCTATCTGAAACAAGCCCCAACACAAACTGAGAAGCATTTGTGGCCAGGCATGTCCAGAAGATAAATTACAGGTGCTGAGAAAAACATTCCCCTAAGGCAAAATGGGAGCATCAGTAACAACAAAAGCAGTAGTGGCATTAACATCAATTCCCCACCTCTCCTGTTATCTTCTGTTTATCACAAGAAAAGGATCATTTCAAGAACACATGGGGGAAAGGTACAGCAACCAAAACTAAGTAGGTGTGACATTGCCACAGGATGCCTGTTAGCTTGTATACTGTTTAAAAAGAAAGAAACTATTTCTGTGTGTTCTTTGGAGATATTTTTCTGTGGGTACTTTAGACTCAGTCAACAAAATCCACTTAGGTTAGATTTGGAAGGCAAAGGGTCTCTTCGGGAACAGAGAGCTAAGTGAGCATCACAGAGCTGACTATCTGCAGCAGATGGACTCTGGGGTCCATGGTCTGGTACCAGTTTAGAGGACTACAGGAATGACAGCTAGGATGGTAGCAGATGCAGGTTCTTGGCTTCTGGATAGTAGGAGCAGTATGACCTAGAATCCAAATTTTAAGTGGTAGTCTGTAGTTGCTTCATCTCTAATCTTCCCTAGAATTTCTGGAGCAATTCTTTGTATTAACTCCTTTCTTTGTAATACCTTCAATGGTAAAACAGACTGACTGGCTACTCCAAAGCCATCTTTCTTTCTGCTATGTACCCAGTACATTGTACATTTTCCACCCTGATTGGCAGCTATCTGTGGACCTGTGCTAATGGATACAGACAGGGATGATGTACATTGCTTTCAGAGCAGAACTGAGTCCACTTTCTGCATAAGATGCTTCGTATTCTTTTTCTATCTAGCTGCTTTGTATAAATAGCCACAGTGACCTTAGAAGCTACATGGAATAAGCTTGAGTCCTAAAGTCACTGCTTAGAAGAGAATAATTTTTGGAAGAAAGAAAATAAGTCTTGGTGGCACCAGAAACACACACACACACACACACACACACACACACAACTGGGACATGAAGTAGAGAAGAAAAGGTTTGGGTCATGAGGAGGAAGTTAAAAGAAATACTAATGAGAATAAAATAGTGAAATTGGTACCACAGAACTGAAGGAGAAAAAGCATGCTGTTGTGCCAAGCCATTTGTTATGGTTTGAATGTAAAATGTTCCCTACAGGCTCGTGTGTTTGAATACTTGGTCCCCAGATACTGGCATTGTATTAGAAGGTTATGAAACCTTTGGCAAGTGGGGCATAGCAAAGAAAGTGGGTCACTATGGGGCGGGCCTTACGGGTTCTCCTAGTTAGCTTCAGCTTTCAAATTGACA
Source organism: Arvicanthis niloticus (assembly GCF_011762505.2). NCBI lineage: Eukaryota > Metazoa > Chordata > Mammalia > Rodentia > Muridae > Arvicanthis > Arvicanthis niloticus. Next base: position 40,271,296 of record NC_047660.1, read on the forward strand.
CAGTCTAGAGTTATCTGAGAGGATATTAACTGGGATATTGCGTACATCAGAATGGTCTGTGGCTTACTTGTGGGGCATTTTCTTGATTGTTTACTGATGTAAGAGGGCTCTGCCCACCATGGGCATTACCATTCCTACTTAGTGAGCCCTGAGATATGTAAGAAAGCTAGCTGAGCATTAAAGTGAGAATGAGCAAGTAAGCAATGTTTCTTCATGAATTCTGCCTCAACCTGTCTTACATTTCTGCCTAGGTTTTCTTCGATGACTGCCTATCATCTGTAAGCTGAAATAAACTCAAGTTGTTTTTGGTTATAGTGTTTACCAAACCAACAAAAATAATAGTAGGGTATGAAGTAATGGCTAGGTCCCATTTTCTAAAGATTTCTCAATGCTTCTTGGCCTAGTGAGATGCAAGACAATAGTGGTCAGACACTAAGGCTGCCACAGAGCCACCTCCACAATATTCTTCCTGTAATATTGGACTATATCTTCTCAAGCCATGAACAAAATAACTTTTTCTTCCTTAAACTGTCTTGCCAGGTATTCAGACATAGGACCATTGAATTAATCAGGCCTGGTTAATAGAGTCAGCAGAACCCCAGTTAGAGAAGCTGTTTCTATCCTTACAATAAAATTTAGCTGATAATAGTCACTCAGGTGAAAGTTAGAGTAAGTCACCAATAATACCTATATAAAACATTATTCAAGGTTGGTGCTGTATGGCAATTGTAGAGTACTTGCTGACTAGCATGCCCAAGGCCCCGAGTTCAATCCCCAATACTACAAATGCACCAAGAGAATTATTGCCTACATTTCAAAAGCAATGCAGTTGGTTGGCAGAATCCAACTAAAGGGAAATAAATTTAGTCTTTATACAGGAAAATGCACATATTAATAAGCTCAAAAGCACTGGGCATTTCACAATGCACCACAGTGGACATACAATCAAAGTCATATGCCTAGTATTTATTTTATTATTTTCAAGAAAGTTAAAGTGAGAATTTTAAAAAGAAGAGAGGAAAGGAAAGGAGAGAAGACGAGGGGAGGGGAGGGGAGGGGAGGGGAGGGGAGGGGAGGGGAGGGGAGGAGAGGAGAGGAGAGGAGAGGAGAGGAGAGGAGAGGAGAGGAGAGGAGAGGAGAGGAGAGGAGAGGAGAGGAGAAAATGGAGAGATTTGAAGTTACCATACATTTTCTGGATGGACACAGTGGAATCTAATTCCTTTGTTGGCACTTGAACCCTAACCTATCCATCACTTTGCCATATCCTCTGCCACCTTCACATTCAGTGAGATCCAAGTCACCTGAAACTTCTCAATCACACAGGTCTTCCTTTAGTTATTCTCATGGGAGACAAGGTCCAGAAAACCATCCTGACAGTGGGACTCTTGGCTCTAGGAAATCCTAAGGTGACACCCTATGAAAAAACCCTCTCCTAATGCATTGAAGGTTATCTTTCTCCACCATGGACCTTGATTCCAATGGTAGTTTCCCCTGAATGAGCTCCAAGAACAGATGCAAATTTCAGAGACAAACGGGTACATCCCATGCTACCAGTGTGAGGCCTGGCAATGAGCTGACAACTTAAATAGCATGCCTTACCCATGAGCCAAGCCAGCTGGTCTGTTTTACTGGTTGGGACTGTGCCTTAGAAATGTGTTTGTTTTATTTAGAAATGTGTATGTTGCAATTCACCCTTTTGCTGCTATGGGATAGTCAGGAACACAGAAGACTAATGATGCTTCATAATATGACATCTGTTTGAGATGAGGAAAGGCTCAGACTCAGATGCTAACTGTGTCATCCTGAAGGTAGCCACACACTGTCCCAGGTCTCTCTTTTGGAGGGCTTTCCCTCTGCATAGTTCACAACATAAAAAGACAAAGTACACCACTATAGTTAGTAACTTAATAAATCCTACCATATAGCTATACCTAAAAATGACATGCAAAATAAGGCCCAGCCCTGATCTGAAGACTGATATCCCTGTTGAGTACAGAAAAGCATGTGAAAAACAGACACATCTATTTTAAACTGATCCACAGAGCATGATGAAGTCAGCTTCCAGCTAAGTTAAAAAGAAAATGGCAACGAGCCCAATCTTTATTTTTCTTATTGGCCTTATTTGTCCACCAAAGCACAGGAAGTATCAAGTCGAAAGACCAATTTTGTATGCAAGGACAAAGAGAGAATGTTCTTGCAACTCTTTCAGGGCGAAATGTTCCTGCTCAAAGAGAAACTGCTCGCAACAGCTCTCGTGGAGAGAAATGTAACTTCCAGGCCCAGTTATTCTTTTTACCTTATCAACACCATGACTACTCTGAACCTAAATCAAAAGAAACAGAGGTAACTGTTTGTGAAGGGCAGAGCACATACCAGAGTTTATAGGCTTAGCATCATTGAATTCACCCAAAAAGACTCCTATCTGAGTGGTCATACAGAATTACCATACAGAAAATGACATTGAGTCTCAGGAGTGAAAGGCACCTGCCTACAGCCATACCGTTAGCATCAGCAGAAAAGTCAAATCAGCTTTGCGTGACTCTGAATCCTGCACTCCTCGGAGTCACTCCATGTGTCATGAATTAGTATCAAGTCTCACTTGAGTCAGAGATGCTCAAGGCACAAGGTACAAAGTTGAAGAAAAGCCTTTGTGAGGCTAGGTGACAGGAAACTTTCTCACTTGGGAGGTACTGCTGAGAGGTTAAACTCTCCCCAGCTCTAAGCCACGGCCCCTTATGCAGCCCCAAGGAAAGTAATAGACAATGAAGAAAACCGCCAGAGCTCTGATAAAGCCCTGGTGTAATTTAAACCCACTGTCTATCCTTAAACAGAAAATGAAGAACCCAGACTTGAAAGGCCATACTCTATGCTCTTCCATGTCAATGACCTTCTAAAAAAAAAAAAGTATGATGCAAGTATAACATACCTATTAGCAGTATGGAGGCTGAAAGGTGAAAGAGGAGGTGACTGTAAAAGGGTCTGAGACATTTTTAAAGGTATAATAGAAATGTTTTCTTTCCTAATTATAGTAGACATCACATTACCATTCATTTGTCAAAATTCACTGAATTATACATCAAAACTCAGCACTCTTTACACATGTAAATTATACATCAGTAACCCTTAAGCTTGTGTGCACACAGGAAGCTGAAGTGACAGCTTAATCAATAAGTGCTTACCATGCAACCATGAGGATCTCAGTTTGATTCCCAGCACCCATGTTAAAAGCTAAGTGTAGTGATTCACACAACCATAATCCAGAAGATCCCTAGAGCTCGCTGGCCAGCCAGCCTAGCCTAATGTGCAAACCCTAGTCCCAGTGGGAGACCCTGTCTCAAGTAATAAAGTGAACAGCTCCCGATTAACAAAACTCAAAGATCTCTAGCCTCCACATGTAAGTGCATACACATCTACAAGCATGCAAGCCCCTGTGTATACAAGGACATCTAAAATTTACAAATTCTAAGCTTGTGCTTTTATATACAAATAAGTGTTTCAAACAGACAATAGTTGATAAATCTTGGGCTAAAATTTCTTTGTAAAACTGCAGTGCATAAACCCATGAGTCCAAACACCTCCGTCACTCAGCCTTCCCGGTGCGGAGATTTTTCTGCAGGCAGCCACTGTAAGCTGACACACCATGGCCAGGGAGGGTCTGAAGGGAATTTTCAGGCAAACACTTCTGTAGCAGTTGGAGTGAGAAGCTGATTGTGAGGGTTATCTTGGCTTCCTGCCTCCTTTCCAGAATTTTCAGAGGTCATTCTGTGTACTTAATAGAAACACTCATCTGGAAAATTGCCTTAAGCCAGATTAAATACCATATCACTGTTTTTTAACCTGTACTTCATATATAGCATGTGTGTCTTTATCGTCATATCCTGTTGCAATTTGAAGGACATACCTGTCTCTATGCTGAGCCCTGAACAGATTCGGGGGTGGAATTTTGCTTAAAATACCAACCAGTATATCTTCTGGTTGTCTAAAATAGCTTGGCATGTATTTTAAATGAGAATTTTGTGAGAATAAATACACTAGTCTAGTTTCTCTATTCCTCAACTTGAGTTATATGTTCCCACATACATCTTCTTTAGTGAAGGTGCTTCTCTTTTTAATTCGGCCTCTTAGTACCTTTGTTTTCTATCCAGCACATGTTATTTGAGAAGAGTTTGGAGTTTTTCAGACACATTGTTGATAGCTCACTTGTGAAAGGAACATAAGCCACACAAATATGGACTTGCATTGAAGTTAATCAGGTCAGTCATGCAAATTAATAAGCCCATGAGGTCATATCCCTGAAGATAAAGGAGCAGACACAGATGACAAAAGCTGCCAGAAAAAAAAAAAAATGGGTTTGAAAGGGAAATAAACACTAAAAACCCATCCAATTTTAGGATCTTCTAAAAGTTATCAATATTTTCTGCTAGTGTGTGAACTCCTGATCTCAAACGTTTAAGAGGCATTGTTCATACTCCATAGCAGGATATGGTCACTTTATTAAATTGAATGTTTATCTGTCTCTATCTTTTTAAAATTAAAAAATGGTAAATAAAGAGAAATTCTTTAGTTCAGTTCACTCTTTAATAGTTTATTTTTAAAAATAGAAAGACAGAATTTAAAGATTAGGATTTGGCCGGGCGGTGGTGGCGCACGCCTTTAATCCCAGCACTTGGGAGGCAGAGGCAGGCGGATTTCTGAGTTCGAGGCCAGCCTGGTCTACCGAGTGAGTTCCAGGACAGCCAAGGCTACACAGAGAAACCCTGTCTCGAAAAACCAAAAAAAAAAAAAAAAAAAAAAAAAAAAAAACAAAAAAAAGATTAGGATTTGAACATCAATGGAAAAATATCCAAGACCATATGACAGAGCCACCCAAAGCCATCAGAGCATCTGCACCTAGCATGCTCTCAAGAGGTTCCCTGGTTAAGCTGATACTACAGGGTGATTTTCTATATTATTTTTATATATAAATTTTTACATATAAAAATTTTTTACTTTCTTGCAAATCCCAGGCTTAAAGAGAGAAACTATATGAAACAACTGGTACAACTTACTCCACGATCTTTATTATTATATATCTAGAAATGCTACCAGTGACATCACTGACAATTTTTTTACAGTCTTGTAATTACATAAACCAAAATTGCATAAGACAAGAGAAAGTTAATTGATTTTATATCTGTCCCATAAAAAAAAACTAATTAATGTCTAAGAAAACTACATAAGCAGTAGAGATTGGTTGTTAAGTCTGCTTCTAATCTTATGGCTGCCTTGGGACCTAAATTATGAGGTAAAGGGTTCTACTGAGTTATGTAGGTGAAGAATGAGAAAAGAAAAGCCAAGTATATCATCTGAAAGCCCCTCCAGGACTGATTTTCACTGTACAACTTAATGTACAATAGATCCATTCTCCAGAAAATTCAAAACATCTAACAGATATCATTTAAGATGCCAAATTTACCTATCTGGTATACACAAAGCAGGATCCAGGAGCCAGGAAGAAAATAAAGCTAAATATTTGATCTCATGTTCACCTTCTGATGTTGATCTACCTAATTAAGCCCCAGTGTCTTTTCCACAATGGACAATTCAATGGTTCTGTGTGGTGGGTGATTGGTCACCATGCAAAATTTCCAAGAGAAAGAATTCCCAGTATTTATACTGAGCTCCCCTTAAGTTCTTTAACTTTTAGATGTCATTTCACTAGAAACTTCATTAGACTCATAGTACCCCAGCCTCTGATAACTTAACCTGTAAAGACCTTATTTTAGTTATTAAATATATCCAGAGGATGATGGTTTCCAAGAGAAATCAAATTGAGACAAATAGCCTAGGTCTCTATTGTGATAAAACTATCTCTACTAACATCATGTCTAAAAAAAACACACTCCTAGACTTCCCTGCAGATGTGGAGAAGACAATTTCCACAAACTTTTCATTCCTCCTTCACCCTAACACCTACACAGGTTGCTTGGGCTTCTGTAAGAAGACAAGATCATAGTTCAGAAGATAACCATCGTTGTAGACATAAAGTTTTTGGTCAAAGGGATGATAATTAATGCTCTGAATTCTTTCCTGCATCTTTCTCATTGTGATGGCTAGATTGCCTTCCCTCTCTGTGTTTGTGTCATAATAGTAAAAGATCTCTTCTGTTTTGGTGTTCAAAGTGCGAGTAGCATAAAGAACTCCACATACTATGAAGGCATTAGAAACAGATGGCTTATACTGCTTAGTAACCCAAGTGCTTATCACCTCAAGAGTGGTATCATTGAGTTTACTAATCACTATGTTACCAGTGCTGGCCTCAGTTGCATAAATTGCCCACAGAGCTTGCTCATCCACAGCAAGGTCAATGTCTTGCCAGTTCACATTAGCGTATGAAAAGCGATTATTGTAGGCAGCCAGAGCTAGGGGCCGACTCACAATGACTTCATTGCTAGTTAGGTTAATTTTGGCAATATTCCTCCCATTGTACCAGTTCACATACAGGTTGTTGTTGAATGCTACTGTACCACCCCCTTGGCCATAACGAATCTGATAGGCTCGGGACTGTGAATACATTAACAAATTATCCAGTGAGTCGTAAAGTCTGTAATACTCTAGAGTCCTTGCATCTGTATTCAAAGGTGCTACCCAGTACAGGGCTCTCTCTGGATGTTGAGGAGAGTAATCTCGGCCCCAGGCACCATATTTATAACTAAACCCAAGCCAGTTGAGCTGAATCACAGAAGGAGCGCTGATGTTCACCACGCCACCATGACTACAGCTTCCTAGAAAAGAAGAAAAGAAAAGGCATTCTTAGAGAAAATGGATGATTAAACAGTTTAATATCTTAAGAACCAAAATCAACCCTCAAAATTTTTTCCCATCATGGTTCAATCCCAGCACTTTTCTAGAGGAGAAGAGCCACCCTTTGTTTCCATCTCCATGTGAGCCCACTAGAGAGCTAGAAAGCTGTGCAAGGAGCATGAAAACTGCCTCCTGGTTTCATCAGTGGGTTTGCAAATTGGAAAATGGATGTAATAGAACTCCACAAAGCCACATTTTAGAGTTTGAGATCCAAGAAATAAAAGGGGAGAGTTGATATTGTGTATATTGGCATTATTGTATACAGATGGCATTTTTCAAGTATTTTAATTTTCCATAGCAAAACTGAGTGACATCATTCTAGGAACACATTCTTTTCTCATAAAGCCAAGGTGCTACTTACCAGGGTCAGCCCTAGGAAAAGCTATGATTAATAAAAGATGGTCCTAGGGGGAGTCCTCCTGCCTTTCCTGGGACCCCAGGTGTTTATTCTTAGTAGGTACTAGTGCAGCTCTAAGCAAATCTAAAGAAGAAAGAAGAAGGAGGAAGGAGGAAAGAAGAAGGAGGAAAGAGGAAGGAGGAAAGAGGAAGGAGGAAAGAGGAAGGAGGAAAGAGGAAGGAGGAAGGAGGAAGGAGGAAGGAGGAGAAGAAGAAGAAGAAGAAGAAGAAGAAGAAGAAGAAGAAGAAGAAGAAGAAGAAGAAGAAGAAGAAGAAGAAGAAGAAGAAGAAGAAGAAGAAGAAGAACAGAGGAGGAGGAGGAAGAGCAGGAGGAGGAGGAAGAGGAGGGAGAAGTGGAGAGAGAGGGGAAGAGGAAGTTTTAAATACAGCATCTGGTAGGTTCAGACAGATAGTCCTGTGAGACTGGGGTTTCAACCTTGAGAAGCTACAAAGTCATTTAGTAATGGACTTGCCTAATCTGTGACCAGCACTCATGCCATCATGTAAGTCATTTGCTGACCATTTTTCCTCAGAGCTTTAGATGAGCCCTGCTCTTCAAAATCCATGTGCTACTGACCCATAGGATGGTAGGCAAGTATTTCATCCTTCCCATTCTGACACAGCCATTGTCAACACGTGTACAACCATGTGGGACCAGATGCACTGGTCCATTGAAATTTCATCCCATGAAACCCATGGACAAATGACCCCAGCTGGGCAACTGGCCCTTTGATTGTATACCCTCCAAAATGCCTGTCAACCAAAAGGCTTTGTGAGTTATATATATTAAAAAAATAAAATAAAATTCCTCCAGCATTTTATAACATCTATCCAAAGAACTGGACACATATTTTCTAGTATTATAACAAATATTGGTCTTTTTTAAAAAAATAGTAAGCTACTTTATTGAATAACAAAGAAAAATCTAACTTTAAATACATCTTGAGTCATTTTTCCTTGTTTGCTGCTCAGATTATGGAAAGAGAAAGAAGAAAGGGAGAAAGGAAGGGAAGAAGAAAGGAAAAAGGAAGGAAGAAAGGAAGGAAGGAAGGAAGGAAGGAAGGAAGGAAGGGAGGAAGGAAGGAAGGAAGGAAGGAAGGAAGGAAGGAAGGAAGGAAGGGAGAGAGGGAAAGGAAAGAGCAGAACATGAACACTGTATCTGGCTCCATGTGCTAAGGAGGAATCACAGACCCATGGAGGGCATAGGTGTGAACTAGAACCAAAAGCAAAGCTCCACTGAACTGCCTGGCACTGGGAAGTAAGGGGAACCAAGTGACTGCCTGGATCCAAGAGGGAAAAACCCATTCCTCCTCCTTGCTAAATGCTTCACTCTCTCCCCTCCTTACTCAAGGACTGCTGGGAGGTGAAACCATTAATAGAAATCCTGCTTTTATTTTTCCAATCTGCTGAGACTTTTCAGTCCCAGAATTAAATATGTGCTCCTTAAATGCTCTCATAAATCCACAGTTGGTGGGAAAGCCAGCCAACCATACAACAGGTAGAGAAATAAAACCACACTGTACCCAACCTCAAATAATTTTGCATATCATTAAGCAGAACACAGTCACAGGTTTATTTTAATAATGCATGCACCATTTCATAAATAAAAAAGCAACGTGTGTTCAGCCAAGAGACTGCTCTCTGCTAAAGAAATAATAAATAAAATTATAAATTATTATTTCTTCCCCTAAAAGTGATCCCTCAGATGAATGCTTGTTTGCCTTTGTTTATGAAACAACGCATGAATTATTAAAATAAAGTTAGCAGTGTGTTCAGTTTAATGATAACAAAAACTGTTCCCGCTTCCATATGCTAAAGCTGGATTTTCTGGTTAAAATACCTAGCAGAGCTTATTTGTGCAACTACATTTCACTGCGAGGAAATGAAAGTCACTTCTCTTCTTTCGGGTTGGAAGACTTAAGGGTTGCTTGCTTCATTGAACCTGACTTTCCTGGAAAGAAAATATCCCAAGCCAACAGTGACACAGTATTTCAGAAAAGTTGATGACGCATATAACTTATCCTCATATTATGAGCAGTTTAAAGATAGACCGTTCTGTCTCCAATGTAAAATCTTTTGATATGAAGGGACCAAAATCCACTATTAATTCTGCTAAAATTACCGCAATGGTTCCATCGTTAAAACAAGAATTCTACTTCAAATACAGTACTAATGGTGTTCCTACTGATAATAATAAAGGTCTATCATTTCTTATGTTGAAATTTTAACTGTGCCTGTTACAAAGATTAAAGTTCATTTTTTTCCCTTGTCTCCCAATCATTCATAAATACTCCTCTAATTGTTTGGTTACTTTCCTTCTGTCTTCTGCCCCCTTGGGATATTTTCGGTGCTCTGGATCTTGTCAAAAGGAAGTAGAAATAGGAACTGAAGGGGGGAAGTGTTATTGTCAGAACGGTGGCTGTGGCTTCAGCAGTGACAAGTCAGTGGGACAAACTGTGGTTGGCTCCCCCAATGGCCAGAAACAAACCATAAAAAACTATTCAAACTGACGGCCATCTTGGGGCCAACTCTCAGCAGAGTGCCCCCTCCTCCTTCATTTGGATCTTCCACACAAACCTATTTCCCAAGCCTATATCCTAGGCTCATCTTTATTTCCATCCCTTTTCTACCCCTGCCTTCATGTCAAGATCCTAGATATAGTCCACTCTCTTAATTGCCCATTTCCCATCCCAACTTCATCAGGACCCTTTGGCAACAATCAATTGTCCAGCCCATGATCCAAGAACTATCAAGGACTAGTGAATCATTTTGCATGTGCTGGTGGAAGAGAGGAAAGCACCAGACGTTCAGGATCCAGGGGATCCTTCCAGCTGCTCTATGAGCAAGGAAGCAAAGCTAACTAAGAGGTAATCAGGTAGATTCCTTGTTGGACCTGCCTTGTCATTCCAGAAACCGCAATGACACCCCCTTTGTTAGAGCATCTATGTACACACACACAAGCCTGGCACGGAGATGGTGTTACCAGACAGGCTCCAGTCTAAATCCTGACCCCACCCTTCAGGAACTGTATGGATCATGGAGCAAGTTGCTAACGGTCTCAGACTCAGTTTCCTTAAGTCAAATAAGCAATGCCTACCCTGCAAGACTGTTAGGGAGAACAGAGATTGTAAATGTGACTCACTCTATTATAACCACATCGTAATATAGATTCTGGTTTACATGGCTATTTCCTAGATAGTGGCTTGTAGGTGTTTCTTCACCCCTTCTGGTAGTCCTAGCAAATGTAAGAGGGCCTACCACACAAAGGAATAAAGGAATAAGAGACTCATCAAATCATTAAACCCAACCTCTCATTTATAAAACACTAGACGTGCACCCTGCTACACATCTGATGTATTTACAGAATGTGGAGCAAAGACTTCTTTATACAAGGTATTCTCTTCATCATGCAATCCATTAGCTCCTGCTCTGGTATTCTCGTGGTCCTGAGCCTCGAAATATGGCTAGGCAAACTTTTTAAACAGAGTGGATTTTCAAAGCCAAACATAGTATGCCTACAGAGAATGCTTAATTACAGGTCTGTCAGTGCAGATCCTCACCTGATCAACTAAGCTATCTATGTACTAAGACTAGAAAAAAATATGATTGACTTGTAAGAATTAGGTGATTAAGTCAGGTGTGGTGGCTCACACTTTTAAGCCCAATACTTGGAAGCCTTAAGATATAGGCTTGGCATAAATTGAATATCAGGCCAACATAGGCTACAGAGTGAAATCCTTTCTCAAAAAATTCCAAAACAACCAAAGATTAGGCAAGCAAAATGGTTATAATTGTAAGGAAATTGATAATAAATGTGTTCTGAATCATTGGGTGTACTCCCAACACTCCCCAGCATCTTTAAGCTTGGGAAATTAGCATGTCCCCTTCTAGTGTCTTCTACATCCCACCCAGTCACCCCCTCCCCATTTGCTTATGTACTTCTGTGTACCTACAAAGCCCAAGGTTCTAATATAACAAAGTGGTCCCTGAGAATTCTCACCATATTTTTTCCTATATGATGCTGTCATTTAGATTCAGGGGGAAAAGAATAGACTGGAGTCAGTTGTTTGGAGGAGGGGGTTCATAAATATAAATATAAGACCAATTATTTAAGCTAGAAAGTTCTGTGGAAATGAATCAGGAAAAGATGTTTTTGCAGCAACACACACATACAACACACACACGCAGGCACATACACATACCATATATATATATATATATATATATATATATATATATACCATATATATATACCATATATATACATACACATATGCACACATATACCACACATCACACACACACACCTCTCACACATACATATGTATGCACACATATGTACACATATACATACACATACACCACACACACACTGCATACATTGCATTTTATTACAACTGACATATATTGGATCTAAGTTCAAACTGATCACTAGGTTAGCCCACTACAGCTGCAAGGGAGCCCAGAGAATACAGAGTTATTTTAGAGCTGAGACTCCTGCATACAGTCTTTTGTTGTTGTTGTTGTTGTTGTTCTATGCAACTCTGCAGAAAAAAAAAAAAAAAGCAAACAGGCCAGATTTTAAGTCCCATAATAGTGAGGAACTTTAATTAAAGTCTCCACAGGCTTGCAACGTTGTGGTGCCTGGGGATTTTCCAGTTCTGCATTATCAACCAATCCAAACATGAAGAGAGCAAGTGAAAGAAATTGATTTAAAAACACGACAAAATTCAGCTTAATATAAACATCATAAATATAATATGAACAAAGCTGGAGAAGGGCCAAGTGGCTTGGCAGGGGTCCAGGTGCAGTCAAGGTTGTGCAAAAGTAAGTGGAAGGCTGGGTTCAGTTTGCTTAAACAACACAGCTGGCCTGAAATAGTTCACAGACGTCTAAGTGTAAAGGCCCAAGGGAAGATTCTGGAAATATTTCTAAGGAAACTAACTCAAAAGGCCCATTTGCTTTCTTCCCTAAATACTAAGCAATGGATTTTTCTCCCTCAATGCCACCCCTACATGATGGACACCTGACCAGGGACCTAATATGTGTTACAGCATGAACTCTGTCACTGAGTGCAGGTGTGCCTTCAAGAAAAGCTGCATCCCTCAGACTCAAGCCCCTCCACTGAGATACGAGAGAACTAAGTTAGATGACCCCGATTACTCCTTCTTGCTTTAAAATGCCCTCGGTTCCAGAAACGAGTGCCAGGAAAATCTATTGCAAGAGAGATATTTGCTGGGGCCTGCCTGCTCATCTTTATCAGAGGTCATGACTTTGCTTTGACTCCTGCCTTAAAGAGCTGTCATGGTCCAACAAAACCAGCTCCCACTTCTGACATGTTTATAACACTGATTCCAGACCAATTCAGCTTTAGTTTGTCTCTGAAGACAGGACATGGTCCTCACCTAAATGCCCTCTGTAAGTCAGATTAGAACAGACCTCTAACAGCAATTAGAGAGGCATGTCCGCTGAACAAGACCGAAAGGCTTAAAACTATAGTCCTAGCTGATTGAAGCCTTAAAGAAATGAGTTACATTGGCAAGATCCAGAAATATACAGTCCAAAGGAAAAGGCTTATGAGAATTGGAATTCATAAACACAACAAATGTTTTACCATTTGATGGAAAGCAACAGTTCCTATTTAAGCTGAAATGCTCAAGACCCTGAGAGAAGTTCATTTGGTGTGGTCTCTCTAAGGGATGGGGCTGAAGGATGTTAGTGATATCCTGGAGGAAGCTACTTCAGTGTACCAGGATTTAGCCCTTTCTCTCTTCACAGACAGGTTTTCACTTCAATTATCATGATTACTAATAATATCCATTGCCGGTGTGTGGATGCTGATTACAGAGCCCCGAGCTTTCCAAGCACTGTCTCATTAATCCCCATAGCAACCCTATAAGGTGAGCACAATTATTCTCCCATTTCACAAATAAGATAAAGGATCTTTTCTCTGCAGCCACATAGCTGGTAAAGTCAAGGATTCCAGAGCTATTCTCTCTGAGCCGCCACTCCACTGTTTCCATTCACTGGTGAATTTAAGTACCTGCCTGCCACACCCCCACCCCTTCCCACACACATATTGTTAGGGAGTTAACCTGGGTAATCTGAGGGAGAATGAGATGCCATCCTGTCCTGCTTGATGGGTAGCAAGGCATGCCCATAGAACGTGAGACCACAATCCCTTTAGTTCTCGGTGACTTCCAGGACTCAGAATGCAGCAGGTGCCCAGCATGCACATCAGAGGTGTGTGGAGCGGAGATGAGTGTGAAAGAGAAGGCAAAAAGAGAGGAATAGCAGTACAACAAAGGCACACACCCAACCTATGCCTAACTGAGCCAATCAGCTCTTACCATCTACCAGAAGGCAATGCCACATAAAGATCCTAGATGCTCCAGTGTCCCCGGTCCCATAGCTCTTCTCTCTTTAGACACAGCCTTCCTGCTAGGCCAGTGCAAAAGGTATATGTGTAGCTAATGGGCTTTGTTTACAAAAGCCTCACTGAGCTCTTCCTCGAGGAAACCCAGAATATTGATAATAGAACCAGTTGAAAGTGGAAGAATTTAAAGTGCAGAAGAATAAACTCAGAACTGCAAAAATGTCCTGCTATCTCCATCACTACAATCCCACCCCACCCCCAAATCAAGGCTCATGATGGGGGTCTTACATGGTAAAAACAGTTACAGAGCAGGCTTACCAGGAGCAGGAGGAGGGGGCGTGGCGGGCACAAGGCCACTTTTAGAGTCTTCGCATTCTTTCAGCTTGGTCTTCAGAGCCAAGATTTGCCGGCGAATGCTCAGGACATTGTTTTTGTCTAGCGTCTCCAGCTTCTCTACCAGGAGAGTCATATTCCTTATCTAAAGAAATAAAAATTCAGAGTGACTTTATATTATTGTGCAATTTCTTTCATAAACATTCTGGGGCTGAATTTGTCATTTAGTGAAACGTTGCTACAGAATACACCAGAGATTCTTCTGAATGGTTTCATTTGGAAGAATACATTTTATGGTTTAGATTGAACGCCTGTCACATCTCAGGCAATGTGTGTGACAAGAAGAAAATGGCAAAGATTTTAACAGCTTTAATAATAGAGCACAAGTTCACTCCAGGCATTCAGAAATGTCCATTAAAGTTCATTTCTAATAACCTTCCCCTATAAACTCGTGTTTACTCATGTTGTATTATAATTAAGTTTCTAATGAATGGTGAGGGCTGGAAAAAACATAAATTCTAAAACATGTAACTAGAATTCTCAATTATAGCCCGTGTCATGACTGTGCTGGTAAATGCTGGTTGATGTAAATTACCCAACCATAACATTAATATGGTAATCTTATGCATAGATCTTTAAAGACTTTGCTAAAACATATTCACAAGAAATATTTTTTGGCTTAATTCCTAAATGCTTTTATTGTTTCAGTTTGTTCGTTGAGAATTTTGCACAATATATTTTTATCGTATTCTTTCCCTTTCCCCAACTCCTTTCAGATCCTCCCCCTCCACACTCATTCAACATCATGCTCTTTCTCTTTCCTAAAGAGCAAAAACAAAGCAGGAAAAGCAACTAAAAACATGGAGTCCAATTTGTGTTGTCAATCTACTCCTGAGCACAGGGTAACTCTGCAGCGTGGTTAATAGACCCAGCGTCATTCAATTAAAGAAAACTGATTTAGTAGCTATCATTTACCAGTAGCTTCTTGGCTAGGGGTGGGACTTTGTGTCCATCTCCCCTCCTTCATTGCTCAGGTTTTCATCTTTCTTGAGCTTGCACACACTGTATGCATGCTGTCAGCCTCTGTGAGTTTGTTGTGTATCTGCTGGCTTGTACCTGGAGAATGCTATTTTCTTAAAATAGTCTACCACCTCTGGCTCTTATCTTTTGGCCCCCTCTTTCTGCATAGGTCTCTGAGCACTGAGGATGGTGTGATAACCGTATCCCATTCAGAACTGAATACTCCAGACTCTTTCAATTTCTGCACATTGTGCAGCTGTCAGTCTCTATGTTAATTACCGTCTATTTCAAGAAGAAGCTTCTCCGCTGAGTGTTGAGTGATACACTGATCTATGGGTATAGCAATATGCCATCAAGAGCTGTTTTATTGCTATGTTGGACAAATCACTATCCCACATTTCAAGCTGTACTACAGAGCCATAGTAATAAAAAAAAAAAAAAAAAAAAAGCAGTAGGGCACTGGCATTAAAAACAGACACATGGATCAATGTAATAGAATTGAGGGTGAGATATAACTCCACACACCATGGGACACCTGACTTTCGACAAAAAGGCAGAAAATGCACACTGAAGAAAAGACAGCATCTTCAAACAATTGTGCTGGTCAAACTGGATTGCTGCATGTGGGAGACTAGAAATTGATTCATATCTATTACATTGTAAAAAAAAAAAAAACAAAAAAAAAAACAAAAACAAAAACAAAAACAAAACAAAAAAACCCTCCAAACAGGTGGTCATCCAAAAAGGGAAGATACCTGCAATCAGGTAAACTGTGTTTCTAGTCTCATGAGGATAAATACAAGACAGAAAAGATGCCTGACTTATCATGGCTAAAGACAAGTCTATAAGATTTATGGCACCACTTTCAGAAAGGTCATTTAGTTCTAGGGCAGAATTCTTGGTGTCCAACATCTGCTTCTCAGTCAACATGTTCCCAATACACTTACACCTAACTTACTATGTAAGTATAGGCAGTCATCCAAAACAGAACATGGATGGATTTCATGGTCCTGAGACAGTAGCAGAATTAGGGCTTAGGAAAGAGATATCCCATCTAGGTCATAGCACTTGTTCAGTCCCTGAATGAAATTATTTTATTTTATTTTATTTTATTTTATTGTTTGTTTGTTTGTTTGTTTTGAGACAGAATTTCTCTGTGTAACAACTCTAGCTATCCTGGAACTCTCTTTGTAGGCCACACTGGCCTTGAACTCACAGAGATCCACCTTCCTCTGCCCCCCAAAGTGCTGGGATTAAAGACATGTGCCACAACTCCCAGCCCCAAATTGCATATTGATATACTAAGACATCAGTCATTCCTTACCTCGACTTCAAGTATATCAATAATATCTGTACTTCCAGCAAAATTCTCCTTCAGCTGTATGACCAGTTTATGCATCTCCTTCACTTCCAGTTTGATCAACTCAAAGTCCAGTTCTGTGTAAGAAATACTGTCCTTCTCCATGACCTCCACTCGGACCGTCAGGTTCAGGAGCTTCTTCTCATACACACTTATTAGCTGGACATACTCCTTCACCTAGAGGAGAAACAAAAAGCTTATGTCAACTCACAGAGTGGTATCGAGTAGACTTCCTCTGCTACGAAAGATGTGAAGATTATTTGATCCTTGCCAATCACTGCAGAGGAATGCATTTTTAAAATCCAAATGCAAAGTAAAATACCATATTACTGAGGCTTTTGGTCTCACATATACTGAAAGCAATCTGTATGTATATTGAGAATGTTAGCTCACTAGACTGAACTGGTTGGGAATCATCTCTCTTCTCAGCTCATTTGCTTGAAATCAGAGTTTCTCAGCTATTGACATTTCAAGCGAGTCTCTTTCTTGTGGGGTGCTATCCAATGCATTGTAGGATATTCCATAGCTCCCAATTATGACAATCAAAAAGTATCTCAAGACATCATTAAATGTACTCTGGGGACAATCACTACCTCTACCAGCCTTTAGTTTAGAGCCATTGCTCTCTCTAAGTCTCAGTATTTTCTAGAAGAGAAGAAACGCACTGAGTAGAATCATTTCCTTGTGAATCATGTGCCAAACATTTTGAGCCTCTTTGCCTTTTACAAAGAAGTGTAACAACCCAACTTTCTATACAGTTTGTAAGTGTAGGCACAACTGCAGAATGCACATTTCATTAAGTGAGCTCACATTTATTCCAAGAACTGATTATTGCAATCAGACCTTTAAATTACACATTTGTTGCATACATTTGAATGTCTGATCATTAAGTTAAGGTTCCAAAAATTCCCTTGGTGGTTGAGTGTATAATTGGAATCTCCAAAAGGATATTTCAATAAACAGCCAGGGACACTTTTTTTGTATGTGATCTCTCAAAGAAATGTCACTGCTTTTTCAAAGACCTGCTCATTAAAAAAGTTGCTGCCTTCAGTTTCTTTTTTAAAATGTGAGCATAAGTAATACTTCTCCCCAAACTGCACTTATGTCAAGTGCCTAGATAAATTCAGACAGATGTTGACCCATGGTCTCTCTAATGACAAAGGCAGCCCTAACGCCTGTCATTGTAATCCTTCCACTTAACCCCACCATAAAAATTAGAATAGACTTATAGGCCACTAACCTTCAGAGCTAGGGCCTCAGGAAAAGAGGTGTCTAATGAACATTGGAATTGCAGCCCTTGGCACAACTACTGTATCTCCTCAGGCAAGTGATGTTCGCTGCCATCAGATGCCCCATTACACAGAGGCTGATAGGAATCATGATATTTTTGTGTATACAGGTATTTTTTTTTAAGTGTGGGAGGTGCATATAACAAACAAGCTCTCTTCCACGCCCCAACCCCATAAGATATTCAGGTTTCAACTTCTGTTTAAAAAAAAAAAATGGTCACAAAACCTTGCCTGTGGTAAAAATATAATAATGTACCAATCCATTGCAGAAATGGAAGTTTGAGAAATGAGTGTGCTTGGTGGCATTTGGCCTTGCCAGCCCTTGGAACAAATGAAACAGCCTCAGCTTTCCTGGAACACTTTGGTGGCACATTACAGCTCCTGTTCTGCTCAAATGAGTGATTCAACAGTCATCTCTGCTAAATAAAATGTGGTCTGTCACCCACCCAATCCTGCCCCCACTCTCACAGGAAACCAAGGCATGGCCTAGAGTTTGTGACCTCCGAGAATTTGTGCTGGGCCTTCCTTAAGTTCAGATGTAAAACGAAAGGTCTCTCTCTTAATCTGCCAAGAAATGTTGGAGGGTAATCCTTTCTGCTGACATTTGAAGGAAAGCTGGGTGGTATTCAGGAAAAACTGGAATTATCCACAGCTATGGTGGGCAGGAGAAAATTTGAAGACGGGCCAGAAAATTTTCACATGTGAAATGTGCAGTTTGTATAGATTTTGTGCATGGAGATGGCACAGGCAGCCCCGAGAACTTGAGGATGTATCCTGAGTAGTCTCTGCTCAGTAACAGCAGGCCAGCTACCCAGTGATGAGCCCAGCTCCATACCACTGTAAAAGCCTGTAGTGTTTAGCACATCTCTCCCTCCTGGATTTAGAATCCTTGTTCTAAGCAGAGGGAGGAGGCCCAAGTGGGGAGTTTGTCTCGAGAGGATACTCGTCATGTCTGAAGACATTCGGGTTGTCACATTGGGGACTGATCATGTGCTAGTGCCATTTGGAGGCCAGGAGTGCTGTAAAGTGTGCTATCAATGATATGGGTCTAAGATGAAGAGGACACATATCTGTAGCAACATCTTTGCCCCAATTTCATCACTACAACCAAGTGTGAGCCTGAGAGCATTAACAATGCTTGCCTGAAGACATTGTTAGCAGGCTACGATTCATAGTCTTATTTTATTGGTCTCCACTTAACTATGTCATGGATTTATATATATAATATATATAATATTAATATAAACACACACACACATATATATAGTTTAGTTGGAATCTATTTTGAGATGGCTGCTGCTGCTGTTGTTTCTTACAATTAATGTGGTCTTGTCATAAATAAGGAGGTAATGTGGCTAGCTATCTGGCTAAATAATTAGTCTGGTTCATAGTTCTATTGGCTCCTCAAAACCCACGATGATAACTATAGCCAGATTACTTGAAATAAGTAAATGGACTTTGAAACATACTGTTATTTTCAACATTTTCTTAAAAGCAGATGTAATTAGGTTAATTGACCTTGAAAAGATCATCAAAATGTGCAGTATTTTGGTACAAGAACTGCCTGAGCTCAAGTCTAACTTCAGTACCCACTGGGCAAATCACTTAAATTTCCTAAGTTTTACTATACTTTCAAAACCAAGGATAATGACATCAAGCTTGCAAGATTATTAGAGACCAGAGATTATGTACACTAAGGATCTCACTAATGGATGCTCTATAAATTCTAGAAATTAATAGAGAAATGGCAATTTCAGTGTTTTTTTCATTCTGACCTTTTAATTTACTTTTATTCCACTGCACAAAGCGTTGCTCAATCAATGCTGTTTGTTTATAGGTTGTTCAAATATCTCCCAGGCTGCCTCAACCTTCTCATGCGTGAGCATCTATTAGCAAATGTGTCATATGAAATGACTTGCCCCAAAGACTTGGAGCCTTGAGAGAAAGAAAACAAAATAAACAAACAAACAAAACCTGAGCTGCCTTATCTGTCATCCTCTTTCTAGGTATGGCCACACAGGATGTGTCGTAAGTAGCAGAAAGGAATCTAAAAGGCTTTCGGCATTTTCTGCAGAGGCAGCTTCTGACTTCCCTGTGTACTGACAGATAATGAATTAATGGAAGACAGTCTCAAGCCTTTCACCTATTCAGAATGGGCATTCCCCCAGGTCCCTAGATAAATGGTGATTTCTAAGACAGCCTGGAGACAGCTATAATAATTCACCCAGAAACCTAGAAGCCCTCAGCTAAAGAGATAACTGGGGATTTGAAGGCATAACTGACCTAGTACATATCTTGGGTCTTCTCAGAAGAGTAATAACAGCCTAGACAGAGGGGAAAGATCTGGCTTGATTCTGAAGGCTCAAATCCCTGACCTGAATATAGCAGCCAAGAGAAGAATGACCTCAGGGAAGTCCCTTTTCCCATGTGAATGTTGAGTTTTCTATCATTAAAGTGGGAGGGAGGAGACCTGCCTATCTCCATTAAAGGCTTGCTTGAGATACTAGAAGCACTTGGACAAATGCAAATGAAGGTTACTAGTGTTATAACTGGTGCCATCCACCACAGCAAATCAGCCCTGCAAACCTCAACTAATGGTAAACTCCTTTGTTAGGCTTCCATTTCATTTGGGGGGTGGGGGTGGACGGACAAACTACTGACATCTTCAGAACTGAACATTTTCTCACCTATGCTGTCCCCTCTCTCCTCCAATTATTAGCAAAGCAGGTGCCACCTGCCCCATGCCCACTTACAGCACTGGGATTAAATGTCCCACATCTACAAACCTGGCAGACCACATACTCTCCCTGGAGCAGCTTGAGGTTTCAAACTGCCCTTCACACTCCTGCCAGCAAAAATGCCATGCAACAGGGCTTCCACAATTTCAAAGCAAAGGACTCCAACTGAAAAAGATCTTTACCTAGGATTTTCCTCTACTTGTTATGTTTTTATGCATAACTTCTTATCTCCACTTGATTATGCTGAAATAAGGCTATGAATATTAATGGATGGAATTTATAATTTAGTGCTGTGCCTTTTCTGCTGATTAATTCAAGGACATTTTATTTCTTGGGAAGCTAGATTCCTGGAGTAGTCAAACACATTTTCCTGGACACTCATTTTAACTTAGAATATTTATCTACCAATTCGAGTTGAAAGCAGGGTCTCAGGCTCGCCATAATTTTTTGTCTTAAAGGATAACTACAATGGATGTTGAGGTGGCTACACTTAAATTGCTCAGGAAAACTTATTTGGCTGAAGTAAAAGCCAGAACTCCTTGTAAATTAATGGGGTAGTATTAAATAATGCATAATGTGATTATATTCTAGCCTGGACTTCACCTGGGCATAAAATAGGAGCCTTTCCAGTTGATTTGTAGTGTGGCAAAAAGCTGGAATGGGGTGGGGTCAAAACTGGAATGGCAAGTCACATTGCTCCACAGGCTAAGAGAAAAGCAAAGGCTTTGGAATAAATTCCTCTGACTACACAGAGCAGAAACCAGAAGGTTCTAACTAACCAGGGTTTTCCCCAAGGTCGAGATCTGTTAATCTCCACTCAAATTCCTAAAGAAGCCTTCAATTTTGGCTTCATGGGAGACATGTGGAATGAAATATTCCTGTTGTGACAATTAAAAATAATTCCCAAGAAAGAGGGGGAAGGAAGGGGGTATTCACACAGATTTAAATGTATGCATCATTCAGGGAGGAAAGAAAGCCCTTTAATGATGGTAAGGAAGAAAGACAGGAAGATAAATTGAGAGTGGGAAGGAGAAGATATGAAAGACAAAGGAAAGAAGGAGGAAAACCCAGAGGAGAAGGAGGAGGGAGAGGAGGAAGGGAGGAGGAGGGGAAAGGACCATCTAAAGGTGAGAGAATACCAATAAGACTGCAACAATAAAAAGAACCAGAAAGGGAAAGAAAGAAAGCTTAGAAGAATGAGCAGGAGGAAGAGTTAAGGCAAAGCGAAACCACTGAAAACAAGAATAGAATAGGAATTGAAGAAAAATATGACAGAGAAGTAAGACAGACTAGATCTAAAGAGGATAGAAGAGAGGGGAGAGAAAAGAAATAAAAACTGGAAAGGTTGACAAAGGCCAAAGAGAAGAAACCACCAATCAAAGTTGCAGGCCTGACCAGAGGGTTTCCCAGTCTTTTCCACTGTGTGAGGAACAGTAATTGTTTTTTCATGCAGTAAATTTTTCGGCTAAGCCTTGATCCCACTCTCTTCATGAGTTCTACTAGTTTCTGAGCTCAGAGATTTACTCTAAACAAACACATTGTTTAAAACAAACAAACAAACAAAAAAAAACTGCTTACCTTAGAAAACTCTCTCTCAAATTTCTGGGAAAGGATGTGCGCTGTAAACTCTAAGCGCTCCACTCTGTCAGCAGGAAAGGTGGTGTCCGGCAGGGAAACAGAGCACTGGCAGGTCCCATGGCTGTCCACCGACCCAGTGAAATTGGAAAGTGACTGTAAGTAATAAAAGATGAGCATCAGTACTAAGCTGGGAAACAAACCTTTTAGGCATCAGGAATGACAGAAATTTGCTTGTCAAAAGAGTGATTGGAGGCAAACAAGTAGAATCCAGCATATCAATGAACAACATCACAGAGACAAGCCAAACCTCATCTCCACCCGTTGGTTAAGCCTCTATGTCAGCAGCTTGTACCAAAAGGAAGATTCCCCATGCTTGAGGAATCTTAAAGAAATCACTGCTGTCTCTGTGCAAAGAAAGAGAAATAAAGAGGGGACACAAGAGACATTTAAAGGACTACTAAATTTGCACATCTGTGCTACTGTTTGCAGGATGTGACATCTCTAGTCCATTTTCTCCTCTATGAAATTAAGACACCCCCCCCCACACACACACACACACACTGATGGGCCATCCTCTGGAGTAAGCAAGTGGTGTGAGCTGAGTCTCTGCAAACACACACACACACACACACACACACACACACACACGTGCACGCAAATGCTTTTACTCCAATCCCAGCCCAATTTCTCTCAATTATAATAAAGAAACCATGAAGGTTTGTGGGCCATGGTAAAGATATCCAGTGAGAATTCAACTCCTCTCTTCAGCTGGGAAATTATAAAATTCACATTTTTTTTTCCAAATGGAAACAAGCCATCTATTTACTCAAAAACTGAGCAGTGTGTGAGTTTGCAGCTCACTCGCAAATTTCTCAAATGGAAGCTCTCTAGCTTACCACTTGCAAAAAAAAAAAAAAGCCATTTTAAAATATTTGAAGTTTCTTTAAGATATTCAGGCTCACACTTCGATACCACTGCATATTTTAAAATGACAGGTTTGAAAGATTCTGTTTTTCTTTTGTCCCCTTTGAACTACCCCAAGGGGATCCTAGCACAATTAACATTTTTCATTACTACTCTTGCCTTGCAGAGTGAGCCTTGTCAGCCAACTGGCTGTGCCTTTTAATGATCTCATCAGAAGGCCAGCCCAAAGCTCACCTATGGAGCATCAGCCTGAAGGGACTCTTTATAAAACTAAGGAGGAAAGAGCAGTTGTCAGTCTGGAGAGATTCCAGTCATGCCTCAAAGTTCACATCAGCTGGGTAGCTGAGTGTATCTGCTCCACACACAAGCTACCCTACTGATCTTCATGAACAAACTTGTTCTAGATAATAGACACTCCTGTAATCGAGATTTAGGCCATCAGTGACTCATGGGCCATCAGGCTCTTGCAAAGGGTGGTGGCTGTGTTGGTTTTTAAATAAACTGAAGCTTCTCTAAAATGATAAGAATGAAGTGTGTGTGTGTGTGTGTGTGTGTGTGTGTGTGTGTGTGTGTGTGTGTACGTTTGTCTGTCTGTCTGTCTGCCTGTCAGCATGTAGAAGCCAGAGGAAAACCCTGTGCATTCCTTAGGCAACATTTCCCTTTTTTCCCGTGAGACAGTCTCTCATTGGCCTGGGACTCACCAAGTAGGCCCAGCTGCTGGCAAATGAGCCTCAGGAATCCCTCTCATTCTGCCTCCCCAGCTCTGTGACAACAACCTCACACTGCCACACCTGGCTTTTAAACTAGGGGTTCTGGGGACCAAGCTCAAGAGCCTGTGTTTGCAATCACTTTACCTTTTACTGTGTTACCTTACCAACCCTCTATTCCAGGAAAACTCTTAACACATTGACCTTTCTTGTCAATTCAGATCAGGGAGTAAGGAACGGGAGCAAGCATATGATGCACTGGAGCAAGGGGTTAGCGTGGGGATGGGGGAGCCTTTGCAAAGAATGAGTAAGGACTGGAGAATACACACCAGGAGTCTGTCAGAGAGGTTGGATTATCCTGGACTCAGATCTATCACTCCATCTAAAGATAGAAAGACTCCAGCATAGGTATGCCAAGTCTTTTACAAGCTTTAAAAGAGATTCCTTATTATAAAAACTATCTAGCAAAGAAAAAATCTTGCATTGCATTGACAAGAGGAGGTTAATTAGCTTCACAGGACAGGGTGGACCATTCATTCCTAGAGTTCTCTGAGAAGCTCTGTCAGCTCCGGAAACAGGAGACATCATCAAGCAGTCTCTAGATAATCAACTAGGAGCCACTAGCTAACAACTTTCAGTCCTGAAGTTCACCTGAAAGACACACAAATAATTATGAGCCTTGCTGACAGCCATTCTACTGGCTTCTGTTGAACATCTCTGTCCTAGTGCTGTGGACTCCATCCTGCTTATCATCAGCCCAGCGTGCTTGGCTGACATCAAAACGGTCCATAAGTTTGATCAGTGTTTCCCATTAGAGATATTTCTGCTCCTGGAATTCAAAGACAATGAAGCTAATGGTGATGAGTCTCTCTGCAGTGAATGCTTAAACTACATGAGTGAAATGTGGGAATGGGACACAAAGACAAGTGCTTGTCCTCTTGGCCTTTGAAAGGATGCATGATCCCCTCGTGGAGGGCAAGTAGAACCCTGTGTGCCCCACAAGAATGACTGTACTACTAAGTTCGCACTTGGTATATATTCAGTTAACAGTCACTAAGGTCTATAATACCCCATGCTCCGGAATTAAAAGCTGATTAAGACCAATTCTGGCCCAATCAAGCTCATTTTCATTCTGAATGCCCTAGGGACTTTTCCAACAGCTTCATACCACGATGACAAAGGCACACAGGCCATTGTGGTTCCAACACTGCCAGTGACTGTGAGGAGCCTTCCCGACATCTGTGAGTGGAAGCGGCCACTTCTTCGGAGGCATGCTCAGCGTTGTGAGCCCTCCAGCAGACAGTGTGACTCACATTTGTGATTTAAGGTCGCAATTGGCTCTAATTAGCAGCCAAGTCTAAGTGCCCACAAAGATTCAGGACATAAAATAATGGTACTCGGTGTTTCAGAAGTACAGAAAATGATACGTTTGGAACTTGCTCAATGACAGTTATAAAAGGGTTTTCCGCTACTTTCCAACAAGCTCATCAAGCTGACAGCCAGCCCTAGGAAATTAGGTTTATAGTGGAATTGACACCTGGTCCACTATAAAAAGGAGGTTGGAGCCTGACTCGCTCACCCCAGGCAGATAAGCAAACAAGGAAGGAAATTGAAGCCTCTAAGTACAATTTAACTACTAGTTCCTACCTACTTTTAAATATTTGCCTTCTTACTAGACAGTGGGCACTTTAAATTCCTCTGTTCCTTCACTGGTATTTTATTTTCTATTATTTCAGCTGCTGATGTTACGTCGAAATGCTGGATTTCGATTGGTAGTGGACCTTTACAACAAGTTATTATTGTTAACCACATTTTACAAAAAAATAAAATAGCCCATTCTGATTGTCCCCAGAAATTGTTTAGTACCCTGAGATAAGATTTTTGGTTACTGAGAAGCCGGCATATAATTGCGAGTCTCTAAACCTGATCCCCTTTTAAAGGCAATTTTCATCTGTGCCCTGGAAATGCAGAAAGCTGCACACAGTGGGATGTGTGCAGGCTCCTTTGAAATGAGTTAAAACCAGAATGAAACAACTAATGTGTATGAATGGACTGATCTGGGGAGGTATAACTTCCTTGGTGACTCTAAGTCAATGATTCCTCACCATAGTAAGCCTTCGATTTACTCTAAATGGGACCATTACACTTATCTACCTTTTGGGGTTTAAAGAAGATGCAGTATGTATTAACATAGTCTTGGCATTAGTTAGGCATACACTGGGTATTATTGATGTCCTTGCCCTTTGGGCCCCATCCAAACTATTTGGTGATCACATTTTCATCGTCCCAGATTTTAATGAAACTAAAATAAATGCTCACTCAAAAAAGCCCCTCCCTCCACTTTTCCCGTTCGCCTTCCCACTCAGACAAGTTGATGAAAGTGACTAACTCGAGGATCTCTAAATGGAATGCTTAGGAGTTCTGAAGGAGGCACTCTGGAGAGTTAGGAGCCCTCAAGCACAAGTCCCCCTTAGCAAGGCCAACCTGGGGAGTTGTGCAGGGTAGAACTCCTGCAGAAAGGCCCAGAGGTAAAGTGGGCAACTGTTTCCTGTCCCACGCTCTGCAGCTCCTCCACGCCTCTCTTTGTGTTTTAAAAGGAAGGCCAGAGAGTTTTTACCCAGGCCTCTCTCCCAAAGAACTAGGCAAACCAAGCATTCTATATCGGGAGCCTCTCCAGGCTGATCCCTGTAGAGCACAAACCCGTCGCTCATTCATTTTACTGCTGCGACTGTTTGCCAGTGGAAATAGCCCCAGCGATTCCTTATTTATTATAAAAAAAAAAAAAAAAAAAAAAAAAAAAAAAAAGATTGAAAAGAGTTAGCCTTCTCTTGGGAAATGTCCACACACAATGGCGTTTTCCTAAGATTAGTAATTCCTCTTCTTATAACCGATGTTCTGTGTGTATATCTGTGTACATGTGTATGTGTTTGGGTGTGTGTGTGTGTGTGTGTGTGTGTGTGTGTGTGTGTAGAGAGACAGAGAGATAATAGATAATATATGTCTTTTTCTACTACCTTCACTTACTTTTTCTTGAGATAAGATCTATCACTGAATACGGAGCTCACAATTTGCTAGAACGGTTGACAGGTAAGCCCCAGGGATCCCTCCTGTGTCTGCCTCCTCCAACCAGTGATGGGATTGTAACCACCTTGCCTGGCTTTTTAGGTGGATGCTAGAAACAATGACACTGGTCCTCATGCGAGTGTGGAAAGTGCTTTACTGACCATTCTATGTCCTCAGGCCCATTACCCATCTTCCTTATAAACTACGTGCAGACGAACTGGCAAGGCTCCAGATGTTGCCTGGAGAGTCGCACCTCCTCAGAGTGTGTTGTTTACGCCCAAAAGGCTACCTCTGAGCAACAAATCAGTTGGATAACTTTGCTGGAGTGGCAACTTGTGGTATCCCTTTCCTGAATCTCTCATCCCAGACAACATATTAGAATCAATTGGACTTTTTAAAAAATGCCTGAGTTATAAACACATGTGCAGGGTAGAACCAAGGATTCTGGATTTTTAATATTCTCCTCACCACTGATCCTACAGGTCACCCTGGGTTGAGAACCTCTTTAGAACATGCCTTTCACCAAATACATTAGCTAGAAACCTGGGCTGTTGTCTCTCCTGCTAACAATTTAATTACTTCATCCAGGTTTTAATTCATTTCCCAGCCATCACCAGTGAACAGAAAGAGTCATAAATCCTTTAAAGTGCCCAGGTCTAGTCAACCATGAAATTGTATTCAAGTTCCCCAAAAAGTGAGCAGAAGGAAATTGAACAGAGCTCACCCAAACTCAGCAACTCCCTCACCTGAGACAGAGTACCACCTTCTGGCAGAGATGTGCTTCCCGGAGGCAACCAGGTATCTGTAGCCTGGGTTAATATTGGAGTTGTGGTCAATTCCAGGGAATGTGCAGTGGTCAGAGTTGTCAAACCCCTGGATGCAGAGCCAAGGCAGAACAGAAGGGCCAGGGAGAAAAGAAGGCAGTAACTCATCTTGCCTTCTTAGCTAAGATGCTGGCTTCTTCCCAGAGCCCCGGGGCTTCTTATAGCCCCCAGTGGGGATTTCCCCATGGCCTGTGTGAAGAAAGAGGAAGTACCCACACGGGAACATGTGACCCGCCCTAGGAGGGTCGGGACAACCTGAGTCCTATCCACACCTTGCCACCTGCCACCAAGCCCCACTCTGTGGCCTAACCTTAGATACAGATTTTCCCCCTCCCCAACAAATATTAACTCACATAACTTTCTTCAAGCCTGTATCTGGTTTCTAACTGGATACTTCCTTGAAGGAGACAGAATCAAAGTAGCCTTTGTGGATGAGACAGAGTTTAGGGGCTCCTAGAAAAAAAAAAAAAAAAAAGCAACCTTTGTCCTTCTGCCTAGAAATGACTTCTGGGTGTTTGCTCCCATTTTGTAGAAATCTGCTTTCCACAGAGAGAGTGGTGTGGGTTCACTTTAGAGACTACGAGTCTCATCTAAGATGTCTGAAAACTTCCTCTTCAGAACCTGCTGCCCAAGACAGCTCTGGCCTGCCCCTTGCCTTATATCCTTCTATACCAAGTTTTTTTTTTTAACAACCCCACCAAGACTTTGTTCTCTAGAAATCCACACAAAACTCTGTACTTTGTGCTTCTAAAGGAAAAGAAATAGCCCAATCAAACAAGGGACCCAGATGACCTGTTGATTATTCCTCTAGGTCAGGGTATTGCTCCCAACCCAACCAAAGAAGCCCAACAGAAGGATTTCTCTGACCTCATTGCCACCCACTCTGTGGGCTAGCCAGGTACTTAGGACTCACAGATCACCCTTCACACTAGTGAAATTTGCTAAAATGCTTTCTATGTTACCCAGCTGACCTAGCCCTGAGCTTCAGGCCTCTCTCTAACATTGGTCATACCTTTGTGACCTCAGCTTTCTTCTCTGCAGAGGGAAAAATGTATTGGCCTTAATGTTAAAACTTAGCTCTGTCGCTCAGGAGTTGGTGGCCTTGGGCATGTCATTTGGCCTCTCTGTAGTTCTTGTAATCCCTAAATTATTAGGACTCGGTGAAACAATATCTTAAAAGTTGCTTGGATGCTTTAAAGTACTATAAAAATGTCAAGGTTCTTCCAGTTTTGTGTTTCATTTCTAAAGGCCTGGATCGTTATGTAAGGTTATGGAGTTTGAAACAAGAAAAACAGGCTGAGACTATCCTGTATCTCAGCCCATCCCAGGAACGTTAGGAAGAGCCTGGCTTGTGGGGTTCTTTCACAGCTTGACCTCAGAAGCTCCATGAACTCTCCAAAGCAACACGGTGATAGTGTAAGGAGCCCAGTGCATGATTCATATCCTCAGAAGAAGAGGTAAGCAGAAAGAATGCAAGCAAGAGATTGGAAAGAAGAGAGAAGAAATTTGGAGGAAAGCAAAATAAAAGCAAGTCTATGTCTTTTATGTATCCCCCAAAGGCCCCTTGGACTGCTTCCCCTGACTTAGAGGGACTGAATGGATATACTACCACTCAGATGAATATCCACAATTTCAGAATTCCCATGATCTCATCACCCAGATTTAAGATGCTGCCTCTACCACTACCCACACTGAAGCACATTTGTCAAGTCATGTGAGAGTGTCAACTCAGGCCAATGTTATACCTGGTCCATGAAGCATGAGATAGGAAGCAGCTAAAGGAAACCTAGGAAAGACAAGGACCCAATGCCAGAAATAACATCATCTACACAACATCAATCCAAAGGAAATCTGTGGTGAAGGTCAAGGTCAAATAGAGTGGGCCCAAGGCTAACCGTTCAAAGAGTAAGAAATGTATTTTTAAGCTCATATGTCTCTTATTGTTCCCTAAACACAGTTTCATGTTAAAACTTCAATAAGCAACAAATTGGTTTTAGCATCAGTAGGCCCTATGCATATTTGGAATATATTTATAATAAAATAAGTGCTGTCAGTTTAATATTCAAATTGAACTAGATGGCCTTTTTTTTCTTCCTGGGAACTCTCTATTGAAGCAGGATGTGGACTGTGAAATTCATTATTCCCTGTTGGAAGTCATTCAGCCTTGGCCCCTTTCACAAAATGTTCTAGTCTCTTCAATGCTTAGCCCAAGACAGAGAAAGCATAGGACATTTGTGAAAAAGAAAACCAGTGTACTGACTCCATTATACTAAGATTGAATGTTATGAATATAGATGTACAGAAGAGATCATGCCTCTGCCTCCCATCTCTGGTCCCTTCTTCCTCCAGATTCCCACCAAAACAAAGGGTAAAATCCACTCTCATTTTCTGGTAGTCCCTGTAACTATAATTAGCCTTCCTTATCCTTGTTTTCAAAAAGGATGTTAGGTTCCTTTTCAGGGGAAAAAATCTCATCAACAATGGTTGTCTGTTGTCATGACTACCTTTGAAGACTTCTGTAGTGAGTCCTCTAGAAGACCCCTTACCAGAGGGGTTGCAACCCATAGAACATGAGCAGCTGTTCTCTCTAGCACAAGGGTGACTTAGCCAAGAGAAGCAGCATCCCATTGTGCTTAGAAGGTGCTTTGTTCCTGAATGCCTCTGTGTTTTCCAACTTATTTGGTAGCCTCAAATACACAAAAGCATCAGTGATGCCTCCACAATGAGATTATTAACAATAATAGTTTGATGAGCTCCTCTGCAAACACCTTTGTTGTAAGAAACAACAAGCTTCTTGTAATTTGACAGTCTCAAAAATACGAAAGAATGATCAGGACCGCAAAGCAAGCATTGTTTTATTTATAAAAATGTAGCCCAACCTTGGATTCCCCTTATCACAAGGGGTCACTGAAGCTCACTTCACTAACACAGCATTCCTCACTGACAGCATGAAAGTTATTATTTATGCACTTCTTGGGATACTCCCCAAAGCTGTGGTTCCTGAGCAGGTGCAACATATAAGGAAGTGATTTGAGTAAATATCACTTTAATTTAATCCTCCTATCATTAGAAAAATAAAATGCCAAACCCACTTTCACACGCTTTCCAAAAGGAACACCTGTAGAGTATTCAGTGCGCACACAGATGACAGAGATAAGGTTTAGTCTACAGATTGACAATAGAAGCTGTGTTTAGGTGACCATTTCCGTGTGCGTTGTTTACATCCCTGGAAATAAGCAAATCTTGTTAGTAATACCAATAACCAAGTGCAAAAGACAGAATTCACTCATTCTGAAAAGCGGCCTTTTGTTAATAAGTGCTCTAGAGTCCAGTCCATGGAGATACATACTCTATTGTGTATGCTAAAGGGGGAAAAAAAGCATCTTAACCCCAGCTCTGGAGTAGGTAGAGACAGATGAAGTCTGGAGCTCACTGGCCATCCCTCCTACTTGTAGAGTTTCAGGCCAGTGAGAGACCCTGCCTCAAAATAAGACCTGAGGAATGATACCATGTGTAGATTGACCTCTAGTTTACATGTATATGAACACACACACAGGAAAGAAAGAGAGAAGGAGGAAGAATAAAGTGAAAGGAAGGAAGGAAGAAAAAGAGAAAGAAAGAAAGAAAGAAAGAAAGAAAGAAAGAAAGAAAGAAAGAAAGAAAGGGAAAACACACATTTGGTAAACACACATTTAGTCCCTCTAAGGGACTAAACAAACTGAACACAATACCAATTGTATAAATCCAGAGAAATGACTAAGCAGACCATGGGGACCTGAGTAGGTGGGTTAAGCAAGAACTATCCACATGTCAAACATCTAAAGAAAGAAGATCCTAGTGTAAATCTCCAGCACCTAGACCAATCTGTATCACTTGATGATCAATAAGTCCACACTAAGAAAAACACTGAATGAATGAATAAGGGTTATGAAGGAGAGAACACACATTGTTTAAATCAGTGTTGAAGAAAGGGGAGTGAATTTGAAGCCAGAAAAAATGACATCAGTAAAGGTTGGGCCACCTGAATTCTCCCCAGGGTCAGGATTTTGCCCTGGAAGCCTTGTGCAGTCAGGCCTCAGAACTAATGCTTGAGTCAAACTCACTCTTGGGTCACTGCTCCTCAGTATGATGCAGACCTCCTCAAACCAACATTGCTAAAACCTTCCTATACCAGAAACTACCTAGACTTAGCTATCCTATCATGATGTAGAACATACAAACACCAGATTAGATTTCAATAAAATCTTTAACATTTTTTGATTGTAGAAAAAAACACGAAATATTGGCAAAACGCTAAACTACATTAGTTTTTAAAAGCAATAATGAAACCAATGCAAACTTCTGCTCAATTGGCAAAGGAGAACAGAGATATTGAAGGTAAAAAAAAAAAAAGTGTTATTTTTTAAGGAAAAAATGGAGCTTTCATCCTCCACAGTGGGGTATTTTACATAAACAAAATACAATAGCATTCAGGAGAATTTCTGTCAGGAAAAAGTCAGTATCATTTTGAGGGATTCACTAAGGAGACATCACATGTCTGTAGCCCAGGATGGACTCTGCCCAGAGATCTGGAGCCAAGGCTCTGAAATTCCTCTTGCCATCTTCAGACTGCATTGAGACACTCCTTCACTTCAGCTCTTCTGTATTCCAGAGCTTCACATACTTTCTAGATAGTGTGAACTGATTTTTCCTCAAAAATCAGGTAAGTTGGCTTCTCCAACCAGAAGTAAACTCTTTTCTATTCTTACTCGTTTTCCCCATTGCTAAAGCTCTGCTTGCCTCACATCCAAACCACCTGAGCAATGCTATCTGCATTCTTAGCAAGACCCATTTTCTCCATAGCTGATTGCACATGCCTAACCATATACTCTCCTCACTGTGAGAAAGATACAAACTCTTGCTGGATCCATGAGATGTTGCAACCAAGAGATTTAGTCACTTTAGACTCTCCAGATTTAGTCAAATAACCATTGCTAAAACAGAATACTTGAAATAGTCATACTAATAAGAAGAAAGGCTTTTTTGGCTCATAGCTGCAAAAGTGTCAGTCCACAGCACTATTGCTTTGGGACTTGTTGAAAGACAGCACGTTGTGGCAGGGAGTCTACAGTAGAGAGACCTGCTTGCCTCCATTGCCACTAGCAAACATTAAAGGAAACTATTGTCCCACACTACCCTTTGAGGATACACCCCCAATAATGTAAAGTTCCCACTGGACTTTCTCTTTTAAGGTTTCAAGCATCTTCCAGTAAGTCCAAGCTGAAGAAATGAACATTGAACAAGTGGTATTTAACATTCCAGACCCAAACTACTAAACATGCCCTTTGCTTTTCTGTCTCCACCATTTCCTTGGCAAAGTCTTCTAAAGATCTGTGTTGTAAACAGTATATATATATACATTCCCAAAAATTCTTATGTTAAAATTCAAATCCCAATCATAATGATATTAGAAAGCCAGTATTGGAGAGGTAATAATTCAGTCATAAGGGTGGAGACTTCATGGTGAGAAAATAATACCATTAATTACAAACAAAATAAAAGGTCCAGAGAGGTCTTCAGCTCTCTTTCTACCTCTTTCTTTGATGTAAGAATGCATCAAAACCTTGAAGACAGAGGAGACCTCTACCTAAATCTGACCTGATATCGACCAAATATGAGAACCTTCTAGATGTAGGGCCTTGTGTGACTCGGAGACCTCCTGCCACCAAAGGTGACCTGAGTGCACTGAGGTGAATATGATTGATTCTGGGAATGTTAAGAAAGTTCTTGTAGGAGGAAAACTCTCCAAATGCAACTTGAAACATTTTTTAATCCCAACCACTAGAATGATGGGAAATTTCCCATAGTTAATAAGCCACCAACTCTGTGGCACTTTGATTTATCAGGTAAAACCCAGGCAGTCTACAGATACTAAATCTAACCAAGATGTCAAAATTCTGCACTTAGTTTATTTAGTAACAAGTAAATGTGGTGAAAAGGGAAAATATTCCAAACTTCAAAAAAACATCTCAGGCCTGAGCTTCAGAAAATGGTAACCACTAGTCACATATGGTGTTTGAACACCTGAAATATGCTAGTCTAAAATGATATATATTAAGAGCTAGGAAGGTGATTCAGCAGTACTGACTGTATTTCCAGAGGTAATGAGTTCAATTCCCAACAACCACATACATGGTGGCTCACAACCATCTACAATGGGATCCAATGCCCTCTTCCAGCATGCAGATTGTATATGCAGACAGACCACTTTTCTACATAAAATAAACGTCTTTTAAAAA
Organism: Arvicanthis niloticus; assembly: GCF_011762505.2. Lineage (NCBI taxonomy): Eukaryota > Metazoa > Chordata > Mammalia > Rodentia > Muridae > Arvicanthis > Arvicanthis niloticus. The sequence continues at coordinate 40,305,025 of NC_047660.1, forward strand.
TGTATTGAATTTCAAACAATCAGCATGAGAAAGGGACTAAATATGAATAATTGTACATTAACCATATATTGAAATGTTAAGTTTTGATACATTGAGTGAAATAAAACGTTCTTTTAAAATTAATTTTTTCTATCTTCACTTTTTATTCAGTTGTTAAAAGCTTTTTATCACATTTGTGGCTTGCACTACATTTCTATGGAAGTGCTACACCAGAGCAAACTTCCTGATGTGCTATGATGAAGAAGATTCTGAAGATTTCCAGAAAGCCAAGGTGATACCAGTGTCTCCCTCAGAGAAAGGTTAGCTAACCAGCTGGCTTGCTGTCACTGGGCTTCAAACCAAAATCCCTTCATAAGGGATTTTTAAATTCTATGAAAGCTTTCTCTAAGGAGCATCAGGATGAAATGAGACTTTTCCCTTTGTCTCAAAAAGATTATCATAAAAGCATGTTGATGATATTTGAGACCAAGTAAAATGTATCATATTAAGAATTATTTCCCCCAAAACAATCACATGCAATTTATTTGATGTCCACACCTTAAAGATAAAGAGATTTCACACAAATGTCTCTGCTTGGGGCTCCTTTGAGGAGGAAAGAAGATCCTATGACCACAAACATGATATCCCTCATGGTCAAGGTGACATGAAGATGTGTGGCATCATCCCCTCTAGCTGGCACACACCTGGAAGGGCACAGTTCCTGCTATCCACACTTGAGCCAATTGCAGTGATAGGACTATCCTTGGGTATTCAATCATTGGTTTGAGGTTTCAAATTGAAACTAGAGATTTTTCTTTAAAAAAAAAAAAAAAAGAACACAATAATTTGTACATCACATCTCCCCTTCTCTCCTCAGAATAGCAGGATGTGAGAAATGTACTTCAGGTATAACAGGTCTATAACAAACCTTCAGATTTGTTAAGTTCTAGGAAACAACTGTACCACCAGGAAACCAATTTTAAATCTGTTACTTAAATGGAACAAAAATTAATGAGTCATTAAATGAAGCAGTATCCAAACATGTGCAGGAAACTTTCACAAATAAATTTTATAAAACTATCAAATAACTCAGCCTTGTCTGTGAGTATGTTGGGAGGCCATTGGCTCATCTACCCTGGTCCCCGCTGAGCATGCTTTAGTTTATCCAGCCAGCATTTATTGGAACTATTGGCTCTTGTAGGGCACAGGGCAAAATAGAAAAGTATATAGCCCCTGTTCGAAATGATTAAGAAACCTAGGTCAGTGACAGCAAAGCCTTAGACCAAGGGTAAGAGTCCTCTAGACATGGAGCCTTGAGTGACTTGGAGACCTTCTGACCATGAAGGTGATCTGAATGTACTGAGATGAATCTAATTTATTCTGGGAGGATTAAAAAGATTTCTAGAGGAGGAAAAAATATCCCCCAATTTGATTTTAAACATGTCAATCATACATTCTAATCAGTATCATCAAAAGGCAGTCTCAGTAGCATCAAGTGGAAGGAGTACATATTACTGGCACCTGTGCCCAGCAAGCAACAATTGATAACTTACTGTTAGGACCTCAGGAATCTAGAAATATTATGGTGTCAGTGCCAGAGGCTCCTCTAATTTAATCACACTATGAAAATTTTTGCCTTTCTGATGTTATATAATGATATTACATGCTTTCATATTTTCTTGGTGTATGCAAATCTTGCTGCTGTACTTAGAATAGCTATGGCTTTGATGTCATCATGAAAATTTTATAAGATTATTTTTAAATAAGTACATCTGTACAACACTAACCTGAATTTTTTTAAAGCTTGTTGCTTTGTTCTAAGCCTCTGGTGATTAGACCAACCATTACCAAATACAAATAGTATACACCCCATCTTGACCCCCTCCCCTCCTCTCCCTGGGACAAATGCTTCTATTTTACTACTCTTATACTTGATTATGATTCAGTTTGTATATATATGTTTTTTGGATTTTATTGAGTACCCAGGCTCTTCATAGAGTGGAGAAAAAAATAATATGCAGATTTGATTTTTTAAAAGAACCTAACTGTTCATTTACTTCTAAACACTTGATGCATGCTCTGTATATCAGGCATTCCTCTAGGTATGGGAGATATAGCAACAGAACTACAGAATTCTGCTTTCGTGCGTTTGATAAGCATAAGAGAGTAAAATGAATGCTGTGCAAAGTAAATAAAATAGGGGAAGGATTGAGGGAATGTAGCAGGCAGGGCTGATCAGGAAACATCTCTGCAAGAAGGAGACATTGGAATGCTGGGAGGGAGAGAGAGAGGAAAAGAGGAAGGAATAGGGGAGGGAACACCATACTGTCTGAAGAGAAAGTTCATTCCCCCCAAAAAGCAAATGCATATCCCTGGACTGAATGACACAGCAAGGCGGCCAGTACAGCAGTCATAAAATGAAGTGGAGGAGAGTGGTCTGAAGTCAGGAGCCACCTTTAACGCCAGTATGAGGATTTTGGTTTTTGTTCTGGGTATGTGGCATCTGTAGAGTAGAGAAACAAGATAATTAACATTTTGGATTAACATTTGATTGGATTTGCTCTGTTGGGAGCAGACAGTACTGAATAGAAACCAAAGTGGGAAACTGGGGTAGGGGCTACTGAACTAATCATAGAAGGGAATGACTGGGTTTCAGACAAGGTAGACAGGTGTCCTGCTATGGAGACAACCCTGAGACACGGACACATTCTGGATGACACTTGACAAAAATTATAGTTGAAGAAAGAAAGAAAGAAAGAAAGAAAGAAAGACAGAAAGAAAGAAAGAAAGAAAGAAAGAAAGAAAGAAAGAGAATAGAGGAGTAAGAGGAGGAGGAAGAGGAGGTGGAAAGGATAAGTGGATTCAGGAAAACACTGAAGTACTTGCACTTAGCAAACAGAAGAAGGAAGTTGGCAATTGATGCAGAGACCACAAAAGGAGCCTGCTCAGAGAGGAAGTCCAGAGGCTCTGCTTTGGGAATGTAAAATTGGAGATGCCTTTTAGATATCCAAGCACAGATAATATGTAAGCATTGAATATGGTTCTGGAAATAGGAGAGACTTGTGCATGTGATAAAGTGAAGAATTTTTGCTATATTGATGATACTTAAAACCATGAGATGCAAGGAAAGTAGTAATGGGTATCAATAGGGAGAAAATCCACCTGAGATCTGTGATTTTTAAAGGCCTAAGTGTAAAAATCTAGGCAGTGCAGCGCTCTCTGCCTGTGAGGTCAGAGGAAAACCAGGCAAGTGTGGTGTCCTTGGAGCCAAATGAGGAAATAGCAAGGAGAAGAGAGCGAGCAATCAGCTGTGTCAAATGACTCAGCTGGATCAAGTGACTTGAAGATTAAGAATTGACCCCTGAAAGGGTTACATGTCGGTCATAGTGACCTTTAGTTGCCCAGTGCCAAAAGAATCCTATGAATCTAAAACTATAATGAGGGGATACATAGAGAGGAAGAGATCTTGTGGACCTCCAATTCAGGAAACTCTAAAAAGACTTTTAAAAAGAAAGAAGAAGAAGAAGAAGGAATAAAGGGGGGGCACCAGATATAAGGACCAAGTGAGACACTGTTTAAAAAAATTGAATTTATGAACAGTACGTAAATACTGGGTGTGATTTTAAGAACTAAAACTCATCGTGTACAAAACACATGGCTTTAAAATGTCAGCTAGGCTAAAGAATTATTGTATTCGATTAGAGCTTTATTACCCTCCAAATACCATGCCCTTACTACACCCATGCCTACTTGAAGCACTAAATTCTCAAGAAATCAGAATTCAGAATTTTTGTGAGAATTAGGCAGGGTCTGTTAGGTTTTCCCATCCAACTTAGTTATACAATCAGCCCACAAAGGGCAGGATGAGGCAAACGTGAGACTTCTATACATAAAGGAAAGCTACAGTTAATCTCCCTGCAAGGGGAAAAAAAAAAGGCAGGCGGTTCTTTGTTCTTGCAGTTTGTAAAAGATTCTTGAGGAAATTCTGAAGCTAATCAGTACATCTTGTTTGATTTCATATTCAAACACACGGAGGGATTTCCAGCACAAAAATGTCCTCCTGTACTGCTCGGAAGAGCAAACACCCCTGTGGCATCAGAGGATGTTGTAATAGTTAGAAACAGTTTGCTCAGTTCTGCTCGAGACGCTGTGTTAAACCGGTGAAAATGTGAGCACAGGTGTACAGTGTACCTGCGAGGTGGAGTCCTCAGGCTTAAAACAGGGTGTTCAAACCCAGGTTGCTCCATCCTTTGGGGTCCACAGACCTCCCCCCTCCCAACAGCCGGGCTACCCACTGAGAAAGCTGAGGAAAGAGTTTTCCCTAAGGAAGAGCACATCAATTCATTATCTATACTAAATGTCCAATCCTGAAAACATAATACAAGTAACATTATACAAACTGAATGTGTTGTAGTTATATGTTTAAGATATGGTGTGTGTGTGTGTGTGTGTGTGTGTGTGTGTCTGTGTGTGTGTGTCTGTGTCTGTGTGTGTGTGTCTGTGTGTGTGTGTGTACACAATTGAAGAAGAAAGAGGCTATGAATTTGAAAGAGATGAGGTGAAAGAAGTATATGAAGGGGAGGGAATGGAACCAAAGAAACAACGTAATTATAGTAAATCTCTGAAAATAAAATAGTATTTTTAAAAAAGAGTTCTCATAAGGAAACAGACCATTAGGAGTCAATTAAAATCAAATTAAAAGCAACATGTTGGTGGAATGTAAGAAAGTAGCAGCCACCAAAACTGAGGGAGTAGGAGCCAGAAAGTTACTTTAGGAAGTGAAGTCTGAGCTTCCCAAAGCAAGTGACAACCACAAGAACTGAGACTCAGAAGGAGGGACAGGAAAAGAGGAGAGGACAAAGGGAGAGTGTCTGCAGTGTCTGAGACTGAGAAAGAAAACGACCTGTTTTGCGAGTTTCACAATGTTCACTATTATTAGATCATAGAGTTTAAAGAAGAGGATGAGAACTTACACCTCAAAGTGAAGAGGGACCAGACCATGTGGGCTTTGTGAGCCACAGTGAAAACATTAGGCTACCTCCCGATGGGAATGAGAGTTGTTAAGAAATTTTGAATAAGGTCTCTTGACTGTCCATTTCCTAAGTCCCTCAGCTAAAATGAAGAAAAAAGAAACTGAAGAAGAAAGAACGAGGATCTTTTGGATCCCCTACTAGAGGGCTGTGGGGTGGTAGGCTGTGAGAGGCAGGTGGGTACCTGGTCGAGCTGGCTTTGAATCTGGAGATCCTCAGAAATGGTAGGAGTTTGGCCTTGCTCCTGGGACCCCTGGTTGCTTTCACATAGACACAGCCCTCTACAGCCCCTCCCAAAGAGAGTTTTGTGGCCATCAATCACATAGCACAGTTAGAGGGCATGACTATAGGCCACAGAGCCTCAAGACATCTCCATATTCATGAGATACCTAAAGGACAGAGGGAGTAGCCAATTAAGCATTCCTCTCCAGACCCTCCTCCTCGAAAAAGGTATTTAACTCAGGCCCACCCTGAGAACACGGGGTATAGCTTCATCCACTTTCTGCCATGACAATAAATATCTTAAGACCTAGGCTACCTCTCTTCTTTGGGGCCCACCATGGGGAACCATGGAGATGGTCTTCAACTACCAAGCTGCCTTCTAATCTCCCACCAAAGACCTCTTCTATGTTCCAGCTACAGAGGCCACCAACTCAAATGAGCTAGCCGAGCCAGACATGACCCAGCCAAGCAAGTTGGCATGACCAAGATCCCCCTCCCTGCAGAACACCGCCAGAGCTTTTCCCCCTTGCCCCTTCGGCTGGGGCAGATCCAGCCTGTATGCCCCCATCTTGGCCTTTCTGTGGCCTCTCAGCGGAGCCTGAGAGCCCAAGGGCTTGAGACCAGTTGGTTCCAGCTGCCTCCTGGCCCAGGGATTCCCAACCCAGGAGCTCTGGCCCCCCCGCAGGATCTCAAACTGTGTTCCCTCACCCCCAGAGCAGAGTCCTGCGGCTTCTCAAAGCCTGATGTCTGCCTGGCATGGCATGGAGTGAACACAATCAACTTTCCATGTCTCTGCCACCCTGAGCCGCGGCCCAAGCCTCTTAGGGAGACAGACATAGGACACACAATTCAGCCCAACAGGGCCCATGCCCACACTCACTAAAGGCCAACAGATTGCAACAGAACTAAGAACTCGGGATCCTGATCCTGACCCCATGAGGCCCTTCCATTGCTCACCTAGCAGAACACAGGCATGTTAGAGCAGAAAGGGGGATGCCATTCTTCCACACACCTGATGCAGAGCACAGAATGGATCACAGGAGAAGGTGAAGCAAGAGGATTAAGATCGAAGCTGTGTAACTCTCAAGAACAGAAATAAGTGGCCAAGACCCAGCACTGCTCGTCTGTCTGAGCCCAGGCTAACCTGAGGAGAGAATTCCCTCTGATAAAAAGAGAAAGCACTGTAGCGGTTGTAGCCAGCTGCCTTAGACTCCTTGGCTATAACTCAGACCATCTTGGGAAATAAGAAGGAGAGCATCCAGCCCAGAAATCCAGCAAGTGAAAAAAAGAAGTCTAAAATGAAGACTTGTTTTTAATATGAAAGTAACATTTAAGCCGGACACAGCTAGAAGGCAGACCACATTTATCCTGTCCCCTAGCCCACTAGACACAGGGAGCTCAGGGGCTCAGCTCAGTAAGCTGTAAGGGGGATCAAGAAAAAAAAAATGTCATTTCTCTAATGACATCCAGGGGGAGCTGAGTTCCAAACTTATGCCCCGTAGCTCCTTGTTCACTAGGGTGTAAAAAGTGGTTGGAATCACAGTTCCTCGTTACTCTGATGTTCTACCATTTTGCCTTCCTTCTCTGTGTCAGTGAATTCTTAGCTCCAGTGTCCTCCAGAATACAAATACCTCCAGGAAGGTTCTGGTCTTAAAATACCATCCATTAACAGAAAGTAATATAAACAAATCAGGAACCGGCCCCTAAATCCCAGGAAAAGTTAATGGTCAGGAGCTAGGGTGCAAATCCTTTCACCCTGCCCTCCACCGTGGCCTCCCCATCCCCATTCCCACCCCCACTCGGTGATAAAGAGATCCAAGGACACACCAAAGCCAGCGTTGTCTCTCTGCCTCTTAGGAAGTTTCTTGGAACCAGTCCTGAAGCCATAAGCAAATATTTACTTAGTGCCTAATGTATACTGGGGACCATGCAGCCAGCTGAAGAGCATGTTAGTTTTCCACTCCATTGCTGCTGTAACAAAGCACAAGAAGATGAGTGGTTTAGGTCAGCAGACATTTAGCATCTTACTGCTCTGGAGGTCAGACTGCCCACACCGCTCTTGCTTGATCAAGATGCAATCACAGATATATATTCTTCTGAAGCCTCCAAGGGGGAGTCTTTCCCTTGCCTTTGACAACCTCTAGGGGACAACTGCTTTCCTTAGCTTCTGGCTCCATTGCCTGCCTATCTGCAGGGGGCTCCCTTATATCCCATTCTGATGGGAATTCTTCTGTTTGTCTTTCTACTTTCAGAGGTCTTTATGGTTACCTTGAGCACAAGAATATAATTCAGGATCTCCTCATCTCAAAGTCAGGTGTTTATCTACCTTCATCTCCACCTCCAACCTTCCTTTCCTTTTTCATGTAATATCACATGTTCCAAGGATTGTGAGTAGCAGGGTTTTTTTTCTTCCAATTTTTTTTTGAGTGGGATCGTTAGTCTGTTTACCCTGATGAGGTCAAATCAAATACAAAGTTAGCCATTACATAAGATAGGAACTGTGTGGATTATAAGGGTAGTAAAGTTGAGGAACAAACATCACTTCCTGCTGGGGTCACTGGAAAGAGCAGGCAGAACAGTGGGCTATGTAATATGCATCAGGTACAAGATAAAAGACACACAGTCTTTGTAACCCATGCAATAGCATCACCCCCAAGATTCAGCTAAAGAAGCCATGGTCTCTGCTGAGATGAGGTGAAAGGGATGGGTCACAGGGAACACAGTATGCTAGGCCCACTGGTGGCACTTTGTACCTTTGGGCTCTGAGTACCAAAGAAATTGGACCCCCAAAATATATCAGGTAATATATCAACGGTGGGGTATCGGATGACATGGTGGTGAGATAGGATGGTGCTCTTATGAATACAAAGGTAAACAAAGGGAAGGGGGAGTCTCGAGACAGAAGAGTGCAGAGCACATACCTCTACTAGTGGAGCACAGAGGGCTGGTGACAGGTGGGTTGGAAGAGCTGAGCCAAGAGAGACACACAACAGGAGAGAGATAGCACAAAGCAGGAAGCATGTTTCAGCTGGCTCCCAGTGAGAAGTGGTCCAGCTGGCAGAGAAAACACTGGCTGGCCTGGAATATTGTCAGGGTTGGAAGTCCAAGGGGAATGAGTATCTGTGATTATGAGTAATGCTGAACAGGACAGGGGCATTGAGGACGTCACCTGGAGAGGCATGGCGGGGGGTGGGGGGGGATGCTGCTTAGGGTCTGGGGACTGAAGGAGCCACTGAAAGAGCAGGAGGCAGATAGAACCCGTGGCATGAAAACTCCGTACTTCACCAGGACAGTGGGATATAGTGACTTCTTTACCACAGCACTGATCAACTACTAGATTATCAAAGCCATGGCTCACTGAGAGCAAAGGGGTCCCTGAGATGATGCTTATCAAAACCTGGGAGTTTGCCAAGGAAATAGAACTCAAGCAAAGCTGTCTCTGTACAGGCTAAAACTGGTAGTATTACTCTCCCTTATTGGAGAGGCTTCCAAAAGGCCTGAGAGAGGACTGAAGCCAGCTGGCTTAGAGTGGCCTCAGCTCTCCTGCTAGCCCTGAGCCCACAGGACCAAATAGGGCCCCTTCCCGGTTTCCCCATAAAGCCTCAGTTGCAGATCTGCAACATATCTTGGGCAACTGGGTATGGCCACAGTCTCTGGAGCAATGTCCCATGTGTAACGGACCACCGACAGTGCCTATTGTTTGCAAGAACAGACGGAAGTAATGACAGAGCGACTCAGGGCACTGCCCAGAATGATCTTTCTCCACAGAACATTACTCTATGGTGAAAGAAAATGCCTGTTATGCAAAAGGAAAGAAAGAAAGAAAAAAGGAAAGGGAGAAAGAGAAAGACAGAAGAGAAGAGAGAGAAGAATGGGATAAAGAAAAGCCAGAGGAAAAAAAGTGCCTAAAGAGTGAAGGCAATGTCAGCCGCTACAAGTCAGAATAGAGGGGACAGTATGCTTTCATGGTCTGGGCTGGTCACATGAGAAGGCTGGCAATGAATCTGCTAATGAGTGTGAATTCTTCTACACGTATATACTACTAGTATTCAAAGAGTTCTCTTTTGAAAATGTAGGGGCTAGGAGATAGCTCAGCTGGTAAGCACAAAGCTCAAAGTTTAACGCACAGAACTGGTGTTAAAAGAGAGACAGAGACAGAAAGCAAGAGAAACAGAGAGAGATAGAGGGAGCAGAGAGAAACAGTGACAGAGACACAGAGACAGAGAGACAAAGAGACAAAGAGAGACACAGAGAAAATGAGTCATAGTAGTAATTACTTGTAACCCCCAAACCATGGCAGAGACAGGCTTATCCCTGGGGGCTGCATTCTCAGCCAGCCTAGTTGAATCAACAAACAAACCAGTGAAAGACCTTGTCTGAAATGAAAAAAAAAAAAAAAGCAAACAAAAGGTATACCATGACACCTTTGGATGCCACCCAAGGTTGTCCTCTAGTCTACATACACATGCGTGTGCATGCACACATTCATTTTACCTCCCTCCCTCCCTCCCTCCCTCCTTCCCTCCCTGCTCCCCTCTCTCTCCATTGCCCTTTTGCTGGAGAAGCCTGAGTCATGCCATGCCCAGTAGTCTGTTTCTGGAGCCCAGAGCATCTTCCTTAGACCTCTGAGAGCAGACAAAAGGGAACAGTACTTCAGTTTGGGGGGCTGAGGTCTAAAGCCAAGAGTTTTAAGATAAAAGAAACCCCCAATCAATGCAAGGGTCTAAGTGCCAGCTTCGCCTTTACTCTCAGCTCAGATAAGTCCCCATGTGCTAACACCCATCTAAAAGAGGGCAAGTGCTGGAAAAAAATCCTGATAGAAATCTGCATGCCTTCAGCTTTTCTGCTAGGTGTCCTTACACCACTTCCTCAGGGTCCCCACGAACTTTAAGTCAGCAGCCAAATTCTTGACAGTGTATTTGAGTCATCTAAGTCACTCTGACCCACTTAGATGCAGCCCAAGGAGTGGACAAAACAAACAAGAATGTTTGCTGGCGCTTTAATCTTCTCCAAACACTGAAATATTGAGATGTTTTATCTCCTCTTGCACACAGAGGAGATTAAAAAGCCATGATAAATGGCACGCTCTCCAGGAGGGAATGTCATATATAGGGCAATACATAATTTCCTGCTTCTTCTACCATTTGGGATAATTGTCCTGGTAAAGTGAAAATGGGGAGGAGGTATTAATTTAAGATTAAAGCACAATGATAAGTTCTGTCATACTGCTAATTTCTTTTAAATGTTCCTCTGAATAATTCCACCTTTGCAAGATGGAATAAGTACACAATTAAAAACTGCATTAAATAAATGAATAACTAATTAATGGATAAAAGAAACCCTGAAAATACAATAGGCCATGCAAATCGTACACAATAATTTGAACAGGTTACCTTCTTATCCCTCATCTCTGGAGGAGATGCACGGATGCTGATGGAAAACCTTTCTCTATGGATGTGACCCTGGAAGAATTGTGGTTTCCACTCAAATGTTGTCTAAAGGAACTTTAGGAACCAGCACACAGGAGTCAGATATGATGGATCTATTATACCCTCCAACTTCTCCCACCTTGCCACCATTGCCTTCCCCACAATGCCTAAAATCCTGGCTTCCCTTTGTCCTCCAGTTAGAAGTTCCGCCAACGTGACTCTACCACTGATTAGGATTTCCACTGAAAGATGCAAAGGTTCCTGGAAGGAAAAACAAACACTCCTGCAACAACAAACAAACAAACAGTCCTGCAAAGGGCAAAGGTTGATTATCCATTGACACTTTGGTATGAATCTCCTCAATTCAATTGCTTTCCTCCCAAAACTCCATTGAGGCAAGCATCTTTGTGGTGGGGGTGGGGGGGTGGAGAGAAATGATCATTTTTCAGTAAAAGGTAACAGTAAGCAATGATTTCCAGAGGGCCTAGAAGTGACCCAGTGCCTAAGGCTCTACAAAGTGCTTTTGAGCTCATGAATAGGTAAAGGGAGTGAGTATAGTCCATAGACACAATGAAGGCCACTCAGCTGTAAAAAAGAACAAAATGATGCCCTTTGTGACAACACAGATGGAACTCATTCTGTTCATTGGAATAAGCCCTTCACAGAAAGACCAGCACTGCACAATCTCACTCACACGTACTATGCATCTACAACACTGATCTTATAGAGCTAGACAATAGAACGGTGGTTTCCAGAGGCTGGGACCGGGTCCATCAGTGAGTTCTATAGTCATTGGAGGGGCAAATATGTTATTAATATACAAAGGGGTGACCGTAGATACTAATTGTACAATGTATATCTCAAAATACAAGAAGATTTTGAACATTTTCACCATAAAGAAATAATAAATGTCAGAGTAGACAGGTGTGTTTGGCATGATTTAAATATTGTACAAAGCATATGTGTATTGAAACTTCCCACAATACTTCATAAATGTATAGTTTGACACTTTTATGTCTTAGTGAAAAAAAATACATTTTAAACCCACATATCCACATTACATATTCACGAAGGGGCTACACCTTAAGCATGGGCCAAACACATGAAGAAGAGAAAGAGGAGGTGAAATCTCAAGACTACAATCTAACCTGTTGTTAAAATGGTTGCGTAGAATCTCCATGGACCAGTGTACTTTCAAGCAACCGAACTGGAGGCTAGCGTCCCTGTACCAAATGGAAGTCAGTATGATTAAATGCAGTTATACACTTGAGGAAGCTGAGACTCACACCCAAGGAAAGTTCTCATGAAGCTGGTGGCAGCAGATATAGCACAGCTCTGTTGTTTTTGAAACACCTGCCTTCCACTAACCTAGGGAGTTCCTGGGGTAACCCCTCCCTACGAACATACATTAAGTTGCTAGGACTCAAGACCACTCATTAATATGGTAAATGGTAGAGAAGAAATTCAAGCAATCACTATCTGACCCCAGACCTATGTTTTTTCACCCATCCCCACTTTTCCTCAAAGCAACCCCAGAGTCTGCTCTTGGTGTCCCCCACTTTTAATGTCAGCAGAGCTAGGCCTGCAATGATTAAGGTAGCAGCACCATGATTCGCCAGTTCCATGATCAAAGTCTGCTTCAACCAGGGCCCATGTACTGAGTGCTGGTTTGGCAAGAGGTGAGGTTGAAATTCGTGAGGCAAGCCTGTGGAGAACAAGAAAACAACAAAACACTAAAGCTGCCCACAAACATAAGAGTCAAGCTGAAATCCTTGCCTCCAGACTCTCACGGGACATTCTGGCCTTGCTGTAAGCCCAGCCTTGAAGTCTTGTTCTCGTTGCAAAGCAGCTTCCTCCAAAAACAACTGATAAGAGCTGCAATTAACGGCACTGATGCTGGGGGCAAATCTACCGACAAAAGATCCTGTGGTTATTAAAATTATCACTGATAATAAAATAACTCCCTTCAGCAGGTGCCAGGTGAAGAATTGAGATACAAGGCTCAGGAAATGGTCTGAAACTCACACTCAGGGAAGGTTCTCATGAGGCTGGTGGCGGCAGACCTAACTGAGCTCTGTTCTTTGGGGAAACACCTGCCTTCCACCAAGCTAAGGAGTTCTTGGGGCAACCCCTCCCTACAAATACACAAAGGCCACTAGCCTGTTGGCACATAGCCCAAGCTTTCTCAGTTAGTCCCTAATAGCCCCACAGGGTCTTCAGAAATATCCTACCACCTGCCGTGCCCCAGACAGTTCTGTGGTTCTAGCCCTTTGTCAGCTTCCCTGATGCTTGGACAAGCTAAGGACTCAACACCTCAAGTCTCCCAGAGAGCAGAGGTAGAAAAGGTATCTAACAGAACCCCTTTGTTCCTCATCCACCCTTGGCCTTAGCTCAGTCCACATGTCTCCATCCTCCTGGCTTTTTTTCCTCTCCTAGAATGTTCTGGTAAGTTCACATCCCGGCTATGCCTCACTTTCAGCACTTCACCACTGCAGAGTAATGTGGCCATGTCTGTCCCACACACAATTTTATTGTTTCCAGTGTGCTGTGGATCCAGTGTGGTTTAGGGCCCTTGTTGCACTGTCTCTGAAAGTTCAAACCCTAGATGCCATACAAGTGATGGGGCAACATCAAAGATAAGGGGTTCGAAATCCCAGTTCCAGGGTTATTTTTGCTATCTTAAAGTACTTGGGGGCCAATGGCCAAAAGACAATCAATGGATTTACCAGTGTAGATAATATATTTACATCTTAATGAAAGCCATTGATCCTATAAAACTCATCTAACCCTTCTCCCTGGACACACAATCACAGTTCTCCTAATTAGGATTTCAGTTTCTGGAGTCCAAGAGGAGACATTTGAAGAAGAAGCCTCTTCAACCACCATACAACAGGAGCTCTCTGGTACAGGTAGCATTAAAAAGAGAGAGAGAGAGAGAGAGACTTGTCTACCTGTATTTACTGTATAACAGCCGGCTACCCTCCCTATTTTACAACATCTTGGATTTGAAAACTACAAACAGAGGCAATTCTTACTTTTCTTTAAATTTATTGTTCTCTCATATATTACATCTCAACGACTGTTTCCTCTCCTCCACTCCCAGTCCCTCCCCAACCATTTCTCCCACTCCCAATCCATGGCTCTGTTTTTCTCTTCAAAAAAGAATAGGCCTCCCATGAAAAACATCCAAACTTGACATATCAAGTTGCTGCAAGACTAGGCACCTCTCCTCATACTAAGGCTGGACAAGGTAACCAGGTATGAGGATAAGAATCCCAAAAGCAGGCAAAAGAGTCAGAGATAGCCCTGGCTTCCACTGTAAGAAGACCAAGTTACACAACTGTAACATATATGCAGAAGCCCTAGGTCAGACTCATGCTAGCCCCCAGTTTTCCACTTCAGTCTCTGTGAGCCTCTTTAAGCCCAGGTTAGGATTTTTGTGATGTCCTTGACCCCTCTAGGTCCTACAATTCTTCCTCTCCCTCTCCCCAAGGACTCCCCAAGCTCCATCTAATGTTTGGCTGTAGGTCGTTGTTTCCATCAGTTGCTGGATGAATCCTCTCTAATGACAACTTGGCTAGGCTCCAATCTATGACTATAGCAGAATAGAATTAGAAATCATTTCATTGGCTTTTTTTGTTTACTTCCATCCTAGGGCTCTGGGCTCTCCATCTTCTGGGTCCTGACCCTGTCCTGGCCCTCCAGACAATGTGGCATGGGTCTCAAGCTGGACCAGTCATTGGTTGGGCACTCCTACAATTTCTGCATCACCTTTATCCAGCATGTCTTGTAGGCAGGACAAATTGTGGGTCGAAGATTTTCTGGCTGGGTTGGTGCCCCAATCCTTCCACTGGGGGGTATCAATCTCCATTGACTTTTGCCACAGTGGTGATGGCTGCTGGGGTCCTGGCTCTTCTGGAGGCCCCTTAGCTGGTCTGCAGGCATATCACAGACCTAGAGGTGCAGCTTCTGGGGTTCTTTTGTCTCTTGCACCCAATCTTATATAGATGTGCTACATGTCTGGTAAATGTCCAGCTCCTTAGGAAAGGTACAACAGCAGCATGAAATGCCCACCAGGTCAGCAATTATTTCCTGGAGCCTGCCCTTTTCCACCATAGGTAAAAACCACACACAGCACCTGGCAATTTGATGTTAACTAGCTAAGAGAATCATTGTCTATTCTTGACAGTTACATCCTGTATGTGGGGCAGGGATGGTTGAAGTATAGTTGGCCATTAGAATGTGTCCCTCACATGGAAGAGGACCCAAGCCCTTTTGAATGTACCTGTCACTAACAGCAACATGACATTATTGCCCAGGAACACGGGGGAAAGACACCATGTCTCATCTAAATTGATCAAAGCCGACAGTGAAGATAAGGTCAGAAGAACAAATCTAGAAGTCGAAAATGTAAACAATACCAACTCAAGCAACCACAGAGGGCCTGCCATATTGGCCCCCAACACACATCAGAACCCCTCCCATTCCTCTCATTGAGGAGCAGCATGATCCAGCAACCTCCCTCAAGCACCAAAGTTGACTCCAGGGGTCAGGTTTTAAAAAAAATGCAGATAAACACAATTCTGCTACAGTCCTAAAGATGTGAGGGGCCCAATGATTAAGCCCTCCTGTGCTGTGCTTTCCTCTGTGAGGTTTGTGTTTTAAGAGAGTGAGATATTTTAAGTGAACAGAATGAATCCGGACCCACAGGACTTCCAGCATCAATCCAGCAGTTAAGTGGGAGGAAGATATCTTTGTTGCTATTGTGAGAACACCTGGAGAGACAGGATAGGAAAAAAAAAGTAAAAAAGGAAAGCCAAACACAGAAGACCTGGACTTGTCAGAATAATTAAATTATTTCACGTATTGGGCTTTTGATAAGCATTCATTTAGAGAAAATATTGCTTCCCTTTTAAAAGTACAAGACAATTAAAACCATTGTTTGAAGATATTTTAGGTTCTCAATGCTAAAAATCCTTTGATTCTAAGGCCTGCATAAGCTGACTGAGTGAGTGAATGTGTACACCTCCAAGCCCGACAACTTGAATTCAGTCCCCAAGGACCAACACAGAACCAGTGACTACAAGTTGTCTCCTGACCTCCACATGTATGCCTACACATATAAAAAAAAAATGAACCTGTAATTTAAATTTTCCTTTTAAATGTTTGCTTGCAAAGGTTGGATCCCACCCACCCTTGTCATATACAAACCCCTCCTCAAGTCTGGACAAAATGCCCTGGTAAATATTCAAGATACAATCCTAAAGACTAATGTTAGGGTTTCCCACTCTCTGGCTAGCCAATCCCACTCATCCTACCTCAAAGCCAGATTCCTGGAGCCTAATCCTCACCTCTCCCAAGAGCACTACCACCAGTAAGCTCAGGCTAAACAGCCTAAGGTCATACTGGATTCCTTCTTCCTTTATCTCCACATTGTTCCCATTAACAAATTCTGTTGGCTCTACTCTTAAGAGGAACCTGACCTCCCCAGCCTACCTGCAACAACCATCAAGAACCCTGGTCTGGACCACAGGAAAAGTTTCTAGCTGATTTTCCATCTTGCTTTCTTAGAACTCCCCCACCCCACCCCACCCCCAACCTCCAGCTTGCCACATCAGGGATTTTAAAGTATAAACTGAGAGGGACTATTCAGACAGCTCAGCTGATAACAACCTTTGTGTGTCAATGGGGTCCAATTCCCAGAACCCTCATGACAGAAGAAGAAAATGTCTCTCACTTCCAACATACATACTGTGACACATATGTACCTACACACATCGAGAATAAAAAAAAAAAAAAACAATAAGTAAAAGTTAAAATATTTACCAAGCAGACTTGCTGTGCTTAGAATCTATTTCTCTAGACCAAGCTCTCACCAGAGTCTTGCAGGGTTTGCTATAAATTAGATAAAAAGGAAAGAAACCAAGGGTCCCATCATCTTTCCCCTCTACTTCATCCCCTTTCAACCACCCTTGGAGTCCTTTCTTCCACTGGCCTCACCTGAAATTGCCTTCTCTATTCAAGTATTTAGCAAACACCTACTGGGCAACTAGTGACAGGCATTTGGTATCTAGTCTAGGTCCTAGGAATACAATAGTGAACAAAAGGGATCTAAAAATAGAGAAAATCTGCTCTTATAGAGGTCACATGCTGGTGAGGATGAGTACGGGAAATTATTGCTTGATGGTTGCTTGCCTTTCCAGCTAAACTGGCAGTCCCTTGGGAATGAGGACTTTAACTGTCCTGATTCGTTTCTCCCTCCTCAGAACAGTTGGCTAATTGTTGATGCCCAATCAATACTTACTAAGTGAATAAGTGAGTGAGAGACTCTTGGGGTTAAGGTTGGTCTGTGCTCTTCCTAGAGAGCATCAAATCGCTCTCTGCTCTGGAAAAGGGAACAGCTACCTATGGAAGAAGCTATCAGAGAGTCCTCATCTGTCTTCACCACACACTGGGAAACCTGGGGTCCAGATGTTTCAGTCATTATGAGCTAGAAAAATTGGATAAGAAAGTCACTATTCCAAGCCTTCGGATGCCTGTCTGTTTTGGCTGGGTGGACACTCCTGTTTCAAGTATCTGGCTGCCTGGTCCCAGCCATGACGTCCCCATCCATTCTCACCAGTGCCTGGGACAAGAATTCCAGAGGAGAGGCCTTCTTTGCTTTGTCCAGGATGGCATCTTGCCTCCCTTTCCGATGTCTTTATAAAGTGAGTCAATTAAACTGGCAGCTGTTTTCATTATCAAGGGCTGAAGAACAGAGGCATCCTACCCAGTCCCTGGAGATGAGAGGAACTCGAATTTTTCCTGGGTGGGTCAAGAACCTAACTTTGGAAACAATGCTTAGCATCTTCCTCAGCCAGAGCCTCAAACACCTATAGTCAATATCTAATTAGTCTCCTCCTCCAAGTCCCTAACAGCGAGAAAAAGCATGTTTCTTTTTTTATTATTATCCCCTTTCAGCGACAGAGGAAACAGGAAGAATCAGCATTTTCCTCTGCAGAGTGGATCTGGCCAAACTACACAGCTGCTGCCTCCACAGAAAACTCTGAGCAATGGACTTGGTTGCATCACCCTAGGAAGCTGCAAAAGAGGAAGAGACGAAAAACAGAATTCTAAAGACCCCCCAAGCTGTGACAGGACAAGGTGTCAGAGAAATCCTATGTTGTGCAGCTCTCAGGATGCTGCCTTCTTGCACTGTCCTTGCAAAGTACCAGCATGCTTTCTTTGAGATGTAACAAGCCTTCACACTGAAAGATTCTTTTTTATCTCCTTGAGAAGTTGGATACCTGGAGACTGTGTTTTGAAATACATATATTGACAACCAATTACGTAGCTCTGTCTCTGTGGTGCCTTCGCCTTTGTCAGATGGCTTTCCAGTGTTGACTGTGATCTGCTCATAGCGGCTTCATTTTCCCTGGGAAGTCTCTCTCCCTCTCAGGGCTTCTCCACAGCTCATGGTCCCCCGGGAAAATGATGCTGACTGAGCCTGGAAGGAGGCAGAAAGGGAGAATTGGGGAGATGAGAAGGGTAGGTGCCCCATAAACTCAATTACATCCAAAATCCAGGATCTGAAAATACCTGTTCCACTGTTTCCCTATTCTATGCCTTCATCAAGCTGGTTCTCAAATGTTCCTCAAAGGATATGCCAAGGCTACCTTGAGTCTGATGAAAAGTCAGACAACTCATTCCAGTGTGGACAGAAACATCTGAGACTTAGTGTCCAAGAAGCAGTGATTCAAACTGGGCATCCTAGTGTGTCCTAACCTAGAGATTCTTAATGAGGAATTCAGGAGCTATCAACTTGGAAGCCACAGGGAAAACTGTACAGACACGTAAATGTGTGTATTATTAAAGAACTCATGGTTTTCATTTGATTTTCACATAGACCTGTCCCTTTATAATAACAAGAATTATATAGAAAACTGAATGACTGCCAGGAGAGATTTTTCCAACAATCTGACAAGAAAATTGGAGGAGAGGTACAGGTCAAGCAAATCCTCCTCTGGTCCTTAATTCTGACAGCTCACATGCTTGGGAACTTCTCAGGTGTCAGAGGTCATTCTAGACACACTGTGTTTATAAACTTCCCTACTCCTCCCAACGGTATGTGAAAACCTATCATGAATCAGCCCATTATACAGTTGATAAAGTCAAGACACCAACAAGCAAAAAATCAGGCCTGGTTCTGACACTAGATAGCCTAGCTGTGAAATCTCTGCTCTTGACCACAGTAACATAAGTGTAGCTGCCTAACTTTCAGCCCCACAACTGAAGGCTCCCCCACACCCAGACAACCCTAAACCCCACATCCTCAATGCACCATAGAGACCATGTTTTTGGCAAGCCTTCCTCAGAAACCAGACATGAGATGCTCTATTTCAAGCAAGTGCTTTATAAGCTGCACAGTGCATCACAAATGTGAATTAAGATGGCAGCTGCAGTCTACATGTTGCCTGAGATGGTAAATTTAAAAAAAAAAAATCATCCCAAGTGCCGCAGGACATATCTAGTTGAACACATTTGCTTTTCGCTTTAGTCTCTGGTGACCATACTTTATACGCAGGAGGCAGTCTTCACAAAGTACATTTAAATGCATGGAGTATGACACCCGCACTTCCAAGTACTGAGAACATAAAATTCCCCAACTAGCACATCTGGCACAGATGTGTGCACAGTGCATTCAAAAGTGTTCAGGGTTTTTTTTCTCCCAGTGTTCTGCAGCTAGTGGGTGCTCAAATATTTTGTCAGTATCAACGGTGACATCATGAGAGGTTGCATTTCTCTTAATATTGTTATAACTCATTTCAAATTCAAACTGTCTAATATGATCAAGTAAGAGGATTCAGTCATAATTATTCCAATGAAAAATCCTCTTCAACTGATTGAAGGTCTTTTTTTTTAAAACAAGATCTCAAAACTCCTGAGATGTAGAAAATATATCTTCAAGCCAATTTGATAAGTCTTCTTTTCCAGCACTAAGGAGCAAATAAAACTTGTGATGAAAATTGAGCTAAAAAAGATTAGACTATGAGAACAAAATTGAATTAGTCCTGCTTTTTTTTTCCTTAGTATTAAAATTCCTCAGGATGGCTCTCTCTGACTTCCTGTCTATCTGTTCATCTATTCATTCAACAAACATCTCCTGAACACTTCCTATGTGGCAGGCAGTTTCCTAGACTCCCCAGCTGCATCTATAAGCAGAACAGATTCCAATCCCTGTAGAGTTTACACCTAGGAGACTGTAGAGAAACAATAATCATAGTAACAAGTGGATTAGATAGCAAGCTATGTGGTAATAAGTGCTCTAAAGAAAACAGAGCCAGGTAAAAAGGTCAAGACCTGAGGTATTCCCACTTTACATAAGATAGTCAGGAAAGACTTCACGGAGAAGGTAGGTATGAGGAAGAATATGGCATAGGTAATCTGGAAGGATGGACAGGCAGCAACCCAAGTGGGCAAGGGGTACAACCCACCTTTAAGGAATAGAAAAGCAGTATGGATACACCAGGGATATGATAACAGAAAAATGAGATCAGAGGGGGAGCTGGTCATGTAGAGCTTTCTTTTGTGGGAGATGGGAAGCCACTGTCAATCAAGAAGAGAATGGTGGTTATTGGATTATTAATTTGACTGGACTGACAGGGGCATGGCATTTCCAGTGAGAATTGTCTAAAAGGGGAAGACCCACTCAGACTGTGGGGCAGTACCATGCAGAAGCTGAAGCTCTGGACGGAATAGAAGGACAAAGTCAAAGTGATTCCTGGCTGCCATGAGGTGAGCTGTGGCACTCTGCCACATCCTCCCGGCCATGATGGATCGACACCTCTGAGGCCGTGAGCCAAAATGAATCTCTATCCCTTTAAGTTGCTTCGCGCTGGTATTTTGTCATGGTGGTAAAAATCTAACACAAGGAGATGGATTCACATAGCTTCTGGCTATGTGAAGACCAAATGGTATACATGAAAGGACAGAAGACACTAGGCAGAATCAGACACAAGGGCAGGAAGATCAATTAAGATGTTGTTGAGTCACCTGTGCAGAGAGATGGTCAAGCGAACCTGGGAGGGAACTGCGGAACAGTGGGATATGGCCAGGTTCAGGATGTCATTTTGAAAGCAGAGCCTATGAGATTTGATGGATTGGATCTAGGGCACAAAAGGAAAGAGTCCAGAACGCCTGGGCTCTGGACGCTGCACTATTTATTATCAAAGCCAACCAATTCCTCAGTTCTCTATATGAAGAATAAAGGAAAGAAGTGGGAAGAAGAAATGCTCTTGGCTTATAATGGCAGCAGGAGCTGTCCCATGACAAAAGTCAGGAACCTCTATATCCTTTTCAGCCTCAGTCTCTCCCCAAAGAAGGCACCGGAGGCATTTTTACTCTGTGCCCTTTGACCTCACCTGCTTCCTGTAGACTACGACATCAGAGCCCACCTAGTTTTAGTATTTTATTTCTTTTCCTTTATGGTACATCTGTCTTCATCTTTATTCCTTGGGCTTCCCAGCTCACTCAGAGCCCTGATCTTATGGGACTGGTGAATAAATGCGCTGTTCAAGAGGTCAGAGTTGTGGACTGTATTCCCCTTCGGCTTCCAGTTCTACAGACAGAACGGGTTAAACACAAATTTCACGGATTAAGGAAATATCATGGACTTTTTCCAAATATATCTATAAAGTGGTTTAGCAAGTGACATATTAGTTACAATCTAACCCAGGCCCCGAAGTTCATATTTGTTCTTTTTATAAAAGGCACCTCATTAAATCACTGTCTAGTCCGTAACTGGCTTTATTGGGACATAAATTCATTTCACTAAACCAATAAATGTTAATTCTTCACCCTGGAGACGCAAGTCGGTCTGGTTTTATCCTGCTCCAGCTCCTGAGGCCACCATCAATTACTCATGTTTGGGTTTATATGTCATTATGGAATCACTTTAGCTAGAACTAACGGGAAGTGAAAGGACAATAAAGCTAAGCCTCGTTCCAGAGAGAATATACCGAGGAGGGCACTCACCTGAACCCCATTATTCTTTTCTATAAATTAAAATACCCTGGCATTCTGCAGCAGCAATCCATTATATTTAGATTCCCTGCAAAAGCCAGGGCAGGCGAGAGGCGGATACTAATGAAGGCAGCTGGAGGGTCTGGGGAGGAGACAAGTCCGGACTCACAAGGTTTGCGTTGGAAACCTACTTTGCAATAACTAAGTGTGACTTTCAGCCAATTGCTAAATGTCAGGGAAACTCAGACTCACCTTCAAATTGCATACAAAAAGGGCACTTTCAAAGACTGGGGGAGAAGCTCATGAGAGCTGGACTGGGAGAGGATGAGTGCCTAACTGAAAGGGGTTTTTCTCTCTCTCTCTCTCTCTTCTTTTCCTATTATTAAGTTGGCTATTAAGGCAATTGCTTATACCAGAACCCTTCCATTGTGGTCTTAAATAAGTGATTTAACCTCTTTGGGCTTCAATTTTCCCATTAGAAAAATAGGCCTGATCATATCTATCTTCCATTTACCCTGGCAAGGTATACAGATAGGGATCATCTCTACAAAATCCTTACCATCTGACCAGAAAGCAGGTCAGTTTCAGAGGATCAAAAGACCACTGAAGTGAGATTCCATTAAAAAACAAAACAAAAACAAAAAGCAAAGGCATCGTCTCCTCAACCAACTGTTCTCTCCTATGATGGAAGGTTTCTCTTTAAAGCCGTCAGCTCTTTTTTATTTTTCCTCCTTCAGATAGAAAATGGCTTCCTCTCTCAGAACCATATATAATTTCAAAAGCAAGGGTAGGGGGGTGAAAAAGCAGACTTGGCAAAAAGTAGAGGTGAATTGAATGCCTGTACATCCCATTCAGGATAAACTGCCCTTGGTGTAAAACAGTCAGTAACATTTTACAAGGGAAAAGTGCAGATAAATGACTGCAGTCCCAAGATGGTGCTCCTGATGGCTTTTTATAAACCATGCACGCTGCCTGGATGCCTCTGTGCCTGCTGCTTCTGCTCTGAAGGGAGTGTGAAAGAAGGGTTTCATGCCAGCCACGTTGGCAGTGCCAGCCAGCTATAGCCAGACCTCTGTCCTGCAGGCCAGGGAGCCTCCTCCCATCAGCACCAGCTCCTCTCCTACAGCTGAGGACATCAGAGGGCCAGACTCAACCCAGGAGAGGTGTGGAGGGCTTTTCCCACCAGACACTGGACAACAGAGCTACAGAGTGGACTGGGAGAGGCATGAGGTTAGAGTGACAGTGAGTGGGAAGCTGGCTTCAACATTGACAAGCATCATGACCTTGAACCACTTCCTCCTTCTGGAGGATGTGTATTGAGAGGATAATGAGCTATAACATTGCCACTGATGTATTCTCACATTCAATATGTTGGTACCTCTTCTTCCTGTTACTGAGCTGGGCTTACTTACCTAGGCCACACCAGAGTGTTGCCAACTAATGGGGAATTTGTAAATAAGGACACTGACGCATGAAGCGATTTACTCAATGGCCATCAGTGTTCAACTCCATATGTACTCACTGTAGAGTCCCAGTTCTTTATCTAATACAGAAACTAAGACTGAGAGAAGTGGGCTGCCTGAGCACACTTCCCAGGGCTCTTGGCAAATATGGTTCAGGGCTGCTTGTTTTGAATCAGTGTTCTTTGCATTAGCCTTGAACATTAGAATCATCTTTTTTAACAAATAAGGAGACTAACCTCCCCCCAAGTAATTACTTGCTCAGAGCCATCCCCCAAAGTGGCCAGTGTTTTGCTCAAGCAAATTCTCTAAAACCACCCCATAGAACCCTCCCTTGGTCATCCACAATGGATGTGTTCAAAAATGCTAGGGAGGAAATAGAAGACGTGTTTATCAAACAGGAAGATCATTTCCACTCAGGAGCAACACCACACACTGCAGGAAAAGTGATCTTACCAACATCAATAGTCACAGAAATAAAGTTAGATGTGAAATGAACAAATGCAAAACCTGTGCTAAAACTCAAAGTTTACCGCAATAAGTGGAACATTTTAATTGATAGTTGTGTGTGTATGAGAACAGTATTTTTGTTCACTGCGTGACATGATTGCCAAACAAAAGCTGGCTGATGAAATTCTCTATTAGAAACAGGAACAAATCAAACGAATGAACGTGATCAGGCTTCTGTTTCCAGCTGGTAAGATCTAGGGGACCCAATGATGGTCCCAGAAGGTAATATGAATCAGTGTTGGTTTCTTTCCAAGACACTGTGGCATGAAACCTTATCTCCCACTTCTATGATGATTATGTAGGTACCAGGAAGATGAGTCATGAGTTGCTATGACAGCACCTGAATCTCCACCTTTCACTTCATTAATCTTTTGGAACATGGCTTTCATTGTAGCACTCAATGACTTAGAAATTTTAAGTATAACCCTTTTGTCTTAGGGTTTCTACCTCTGGGAGAAAAAGCAGCTTAGGGAGGAAAGAGTTTATTTCATCTTATAGCTCTCAGGACATAGATACTCCATCCATGAGGGAAATCAGGGCAGGAACTGAAGGCAGGAACCTAGAGGCAGAAACTGAATCAGAAGCTATGGAGGAACGCTTCTTACTGGCTTATTCTTTATGGTTTGCTCAGCCTCCTTTTTCATACAACCCAGCACCACCTGTCCAAGGGAAGGCATTACCTATAATGGGCTGGGCCCTCACATGTCAATAATTAATCAAGAAAAAAATGACCTCCATAGTTGCCTACAGGCAATTTAATGGAAATATTTTCTCAATTAAGTTTCTCTCTTCCCAGATGACCCCTAATGTATGTCAAGTTGATATAGAAACAAGTCAAGGACCCTTTCAAACTCCTAAGATTCTCAACAAATCTTATTCTCTGGGAGTTCCATTGAATGGTCAACTGTGGTCACCAACATTTCTTTTTACTAGTGCAGGTTTTCTATAGACCAAGTAGGCCCGCCAGCTCAGACCCTATGGTCCGAATTCTCCAAGTATGATTTTTTTAGTTCCACATTTCTACCCTACATAGATGACCTCTTTTGCATACCAAAAGAGAACATGCATTTGTTGTATCATCAATGTTATCAAATCTATGACAAGACCATTGTTTCAGAGGTTCCATCAAGTTAAGGTGGATATGACAAATCAGAGATGTTTACATTATGTCAACCCAGAAGTAGAGAGGACAGAATACAGGAAAGGACAAGAATGCATGTAACTACAAAGATACAGACTCCCAATGACCTACGTTCCTCGCCTCCTACTTTTCATCACCTCCCAATGAGAATATGTGTTGAATCTAACAAGGGAGATCATTCATAGATTAGAGTTCTCATGATTCTTTTCTGGAAACATCTCCATAAATATGTTATACTACATATCTAAGGCATTTCTCAACCCAACCAAATTGACAATTAAGATTGACCATCACAGATACAATTCCCCATGATCAACACATATTCTTTGGACATCATGCTGTAAGGCCATTTTCAAACTAGAATATTTATAGGAAGAACTTGGCCTCCTTATCTAAAAAAAGAATTAGTATAGATGTGGTACCTGTCTTCAAACATGTAAGTGATTATCCCACAGGTAAAGGGAGCCAGCATATTTTGTAGAGTTCAACCCAAATAATTCTTTTTAAGATGAGAAGATGCAGTTAACTATATTTTGGGTCTTGATAAGTCAGAGTTTCCTAACAATTAAAGTGATCCATAAATGAAATGACCTGCCTAGAAAAATAATGGCTCCCCAAGCACTGGAATTGTTCCCAGCACGTTCCTGGAGGCCTTGGGCAGGATTATTGCAGAAAATAGCTTTGCTCTGATGGGAAGTTGGATGAGATACTGGGATATTTCCTAATTCCCCGAAGAATCCAAATGGAGATTCTTCAGGTTGCTATATCTTTGCTTGGATGAGTTGGATGTTCTGCGTGCTCTGTGGCTCCCATATGAAGTGTGCAGGCCCCTGGGTACGCAGACAGGCACAAAAACAGAGAGAAGTTGACTTTTTATCTACTCTATCCTCCTGATTTTATTACACAAAATGGATGAGACTCGGGAAATTACATTATTTCCCTAGATAAGCTATTCTAGTTTATATCCCTGATCAGAAAGATTTCTGCTTTTTTTTTTCTTCCCCCTAAATCTCTAGGCCTAACTCTTAAGCCCATTCCTTCTGGCTTTATGCTCAGTGAATATGAAGAACAATCAATCAAATTCCTCATTATACCAATTCACACAACTCAAAATGGATTGCATAAGGCTTCTCCTCTCTAAACTGAGAGATTCCAGTTCATTTCCTGCTCTTCTTAAATATTCTTCCTAATGATCACTTCCCCCAAGTTCCCCTAAAAGTTCTCTCAAACTGAACACAGAACTCATAATGACTCCCTGTTTTCTATAATAGTGTTTCCCAAAAGTGCTCCACGGAACATTAATTGATAGTTATTGCTTTTAAGTACTCTGTGACCAAATAAATGTGACACATTCCAGACTAAGTAAGGTTAATTGGATTCCTCAAAGCCCTGGATGTGTACCATGAGTCTCCTAGACCGTAATACTGCGTGTCGCATCTCCCAAACTTATTAATGCAGAGATCTCTTTCAGAGCATGTCTTACAGCGAGTGCTCCAGAGAATACCATTTGGTAAGTACTAGAGCAAAGTGTTAAACATATACCACTTCACGGGGCTCTCCAGACTGAACTCTCCTCTGTCCATGTGAGTACGTAAGTGTCTCCATCTCTCCAGAAAAGCTGCACCCTGCTAGGTTTTCCCCTTCTCCCTCCCACTTACGTTAGCCCTCCCCAAGCCAACAGCAAAGTGAGATCTTTTCCAAGCATCAATCCTGCCTGCTGTGGTTGAAATGTGTTTGAATACTTGGTCCCCAGCTGATAGTGCTATTAGGAAGGTTATGGAACCTTTAAGAAGGTGAAGCCTCACAGATGGAGGGAGTCACTGGAGGAAGGACTTGATATTTTATGGACCAGCCTTCTTTTCTGGTCATTTTCTGCTTCCTGACTAGAGTTGCAGGATGACCAGCCAGCTTTCTCTGCCATATTATAATGATCTCCTCCAACTGTAAGCCAGAATAATCCCTTCCTCCCTTAAATTATTTTTTGCCAGGGATTTGGTCACAGCGATGAGAAGAGTCATATGCACTGGCTTGAGCTGAAACAGTGGAGTTGAGCACCATTTTTTTGTTTGTTTGGTTTGGTTTTGGTTTTTCTCAAGACAGCATTTCTCTGTGTAGCCCTGGCTGTCCTAGAACTCAGAGCACCAATTCTTGAGAGAGACAGTGAAGAACAAAATAGTTGACTTGCTTAGATCTTCAAGTGGGCAGGGAAAGCGTCAGACTGAGACTCAAAGTTCAAAGTACTTTATGCTACACCGATGGACTGACCTGTGAGCCAAGAACCGACTAAGAAAACATTCTGAGCCTCGCTTCAGTCCCCCTGCATAAGACTACCTTGTAGCTCTTCTTTCCAAAAGTCTTACCACCAACTTTGCAAACTTACCAGATTCCACAGCACTGTCCTCCACGCAGGGTCACAGGTACAGACCAGTCTGGCACCTGCCAGCAATTCATTGAGCAGTTTATCCGAGTCTGTCTCTGTTTCTGTGTTGGTGCATGGAGTTGTTGGACCTGTGTTCCTCTAGGCTCCCTTCTAGCAATTTCTTAAGTGCTACGCTAGTTATGCCAGCAGTGTTCTCTCCAGCCTCCTGTACTTCAATAACTAATACTATTAAATTATAATATATTATGCAGTACGCCAGCTTAAAGCAATGATTTTGGATTCTCTCCAATGTGGCAGGTGCTCTACAAATGTTGGTAATGCTCACAGCAATCTTAGATTATGTCCCCTTTCTCACTGCTGTGATGGAAAGCCCGGTATAACAACTTAAAGGGGAAAAGCTTTGTCTTAGCTCATGATCTCAGATAGTTTTAGTCTGTGGTCCCTTGACTCTGTGTTTCAGGGTCTGTGGTGAGGCAGAACATCTCAGCAGTAAATGTACATGGCTTTGGGAGACATTTACCTCATGCTAGTCAGGAAGCAGAACAAGAACAGGAAGGTCTATGAACAAGATACCCCAGTGACCTAAGTCTTCCACTTCGGCCTGTCTCCTAAAGTTCCCAGAACCTCCCAAAATGTACCACCAGGTAGCCAGCAAACATTTGACACAGAAGCAAGCCTGTGGGAAACATTTCACATTCAAGCCAAAGCAAATCCTGTTGGGCCTTGGACGAGGTAACTCCATTTAACCTGTGATCTTCAGTCACATAGCACACAGGTAGAGGGAGTGATTAGCAAGTCTCCACCTCCAGAGATTAAAATATTAAAGAGTTATCTAAAGGCCGGGGGACATAGCTAATTAAGATATTCCTGCCCCTTTTCCCTTTCCCTATAAAAAGCCAGGCCCCCTGACTTTTGGCGGGGGAGCGCACACCATCTACACCCACTCACCACGCCATGAGCAATAAAAGCTTCAGAAAACCGGACTCCACCTGTCTCCTGGGGCTGGCGCAGCCAGGTTCTTAGCCTTTGGAACCTTGAACTGCAGCCGACAGCCCGAGGTGGCTGCGTGAATGTGGACCCTTCCTCAGCGGTGTGGGAAGCCCTCTGGGACCCCACTGCTGGACCGCCATGGTCCAGCATCCATGGGACCGCATCGCCGGATTCCCCCCCCCCACCCAAGGTTTTTTTCCCCACAGCTGGTGCCCAACGTGGGGCTAACATCTCTATCTTCACACAAAGAAACATAAATGTGCCTATAATGTGAAAAAATTTAAGATCAAGCCTCTTTAAAGCTGTGGAACTGGATTTCTTTTTTATATATTATTCTTAATTTAGTATGTGTGTTATGGTATGTGCTATTTGTGTGTCTGTCTGTCTGTCTCTCCATCTCTCCCTGTCTCTGTCTCTCTGTCTCTTTGTCTCTCTCTCTCTCTCTCTCTCTCTCTCTCTCTCTGTGTGTGTGTGTGTGTGTGTGTGTGTGTGTGTGTGTGTAAGACAGAGAGGGAGGGAGGGAGAAAGAGAGAGAGAGAGGTGGGCATACATGTGAAGGTCAAAAAACAGTTCTGTGGAGTTGATTCTCTCCTTCTGCTATGAGTGCAGGGACTGAACTTAGATTGTCAGGTTTGTGTGCCATATGCTTCTACCCGCTGCACCATATTGCCAGCCTGTGGGTTTTGAAACCATGTGGTCCCACATTTCAGATGCTGTTCTCTGGCCACCAGGCCATGAGCTTCTGAATGTGAGTCATGTATTCTCATTAAAGGTGGCATCTCTCTTCACCACACATCCCCTACAACAACAGCACCTACATGACCATCAAGTAAGCATTCAGCAAATACTTGCTGACTTGATTAGCAGATTAACTCTCCTTCTACCTGGCAGTCAGACCATATCTTTTTGGATGTTGTGAAAGCATGTTACACCAAGAGACCATCTGTAAGTTCTCAGTTAACTCAAAGCGGAAAATTACAGCTGCCTGGACTGCACCTGTAGACATGAGCTTAATTAATAGGCTTATCTTGGATTGGATGAGTGGCAGATACAGTACCTTATGCAAGAGGCACTGGAGAGCATGTCAGTGCAGAGGGGCATTTTTTCATTTTTCTTGTTTCATACTATTAAAACCATGTTAATGAAAATGCATTATTAGTGGTAATAATAATAAAGATGAAAATCCTCCCTCTCCTGATCCCTTACAAATGTTGTTTTTCATTTCAAATCCCACATCCTCTGGGGAGAAGTGGGAGGGAGTGTCACAAATCCAGATAATGATCTTGGGTATTACACTGTTCATTTGGAGCTCTGATTTAGCTAAGCTGACAGATGTTGGGGAAAAACATGTCTAGCCTGAAAACTCTCTGGTGGCTGCCCAGCTGTGGCTGCAAAGAGGAGTGAGGCTTCTCAACAGAGTTTCACATTCATTTAAATTCAGGATTTGACATGCAGAATCGCTTTGCTGGCAAGGTACAAGTTGAAGCACCCTGACATCACGAAATGACTCCAGCCTGATGCTTTGCGGAAGGATTTGGGACTAACCACACCGCTCCTCCCGAATCTGTTTCAAATGGCTGTCCCTGGTTATGATCCGCTGTCTTGACAAAACCTGCCTTGTCATAACATAGTCGCCATTTACACTAGCAAAGAAAAACAAGACAACAACAACAACAAAAATTCCTTTGTTCTACCCACCAGTATGTGGTACTTCTCTTTTTCTCTCCCCAGAGCTATTTAGAAAAGGGGAAATGGTGGAATTTGATTCACATTAAATGATTAAAGTTTCCCTAACAACAGCCTGAACTCAGCGTTTTAGGTTTTCAAAATAAATAGTCAAGGAGCACCATGGGAAAAGCCAACTCTGGAGGGACAAAAGAATGACTTTTGAGGTTCTTGGGACTTGATTTTTCCCAAATGGAAAAAAAATTAAGGCAATTTTGATCTCCAAAGAGAAAATCTGCTAATTAAGCATAAGGCAGAGGGCAGCTTCTTGTCAGCAGCAGTGGCGGGAGGTCAGCCCTCAGCCCAGCCTGCAGCAAGCACCAGGGAGATGGAGATGATGCCAAGGACGGCTCAGAGCTGGAGATCTCAAACAAACAAATGAGCCTGCATTTCAGAAACCTGAAGAATAAAATGTACGGCACCCATGTGCCAGTATGTGCTCTGAGAGACAGAAGCTTTCCTTCCTGGGACCTAGGATATGTGGCTCACTTTCATCGTGCCGAAGGCTGCTTATGACAACAGGGAGGGAGGTGTTTGCAAGGACAGTTAAATGAATTCACAGGAAAAAAAGAAAGGCATCAATAGTTAATTTGTCACTATAGATGAGTCCTAACCACAGGTCTCTTGGAAATACAAATCTCCTCGCTCCTTCTTTGATAAATAAACTGATACAGCTGCAAACAAGGTTTGAAAAGGATATTTTAATGAAAGGAATGACTTAGATATCAATGGCACCAGAGGATGGAAGAGTTGTGGGAAAATACCACCCCTGGTTCACTTCTAGGTTCTTGGACTGGCATTTCCTGCTAGACTCTGGGTCCTACACACGTTCTCAATATTTTTTAAGGCAGCCATCTCCTTTAGATGACGTTAGTAAACTCACTTTAATAAAAAAACAGCTCTGTTAGAAGCTCATCAGAATTCACCTGCTTGACACAAGCTGGAACAAAAGTATTACTCTGGGGTCAACTGTCCTTGAGAATGCCTAGAATTTGTATTATACATTTATCATTAAAAGAATCCAGAGTCGCCAGAGAAAGGTATCTATGTTTAATTGGGTCACATGTAATATTTATAAGGTAAGAAAAAGACAGCATAGTCCTGATCTTTCCCTCCATGCTGCTGAATGGGAAGACAATGAATGGTTCCTAAGCAGGTTTTATGCATCTTGCTTAAGGTCATCCAGCTCATCATTTCACTCTCTCACTCAACAAACATCTACGGACCACATTCTAATGGCACTGGCTATTGAGATGCCTAGATTTGTAAAGAAATTGCACAGAGAAACAGTGGGGTTGTAACTGAGATATATACAAGGGTTAGAGAAAAGAAGGCCCTCATGACCTGAAGAAAGACAAAATCCAGAGTAGAACCCGAATCACAATGCAAAGCAAGCAACTCAAAACCTAACTGTGCCTCTCCTAAGATACTGCTGCTCAGCTGAGACTACACTCTGGGTCATGTGGAAGTTTCTCTAAGACATGGAGTATGCACCCTTCTACAGATCAAGTGAATCATGGTCTCAAATGCTAGACCTAAGCAACTGTCTTTTCAAGTAATTCCAGGCAATCCTGTTACCCAGTATTATTTAAGAACCTCTGCTTAAGGCAAGACCATCTCCACTGAAGCCCTGAGATTAAATAATAATGTAATGTCAGTCTTCCCTTCACTCATGTGTACTGTCTACTGTCTATTCTTGCCTTCAACATTGGTTCTCAACCTTTCTAATGCTGTGACCCCTTAATATTGTTTCTCATGTTGTGGTGAGCCCCAACCATAAAATTACTTCATTACTACTTCATAACTCTAAGTTTGCTTTTGTTTTGAATCATGATATAAATATCCAATATGCAAGATATCTGTGATACAACCCCTGAGAAAGGGTCATTCAACCCCTAAAGAGGTCATTTTCAAAGGGGTCAAGAACCACTGTTCTAGACTATCTGCCCCTTCAGGAGAAGAACCCAGGAAGTTACCTTTCCAACACTCCCGTTAACACCTCCCCCAATCATGGTACCACACATAGTAGATAAATAAATATTCCATGAAGACAAACAGAAAATAATGTAGCGATGCCTGAGCTGGCCAATGAATAGCTGATGTTCGTGAGTCATAGGCTTCTGTTGTGCCAACCCAATTTAAAAAAAAAAAAAAAAAAAAAAAGAGTATAGCAGGTAGATGCAATTCAGCTGGATCCAAAAGATATGTATGATCAAATCCAAAGTAGATGATTGACTTGATAACCAGCCACCACCTGCTAATGAGTTTTCCCCCTAAAAGAAAAGTAGGAATAAAAAAATGTTACCCAAGATGATACAGCGCCTCTAATGAGAGGGCAAAGGACCTCAATTCCAGTGGAATGGAATTAAAAGTAAAAAAAAAAAAAAAAAAAAAAAGTTGAGTTGACAGCATCCAGCTCTCAGCTGGCAATCAATGGGTATAGAGGGAAATGAATTCAGGCTTTTGTTAGATTAACTGCTGGCCTTGTAAAACGGAAGCCACCAAGAAACTGCGCCAAGTTCGGGGTCCACTAAATCAGCGGAAGTTTCTATCACTGAAGTCTCCCTGAAAATGGTTGCCTGGGACAACAAGGCACATGGCAGTTACCGTCTGAGGCCTACCTAGCAAGATGCTGGTTATTCACGTGCCCATGCCAGCTCAGTTTCCCCCATGCCCAAGACAGAGTGGAACTTTTCTGACTGAACTAAATCCTCCAAGCCTCATTAAATCACACTTTAGTACCACATTGTTCGGCCATTGCCGTTCCCAGTGTTGTATGTCAAACCTGTCCCCTCCACCGTCTCGGATAATAAAATGTTTTATGGTTTTGCTGGATGATTGCTCCGCGTCCTTTTTATTTTGAAAATGGCACATAATAAATACCCCCGCAGAGCCGAGCCTGGCTTGATGGAAAACACTGCACTAGCCGGGCCAAAAGCAATCAGCCTCACCCAGAAAAGACAGCACAGCTGGTGGAGATGCTGGAACTGTGTCCTTTGCAAACATTTCCTCTGCCATTCATAAAAAGAGTCCAGCCAGCCGGATGTGGCTCTGTGCCCCCGGAAAAGTGGCACGGCCAGGTCAACCAATTGGTTCCCTCATAGGTCAGCCTATGGCCGGCTACAGTGACTGCCCCTAAATTCAGTCAAAGAAACACCACAGAATGAAGAGATGGACTCAGGCACTGCAAGTTAAGGAAGGGCTGATGGTTCGTGGTCAGCACAAGAGAGTCAGACAGACATTGTGATTCTGGGCACATCTGTACCTTCCCTTTGAAGCCTATCTGGACCAGTGCTATCATTTCATTGTCTGACAGTGAAACTGTCGTTTCCTCTCAACCAGCCCAATTTAGCTCATAAAGGAGAAACTTATCTATAATCAAGAACATATGGAATTCTGACTCAACCTCACAGCCTGATACTTTGATAGCCCAATTCAATTATTTTAATAATACATAGGCTTGAGTTTTAATCCGACCTAATTCAGTCGACTTTTCAAAAGTGAAACTTTGATGCCTTTTTTGTAAAAATTAGCATTTGACTTTGGTTTTAAGTTACTAAATTGGTGTGAGAGAGTCCGCTCTGGCTTTGAAGCTTCAGCCAAGTGCTTTGCTACAGTCAGACTCATGACTGTGGATCTCACCATGCCTGTGAACCGCATGCTCAACGGGGTGGTCACTGCCGGCACGTCCTGCATGTCAGTTAGCCCAGAGTTGTAACTCCTTCCAAGAGTTACAAGCACGTGTCTCCATTACTGTGTATTAAGTCATTTCTCTGTTTTACTAGCCGTTATTTGGAAATGTAAGGACTCTCTTTAGATTACTCGAAAGCATTCTGATTTGTCCAGAGAACTCATTGCTTCCTAGCAGAAAATGCAAACGTCAACCGTCCTCAAAAGGTGAGCCGATGCATTTATTCGTGGTCACTAATGGCCACTTTTAATCAATGACACTATCTTATAAGGAAAGAAATGAGTCAAATTTGTCTTGTAAGTAAGAGATAATTCATTAATGAGGTTATTACTCTTCCCAACCAGGACATTAGCCAGCAACTGGCAAAAACAGGCTCTTCTACCAAAGTCCTATCAATCTAAGAAAGGCAAGTGTTTATCATGAGTCTCATCTCCAACTTAAAAACCTTTCTCCATACTGAGAGAGCTTTGTAGTCACTGCAATACTCAAGGGCAGCACACAGAAAGTGGGAGGAGATACAGCTATTGCTTTTCACAAGATGCTGGTACCAAGCAGCCAGGTCGTCTCCAGCCAGTTGTTGCTAATACAGACTAAAATGACAAAAAGCCATCACCTCCAAGAAGAAATCAATACAACTCTGAAAGCTTTCAAGATGTGGAAGATTAGCCATCTGTATTTGCATAATTTTTGGAGTATACCCTAGAATGAGAAGTCTCCAGAATGACGACACTTGGAGATTCCAGAAGGTTCCAGCGGTCTTACAAGCTTCCATTTCCACTCCACAGTCATGTCTCTAGCATTCAGAGGATGGATAAGGATCAGGGAGTGACTTCAAAATGTGACATCTGCTAACTTTTTTGCTTGTTTATAAATTATGTACATCCATCTTACTGTACGAGATACAGTCTTAACTTGTGAAAAATAACTGTTACACATGTAATGGGCATTACATAAGAATGAGATGAAGCATAAATCTGTAAATCTCTCATTTCTCGGGATAGACTGGCTATCCCAGTCCTTTCTGGTGAAAATAAACATGCTAGCCACATAGATGTTTGTGTTGGTCTGTGTAAATGTGAGAACAAACCAGCAAGAAAGTAATGAATTTTCAGAGGCCAAAAACTAAATGAAGATTGATCTTAAGAAGTTCAACGGAGCATAGAAGCAACATCAGGGCATTTGCTTAATCTGATAAATTTAAGCTTTAATTTTCACAGACTGATGAGCTGAAGAGTACAGGAAATAAGGACCATGGCCTATGCACAAAGTAAGAGCTGAAATCCCTAAGAAAGCATACTCCCACACTGGATGGAAATAACTCCCCTCTCCCCTAAGAGGGTAGCTGAAAATCGGGACTATTTTACACCTCTTCAGAGTTTTCAGCCCATAACTTACCTTGGTGTTGCTTTTCAACCCACTCAAGCCTGCCACAACTTGGTCTTATGGGACTTCCATTTTAGTCTTTGAAGACCACAGTTACTGTGCCTTAGGCCAAAACCTGACTCTACAGTGCTCCCAGCACAGAATTCCCAAAGGAACACAACTCAAGCTATAAAGAACTCCACCTGGTAACAACATCCCAAGAAATGGGATCTTGCGACAATAAACAAAAACAAAGGATCACTGATCATGGGAAGGAAATGTGGCAACCTATAGGGCCAAAGAGACAGTTATCAGCAGATCCATCCCAGAACATTTGAAAAACACAAAGATTCAGACCACCAAAGAAAAACACTCTACAAAGACATGGGAATCAAACTCCACTGAGAAAGCATCTTACCTCAATAAGAAAGGCAGCCATGACAGAAATAAATGAGGACATGGACAATGGAATCCTTGTACACTGCTGGGTAGAACACAAACTAATCCAGCCTGTACAGAAGTCAGTATGGAGTTTCTTCAAAGACTAAAGTGGAAGTCCCATAAGACCCAGTTGTGGATGCTTGAATATTTAACCCAGAGGACTTGAGATCAATTTGGTACAAAGAAACCTGCACATCAGTCCTTGTTGCAGGACTATTCACAATACCCAAGTTATGCAACCAAACTAGGTATCCAACAGAGGAATGGATTAAACAAATGTGGTACCCATAGATAATGGAATTTTATCAGCCATAAAAAGATGAAGCCATTTGCAAGATAATAGAGACACAAGAAAATAATAATAGTAAGATAACTAAGGTAGTCTCAGAAAGACAAGTGTTTTCTCTCATTTCTAACTCTAGGCTTTATGTAGATTCATAAAATCATGTATTTTTATGTGGCATAAAGGTAGACATGAAACTCTCTGGGAACAAAGAAGATTAATGAAAGGGAGTTGAGGCTATGGGGACAAATGTGTTCACTGTGAAATATATACTTTATGAAAAAATTAATAATTTTAAGCCATATATATAATCATACATATATGATTTTTTAATGAAAGAAAATACATGTTGGAGACACAAAAATAAATTACCAAACCTATTTGTCAGGACAAAATATATCTGAAATGAAAGCCCAAAAGATAGCTTTAATAATAGATTAGATCTGGCAAATAATACCAATAGTGATGAAGAATTTGCAAAACTTCAGACCTAGAAGGACAAAAATTGAAAAGTGCTTAAGAGATGCAGACTGCAGATTAAAGTTGACTTTCATATATTAAATTAAGGCTGCAAAAGAGGAAGAGAGAAGACATAGAAGAGCTAATTATCAAGATGAAACAGTAAAGGATTTCCCAAGCTGAGGGAAGAGCTCAGACCCAGGACATTGAATGAATCCAGTAGAATTTTTTTTCTTTTCTTTTTTTTTTTTTTGTATTAAAATGGTTTTTTCTAATCTGCTTTTATACCATTTTAATTACATGCAAGTGTTAAGGCCAGTTCTAGGTTGAGGAACTAGCAATACCCCAGTAGAATTTTTAAAGATTTGTTTTATTTGTCTGAAGGGGTGGTGTGTGTGTGTGTGTGTGTGTGTGTGTGTGCACATCTGTAAGTGCAAGTGCCCTCAGAATCCTGAAGGAGACATCAGATCCTCTAGAACTAAAGCCACAAGAAGTTATGAGCCACCAGATGTGGATGCTGAGAACAGAATTTAGGTCTACTGCAAGGGTAGAAAATGTTCTTACCTGCTGAGCCATCTCTCCAACATCTCAACCAGCAGAATTCTTTGTAAAGAAAAATCTAGCCCTAGATACAGAATACTGAAACTGCAAAACAACACAAAAATAAGACATGCAAGAATACACACACTATCCACAAAGGAGGGACAATTAGTCAGCTGAGTGCTCATAGCAACCAGAAGGCTGGGTATTGACAGGGAATGACCTAGAATTGGGTGATGTTTCTCAACAAATTCTAAAACAAAATCTGAAGGATGTATAATTCAACCTGGGGGAAAATATGCTTCAAAGTGTCTGATGAAGAAAATATGAAGTGGAGAGGAAATAGTAAACATGGGTCAACTCTGAGCACATATATGCCATGTGACATATAAAACACATAAAAACAGGAGCTAGAGAGATGTTTCAACAGTTATCAGTGCTTTCTGCTTTCAGAAAACCTGAGTACACTTCCCGGATCCTGTCTGGTGGTTCACAACAAAGCTGTAACCCCAGCTCTGGGAGATCTGGTGCCCTTCCCCCCCACCCCCCACCCCCCACCCCCCACCCCCCGCAAGCACCTGCACTCACACATACACATCACCATACAGGCACACAGTGACACATGATAAGAAATAATAATAATAAATCTTCTTTAAAGTACATAAAAACATAAATTACTTTCTGCATGGCATAACAAAAGAAGGACTCACACAACACTTGTGGTTGCCTGGTCTCTGGTTGCCTTCTTTGTGGTACTAAGAACCACTGAGCTACATTTCAAGACTAACTCCCTTCTTTAACTTGTTTTCTCAAAATATTATGGGTGAAATGTGAGAGGTTACTGGATAATTTATATAGAATAACATGCACACAATTTTAAATAGTCACTGGAACAAATTTTGACAAACATATATAGCCATAATGACCACCTAAAAAGTATATTTCTTTTTTTCACCACAGAAAATTCCCTCATGTCTTTTCCTGGCAATATGCTTTCCCTGGAGACAATCACTGTTCTGACTTTCATAATCTTAGATTTCATGTATCTGTTCCTGAACTTCATGTAAATGGAGTCATATGAACTATTCTTCCTGATCCCAGGTGCTCGATATAATATTCTCAAGGTTCATCTTTGCTTCTTATTGATAGATCAGCCTTTGTGTTGCCAAGTAGCATTATGATATATACCTATAAAAATAACTTGTTTATTCTCCTGTAGGCAGATATTGGGGTTATTTTTAGCTTGGAATTGTTACTAATAAGACCATTGTGAGCATTGTTACACAAAATTTTTAGAGATACATATTTCTTTTTCTGTTGAGTAAATACACAGGAATGGAATTTCTTGAGTTATGGGGTTGTTGTAAATTTATAAATATGTAACTACCAAGCATTTTCTGAAGTAATTACATATTTATATTTCTACCAAGCTGCACTCCTGATGCTCCAACAACTGATACAGTCAGCTTCTCATACTTCCATCACTCCAGTGGATGTTGATAGCCACATTTTCCCTATAACTAAGAATATAGAGAATATTTTCACATGCACATTAGCTATTTGCATGTTTTTGCTTTTGAAATCTCTGTCCAAATGTTTTGTCCATATGCACACAGGTACGGATGCATGTCCAAGTCAGAGGACAACTTTCAGGAGTCAGATCTCTCCTTCCAACTAAGGGATCAAACTCTAGTCCTCAAGCTTGGCAGCAAATGCTTTTACTCACTGAGCCAGCTCCCCTGGCCCTGCTTTGTCTGTTTTTATGGCATTGCTTCTCTTTGTACTGCTGACTTCTAAGAATGTTTCGTATGACAATGACAAATTCTGAAAATGACAATTTCGTCAGACATAGGCAGTCTATTGAGTAACAGTGTTTTACTTCAATAGTCCATTTTCCTAAAATTAACCTATAAATTATATGCAATCCCAATCAAAATCCCATTCTGATTTTTTGAGACAGCTGAGAAAGTTAACCTTAAATTTATGTGAAGAAATAAATGTTTATACATAAATAAATGTTAACTTGACCACAAGGAAGAGGTGTAACATCTAACCTACAGAACTTAGGACATTCTTCAAAAAATAATGTGAGTTTTGTTTGAGATGTTTAGAGATAAATTCATAAATATAGGTGAATCTATTATACAGTAAAAATGGCATCAGAAATCAATGGGTGAGAACGGAAGGCTTAGTAAATGCCATTACCAAAACTGCCTTACATCAAAAAGGAACACAAACCAGATTCCTTCCTTGCTCTACACACAAAGATGGACTCCAAGAGAACAAGGAACATAAATATAAAAGGTAAGAGAACAAGGTTTCTAGGAACAAGCACAGCTTTTCTTTATAACATGGTTTGGAAAGGGCTTTTTAAAACTTCAGATAAATAAACCATTAGGTGAAACAGTAGAAACTAAGTGGATTAAATGTAAGGATTTCCACTCAGCAAAATTCATCATGAAGAAAGATATATAGAAAAAATTTTTTCATAAGCACACACCAAATCAGAGAACAGGTTCACAATCTAAATCTTACAAAAGATCAAGGTAACCAAGAAATGCCTTCAAGCCAATGGGCAAAAGACAGAAATCATAATAGTGAGGGTGTTGTTTTGTTTTGTTTTAAAATCAGGAAAATGTGTGAATAGGCAACATACAAAAGAATACCCCCCGCCCCAAGCAGGCAATAAGCACATAAGAAAACACACTAATGATCAGAGAATGTGAGTACAAATAAGAGCACTTACCATGTTGTGAACACGGAACTCCTAGACATGAAAGGTAAAAGAATCCAAGTGCAGGTATGAACATGGACATAGGAACAACCATCCCCTGCCAGGACCAACACCAGAGGTCATCCGTACTCATTCACACTAGAGGCATGAGCCTGATGGCCCAGAAAGCCTGTTCCTGATTGGTTATGCTCATACAGGTGCATAGGAGACATGGGTGTCTATTGTAGCATCATTCTAGAAAGTAGAGATTTGGAGAAATTTGTGATTCATCACTAAAAGAGCTGATACAATAGAAATTGCTGTCAAAACCACAACTGGGTAAAAGACAATATTGGCAGACTACTAAATTATCAAGATGAAAGGCACAAATATGTGTTCTCGGGAATTAAAAAGATTACACATAGAAAAGTCTAGAATAAGACTATAAATAAGTCTAACACAAAGTTAAAAAGTTGAGATGAAGAAATTTTCAGAAAAAAATCTATAAATAGAAAGCAAATAACCTTAAAACTTGAAAAAAAAATCCTGTGAAAGTAAGTTCAAGCATATTCATAATTTTTTCTACCAGTTCATTGTATCAGATCTTATCAGTCCGAGGTTGAGTTGTATTCAGGGTGAGAGATATGGGAAGAATTTCATTCTTCTATATAGCTATCTAATTTGAACAGCAGCAGCATTTGTTGAATATGCTCTATTCTTCTATGTGTGTTTTTGGTTTCCTTTTCAAAAACCAGGTGGATGTAGGCAGTCATTAAGATCAACAGTGGGGCTAGGGAGTTAAGACTATTCTTAACTATTCTCTCAGAAGACCTGAATTTGATTCCCAGGATCCATATGGCTGCTTATACCTGTCTATAACTCCAGTTCCCAGGAACGCAATGCCCTCTTCTGGCCTTCTCAAGCACTAGGCACATATGTGGTACAGATGTATGAGAGGGCAAGACATCTATACACATAAAATAAATAATAAAATACTTTTTAAAAAGAGTTCAACAGTTAGCAAATAGAATCTCATGAAATTAAAAGCTTTCTGTACAGGAAAGAGCACCATCACTCTAGTAAGAGGAATACCTGAGAGAATGTGAAAAATTCTCCCCCAGTTATACATGGGACAGGTTACTATCTATATAGACTATACAAAGAATTTTAAAATGTAAACATCAAGAAAATGAGCAACCCAGGTTTAAAAAAAAAAGGCCATGAAACTAAACAGAGAGTTCCCAAAAGATGAAATGTGAACAGCTAAAAATATTTTAAACAAATGTTCAACATTCTTTTTTTATGTTTGATTTTTATTTTTTTAATTTATTTTTTATTGAATATTTTATTTACATTTCAGATGCCATCCCCTTTCCCCATTTCCCCTCCCTAGAAAACCCATATACCATACCCACTTCTCCGTTTTGCTTTTATACAATTTTTTAAATGTCAACCAAAGGCTTTATAAGTTTGGTAATGCTCAATATCAATAAGAAGTGTAACCTAATACCCAATCTAGATATATCAACTATCTTTGACTGGCGGAGACATGTGAATATCCGCCTCCATGTCTGGCCCCCTTCTCTCTTTCTCTCTCATCACCTAGATCCTCCTCTCCTTCTCCTCCTCCTCGCCTTACTCCTCCTCTCTGTACTCCTCCCACCTTACCTCCTCCTACATATCACCCTTCCTGTTAAAATAAAACTTTTCTCAAAATACAGTTAGAGCATAACTATACTAATTTATGTCAGTAAGGTGCAAGACAGACCTAATACCCAGTCCATCATTTTGTTAACTAAGCAGAACCTCTGTCATCTCTCCTAAATAAAAGACTTAGTTCTGAGCCTGGCTTTTTTTTTTCTTGGTTTTAGAATGAATGTCAGCTGAAAACCATCCTCTCAAATGTTTTCTCTCAAAGTAAATAGCAAGGATTGGCTATGAGACTATAAGTTTTCAACCCCATCAGAAATCCAGAATGACTGAGTTAACTGAGATTATGGGAAGCACAAAGCATAGCTTCTAAAACATAGCCAATTTATAGAGACCGCTGGACACCTGGACAGTCCCTATACTACAGAATGTTGGAGCATCCGATCTTCAGCCTTCTGGCCCAGGATCATCTGACAGACCTAATGATGCAGAATTATTAAGGGCTGATTACTCTGTCTTGGCAGATATAATCAGTCGACTATTCTGCAAGTATGTCCTTTTCTGGACAGTATTTTGTCTGTAGATGGAGAGAGGCAATTCTTGCCTAGTGGCTGTCTCACCACAATTGGAATAACTCCAAAGATGCTCAATTTCTTCTTGGAATCCAATACAGGAAGCTGTCAGGAGCAGACAGGTCTCTAATCAAAATGAACATTAATACAGAAATGTTTATAACGTCAATTCTGTGGGTTTCTGATGTTTTGAAAACCAACTATCCGTGTAAGGCTATCTGGGCTGTTGTCTGTTAAATGTTCAACATTCTTAACTGCCAGGGAAACAGATAAAGTTTCTTAGTCAAGAGGGAAAAGGCCAGCTTCATTGAAATTGTTTGGTCTCTGGTAGAAGAGTAGGTTTGCTGCTTTGGGCACAATTTGGCCTACCGATGTATAGGACACATCACTATCAGTGAAATGGTACCCTTTTCCATCTTTATCTTTTACAAAGGCAGTATGATGTTCTCTTCCCATCCCTCCATTGTGGTTGGAAACAGCAACCAAATTACAGAAGCAAGAGCTTGCATTAGAATTAATTAAGAATTCTGACACTTCAAGTCATTGATAGGAAAAATCAATTAAAGTATCTAACTTGTCTCTCAGGTATCGACTTTAAGAAAAGCTTGAGATGTACCACAAGTCCTAGAGACAGGAACCATAAATCTAATTTCCCTGTGGTTTTCTGATGT
The DNA here is from genome assembly GCF_011762505.2 of Arvicanthis niloticus. Classification (NCBI taxonomy): domain Eukaryota; kingdom Metazoa; phylum Chordata; class Mammalia; order Rodentia; family Muridae; genus Arvicanthis; species Arvicanthis niloticus. The sequence continues at coordinate 40,347,274 of NC_047660.1, forward strand.
TCTTTACACTTCAGACAATCCCAGGGTTCTTGAGTCCCTTGTCTTTCTTCTGTTGGAAGACACTCAATACAATCTTTTAATCTGACAAAGAATTTTATTTGAGGGAAGTATATTCAACACATTTTTCAAAATCCTCAGCAGGATTTTCATCAAAATATTTCTTTTTCCAATCAGAATCTCAATCCAAAGAGAGAAAAGAAAAACTGTATACACTCTAATTGATGAAACCCCTAGAAGTCATAACAGAGTTCAGAAGGGAAGTTATCCACCAATAAGAACAGAAGTCTGCTATGGAAAGGTTCTCATAGACCAGTGTAAGTCTCTCCTTGATTTCAACTTGTGTGGTCTCAAGGTGAAACACAATGAAAACTTTAACTAATATAGTCTATTAATACATTTATAGTTTTGCATTTACAAGCAAAATCATCTAGGAAATCAAGCAAAATAATCTAGGAAATCAAGGATAAATCTCTTTTAAGTTTGAATAAACTTTGGGATATCATCTTATCCCTGTTAGAATGGCTAAGATCTGAAACCTGAATGATGACAAATGTTGGCCCAGATGTGGAGTAAGAAGAACACCTACTCACTGCTGTTGGGAGTAGAAATGTGTGCAGCCACCATGGAACTCAGTGCGGGGGTCCTCAAAAGAATGAAAATAGAGCCATCACATGAGCCAGCTATTCCACTCCTGAGCCTAAAGGACTCTATAGTCTATGATAGAGACACCTGGCTTATCCATGTTCATAGCTTCAGTTTCACAATATCCTAGAAGTAGACACAGCTTATACGTCCACCAATTGATGAGATTGTGGTGTTTTTACACAATGGAATAATATTTGGCCATTAAAAATAAAATTATGAATTTCAGAGGTAAGTGGGTGGAGCTTGAAGCAATTATTCTGAGTTAACTCAGACTCTGAAAAACAATTTTTTCTGTAATTTTTGAATGTTACCTTTGAATTTTCAGATATGTATATTTCATTTGGAATAGACATAGAGGTCATAAATTAATAAGGGACCATGGGGAGTAATTTTCAAATGAGAGACTATAGCAAGCATAAAGGGTTAAAGGGAATAATGGAATAGAAAGGATTAAGTTAGAGTGGAGGAGGGGACAACAAGGTAGAGAAGAACATGTGGGGAGGAATAAATAACACTAAAGATCTTTCCAAAAATTTGTATGGAAGCCTACTACTGTAAAAACTTACAGACAGACAGAAAGACAGACAGACAGACACATAGAGTTTTAATGTGAAGTTTCTCAATAATGAGGCAATAGTGCCCCTGCTAGACACCAGAGGTAATAAACTAAAAGCCTAGTGCCAGGAATGAATGACTTCTTTTGGAGTTGTTGGCCAGTAAGATCCCGAAGACACCCCTCTCCCAAACGTTACATGTATGTGTCATTGACAATGATCTTGGTTACTGTGATCGATAGTTTTATGGTCAATTTGACACAAGCCAGGGTTTTCTGAAAAGAGTAAAGATCAATTGAGAAAATTTCTCTATAATATATAACTGTGAAGCATTTTCTAATTAGTGATTGATGTGGGAGGGCCCAGACCATTGTGGGTGGTGCCATCCCTGGGCTGGTGGTCCTGGGATCTATAAGAAAGCAAGCTGAGCCAACCTTGAGGAGCAAGTCAATAAGCAGCACTTATCCATGGCCTCTGCATCAGCTCCTGCCTCCAGGTTCCTGCCCTGTATGAATTCCTGCCCTCACTGTTTTTGATGATGAACTGTTATAGGGAACTGTGAGTGAAACAAGCCCTTTCCTTCCCATGTTGCTTTGGTCATGGTGTTTCATTGAAGCAGTAAGAGCCTCAACCAAGACAGTTATCCTCCCAAACTTGATTCTAAGACTCTGTTTCTGTAGACACCAGATACTTGACTCATGGAGAAATGGAGAAATCAAGCTGCTACTGACTTGGAAGCATCATCCCCACAGGCTAGCTTTCACACTAATGGAAGGTATTGTGAGTGATACCAGAGAGAAAAAGTAATCATCACTATTACCCAGCAGCTGTATACCTTGTGAGCTATAGTAATGACTAGCCTGTCAAGGCATACCTCTGGTGCAACAGAGGCATGAACATTGTGAGAATAAGCAACCATTTTCTGAACAGTATTTAAATCCTGCTTCACAAGATGAAATCCACACCCGGAACTGTTAAAGAGCCAAGAACCTATAGTGGGAAAAGCCACTACTGTTATTTTGCTAAATGGACATAGCAATTTCCTAATAACAATTGATATAACAATATCCTAATTGATATATCTGTAGATTAATGAATCTCTTAACCTTTATCAAAGAAGCTTCTATTTGAAGCAAATGGTGATTAATGACCACAACAGTCCAAGGCACATGCATTAGTCACATTCCTATTCACTTTGACAAAACACTGTGACCAAAAGCAACTTGAGGAGAAAAGCCTATATTTCAGCTTGAAACTTTCAGGTCATTCTTCATCAGTGAGGAAACTTGGAGCAGGACTCAAGGTGGGAATCTAGAAGCAGGACCTTAAGCTGTTTACTAGCTCAGTTTGTTCTACTGGCTTGTTCAGCCTACTTTCTTTCACAATCCAATACCACCTTCTCAGGCTTAGCACCGCCCACAATGGGCTGGCCCTTCCACATCAACCATTAATCAAGAAAGTACTCAACAGGCTTGCCAAAAGAGCGATCTTACGGAGACCTTTTCTCAACTGAGTTCCTCTTCCTAAATGAATGTATCGTACATTAAGTGAACATAAAACTAACATCACGGAAAACATGAGACTGCAAAATATTCATACCTAAATGGAACATATACACCACATCTCCTCCTCCCAAGACTCAGGGATCATTGTGGAAGAGGGAGTGAAAAGTGCGTAAGAGCCAGAGGCAGTGGATGCCTACAGTGAAACAGTGTCTTTTGGATACAGCAGAGCAGCTGCACATATGAACCCTCAGTAATTGGGACAGAGCGCACAAGACTTGTGAAAGTCCAAGAAGGTCTCCATCCAGCATGGAGAGATGACTAAACTACAAAATGTCACCCCTAAATGTGTAGCTACTGGCAATTGTTATTGTTGGTAGAAGAAGAGCCATTTTTCTCTAAGAGTATTGCCCCTGGTAAGTCACCCACACTCCAGTGACAGACCACATATCCAAGCATATCTGAAAAACACAAATCACTATTCACATTGTGTTTTGGTTTTGATTTTTAAGAGAAGGCGACATTAAGTTGGATGGATGGGAAAGAGGGTGGATCTTGGAAGACTTGAGATGAATATGATCAAAATATATTATACAGAATTCTAAAAGAATCATAATTTTTAAAAAACTTGGAAGCAATAGTTTTAAATGTTCCCATGTGAATAACACAAAGAGTTTATTCAATAAATTATACCAAACATTCAAGGAATAATAATTTTAGTCTTTGCAAATTCTACTCCAGAATAGAACAAAAGAGAACATATTCCTTAATTCAGTTCACTTTATTGGTTTGGCAGCACAACCCAATTCTAAAGCTGGCAAAGATAATTATAGAAAAGAAAATTATGTATGCAACCTCATCCATGAACACAGATGCAATATCACTAAGTAAAAATCATCAAACCAAATCTAACAATTTATTAAAAATGTCACGAACAACTTAAACTTGTAACAGGATTAACAGGATTAAAAGTCAGCTTAACATTAGGGAATCAAGCTAATGTATTTTACTACAGTAGAAGAGAAAATAAAGTATGGTCATTTTGATAAATGCAAAAGAGGTATTGGATAGAATTTCAAATATTTTTCAGAAGAAAATGAAAATTTCTGAGCTGATAAATAACATTCACAGAAAATCCATAAATCTTCATTGTCTTGACTTAGGCAAAGCATTCTTAAATGTTGCACTAAAGGAACACATAGCTAAAAATAGAGGAGATAAAACCAAGGTTACCTAAATGAAATACTTTTGTGCTTAGAATACTGTCAGACTGTGGTGTAGCTCAGGTAGAGCGCCTGGCTAACAGGTGTAAGAACATGAGCATTACCCCTCAAAGCTGGAGGATGACCCAAGATACCTAGAAAAACCCTGAACAATAAAAGAACTTCTGGAGGTTATGGCCATTCCAGAATTCAAGTTGCATTTCAGGATTATCTTAATGAAAATAGCGTGGCATTGGCATAAAAGGAAATAGACACATGGGTCAATGGAATCTAATTAAAGACCCAGACACACCTTCAGACATCTTTTTTTTTTTTTTTTTTTACAAAGAAGCCAGAAATGCACAGTAGAAAACAGACAGCATCTTTAATAATCTTTGAAAAGTCTACTCCAAACTAGAACCCAAAAAAAGAGAATATTCCTTAATTCAATTCAAATTATTGGTTTGGCAGAACAATCTCAATGGCTGCATGGAAAAAATGAAAATAGATCCATACTTATCATCCTGCACCAAATTCAACACCAAATGGATAAAGGACCCCAACAGAAGATCAGATGCACTGAACCTGATAGAAGAGACATTGGTGAATAGCCTTGAACTCATTGGCCCAGGAAAAAACTTTCTAAACAGGAAACCAATAGTACAAGCACTAGGAGTAACAGATAATAAAATGGACCTCATGAAGCTGAAGAGCTCCTGTACAGTAAAGGACACCATCATTTCAGCGAAGCAACAGGCTAAGGAAAGTTATTTATAAATTATGCATCTGGTAGACGGTTAGTATCTAGAATATATGAAAATCAAAAATTGAACATCAATAAAATAAATATTTTCCTCATTCATGATCACTGCACCTCTACTCATAATAGCCAGAAACCAAAAACAGTCTATATGGCCATCAACTGAAGAATGGGTAATGAAAATGTAGTACATTTACACAGTGCAATATTGGACAATTGTTAAGAAAAATGAAATTTTTACGTAAATGGATAAATCTGGAGAAAAAAAACATTCTGAATGAGCTAGCCTAAACTCCAAAAGATAAATATGTGTTCTCTCTCATATTGGAATTAGACTTTTAAGCTTTTGATATGAGTTACACTCCAAATAACCAGAGAGGTTAGCACCTAGTAAGAAACTATGGTTGTGGAAGGAGGTGGAACTCCCAAGGAAAGCAAAATGGAAGATAGTGTTATGTAGAGATAAAAGAGGGGAAAATGAGATTAAATCTGGGGCAGTGGGGCAGTAGGAGGGTAGGGTAAAGACTGGAATATGGAGGGAGGCAATTAACATAAATGCCATTTGAAAATCCATATGAAACCTATGACTGGAGAAGCTTCCTAAAATATAGATGCAGATGAAAGGACTCTAAATGGAATCACAAAATAATAGTTGCAACTAAACATCTTACGGCACCAACTAAAACCTCCAGTGTCAGGACTGGATTACATCCTAGTGACTCATTGGACAAAGGGGTTCCATGAACCCCACCCCCACCCAAGGATCACAAGATATTGCTAAGGCTATTGGTTGCTCTCTACAACCTAATGGTGGGATTTTATTGCTGAGCACAACTCTTCGGTCGTCAAACACAGAGAACTCAAGCTGAAGCCTCACGATAGAGTGACTCCTATTGCCTAGCATTTACCGTGTTGGAAGGTACTGTTCGTGCTACCAGAGGAGAAAGGTGCTCATCAATACCACCCAGCTACCAACCCTGTGATCTGCTCGCAAGATATAACAGTGCCTTTATGGAACAAATGTTATGAGAAGAACTAACCACTTTTTTATTAGATTTAAGGCCCACTCCACAAGATAAAACGCATACCTGACACTGCTAAATCAGCCAAGAATTTGAGACTAGATCAGCCATAGGCCTAAGGGAAAACCTAATTCTCATTCTACTGAAAGAGCAGAAAAATAAAATGATTCCTAGTGGCAGACTGTTATGTCCATTGATCGGTGCCTTGCTTAACCATATTCAAGAAGCTTCTTCTTGCAGTAGATAAGAACAAACGAAGACACCCACAACTGGACAATGTACAGAGAGCGCAAGACATTGGAGTACTCAGTCTTAATGGAATGTCTTCGCCAAACTCCCCCCATCAAGGCTCCAGGGTCTATGTGAAAGAGTAGGCAGAATGATTATAAGAGCCAGAGGTAACGGGCAACATTGTGGCAGCATTTACAAGTCCTGCACAGGTTCATGCTAGATGGGGTCCCAGAACTGAGAGGAGGACATGTACATGGGGTCCCACCTCTAACCAAGAAGTTATTTGCAATTGATACTCTCTGGCAAATGGGAAAATCAGTTTTCTCCAGGAGAGTGTCACTGGGTCTATCAGCTGCACTCCAGGGCAGGGCTGATGAGCAGGAGTATAGGGCAACTCAAAACAAACTCCATGGCTATATTTTTGTGTGTGGATTTTTTTGTTTTATTTTGTTTTGTTTGGATTTTTTTTTTTTTGTCTAAGGTCTTTTGTTTGTTTATTTTAATTGCTTGTGTTTTACGAAGTTCTGTTTTTGTTTTTTTGAAATAGAGAAAGAACATAGAGCTGAGTGGGTAAAGAAAATGTGGGAGGAGCTGGGGAAACATAAATAAGTCGTTCGAAATTTTAATTTTAAAAGGTGGGGGGGGGCTGGAGAGATGGCTCAGCAGTTAAAAACACTGACTGCTCTTCCAGGGATCCCAGCAGCCTTATGGTGGCTCACAATCATCTCCAATAGGAACCTATGCCTTCTTCGGGTGTGTCTGAAGACAGCTACAGTGTACTCACATACATACAATAAATAAATAAATCTGAAAAAAAAGTGGAGGAAGGAGGGGGGGATCAAGATAGTGAAGAAAAAAAAAATCACACCTGGGGGATAAAATCTGAAGGCACAAATCTAGTAAGAGACTGTATCTTGACTGAATAAAGAACACAACTCAAAGAAATCTGATCAATATTTCTCAAAAATGGGAAAATGAAAAAGATGCTCTGTATCAATAATAATCCCCATCCTCTGATGAGGTAACCCTTCACATCCTTCAGGATAGCACTGATCAAACATAAGAAATAACAACAGCAAATGTTGGCAGTGATATAGGGAAACGGAATTCTTGTGGAGAGATAAACCAGTGTAGTTACATTGGAAAACAGTGCTTCAAAAGATTATGGTAAGACCCAGAATGCCACTATTAGGTATGTAAGAGAATTTACAAGAACAAAAAACATTTGTCCACATAAAAACTTGTACATTGATATCTGTAACATTATTCATACTAGCCTAAAACATAGATAGTGGTAAGCAAAATGTTCAATCAGCTGATAGATGAATGGTTCAATAAAATATGGCATCTCCATAGAATGTAACATTTGTCAATAAAAAATAAAATAGTAATAAGCACTATAATAAATGAATTTTGAAATTATTGGGCCAAGCATCAGAAGCCAATCACCAAATATCACATATTCTATTTTTATGTAGTGTGAAAACGGATAGATCTGCAGAAACAGAAATTATATTCATGGCTCCACAGATCCTGGGAAGGGACTCAATGTTAGAAATGTGAACTGTGAATGACTTTCATGGATATAGAGTTTCTTGTGATGATAAATAAAAAGTTTCTAATATTAACTTGTAGTGATGGTAGAGTCATTTTGTGATTTACAATAAACATAAACACTACATTTATTTAAATGGGTGAATTGTATTATATGTGAATTATATCTCAGTGAAGCAGATTTCTAAGAAGCAAAGGCTTACCATCTGTTCAACATTGTATTGCAGAGCCTAAACAGATGTAAAAACAATGAAAGAAAGAAAAAGAGGGAAAGCAAAAGTAAAGTAAATGCTATACGGATAGGCCAGGATGATAGGCCTACACTCAGAGCACAGAGGCAGGCAGAGCTCTGTGAGTTCTATGCCAGCCTGGTCTACATAGTGAATTCTAGGACATCCATAGCTACATAGTAAGATCCAGTCTCAAAAACAACAACAACAACAGCAAAGATACAGGAATAGAAAATATAACTGAAAAAGACCATTGAAATTGACAATATTAATATTACATGATTGCCTAAAGGAAACTAGCTTATTTGAATTAACAATAAAGTTAAATAATGTTGTTAAATACAGAAATCAATGTTTTAAAATTCAATTTAATTTCTATACATGATTGATGGCACTTGGAAAGCAGAATGTTTTTTAAAGGTATTAATTGATAATCCAAATCAATTAATAAACCAGAGACAGAGACGACTATAAATAAGTCCAACAAGAGAAACGCAAAATAGTCGTGAAAAAAACCTGTAAGACCATTTTGAAACATTGAAGATAATCTAAACACGGAGAGATTTACTAAGTTCATGGATTAGAGAACTTAATTTTGCAAATGGTACCAGAGCTTTCAAAATTCATGCACAGATATAATTCCATATAATTTAATGTCTGTATCTATTTGTGGAATTTGATAGATTATTCTAAGATATCTGTAGAAAAGCAAATAATGTCAACAGGCTAGTCAAGGGCTAGGGAGGGTGCTCGGTCAGTAAAGTGCTTGGAGACCTGAGTTCTATACTCAGAACTTACACAAAAGTTGGGTATGATGCACTCTTGGAACCCCTGCCCTGGGCAATGGAGACAGTAAGATCCTTGGGCCCTCCTGGACAGCCTAGCCTAGTTGAAGGTTGCTGGCCAGTAAGAGGCCATGTTTTTAAAAGATGAATTATGCCTAAGGAATGACGTCTGAGGTTGCCCTCTGACTTCCAAGTGCTCACACAGAAAGAGAGGGGAGGAGAATGCGTAAGATATTCCACAGGAACCAAGTAGGCAACTTGGTGTAGCGTATGTATATATGTATGTGTGTATGTATGTATGTATGTATGTATGTATGTATGTATGTATGTGTGTGTGTATGCATGTATGTATGTGTGTATGTATGTATGTGTGTATGTATGTATGTATGTATGTATGTATGTATGTTCAGGGTCCAGAGCTAAGTCCCTAGTACCTCAAGAGAAGGAAATAATTTAATGACTAGTAATTAATTTTCATGCAAAGTAGATCTAGGATATACAAGGCATAAAGATTTTATAATTTTTTTCCATAGTTATACAGAAACCACAGCAATACAAACACAAAACACTAATGTCCGTGCACATTAGTGTTGCTGAAGTAAAGAGGTTTAAGTCTTGTTGGCTCTGTTTGCTCATTTGTATCACAGCAGTGGAATACTGACAACAGAACTTTAAAAAGGAGAAAATTTGTTTTGGATCCTAGTCTAAGAAGGCTTAATCCATGACTCTGTGGCCCAGTATACTTGCACAGAATATCTTGGAGGTAGGAGTGTGTGGTGCAGAGAGCTCTGCCCTTTGTGGTGGGTATGAAACAGAATGCACAGTGATGGACCAAGAACAAGGGGGCCCAATCTCCAGATCTCCAAGGACACATGCCAATGATATGCTTCCTCCATCTAGACCCCACCTCCTAAGGTTTCCAGAGCTTCCCAAGATAACACCAGTAGCTAAGGACCCAGGTTCTATCAACATGAGAATTATTTCATGTTGAAACTTCAAGAAGCACCGCCATAAATCCACATAGAGTTGCATGGTGGTGTTGAAAAAAAGAAAAATACTAATAGAGTCAGTGTAAGGGCCCCAGACAGACCTGCCCATAGGTGCAGATACTTGACCGGAGATTAAAATGGAATTGCAGATCAGATGAAAAGGGATAAGCTTCACAATAGTAGAATAATTAATATTACATTGCAGATTCCTGCATAACATAATCCAAAATCAATTCCAAGTTAATTAAAAATTGTTAACATGGAAAGCCAACCTATAAAATGTATAAAAGAAAAGTTGTTTTATTTTTTTTACTATGGAGATTTCTTTATTGTTTCAAGTCAGGGAAGAGTTGTTAATATAAAAAAATGGAAAAACTATGGAAGAAAACATGTTAAATTGGACTGCATTAAATTAAAAACTAGCTTGCATCCAGAAAATATAAAAAGATAATGAGACAAAATACAAATTGAGAGACTATATTTTAAAATACACTTAATTGCCAAAGGATTAAAACCTAGAATATATAATATTTCATCATTATGAGGTGCAAATTTCTTTTCTGTCTTAGCATCCGTTCAATGAGTACATCTTACAACTCACTGTGTGTATTTCTGTATTTGTTACTATATTTCTTTCATAGTAATAAATAAAAGAGTAGCACCTCTTATAATATGAGAATCTCAGAAATTCCATGAAACATACCATAGAGAACTAGAGATCAACATGCAAAAGAGGCAAACAAAACTCAATCAAAAATGGGCAGGATATTTGAACAGGCACTTCACAGAAAAGAGCACTTGAATAGCCTATAAATATGTGCAGAAAAGGCTCAGCCTCATTAGTAATCAGAAAGATGCAAATTAAAACTATAATGAAAAACCGCTTCACACTTGCCAGCTTGGTAGAAATTAGAGGTTTGACAACACAAAGTGATAGAACGTTGAACTAAAATGCTTAAATTTGCTTTTGGGAGTGTAAATTCGTACAATTACTACGGAGAGCATTCGGGCTTTATCTAGTCTTGGAGGCACATAACCTATGACTCAGCAGCTCCAATCCTGGATCCAGAGTGGGATATTGTACATGGGAGAAATAACCAACCTACAGCTGTACTTCTGACAACAATAGCCCTCATGAGCAGAATACTAGACGAAAGCACGATTCTGAATACTGGGACCCACCTAGAAACAATCACAAATATGTGAACTTAAACAAAATATTGTTCAGACTTTAAATATACACTTTGAAGCCAGCAAAATGAAAGATAATTATGACAAAAAATCGCAATAAAGTTTTGAGGAAAATGGCCTAGAAAGAACCACCTATGTATCTGAGAAGCCATTAAAATGCCCTATTTTTAGAACAAGGTTGGAGACAGACACAGAATTGTGGTACTGTTATCTACTTTTACTCTACCCATAGTTTGAAAATATTATTTTAGTATTGACTCAGTATTCCATTTCTTACATTAAAAAAAATTGAAAGTCTGCATAGCCAACCTGTTTCTTTACCCCATATATTATACACACTTGTAGTGATCAATCATGAGTACATTTTTACTTTCTAATGTCCCTAAAAGTGACAGCATCACCACAGAAATGATTGAGGTCAGTGTGTTCTTTCTAGAAAACAGAAAGATCTCTATACATAGTGGAAATACTTTGTTCAATATAAGATATATTTTAAGTAGTTTTGTACTGAATAAAGTAAGATGTTTATTTAGAAAATTCACTGAAGTGGGAAGATGTGAATATTCATGATGACAGATGAAGTGTTATAGTGCATCATATTTAAATAAATTCATTATGAATAGAGGTTTCTATTTTTTCTTTGCACATCCAATAGAACAAAACCCCACTAATCTCAATTTCTCAATTCTGCTCATTCACTCCTCCCAGTCCTTCATCTAAAAGTCAACCTTCAACCAACATAGCCAGAAAGAAATTTTCCACAAAACTAAACTCATAGAACATCTATTTTAAATAAATAAATAAATAAATAATGAATAAATATCCTGGTTAGTTTTTCTTCTCAACTTGACACAATTTACAGTCACCTGGGAAGAGGGACCCTCAATGGAAGAATTGTCCAGATCAGACTGGACTGCTACCATGCCTGTAACAGGGTTGTCTTGACTGATGTGAGAGGAGAATCTAGCCCACAGTAGATAATGTCATCCCTACACCATCAGGCCTAAGCTGTAGAAGAAAACTAGTTGTGCCACCAGAGAGCAAAGTCAGTGAGCAGTATATACTCCCACAGTGTCTAGTCTGCTTCCCTGTTTTGAGTTCCCACCCTGATTTCCCTCAGTGATGGACTGTGAGCTGGAAGTATGAGCTGAAATAAACCCTTTCTTTGCCCCAAAATTATTTTTATTTATGGTATTTAAGACAGCAACAGAAAAACCAAACTAGAACAGCTAATAAATAAGTAAATAAATCTATGTGTGTATGTATGTTTGTTGGGTCATTTTGTTTTGTCTTGTTTTAAGGTTAGATTGTTTTTTGTTGATTTTTGGTGGTGGTGGTGGTGGTGGTGGTGGTGGTGGTGGTGGTGGTGGTGGTGGTGGTTGTGATTTACCATGCTGGAGGTCAAACCCAGGAATTCATGCTTGCCAGGAAAGCTTTCAACCTCTGAGCTTCATCTGCACCTGTGAAGGAGGGTTTTAATGGTTTAACTGAACACCTACAAAATGCTGTGGATGAGACAAAAGCAAAACCAGATAAGATCCTACACTGAGGATATTTACTGTCTAAAGAGTATACAGTCACTAATCAAAACAATCACTCAGATCAAAATCCAAATTTTAGCTGCCATGAGTGCTACATAATGCAGTAAACATTTAAAATAAAGAGAACAGTACTGGTGAAAGCCAGCTGAGGTGGACCATGAAGAAAGAGTAGGCATGAGCTGGGCTTGCATGCTGTGGTAAGGGAGTAACGAGGGGCAAAGGAAAAAAAAATTCCAGGCAGAGGGACAGATAGTGCAGAACACAGCAGGAGATACTGCATATAATTTACAATCAGTACTCACAACAAGGGGGAAGGAACACAAAGTAATAATTATATGTATGACGTGGCTTGCTCAGGTGTAAACATTGTGTGAACATTTTGAATAAATATCACCTGTTTCTTATCCAGACTTAAGTATTCATAGCTAATCTTTGTGTGTGATTGATAGTAGTTGTACTACCCACTTTTTTTTATTCCAATTCAGGTTATACTTGGGAACATATGAATATTTGCATAATGAACTCAAGAGTATAATGTAAAGACAAGGAGGAAGGAAATTGATGGATTCAAACAATTATATTACCATATTTTACATCTGAAAGTAAGCTCATTCAAGCATATAAAGCCTAAACTCATTTGTTCAACACCCCATGGAAAAGCAGTCATTCATTCATTCATCAAATAGTTAATGAACATTCATCAAGTACATGCCAGATGGAGGGATACAGTGTTCTCATCAAAGAGCATGACACTTCCTAGAGAATCACGACAAAGGCAAAATTACATGGAAGACTGAGAAAGGGGGACATGTCTAGTTGGAGTTTGATACAGCCTTTCAGATGAGATTGGATTCATTCAAGGTGGTATGGCCAAAGATTGATGGATTCTTTGAATGAAAGGACCATAGAGGATAATGGGGGAAAGATGATCAAAATATATCTTATTCATATATGAACATATCATACAGATATTCATTACCATCTTATTAATATATGCAAATAAAAGACTTCTTAAATGTGAAATTATCCAGTATGTGTTAAGGACAAACACACAGAAAAAGAAAATCAGTTGGAAACTGAGGGAAACCAACAGCTATTGAAAAGAATGTAACCATGGAACTCCGTTGACGCTATAAGAAAGTCACTGCACACAGTCAGTCATTCTAGAAGTCATTCTAGAAATTTCTCCTGGGAGGAATTTATTCTACAAAGCGGTATTTAGAAAGCCCTAATAATGTAGTCATGTTGTTTCCATATCTGAGAAACATTTTTTAAAGGACAGAGAGAGAAGGTTAAGGAGTGAATTGTAAAGTAAGTGACCATAATACATAAGAATAATTAATGCCTCACACTAATAAGCCAAAGAACAGCAAAAGCTGTGAGGAAAGAGCTATAACAGATCAACGTGGCTGTTCCTGAGAGATAGGCAGATGAGAGTAGGGCAGCTTCTGCTGCCTTCCACAGCGAGCCTTAAGCAGCCTGACACTTTTCATTATATTCACATACTATTTTGATCATCTTTAAGAGATGCTGACCTTAATAATGTTTCATTTTGTTATTTGAAAGTTTAATACACGCATATAATGTGTTTTGATCAAATTCACCCTTAACAGATGCTGTTTTTAAGAAACTATTACAATACAAAGACCTATGTAATCATTTAGGTTATGTATAAATAAATGAGTGGCCTTGTCTCCAGAGAGACACAGTGAAAACTGCTCATAGGCTCAGCTGAAGTCTGCCTGCTGTCACCATGTGGCCATTTCCACTTTCACTGAATCATGTTAGTTAGCTTTCTAGTGCTGTGGCAAAACACCTTTGATAATGACATCTTAAAGAAGGATGCTGGATAGTGACTCACAGTTTTGAGGACTTCAGCTTATGACTAACTAATCCCTTGTTGGTTTGGGGCTTATTCAAGGCACATGGTGATCACATCATAGCAGCCTAGAAGAAAAAGAAAGAGAATGAGACTGGAATTCCACAGTCCTCTTCTAGGACAAGTATATAATACCCTACCACTGTCTTTTTACAGGATCTACCACCTCCTGCTAAGCACTATGGGCTGGGGACAAAGCCTCTCACAAACAGGCTTTTAGGGGATTTCCAAACCCAAATTATAGGCAGCCTTGTTGTTATACTTGGTAGGGTCTCCACAGATCAGCTCTTAGGTCAGCTAACCAATGGAATTGCTGTATCCTGCTGTGCACGTTTCCATTTTTCTCTTTCCTCATCTTCTCCTGAGAAATCCTCAAATAACACAGTTCTACTTCCACATCTACAGAGTCATAAACTCTCTACTAAAACAACACAAGTGCTTCAAAAATAAAAAATAAAATAAAGGAGTCCCTGAACACGTTCAGTTGTCCTAAAAACTTCTCTAGGGAGAGATTTATTCTACAGATGTTTTCTTCTGCATGGAAAAAGGGCACAACAATTAGCTTATTCTCTAAATGTTGGGTATCATGCCTATAAAGTCAGCATTCACGGAGTGAAGATGGCAAGGTCGAACATCAAGAGCAATCCAGACTATATAGTGTGATTTAAGCCAGTCCGAGCTTCATGGTGAGATCCCCTTTCATGCAGAAAAAGAAGGAAAGGAAAGAAGGAAAGAAGGAAGGATAGAAGGAAGGAAGGAAGGAAGGAAGGAAGGAAGGAAGGAAGGAAGGAAGGAAGGAAGAAACAAAGAAAAAAAATGCTGACAATCAATTCATCCCTGCTTTAGAGAGCCATACAGTCACTCACCTGTCTTGGGGAAAAAATGAACATTTAGAGTGAATCTCTCTCCTGGATTCAATATATGAAATAACCATTTAGCTTTGGGTGATTCTGAAGTATCTATCACCCAACTTACCTTCTCTTGTCTGTTCTGCTTCCTCCAAGCCGAGAAGGATTAATGGAAAGCTATTGATATTGTTGAGTGAAATGCTGAAAAGGTCACTGAGAGTCAAAGAGACCCAGCTATCAAGGGGCAGGAAGTAGCCAGGCTTCCAACTCCATCAAGGCTTTATCCTCAGAGAAACTGGTGTATACTGACAAGGAGTCCTGCCATTCTACTATGAGAGAAAGATGGTGGCTCCCCTCTTCTTGACGCCAAAGCTTCTGAGGTCAGAGCTTGTATAGCTTTATTTCTTGTTCTCCATAGCTTTTAAATGAGTGACCAAGCTGTTGTTGCTGCTTAACTCAACACACTCAGGTTTCTGAGTGTGGAAAGGGCAACCAGAAAGATCCAGATATGACCCAGACTCCATTTAACAGTGACAGAGATTCAGAATGGCAAGTTCTGGAGAAGAAAGGAAGGAAGCTTGACCTACTTTCTCCATGGAGAGCCATTTGCCACTTGTAGTCAAGACTTCTATCAGTACTATCATGGTGAGAGGCTAGAGACATGGCAATACTCAGAGAGTGATGCTATTAAAGTATATGTGTAGGAAAGTAATTAAGGAAACAATATACTTAATGAAGCATGTGGATATATCTAAGTCCTAGTTCAGCTCAGAGCCTTCTGCAGAGGGATGGTCTTCAGATTGGTGGACCTCCTGACCATTCATCGTCCTTATTAAAGGCAGGCTGTCAGGTAGCCTGGGCTAGCTTCAAAACATGCTGTATTTCTGAAAATAAACTTGAATCTGCCTCTGCCTCCATGGGTTGAGCTAACAGGCATGTGCCATCTCACATGGTTTATGTGATGCTGAGAATCAAACCCAGGGATTTGTGCATAACAAACAAGCATTCTACCAAATGAGCTGCATCCCTGCACCCATCATTTATTCAGGGAGCTAAGACATGATAATCAAGAGGGTCTGGACACTCCTTATGCAACAAAAACCACTTTCGAAGGTGTTGAGGTTCCCTGGCTTTCTTAAAAAGCCAACCAAAATCTCTTTACACTCTCTCATTCAATCAGCCCACGGGATGGCTCCCACAGGTGTGTGTCTCCTTGGTGAACACTTTGTTCTTGCCCTTCTGAAGAAAAAAAACACCTCCTTCCAGGAAAACCTAAGCTGTACCCCACAGGTTAGAGATAAGCACCTGGGGTACATCATCCATAGCATCCCACACTTCCTGATTAGAAGCACTACAGTGTCTTCCCGTCTCTCCGCCATGCCAGAGGGCAGATAGTGTATATCCCATAAAGAGCCTATCCCATGCAGCCATATAATACACTTCTGTGAAATGAATGTACTGCAGAATGATACTACACCACCGGACTCTAAGAGAATATAAATATGGAGAGGTCCCATATTCTCAAGTCCAACAAGCTAGAATGAAAAGTAGCAAGCAATTAGAATTAATTTATGATAGGCATACTTTTAATCACATTGTGTTAATTAACTACTCTATTTAGTTCTCATTCTTACATCATAAGGCAGACACATTTAATATCTGTATATTGAAAATAAAAATTAAAAAAAAAAACTGAGGCACAGCATACCTTACCCACCACAGCCAGAAAGTGTCCGAAGCAAGATAAACACACAGGCTTTTGGAGTTCCTGAACCCAGGTCTATAACAATCAGGCCACTTTGCCTTTCTACTGCGATCATCCACCAGATGAGGACTGTACACCATACAAGATACCACCACACACCTTTGCGGGGTACACGGTGCACCAGGAGTAAGGGGAGCAAGATGAATCACAGCTGAGGACACGATTGAGGTCAGATTGTTCTCTCCTCTGTCCTCTCCCTCTCCCAGTCTCATAGGCTCCCCAAGCAACCAACTTTGGAACCAAGTTCAAAACTTCAGAACCAACTGACATCAAATCAAATTCAGTGCCCAACATTTATATGGAAAACTGAGGACTTGGTTCTAATAAATTTCAACACTGGGCCACAAATTATGCTGTGAGTGGAGCTGGTAAAATCCTTTACCTCCCAGATGAGAAAGAATAAACTTGCTAAATATTATATATGGCACAATCTGACATAAAATATTTTTTAAAAGAAAGGACTCTTGTCCTGACTCCTATATTTATGGGCTTAAAAACTGAAAAGGTTTAAGATGAGGGGCTTTTTTTTTTCTGTTTTCTTTTTATGTTTGGCTTTTCTTCTCTTTTACTGCTTTGAAAATAAAGTGGCAATTCACAGCCGTAATGTAAAATTCTACAGTTTTCTGTCTGGAGAAAAAGGAACAAGGCACCCTTCATAGTTGATATTCATGGGTTCCTGGAGGTCGGCAGCCTGAACTTGTGGCCTGTGGTGGTCAATGGGAAAGGCCAAACCCATCCCTTTCTCATTCTTGATCTTGTTCAGAAGGGTCCCCCGCCATCTTCAAAGGACAATGGAAACATTCCTGGGCATCTGGTCTCCTTAACCCCATCCTACTAACAGCTCATTCCGTCTTTGAGGAGGTCAAGATTTAATGTTGTAATAACGATCATTGTCATACTTCTTGGCAGCAGGAATGGCTGAGAACAACTGAGGAAAAGAAATTCTCCAGGACTGTAAAGGAGGCAGGCAGAATGCCATCAGTCATTGTGTTTTGGGTGGTTACCAGAAGTCTCTACGAGAAATCACTTAAAGTCATCTTTATAAAATAGAAATTTCTAACTAAGATTTTTAGACTTCACTACTTCAAACATGTGCTTTTCCTTCCTTCTGAATGTAAGCTTCAGAAAGGTTCAGAATGGTATCCATTTTCTTCACCACACAGACAAGAGGGTGACAAGAGGGTCCCTTCATGATGGGTCACTCGGGTGGTAGAATTACTTAAGTGTCATGGTACAGAAGAAAACTGTGATGAGTTCAAAGCAGAGACAACATGGCAACTTCCTGCCGGGCTCTGGAGGCAAATCAGTTGGTAAAGTCTTGCTACACAGGCACTGAGGACCTGAATCCCAGAACCCACATAAAACAAAACAAAACAAAAACAGATGTGAGGACAGTGCTTTTGTAATCCCAGGGTTGAGGAGGCTGAGACAGGTAGATCGTGTAATTTGCTGGCTAGCCTACCTAGGAAACTCCTTTAGACTCCATTCAAAGAATCTGTCAGGCAGAGACCACCATAACACAAAGTCCACAATTATCCTTTAAGCAACTGCTAAGCATCCTTCTATTGGCCACTGAGTGAATTGTCTCTTTCCTCTCATCAGCTGATTCCTAGAAGAGAAACTTTTTCCTCAGCGCCTTCATCATCACTCCACCACCATTATTATCACGACTACTGTTTCGAGAGCTGTGCTAACGGGCATTATTCCCAGCATGCATTTCTTAACTTGCTTCACAACAGTGCTCTGAGGCAGGCAATATCTTCCCATTAAAACCAAACCACTGAGAAGTTAGTAAAGAACTCGATGTTATGAGGAGCACAACCAGGATCCAAATCCAAGACACCTTAAAGACCCTCAGACAGATATAAGTAGTGTCTGACTCCTCAGGTTTTGTGGGTTTAAAGTGACAAATCAGAATACATGCGAGGTTGGAGCTGATCTTAGCTTTTTCCCATCACAGAGGAAGAATCTAACTAAATTGGAAAATCACCAATTCCCAAACCTAGAAGCTGCCTTAGGATGACTTCTCAAGCCTTTGCACGCAATAATCATCTGGAAGCCTTGTTCAAATGCAGAGTCTGATTGAGCAGGTCTGAGTGGAACAGAGTCTGCATCTCATCTGCCTCCTGAGTAATATAAGTGTTGCTGGTACAGAAACCACATTCGAGGGGCAAAACCCTAGATGAGATCGATTCTAACCTTTTGCCCCAGCATATAATCTACCCAGACTTCCTGTAGTGATTTGAATAGGTTTGCCTCCCACAGATTCATGTGTTTGAATGCTTGGCCCATGGGGAGTGGCACTATTAGGAGGTGTGCTGTGGCCTTGTTGGAGTGGGTGTGGCCTTGGAGAAAGAGTGTCACTGTGTAGGTGGGCTTTGAGGCCTCATATACATGCTCACACTCTGCCCAGTGGCACCTAGTGTCCTCCTGGCTGCCTGTGGAAGATAGTCTCCTCCTGGCTGCTTTCAGATCAAATGGAGAGCTCTTGGCTCCTCCAGCACCATGTCTGCCTGCATGGTGCTTTCCACCATGATGATAATAGGCTGAACTTCTGAAACTGTAAGCCAGCCCCAATTAATTTTTTTTCCTTTATAAGAATTGTCTTGGTCATAGTGTCTCTTCACACCAATAAAACCCTAACTAAGACACTTCCCAAAGTCTGAAAAGCCCTAAGGAAAGGACCTAAAGCTGATAAATCATAATCTAGAAATCTGGGACCTCAGCTTCTTAAATCAAATGCATTCCTACCCAAAAAGTACAGTAAATGCAGAATTTTGTACTGTAAGTTTCCCGTGAACAAGAGTTTGCCTATATACACCCCAGCTGATGTTCAAGCAATATCAAAATAAAGCTAGAAAGAGCCCCCCATAATGCATTTAATCATAGACAAACACACTGATCTTAACTTGTGTTGTGACACATGAAGGTTTAATTATTTACCAGTTCTTAATGCCTGATTCATAATTAATAGGAGAATACACTTCTCTCCCTAGCTGCTCCTTGATTGCTGCCACAGCTATGGGATTAGCATATCAAGATCAAATTCATCTTTTCTTAGGAAACCTATGAATATGTATCCAGCTCGTTGAAGGAAGAGTTTAGAACGCAATTTGCCAAAGCATTAAGGAACTAATAGGAAAGGAAATTGATAATGGTCACCTTCTTAATTTGAGTTAATTTAATTAAATTTAAATTAAAAATTAATATAACCAGAAAGTATAAGTGGGTCTTTCTCACATTGACAAAATAGCAAAACCATGTGTGTGTTTTAAAATGTCCCTTGTGAAATTATTAGAAGTAATGCTAGTTTTGTCCATAATATCCTGTGTTAAAATATACAATTTGTTCCTGAAAATTCACCTTCTAAAAATCCAGAATAGCAAGAGCTCTCATGAAAACGCCTCCCTTAGGGCTGGGGAGATGGCTCAGTTGGCAAAATGCCTTGCTGTGTAAGCATGAAGACCTAAGCTCAGACCCCAGCATTCTTGCAATAAACCTGTGATCCCAAAGCTGGGGAGGCTTAAACAAGCAGATCCCTGGAGCATGCTGGCTACTCAGCCTAACCAAACTGATAAGTGCCAGGCCCAATGAGAGACCCTGTATCAAGGCAAATCAACCATCAATCAATCAGGTGAATATTAATAAAGAAAAATTCCTGGTGTTAATGTCAACCTCTGTCAGTCTCTGACTTCTACCCACAAATGGACATACATGAACACATACACATGCATGTAACACACACACACACACACACACACACACACATCCCTCCCATCTTGACAATAAGAATCTGTGGCCCTAATGACCTACAGCCTTGGTTTTTGAATCCTGATCTATAAGCAAACTGCTTTTATCCTCAGAACTAAATGAAGGATGAAGCAGATGTTTTAAAGTATATCTGTGGCATTCTTGCTATGATCATCTCTCTGGGAAACTTGAAGGCTGTTCTCAATAACAAGCAGAGGATTTAGAAAAACAAACAACATTAATTTGGGCTTCTAGTTTGAAGTATAAAAATGAATTTGCATTTGGAAGGTTTGAATGTGCCTTGCTTGCCTACATTTTTTTTTTTTTACTGCTCCAGTTCAAAGTCAGAATGTATAATTTTGAAAGCTTCTAAGATTTCATCTCAGTAGCATACTAATCAACACCGATACACAGATTTCCAGGGAGAAAACGCTGGCCTCCTTCCACCTGCCTTGTGGGCTTTGTGAGCATCGCTCACACCTTCATCGCCTCCCTGGGCTCTCCCTTGGCGATGCCTGGACCACCTTACCTTCAGTTTCCACTGTCCGTCATCATCTTGTCCTGACAACTCTCCTCTCTCAAGACCCACTTCACAAATCTCCTATGAAAACCCCCTTCACCCAACTGCCCACCACCAGCTCTAACAGGTGACTGGCTCTGTACCCTCCCGGCATTCAGAGAATCTCTCTTCATCCTCACACTGCTTCCTTGAGGGTCTATTGACAGCCACAGAAAGGTCTGAGCTCCTCAGGGAAAATCCCTCACTTTTCCTGGCACCTTAAAAAAAATTACTTAGTGAGTACTCATTAAGCCTAATCAATGAAAGGATGACTGAATGCATGGGTGACTAGATTGTGGGCTAATTTTTTTTTTTCATTCTCTTGAACCAAACCAGATCCACACCAGCCCTCCAATATGTTGCTCAGTGACCAGTGGTTCTGATTAAGCTATGGACCCCAGAAGGGCACAAAGTACATCTGTAGACCTGATGCCTAGCATGTTGCTTGCACTTGCAGCATGTTCAACACATATTTTCAAATGAATAATAGATACATCGGTACTAACAAACATCCCATTATTCAAACCAACACACCACAGAGAGAATCCCTGCAGCAGCTCTCTGAAGACAAGCCACAAAGAGCATGTTCCAGGTCTGGCAGGGCTTCGATCTGTGCCCTAATATGTCTCAGTCCTTGAATTTTCTTCTTCTCGAAGGGCCTTTCACTAAACAGTATCCAAAGACAGATAACACCCTGTCTCATAGTGAATTGCCTCTCCACTGGTTTCAGTTCAGATTGGTTCATTTCTAAACAAAGCTTCTCAGAGCTAAACTGCTACCCAAGAATGCCAAACCAAACAGGTTCTCTGCAAATTCCAGATGCAGCGTTAAAACAAAAACAGGGCTGGCAAGCATCTGAGCTGTAGCCACATTCTTGTTTTTTAATTAATGATGTGCACAATGCATAGCAACCTGTCACTGCCACTCACAGGCAGACTATCCCTCTAGAGGGCTTGGTGTGCAGTGAGGTAATAACTCCAGAGAGGGGTGGCCTACTTGGATCTTATTCTAACAGACAACCCTGACAGCTGTGCTCTGGGATTGATCCTTCCATCCCTACCACTCACAATTTTGATTCAGTCTTCCCATTAGATGTCCAGAGAATGCAGCAAGACTTATTCTACAAATACTAGCAACCATGCCCATGAGGACCGAGTTACCCAGCAGCTGGAAGAAGGAATCCCTACAATACACAGGACTTTGACCCTCTTATATTGTGCCATCCCAGAAGAGAACATCTTTCCTGTAAGTATTTATGCATGCCAACATCTGGAGCATGAGAATTAGAACAAACCTCTGTGACACTTCCCTCCTAAGGCTTGACTGAAATATCAGGACCTTGGCAGAGCCCTGGGGCTCAGTTCAAAGGTTTTCTTCCCTGTGAAACCTTCCATGGCCAGCCCACTTTCATCAACCTTAATACCAAGATTTCTTCTGTTCTGTGTCCTCCTGGCATTGGGCCAGGATTTTATCATAATCTCACCGTTTGTTTATGGGGTCTCTATGGGAGATTAAAGACAAACCTCACAGCAACCTAATCTGCCCTTAGGAACTATTTACACACACCCCATCATTGAGCTTCACATTTGATAATACCTCTTCCTGCCTGGGAGTCTACTCTTCCCGTGTCAGAATCAATCTGTCTTGACTTGCTCTGATAAAATAATGGGAACAATAGAAGTGTGGCTCATTCTTCACAGTACTCGACAAGGAGATTCTAGACCAAGGAAGCCATTGGGAAAAACCTTATATACAAGGCATGACTTTCTGAGCTTGCTACAGAGAGGAAAAAATGAGGGTCAATTCTCTTCCTAAACATGGCAGACATTGCTTGAAGATTACTAATTACCAGCATTATGTAGAACTTAGGAAGGAGGCAAGAAAGAAAGGAGAGACACAAGACATAGTCTACACTCACAGTAAATCCCAGCACAGATTGTAGGTACAGTAGGAGACCAGGGGAGGGAGAGGACGCATAGATAGAAAAATCGTCATGAAGCAGATGGGATTTAATGAGTCTTGAAGAATGAATAAAATTTAGGTAAATGGGTGCTAATGGGAGAAAGGAAAAGGTTCCAAACACAGCACAGCACAGCACGCACAGAGGTGGGAATGAGTCCAATGTGTGCAGAGAACAGATTTACAGGCATTGCCTGCGTTCTCACACTTCCTTAGTGGGTTTTCCAGGGTGTGGAGGGGCAGACAGGTCTCTCATTTATACCTTCATCAAATTCCAAAGAAATCCATCAAAACAAGAGTCCCAGAGAACTGCAGAGTCACTCTGATGGATTCAGTGCTGCAAAGGTCCCTGTGGCTTCAAATGGATATGCATGGCCCCCATGAGTAGCTGGCACAATTCTGAAGAAGCATCTTTATTCTGCGAGGGGCAGGAGCAAGAGCAGCCCAGTGTGGGCTTGGAGTTGGGGAGACTCATCAGCTCCACGTTTCTTTATCCAATACGGCCAGATGGCAAGATGCCAGCCCATTTACTGCCTGTCTAGGGGGATATTTATGGGCACATATTTTTCTTTTCTTTCCTGGTAGGTTTGAGGAGATGGATGAAGGGCAAGAATTCCCTTCTAATAGCAGGAACCTGTCGTGTTCCTGGGAGTGTTGTGTTCCCACTAACTCAGCAGCCATTGCCAGAGCTGTTAAGAATTCTGAACCTGGAACTGCATGTTGGAGAAGAATAAAAAGAAATCCCAGGCAGTAAAAATGAGCACCCCGAAATGAATTCTCTCACACAAACCATTTCTCCTGGTTGAACATTATCAGCCTTTGGACCTTGGCTGAAATGGAGTAGCTTCACCGTCAATTCACAAAATACAATTATCCGCTGTCTGCTTTTCTGATAGCAATTCTTTCATAGGTGAAAAATGCAACTGTTGAGTCCAGTAAGGAGGAACCTTGATGCAGAGCATCCAGCAGCAGGCAGCTCATCAAACTCCAAACCTATTTTCTCTGTGCCTGGGGGTGGGGGTGAGCTGAGACATTTGCACTTTGGAGTAAACACTAGAAAATTAAGTGTCTAAATAACCACCATCACTAAACCTGAAGACAGAAATGTCTGCCCCATCTCTAGCTTTGAGGTAGCTTTTTTTTTTTTTTTTTTTTTTTTCCATTTTCTAAAATGCTTGAATTGTCACACAGGAGTGGTCTGGCTTGGAAAGACTGACTGCCTTTTTCTCACCCATGTAATACCAAAGCTCATTCATTATCTCTCAGTCTTGGTTTATGGGGTTGTAATTCCCACCAACAAGGCTAGGAATACCAGACCCCATTCTGTCTTGAGGCAGATAGGACGAAATCCTCTCCCAGGGAGCCAAGTGCTCACTGTGTGAAGTAAATTACCTCTTCCAAAGTGCAAAATGGCTGGGATCCTACCAATTGGGCCCAGAAAAACACTCCCTCAAGGGCAATCTGCTCAACCACATGTGATAACATCAGCTATTTTTAAACTGTCCTTTCTAGCATGTCTGAGTGTGAGCCCAGGTGAGGAGAAACAGCCAAAGCGAGTCAATCAACTTCACTTTTTTCTCTGTTGTATCAGTTCCTTCCAAGTATTCTCCATTTGTCCTCTCTACAAGCAAACTGCATGCACAAATGCACATACACGCACACATGCATGCATGTATACACACACATATACACACATGCACACAGACACATATATATGTACATGCATACACATACATGCACACACACAACAAACTCGTGCACACACATACCACAAGTGCACACATGCACACATAAACATATACACACAAAATACTCACACACACATACACATGCACACACAACACACTTGTGCACACACGTATGCACATGTGCACACATACATACACATATACACACATGC
This sequence comes from Arvicanthis niloticus, assembly GCF_011762505.2. Lineage (NCBI taxonomy): Eukaryota > Metazoa > Chordata > Mammalia > Rodentia > Muridae > Arvicanthis > Arvicanthis niloticus. The sequence continues at coordinate 40,372,140 of NC_047660.1, forward strand.
ACACACACAACACAATGACACAAACAACACATTCATGCATACACATGCACACACAAAGACACACACACACACACACACACACACATCACCTTGCCCTGGATTTTGATCTCTACGCTTTCCCCATTACCCTCACTTCCCCTCCCTCATAACCCTAACCAGATTCTTCCCTGCCCCCTCATCTTCCTCTTGACTTCCATTGTCATTCCTCCTCCTCTCTGAATGTCTTCCTCCTACTTGCCTGCCCTGAAATGAGTCTTGATAGACAAAGAGGTCTGGCTTTTCTGTACTCTGTATTTAATAGGACAAAAAAAATTCTTCAGAAACAAAGCAGGATCCCTTCTTAATGCACAGTTTAAGCCTTCCAAAGTCTTGATGGAAATTTGGCACACATATGGAGTGTGAAGCTTGCATCTCTGCATTATAAATCTGACATCAACTCACAGATACAATAATGCTGGCCCTCTGTCTTTTTAAAAGGAGAGAACATGTTTGCAGTCATTATTGACATTACTGTCTAACGAGAAAAAGGAAGACTCTAATTATGACTAGACAAATCATGAGTGAGGTTCATTTCATTGCAGTCCTGGGAAAACAATACGCTGGAAAAAATAAATGAAGCCAAGGAGTGAATAAAAGAGAAATGTCTTTAATTTGCTAAGTGTCCTCAATTGCTCTTCCAATCCAGCCATCATGGATCATGAATTTCTTTTCCTCATTCATTTTCCTGCAACACTCTCTGCCCATATATATTGTTTTAAACCTTGAGTTCTGTAATCTGTCTCAGCCTTCCCTGCCGCCAGTTCAAATCTGTACTCTCAGGAGCCTTACACTATTGTCGCCTGGGTGAATTCCCATTCTCCAGGGAGGAGATCTGGAAATTTGGAAGGATTTAGAGAGAAAAGAGGCTTGTAAAAGACATAAATAATGGGTGCTTTTCAGACATCCAGAAGAGCAAAGGAAAGAAGAATAAGGTCATGTGGAAGAGACATTCAATCTGAGTCCCACCTCAACTGACCCTAACAATGCTTTTTTAGTAGATGAATCATAAGCACAGCAATATAACAAACTGCCCACACCCGAAAACCCCAAGTCTCCAACTTCCTGACAATCTGCACCTTCCTGAGCACCATCAGAATATTCTGAGGGCATTGTGCCAACTAGCACCTGCTGCTTATTTACTTGTGGATGAGCCCCAGACCTAACTGCCTGCATCATCTCTTCTGAGGCACTTTGAAAGCTTCACTGAAGAACCAAATAGCAGGTAGGATTCTCTCTTACCACTGGTTTGGTGACAAAGATGGAGGATGAATGGTCCAGTATTACTTTGGAGTCTCTGTCTCTTCCCAGTTCCTGCATGCTAACTTCCCTCTGGCTAAAAGAAGGTTTGAAGATTGATGATGGAGCTCATCAATGTGCTGTCCCAGTTGCCTGTTGCCATGGATAATTAGCTATTGCCTGTTTATTTACATAGGTTCTATTTGCCTAGGGACCAATAACCTTATTTATTCCAATAAGCGCTATACACCTGTATAAACAGGAAGAGAAAATGCATGACTTTTTTACTGGAGCAGACAGGATTTTTTATTAATAAACATACATGTGACAGTAGTAGATTATAATCAATATTGGACTTGGTGTTTTAGAACTGTCTTCAATTTGCAAAATAATAAAACCTTATTAATTTGAAGCTCTAAGGACCAGAAAAATCTCAACAGCTTAACTCACTTTAGAGCATCTCATATTTTTGCCTAATAAAGAGTGGGACATCAGGCAGCTGAGGAACGGCAGTTGCATCCAATCAAGCATGATTTTGGATAACCAATATTGATTTAATGAGGTTTTAGTCTATATCAGCATTTCAGCCACACTGTTATAGCTGAACAACCCTCCAAGGTCAAGCCCAGAGGTTTACCCCTTACCTGAGGTGAAAAATAATGAAATCTATTTTCCCCTGGGGAAAAAATACCTATAAATCACATTTTCCACACCTCATGTGACTGCCTTAAACAGCCCAAATCTGCAGCACATCTACCTGTCACTCCTTCAGCTGCCTCAAGGAGACTCCACCAGGCTCTAGGGAAGGAAGCAGCAGGAAGAAAATGACAACTTGGGCATCAGACTGACAGTCTGTACATGGGCCATGCTGCAGAGCGGCTTGGAGTTTAGGGAAAGACTCTCTCAGTATTTCAGGGTGTTGCTTTTTTTCCCCCTAAAGAAAAATGAGCCTGAACCGTGAGAGTCAGTCAGCCTAAAATTGGGAGCACACTCAGAATACAAAGATCGTGGTTACAGGAGTGTGAAGACTGTTCTTTCTTTTCCTGGAATCACAACTGTGGGCTATAACCCCACCATTTTGAATTTCTCTGTGTACCCCTCTATTGCAATTAATGCAGACATGTAACATGATGCCGGTTGGTAGTCTTATCACACAGACTCTAAACCATCCACAGAACTCAGGTCCTTATTAGAACTGAGTTCACAGATCTCCCTATGGAATGTAGGATGTTGCTGAAACCTGATATGCAATTAAGTCTCTGTGCCCTAAGAAAGAAGGAGATTCTGTGCTTCTGTCAAGCCTCCTCCACAATGGATTGAGACACTGAGAGGCATATAGGGAATAAGTGTCTTGCCCAGGGAAAAGCAGATGAGCAGAGTTAGTGCTTTGTGATATCGTAGGATTTGCATGTTTGGGGACTTCAATATGAAAAGCTTTGACAGACATGCAATATCCAATGGCCACTAGAGGGAGCCGCGGGGATGATGTCAAGAGCTACCCTACGTAGGTGATACTGGGAGCTGTTAAATTGGGTTTGGGCAAAATTGACACATATAGCCGTATGTGCCTTTTTAATTGTCCTAAATTATCTACTTTTCTAGCACAACTTATATATCTGGGAAGCATCATGGAAGACAGTCACTTCTGGAACCTTGGGCCCTGGGATATCTCTGGCACACTGTCAGTCATCCTAAGGCAATCTCTTTTCTTGATACTCCTTTGCTAGTCCCTCCAGCAAAGCCTTAATCCCATTTAGCTCATTTCCATGCACCATCCTTGTATGCACTGAGCGTCTACTATGGGCCAGAGATAGATCACACAGTGGGAGAAGGCACAGGTCCCAATCTCAAGGATATTACTACCCAGTGCTCCTTCTGCACTCTTTCACTCAGTGGGGACAGGGAAGCAACATTTGGGAAGCTATTTGGGAAACAGGTTGTTCATGATAAGGGGTCTAGAATGAAAGATTTGAAGCCCAAAGTCTCCATCCAACTTTGAGTTTCCAGCCGATCTGGAGGCTTTAAAAAGTCTTTATTAGCAGTGCAATAAAAATGTCAAGATGATATTTTTACCTAACAGATCTCCAAGGTTGTTCTTAAAGACAGTACTTGGTCTTGGCAAAGGCTCACTTGAAATTAACAATATTATCCCTTGCTGACAGGAAGGTAATTTGGCAAAAATCACTGAGGTTATTTGGCATACATATCAAACGCATGAAAAATGATGTATCACCTTTGACCCAATAATGGTTCTAACCCAAGCATGAAGTGATAGAAGCCCAATCTAATTTGATGATGGGGAGATAAAGAAGACAGCTCCAAGACATGTTCGTTCCAGGCAGGTGGACATTTGTGCTACTGTCAATCGACATAGAAGCCATTACCAGCAACACTGGTGGGGTGGGAAGGAAGAGAAAGAGTTGAATATGGTCCTGTGGGCTCTTGGCTGAGCAACTAGGTCTATGCAGATGCTTTTAAATTAAAGCAGTTAGAGAAGAAAGAGGGATAAATTGCAAGAGGGCAATTAAAGTTAACTGTTGGACATTAGGGACTATGAAACGCTGGGGAAAATGTCTGTAGGACACTAATGAAAAAGCCTAACTAGATATGAAGACGGTTGGAAATGGAATTTGGGAAATACTTGTGATGTTTCTTAAGGAAGCTGAGTTTTCATGGTAGAAGCCATGTTATAAAACCTAAATAATGAAGGCAAGTAAGAAAGTTGGAATAGCAGTTAGAGCAGGTACTGGCTTGAAGGAGACTAGAGTCAAGGGAATGATTCATGTCTGTTCAGGTTTTGGAGCAGAAGTGATCAGAGCAGATTTTCAATCTGAATGAAAGTACCCAATAAAAAATGAGAAAGAGAAGGGGAAACGAGAGAGAGAGAGAGAGAAAAAGAGAGAGAGAGAGAGAGAGAGAGAGAAAGAGAGAGAGAGAGAGAGAGAGAGAATGTTCAGGTACATTTGAGCCTCAGGTAAACTGAGTTAGTGCTCTAGCCTAAGTATGCCCTCATGAGAACCTGGGACATGCCTACACTACTGCTTGCTTGCTGTTTATCTGATTTTCTAAGTTCACTAAATGTCCTGTGTTTTTCAAGCAGGGTGTTGAGAGGACAAAGGAACAAGGAAAGAGGAAAGCCTGCAGGAAGGATGCGGAGTTACCTCTGCTGTGAGAAAAGGGAGAAGAAACAAAAGAATGGGGAAGAGAATGCTAACATGAGGAGCTCTGAGGCTGGGTCGTCTCCTGCCTTAATCATGGAGGCCAAGTCATACAGAAAGTAGGTATGTCGATGCACAACATGGGGATCTATCAAAAGCAGGTAGACTTTTGCAATATCAGTGGATACAAGGGAGGTAGACAGGGAAACTGACCAGGAGGCTGCCAGTGAGCACTGATGGTAACCAGCTCTGCAAAACATCTACCTGTACCAGATAGGACTAGAGAGACTTAGAGAATCCAGGCTTCAGACTGGCATTTTATACTTAACAGGTCATGGGAAGATAAGAGTGTGTGTGTGGGGGGGGGTGTAACATGCACAAAAGGGGAAGGAGTGGGAGGGAGAAGACAAACTGAGTGGAATGATTTCTCTAAAAACAAACTTGGAGAAGTGATTTTTTTTAAGGAGGTAAACGAGAGAGCGAGAGCGCTTCACAGTGATTCCCTAGTGTCTGACATAAACAAATGAGAAAGCAAAGAAAGGTGACAAAAGAAGACAATAGGAGGCTGAAGCTGAAAAGAAGGGACCCTGAGAACCACAGGGGACACAGAGACAGCACGAGTCCCTGTTACCTAGCTATTCTTTGAGCATCTCAGTACAAGCATTTCACATTCAATCTGAACTCTACAACAATGCTTCAGGAAGGATGTTATTATCCCTGTGTGACAGGATAATATTTGGAATTATTCATTGATTTTCTGTTTTGTACTGGGTAGCTTGCTTTTTTTTCACTTAGTCACCACTCCCAATTCAAGCAGCTAGACAAGTCAATACTCATCACGTTAGGGGGCAGATGAAACAGGCAGAAAGTAGAGGAAAAAAAATAGAGGTGAGGCTCCACTATTCTATCCCAAAATTTTGATGTTCTTATAAAACTCAAAAAGACCTTGGGCAGAGGTTAAATGTTTGTGTGAAATTCAAGAGCACACGTTTCCCTGGAGACTGGAACAAATTATGTCTGGTTGGGGAGAGGGAAGATACAGGGAGGAATGACACAATAGATTCTGCTGGACCCCGGGGGAGGACATCATATGCCTATTGACAAGCAGAGCCCAAGGAACCACGAGGCTTCAAGAGAGAAACGGACAATGAGTCCAGACAATGGTACCCCAGCAACAGGAAAGAATTTCATGCCCCAGTGTCACCAGAAAACAACAAACGTATTGCAGAAGCTTCACAAAAGAATGAGAAGAGAACCAGGGAACATGACAGAACTATGTGTCCAGGAGCAAGGAAGTACATTAGAGGTACCAGATGGATCCAAGGATGCTGTGTTAGATTTGTGTAGACAGGTGGCAGGGAGATCTGCTTTCCAGTACTTTGACACTGGCAATGGCAAGCAGAGGTGAGAGGCTCTCTAGTTTTCTACAAAATGCTGACATCTCAATAAAACAGTGTTATAAAACATAGAAAGTCCAGTTGCCAGAAATGCTTAAAAGTTATATATTTGTTCAAAATAATTATAAACTGGCAGGGGGTTTAGGAGGTAGTTCAGCTGGTAACATGCTCCCCAGAACTCGTGTTTACCTAATAGATTGTGGGAAAGAAGTATTTATTGTCACAGAGAAGCCTACAAGGCTCCAATCAACAGTTCCAAACCCCAGGTCACACAGATGATCCTGGTTAAACTCAGTGGGTCCCATAATAAAACAAAAATACAAGAATATTGTAAGGAGCTTAAAGGGAAGTGGAGGGAGGGGTAGACTGGAAGGTAGATAAGAGGCAGGAATAGAATGGGGTAAGAGTAACCAGGATATGTTATATACTTGTATGAAATTGTCTAAGAAAACACTTAATAAAAATTGTAATTAAGGATCTAGAGGACAGCTCAAAGCTTAAGAACACTTGCTGCTCATGCAGAGGACCTGGATTCTGTCCCCAGTACCCTCATAATGGCTCAAAACCATCTATAACTTCAGTTCTAAGAAAACCAATGCTCTCTTCTGTTTTCCTCAAGTATCTGGCATGTACCGGTATACATACATATAAGCAAGCAAACACATACATTATATTTAAAAACAACTAAATTTTCTTTATTATACTCAAAAAATAAAGCTAGGTGGCCAGACAGCTATCTCAATAATAATTAGTGCAGAAGATTCCTGGGGCCCCAACCTAACCTGCTTCATGAATTTTATATCAATGAGAGTTCCTGTCTTGAGCCTTACCAACCTAAGATAGAAGTGCATTGCTTTTGATAATGCAAATACCATGACAGGTAAGGAAGAAATTCTTGATAGAATGACCTAAGGCTCAGTCTTATTTATGAAATAGGAGAGAGGCAAAGAGCTTTTGGGATTGCTTGGCAAGAATCTGACATGGGCCAAGGACAAGGAAATGGGCTGCTTGGCAGGAATCTGACATTGGACAAGGACAAGAAAGTGGGCTTCCAGCAGAAATCTGACATTAGGCTAGAACAAAGAAGTAATTTCAGGCAGGAATCTAAATATTAGGCTAGAACAAAGAAGTAGGCTTCAGACATGAAAATGATTTTGGGCTAGGACAGGGAAGTAGGCTCAGGTATTTTGGTCATCCTGATAAACCCTTAGAAACTGTGATCATGGGAATGTTCATGGAACTTTGTGTATTGCCTTGCTTGTTCTTTGACTATTTATATTTAGTGTCTTGCTTGTTCCTTGACTATTTAGATCTATTGTATTGCTAATTCCTCAACCTAGAACTGACCTTAATACTTGCATGTAGTTAAAATGGTATAAAAGCAAAAAGGAGGAGGGGGGATGGAATAGGGATTTTCTAAGGAAGGGAAATGGGGAAAGAGGATGGCATGTGAAATGTAAACAAATAAAATATGAGAGAGAGAGAGACAGAGAGACAGAGAGACAGAGAGACAGAGAGACAGAGAGAGAGAGAGAAAGAGAGGTCCTGTCCCAAAAGAAAGATAAATGCTATTTGAACAACACCAGAGTGTTCTCTCTCTCTCTTTTTCTCTCTCTCTCTTTCTCTCTCTCTTTCTCTCTCTCTCCCTCTCTCTCTCACATACACACAGACACTCAATACACCAAAAAAAGTCATGAACTGAGATCAAAGCCTACTACTTACATTTTATAAGTGCAATAATTGAGTCTTGAAGCATTACTGAGTCTTAACCATGAAGATGGTGACAGAGGGCAGATTCAGGGTAGGGTCTCACTCCCAAGCCCATGACTCTCGGTCCACATGAATCTTTACTTAGTGAGAGAAGTTTCTAGCTGTCTGCCACCTGTAGCAGAGATTCTTTACGATCGGCCTCATGAAGTGATGGAGCTGTGAATACCAGCAGCCAAAAGGGTACTTTGAGTTCCCCAGAGCCGAGAAACCTTCCAAATTAGAAACTTTCTTTAACAGTCAGTTACTTGGATGTGATGTTGTCGGAATCACTAGACCAATGAAGGCAGTGAAAACCACAATTTGCATTCTGAGAGCCCAAAGCTTTGCCACCCGCAGTCACACTGAGATTTTTATGCTGCCATTAAAGTCAAGCATCAGCGATTCCTCAGGGAAGGGGAAAGCAAGAGTTCAAAGGACACATTAGCAAGTTTCTCAATTAGATGCCAAGCAGTAATACAAGTGTGTTTTAACACCCTCTTACTTAGTCATTTAATTTTTCTTGAAAAAGGAAAGCAACCCTCAGGGTGTCCAATCTAGTGCCTATCTAAAGCAGACAGAGTTAATGCCTTCTCAGAAAGGCTACCAAGCCATATATCTGGTTATGTCTATTTCTGAGCAGAAAAAAAAAAAAAAAAAGATCAATTAAGGGAAAAGAAAGTTTGTGGCGCCAAAATGAGAAGGGACTGGGATGGATGGAAGGAAGGAAGAGAAGAGAAGGAAGGAAGCAAGGAAAGAAGAAAAACGAATAGCTGTGGCCCATGCTTCTGCTGGAAACTAATGAGAGTTCTACACAAGTTGGATTCCAAAGTTGATGCCATGAGAGTTGTGTTTACTGCAGCCAAGCCAGAGTCAATGAGCGTGTTGGGGAAATATGGAATGAGAACGGAGTTGGAATTAACTAATTTATATGATTATGGAACTGATGTGTGAGCACATACTGGCCCCTGAGCTCCACGGTCATCTAGGGAGCTTATTTTGAAAACTGTCAGTCATCCGAGGGCACGTGATAGAAATTTTATCAAATTTTTGTGGACCCAGCACAGGTAACACAGAGACAGATGCTTCCAAAATGAGGCCTTATGTTCCATAGGTATACAATATGGACTGGCTGTTAAATGATTAATAGGCAGTTCCTGAAGAAGATATATAAATATAGAGATGGATAGAGATAGAGAGAGACAGATTAGATAGATAGATGGATGATAGATAGATAGATAGATAGATAGATAGATAGATAGATTGATAGATAGATAGATAGATAGATAATATGTATACATATATATTCAAAATGTATTAGAAATATTCTGCTCCAAAAATAAAGATGGTATCTACTTTGATCAAACCACAGAAAGCCAGGGAGGGCATGGTACCCAAACATAAGTTGGGGGTTCCTGACCCATCTCCATCACTGCTGGTCACCAGCACCTAGTGTATACTAAGCATGTATTATGCACTTAAATGAAGAAAGCCCATTGAGATCTGCAATCACTGGGACTGGGAACATCCTCTCTCAGGTTACAAGTTAGTGTAAAATCTCAGCACTAATAAATAGGTGGATGTATTCCTACTCATAAGAAGGCGTGAGACAATAAACATCCATTGAAAAAGACAAGATAATGAAAGGCTATGGAAGATCTGTGTCTGTCTCTAGTGGGAGATCTTGAGGAAAAGATACAATCTGGTGTGACAGCTTAAGTGTGTTCCTGTGCAGGAAGAGATGGGTCTGGGGAAGAGGGAACGGTATATAATGGCCCAAGACTTCATGGCTCTCTTGACTGTGTCATTGATAGGACACCCACACCGTCATTAGTCTATATCTCTCCCAGTTGTCCCTGTAATGAAGCAGTAAGACTAAGATCCCCTCTATAACAGCACTCCATTCAAGGCCTCAAGGACTCAAATAATTAATTGTGTCTTTCCTCATGAGTAATTTCCTCATGTGCAGGGTGATGTTTCATGTTCTGAATTTGTCCTATATAAGGACAAATAAGTCTGATTAACTCTTAAGGAACCAGATGTTCCAAACTCTTCTGTCATCCTATTCCAACACAGGCAGAGTTGGCACCTGTCTTGAAGCACTTCCTTTCCTTGTTCTAGAAAATGTGTATGTCCTAAGTCCTATGATACAGAGAATGCTGACCTGAGCCAAGCTAGTCAAGACCATACTCTCGGATAGTATGGTTTCTGGTCCTGGAAAAAAATCAAATTACATATCTAACATCTGCAGCAAATGACCCGCAAATTCCCCTAACATTTCTAATAAAAATTAGCACCAATCATGACCCAGAATGCAGCAGCCTGATACACAAGAGGTTTTTCCCCTTTCAAAGGACTTTGTGGGAATGACCTTCCAAGAATCAAGACAGAATTCCTGTGTGTCCCATTGAACTCTCTCCCAACTGCCACCTCTGCCTCCCACCTCCCACTGACTGCAGTTCCACAGTTTGCAACACCATATGGCAAAGGTTGAGGCCAGACGTATAAAAGCCTTTCAGAGCACCAAAGAATGGTTAACAAATATGTGAATGTAAACTCTAACACATTGTAAAACTGTGGCAAACCAGTCTGAAAAGGAACTTTAGTGAAAGCAGGAAATTTGCTTTTCAGCTCCACCCAGCCATTCCAGTTCATTACAGGTATTGTGGGGAGAAAATGGAGCTTTGTGTCCTCTCTTAGCAATCTGCACCCTGCTCTCCTGCCAGATTTCTCATGGCTTTCTAATGATGATTTAGGAAGTTTGATGTCTGCAAGTTGAGAAAGACTTTAGCCCAGTGTGCTCTTTCTGCATCTTGCATCCATCTACTGACATGTACACACACAGAGACTCCCATCCACAGGACCAGCCTCAGTAAATTTTGTCCATGTCTTACTCCATAACTCCATGTCACAATGGTTCTCTGATATCTCTGGATCAATCTAGTGATAAGAGAAACCCTTCCAGAGTTCAGAACTCTGAGTTAAGTTCTGAGTTCTTAACCCAGAGTTAAGAATTGGAGCTATGGCAATTTGTAAACAGTTATTGGTACTGCTACCCTACCACCAGAAAAGAAACTCCAGATCTTTGCTGAAGAATCTAAATGGGGAAAAAAAAAAAACCTTCTTTCTCCAAGCCATTCAAAGCAAGTACACATATGCATGCACATATTACAAAAGTCTTATTGAAATAGCTTGAATTCTTCAGCCTTCCCTTTTAACACCCATGAGTGGAAGAAAACTCAAAGGGCTTGGGAGAACTCTAGGGAAGATGAACCTAGGGACAGCAAGGTTCAAAGATAAAAAGCTTAGAGTAAATGAACTGTTCTTTCCAAAGATCTTTCTCTCCTAGTCATAGTAGAACACAGAATGGAAATCTCTCAATACAAATTAAAAGTAGGGGTATGAGGTTGGTAAAATGTTTGACTCTCACCCATAAGTTCAGGTCACTGAACCCACTTAAAGATAAAGTAGACATGATGGTGTGCATTTGTAATCCCAGAGCTAGGGCTACAAAGACAGGTGATCTCTGGAGTCTAGTACACTCAACACTCTCCAGGCCAATGAGCCCCCAAGGAATGACCCTTGAGGTTATCATTCCAAATGTGTCTGTAAAGGAGTTTCTAGATTTGGTTAATAGAGGTCGTACAGCCTACCTTAAATTTGGGTTACACTACCCCATGAACTGAGCTCCTAAATTGCAGATGCAAGCTTCATTCTTCCACCACAATGCCTTTCTCACCATGGTGGACTGTACCCCCAAACTATGAGCAAATCCCAACCATTCCTTAAGTTGCTTCTGACCAGGTATTTAGTTACAACAGTAAGAAAATTGACTACTACAGTCAGTTAAATATTTTATCAGAGAAAAGGAAGAAGAAAACCAAATTTCTCCTTAACCCAGGCAATGCCCATATCTTTCCTTCTATCTCCGTCTTCGCTGTGTGACTGGGATGATGCAGCATTAGAGCCACCTCTAACCTCTATGGACCTCAGATACATTAGAATGAGGGTCATTCTCCAGCTGCTCTCTGCACAATCTCTTCCTATCCTGGGGTACTTGATCTAATAATCATTCCATTCATTCCAAGGATAGGCAAATCATCTTTAATGTATCAATCCCAGGACTTCTTGTTCCTCAATAAAAGCTTCTCTTCAATGCTAAATCCACTTCTTACTACCACCTAACAGCAGAGTCTAACTAATTCATGACATATAGAGATGCTGAGTGAACACTGAAGAGCATCCAAATGCTCTCTTCACTAGCACCTCGGGCTAACAGGAAGTCACCAGGAAGCACATAGTTCATACTTTATTCCCTCAAATGTCACAGAAAGGCATTTTCAGCCTTTGGTTTTTCCACCCCAAAAATAGTAGCCACTAAAATCTCTTCCTCTTTCTCTTCTCTTTTGGAAATAGCACGTTGTGCCTGCCTTTTTTTTTCTTCTGTGCATACACATTCCAATAGCCACTAGGGATGACTTTCCATGTCCTCACTGGTTGCTATGCAATGGAATATTGACTAGCAGAACAAAACCATGGAGTATGGTAAGGTCATGGATAAGTACTTACTAAGGGTGCCATTTATAGCAGTCTTCTGAGTACTTGTCTTTCTTGATTGAACATGCTCCATTTTTTACCACTTGGGGGTGTTCTTAGGGGTTCTCTCAAGAAGATGAGGTGAATGAGATAACTTATAAAGTCAAACTCCACTCCAAATCTTTTCCATTCAATGACTCCAAGTCCTTCTAAATATCATGTAAATATCACGTTGCTGCCAACACAAGATATGAAGAAAAGCATATTTGTCATTCCAGTGTCAAAAACTAAAACAGGTATAGGCATCTACTTGGAAGAGAACTCTGAGGTAGTGTAGAAGGAGGTCTGAATAGCTGATCTGATGGCTATGGGGTTGCCATCCCAATAGGGATGGCTGTTCCTCAACTCTTGTTTCCCGTCAGCCACTGGGCCTTGAGTTTCAGGCAAAAACCAGCAACTACTAAAAGATATTTTGCTGTCTCACTATTTCTTACAGACAAAAGAAAGGAGTTTGGGTAACAGAAACTGATTGAAACAAATTTCTTTCCTAGGTAGCCCTTGAGTTCTCTTACTTTATCTGAAAGTGAAAAGCATGGACATGTGGTGGGGAAGAGTGCTAAGAGTCTGGAGTCAGACCCTTCTACCCTGGAACCCTTGAAATGAGTGCTCTGAAGACCTACATCAGAGATGCTGTATTCAGCATAGAAATTTCCATTATTCTGGCATTTATGAACCTCCCATACTATCAGAATAATAATCTCAGGCTGCCATCGACAAAATACAATTAAAGATGTACATGGTACTTGTGGGGTTAGAGAAGGCAAGGGAGAACACAGCATAAGAAGCTGCATTCGGGGTGCAAATTATTTATAAGGAAGCTTGGGAAGCAGTTCTTTCCCATCACATTAATAATATTTGAATAGACACAGAAACTTTTCAGCACTTCAACAAGCAGCTTGGGACCTTGCTGCAGCCCTCCTGACTCACCTCCTCAACCCCTGCGAATGATTGATGCTTGAGGAATGGGCCTGCTGACAGCCTCTTTCTTCTCTTCCTCAGATTCCCTTTTTTCCTCCTTTCTTCCTCACAAGGGGAAAAAATAGGCAGAGGGCAGTGGGAGGGGGTGATTGTCCTTTCAAATGCCAGCCTCAGAAAGAGCTCCCTCTCAGCAGGGAATAAGGAATTTAAGTGCCAGTGGAGAGCACTCTGGAAATGTTTGCCTTGAACATGCAGAGGGGTAGGGGTAGGCTTGGATGATCCCAGTACCTCATTCCCTTCATTCCCTCTGTCTGCCTTGCCTAGACCTTATCCAGTTCTCCCACTTTTCTCCCCCTTCATACCCCCTCCCCTCTGCCCCACTGCCACATTCCAGTCTTCATCTACAGCTGGAGGAGAAAGAGGCTGGGCTACAAAAGGAAGGAGGGAAGAGGTCAGCCATGCCAACCAAGGACTTGACCCTGCTGGGTTAGCTTCAAGGTCTCTAGCTGGACTTACAGCTCCTACACAATGCACGAATGTTAGAGCTGCCTGTAATTAAAATACAAGCCTGATATAAAGAGGACATTTCACTTAAAGATTTGATAGAGATACATTAAGGATTCCTATACATGAATGAATTCATAGCAGCCAAGTGACATATTTATGCCATGTACTTAGTTACGCTTTTGCTAACTCTGTGATTCTAATTTATTTGCTGGTAAAACACCATCCCTGCTGATGTGCTCCACTGTGTATACTTCTGTCAAATACCATTCAATAAATAACAGCGCAGCATACGAATAACAGCAACCATAACCAAGAGAACTGCTATGGGTTTTACCTTCCTGGTGATAAACCCTGAGTTTCTGGTACTGCCCTGACCTGCTCTATGGGAATGCCCACCAAAGACACCAGACCAGACCTCTTCCTAAGCAACCTCACCCAAACTTGATGTCTCCTTTCAGGACTGGAAGCTCAAACCCCCAGTTTACTAATATCACTACTGAGCTTATCTTCCTACCTTGCAAGATGTCTTCCCTCCTCCGACCTCAGGCACGCTTGAAAGACGACAAATGCTTACCAGGAGAGCTATCAACCATAGCTATCATTCACAGATCTCCTATCGTGGATCAAGAGCTTAAGACAACACCATTTTATTTATTTAAGAAGAATTCGACAAATACCAGTTAGCTGGGCTTCATAGGTGAGAAATTTATTTGGGCACTGAGACCAAGCATCTTGCTAAAAGTTGAGCAGTCAGGAAGAGATATAAGTATACCTTGGAACCCAGAACTACCTATCTCCAAAGCCAGTACACTTTACAGAACAGTACTGCCTTGATCGGTAAAGCTCAATAGAGAACAAGAATGATAACAATTGATGGAGATCTTCTTATGCTCTGGGCAACTTTTAAGTGTTTCGTGTATAGTTACTCATTTAACAAATGAGGCAAGAATTGTCATTATCACCCTTTTCCAGATCAGAAAACAAACACAAAACCTAAGTGATTTTCCTCACTCAGAATCCCAACGATGGTTAATGGTGATGCCAAGGTTTGGACCTATGCCAGCTGCTCCAGAGTCTGTACTGTGGATCAATATTTTGCTCACCCTGAGAGCCACTAATAAAACTGTAAGTGGTGTCTCCAAAGACTCTGTAGATTTTTCCAGAATTAATTGTTTGGACCCAGGAGGGGATGGCGAGAGCAGAGAGAAATACTCAAGGAATTACTGGAAAGCATACATGTACTGTACATGTAAGAGGGACCTCTCTAGCGTCTTCTCGGACTATCTTCACACAGGTGGCCCCTTGTTTGTTACCTTTTTAAAATTATGATTATTATTATTGCTACCAAGAATTGCACCAGGCTTTTCAGGTCAAGGTTCTCTACAAAGCTGTGTATGTTTAGACACCAAATGTAATTTGGGGGCGGGGGGGGTGGAGTCCCCAGATTACTCTCACTTCTGTCCAGCTAACTACAAATTCTTCTCCCTCCTTTCAGTTTCAGTAATTTGACAGAATACTTCATAGAACTCGGGAAAACATTTTGGTTATCACATCAAAAAGATAATATTCAAAAACCACTGAATAAAGAGACATATACAAGGTCTGGAGGGTCCCACTGTGAAGCATGTATTGTCCTTAGGGATGAATTGCTTTCCCCATGTATCAGTGATTGCAATGTATTTGTGCAAGAATATTACTCAGCAGGGGCAGACCCTCATTCAAACTTTGATGTATGGAATTTTTTTTGTCTGGGTTTTGTTACATAGATGTGTTAACTTGGGTCATGTGACTTCAGTTGAGTTCTATGTGAGAGAACACAATCTCCAGTTTCTTCTTCTTCTCAGTCAATTCTCAGTCTTCTAATGACAGGTGTGGTCTTTCTGGCACAGGCAGCATGTGTCTTCATTTATCTCATTTGTATAAACGATGTAGGACTCCATTGTTTCCTGGTTACTTCGTTACCATGCGCTATCAGGTGTATCACAGGGCCCACAACAAATATCAAAACATGATCACTTGAGAAATCCCTACAAAATAGAAACTACTTCCAGTAATCCTGAACAGAGGTCAGCTGTAATCTTTATTATACAGAAACAACTCAGACTTTAGAGCAAAATACCTTTACACAAAACATGGGATTATATGCTGAAAGCAGCCCAAACTGAGAAGCCCACCAAAGGATCAATACAATTTTTAGGCTGTTCTATTTAAACTAGAAAGATCACACAATAGCCCCATTAGTTTCTCATGTATTAACCAACAGATAACTAAGAAGATGATTCCTGTGTGTTTTGATCAAGTTATTGATGGCATGTAAACTCTACTGAGATGTGGACTCCTAAGAGAATCCAATCATTAACCTTCGCCAGTAGAGCGTCTCACCTTCTGTGAGGGGAAAACATCAAAGAATGAAGTAGACAAAATATCTGAGGCTAGGTAGCCCAACAGTCTGAATTTACAATTGAGGAAACCAGGAAGAGATGGCTCTGGCAGTTCAGTCAACAAACAACCAATGAGACCCTGGGCAATGTCTCCTCACTTGAGAGTCTCTCCTCAGACTTTCCCTTCCAGAGAAAAAATAAGCCCTTGAAGAGAAAAAATAAGAAAACATGGCAGTTAGGACCAACTGAGCCTCAGTTTCTCGGTTTTTAAAATGAGGCCATTGCTTGGGGCTCCATCAATCTAAGATGCACCCACCTACCCTTGAAGCAGACAAGTAAATTGACTGATTTAAGCAGGTAACTGTAAAATAGCAAGGAATCCTGGAGTTGAGGAGAAATAGAAAATCCACACCACACCAAACAGCCTTCGAGTTTGAATTTAAGAAGTAAATCAAACTCCTGGGCTGAGTTGGTTCTCTCTGGCCTGCATGGCTTCCCAGGTCTCACCAGGCTCTCTCATTCTGTTTTCCCTAAGGGTTTGGGGAGTCAGGATCTCTATGATGGTCAGTAATGCTAACCAGAAATCAAAGCAGGTATGGTGGATTGGGAGAGGGCAAGAAGAGAAAGTTTTAAACTAGGGAAATAGGTGACTTTAGCACCTGAGAGTTCATGATTTGCCAAACAAGAAAATGGGCATGTAGACAGAAGAATGGTGGGTGTCTCTATAATTCCCTAGGTTACCCCTAATTGAAGAACTTACTTGAATATCAATAGCCCCTAGGACCATTCAGTGCAGAATCCCAAAATGCCCTGACTCTTCCAAATAAAAGTTTTAGAGACCTCTAGACCTCAGAAGAATCGCTTGGCTTGTGCCTAAACCTAATGCAGCCATTAACCCAGTTCTGTTTCCTGAACCAGCTTTTCTTCTCGCTAATCCTCTCTGCCCCAAAGGTATTTCGACTTGTGGACCATTTTAGCAAGAAATGGTTTCAGAGGGAAAGTCTCCTTTGTTCTCCCCATGCACACGTGAGCACACACACACACACACACACACACACACACAGCCTCCTGGGCAACTTAGCATGAAGGATGTTTTCCTGGGAGTCTTTTTCTTTCTCTCCAAGGTGTCTGTATTAGGCTCTGTTAAGGAGAAGGGGGATACAGGCAGGAGCTAAGCCCTCCTTGAGCCACCCTAGAGCCTGATTTGCATAAGTAGCAGTCTTCTGGTCTAGTTTCTGTCCCTTCTCCAAGACCTGCCACCACCCCTGGAACACTGCATCTTAAGCATCCTGAGCCCAGGCAAGAAAGAAAGCAGGCATCCTTTCTTCCAAGAGCAGGGATAAGGGTGGGAATCAGGGAGCAACCTTGTGAGAAGTCCCACCTTCCCCCTCCTTGAGATGGATCAGGGCTTCTCCAGACAGCAGCTGCCAACACTCTTCATGTTCTTGTGCACGGGAGGCCTCCAGGACAGATCCAGCAGGAGTGAATTAATAATTGCTGGCGACAGCATTCCTGCACCAAGCAGCTCCTCCCCCTTGGGGACTGTTTGCCCTTCTTCAGAGAGTCCTCCACCACTGCTTTGCAAACTTCCTTCTGTGAGAACAAAAGGCTTGGAAGTGTGTATTCCTGTGGGTCCTCTCCTTTTCAGAAAAGCTCATTTTCACCTCGTCCTGGGTGTTAGGACACCAGCATGCTTGGCTGGCTCAGCCTCTGCCTGGGAGTTTAACCTTGAGCCATTTAGAATATTTGCATATTGTTTCCTTACCTGTAATTGCAATTGAAGATGTATGGGCCATAACTTTTTGTTGTTTCTGGATCCCATTACTGTCACCTGGATTTAAGTCACCCTCCCATGCCTTAGAACATGTGGCTGGGTCATTGTGCCTTGGCTCTCACCCTGCCACCAGCTTCACAGTAGAATTCCCCTCGACTTAGGAAGGACCAAGGAATAAACTGTACAATTCAGGCACTTTCTATCCCACTGCAGTTGATCTGTCTCATCCCACAAGGCCCTACCTTCTACATCCTACCTAGTCATTTCTCTCTGGGGTATGTTTGGGATTCATGCCAAATCCTTGCTTCTCACCCCCAGAGTCCCAGAGGCCTTAGGCAAAACTAGGATTATACTGTGCAACCATCTAGTTCCATAAATAATCCCAAATGAATCTGCATTATGGAAAGATACCAAGGTGTATGCTAAAATTCCAAATGTTGTTTTAGGAGTTTGCAATCCATTTGGAAAAAGGAACCAAAGCTGCATCCCTCTAGCTGTCTCCTCAAATCGTCCAAGAAAGTGTGTTCCCATCATCCTGTTTGAAGGTGGACCTCGAGCCCTGATTGTTGGCCTCTCAGCAAAGCTGCTTGGATGAGTGTGGATACCTAACGAGGCTGAGACAATGTGAATCTTGAAGGACAATGTCTGAATTAAGACTCAGTAAAGCAAGACACGGACAGGTCAGCACTGGGGCTCGGCATCCTGGCTGTGCTAAAGATACCAAGTGAGCCATGTCAAAATGGTCTGCTTCTGAAGCTAGTCTAGGGAGAAAGAGAACACAGATATACCATCTGGAGACTGTGGGACTCCACAAAGAGGCACACAGTCACTACAGACAGCTCAGAGAACTAGTGAGCCTTCAGGCTTAGCCCTTGCAAGTCAAACTGTAAGAGTGGGTGCTGGCATCAATCTACTCTCCTTCACCTTGTTACCCATAGTGTGGCCCATGAAACAGCATGAAAGGCATCCCACAAGCATCTGGATATGTAAAGTGCTAGGGAACACCGTAGCACAAGGTTAGAAATGCAGATCCTCTTGCTACCCCAGAGTGAATGCACGAAGATATGCACTGAAAGAGCTCCCAGGAGCTTACATATACACAGAGTTGCTTTGAGGGGAGTTCCCCTTCCTGTTTAGAGCCCCGCCCTACCCCTGTCAAATCTAGGGCCCCTTCCAGCATCTCTAATTCCCAGCCTCTCAGCACCAGCCTCCACACTTGAAAAACCCAACAAGGAGTAAATTAATCAAGGCTGGCCTCTGGGCCACTGCTGCCAACTGGCTCTTCCTTGTGGGAGGATGCTCTGCCCTTTCTTACAGAGTCCACCACAACTGCTTACTTACCTGACTCTCCTCCATGGTGAATGGCACCTAGAATGTCTTTGGATCCTACCCAGAGATTGCTCAGCTGTGCCTCTCCAACCAGTTCTACCTACAAGCCAGTATCCCCAATCGTATGGCAAAGTAACCCACCCTTTGCCAACATACAGATGATCCTGAGGCTTGGCTGCCAGAGATGTCCCATGATAACAGATGCTGGACCTGAGACCCAGACAAGTGCAATTCTCAGAGACCCTGACTGACACCCAAGAGCCAAAACGTCTAAATTTCAATGTCTTGAGCTGCATGAGAGGTCCCAAGACTGAGTGAGACCACCTATGAGTGCAGAGAAACACCATTAAACAAGCTATGCACACACAGTTTCCCAAGGCCAAGTGACCAGAGTACTGGAGGAAGCTTACTTCACAGCCAGCCAAGTCTTCAGGCTGCATGGGAGGGTAGAAAAGAAGGAGTCACTAAGTCCTGATGTTCTTCCTGAGTCTCTTGTTTTTCATAGTCCCATGTCTATGTATATTCAATCCAAATTTAAGTAAGTCTTTCTTAGAATCACATTTAAAAAAAAAAAAAAACCTATTGTATCACATTCTACAGAGCCTCTCTGGGCTGTATCTCCTGGAATCTTCACAAGAGAACCAGGTCACTCTACAGGTAGCCTGAAGGGGCATGATTATTGCCCCAGTGAGGAACCAGGACTCTAAGAGCTCAAGTGAGTCTCCACTGTCGCTCAGAAGTGCTGAAGCTGGTGCTTAGGTAAACATTTTCTAACTTAGGTTTGTGTTTTGATGGTCGGTCCAGGAGGCCAGTTTTCTTGGAGGGAAAAAAGTATCTTTTGTTGTTTTTTGTTGTGGTGGTAGTTATGGTTACAATTTTCCATCTCCCAAACCTTCCTTAACATACTCTGGCCATCTTTCTTATTTTCCCACCAAAACCAGCTCTCAAAGTTACTACTGGCTTTACCCAGGATGGTGACACATGCCTTTACCTTTAATCCTAGCACTCAGGAGGCAGAGATGGGCAGATCTCTGAGTTCAAGGCAAACCTGGTCTACAAAGCAAGTTGTAGGACAGTCAGAGCTATACACAGAGAAACCCTGTCTCAAGAAGAAAAAAATGTCAGCCTTGGCTTCTATTTTGAGTTGACTGAGTCCTCCAAAAAGATGTGTTCAAGTCCTAACCCCAGACCATGTGGATGTGACCTTATTTGAAAACGAGTTTCCTTTACACATGATCAACTTAACATGACTATTAAGACGGGCCCAATCTAATGTGACGGAGGTCCTTATCAAGTGGAAATTAGATACAGACACACAGGCACTCAGGAAAGAAGGCCACGGAAGATGGAGGCGGAAGGTGAAGTGATGCAGCTACAAGTCAAGAAACCACAAGAACAGACATGGAAGACTCCTCCCTAGAGCCTCCTATGGGAGGCCGACGCCTTGATTTCAAGCTTCTTGGTTCCAGAAGAGTGAGAGAATACATTTACACTGTTTCAAACCACTGAGTGGAAATGTGTTGTAGTAACTATGAAAACAAATATAATCCCCATGTTGCTGGGTCCCATGGCTATGATTTCCACCCTTCAGGAGCACATTGGCAGCATCACCCAGCCTCTCCCATGAGTGCATTCTCTCCAGAAACTGTGTCATCACATCCTCCAGGCATTTACCCCAGGCCTCCTCCGTTGTGATCCCCTTGACAGGCTGACCTTCCTCTGGATGATCATTGTTCATTAAAACTCATTAAGGCTGGGTCTATTCCAGGTGCTCTCTCCCTGAGCAATCTCATCTGGTCTCCCACTTCATTCACTTATCCATAAGCACCTTCTAGAATCAGAGTCTGGCCCTTTCCTTTGAGTGCAGATTGCTCCTACAAAACTCACCAAACTTCACAAATCTAAAATAGAGCTCACAATTCACCCCGTTTGACAAAACTGAAAAGAGTTGTCTTCAATACCATCTTTGTGACCCATCTTTTAGCCAGTCTTGGTTTACTCTAAACACGTTATCCCTTCCAAAACAATCTGCTCCCTTCCAAAGCAATGGCCCTCGCATACATGCTCTTAGCATCTCTCACCTGGAGCCTGTGACTGCTACCAAGCTTCCTCCAAACACAAATACTACTGTGTTTCTTCCCTGCTCTAAAATATTTATTAGCTTCCCATGATCCCTAGGGTAAATACCAAAAGCCCACCAGGAACTCTAAGACACTGAAGAATGCTGGGGGAAGTCACTTAACTTCTATGTGTTTCAATTATCTCTCCTATAAAATAGAATTAGGAATTAATATATTTTTAAATAGACTTTGTATACTGTTTGCCTAGTATGCATAATTCCCTGAGTTCATTTATCTGCACCACAAAAATATAATGAACATTTTATAAGTTCATCAGAAAGAATGAATGAGTTAATACATATGAAACACTTAGTGCAGTACCTGGAACATAACAACCTTGAAACCATTAATTAATATTATTAACACAATTGTTGTTGACATTTCTGACATTACATGGCAACATGTTCCATTTTTGCTTCCCTTATCCAGACACATGGGCCTTCTTGTGTCCCTGCTTGCACAGAGTCTCCCACACACTGGTCAGACCTTCCTCCTCCTCATCATCATATTTCCTCCCACTCAACCTGTAGTTTCCAGCAGTATCGCCTCTTCAGAGAAGCCTTCCCTGACCTTCTAGACTGAAATTAGACTCGTAGTCATAACAACATGTTCTCTTGACTGCATTCATCGCTGTTGTAATTATGCTTGTATTCAGGCAAGTTTTAAGAACATATGCCACTTTGACTAAGCTCAAAGTTCTGTGAGCCCAGGACATATGCCCAGCATTCTTGCCATTCATGCCCAGTGCTTAGCAGAGTAACTCTTATCAAGCCTCAAAGAATATTAGCTGAGAAAAATAGATGAGCATTCAATCTAGCATACTTCCTCTAGCTAAACACCAGCTCACTAAGGCTCCCTCGGGCCCAGGGTGCTGTGGTACTGAAATTACCACTAGGACAAGTAAGATGAACAAGTCCAGTGGTAGTTTCGTGAGCATCCATGCTCTGCTCCGAGCAATAGGGAGGCAAGTATTCTCTGTTCGGTTCCTTCTCTCTGGGCAACCCATTCTAGAAGCATTGAAATCGTCTATCATGCTGTTTATCACAACATATCCAGATGCTCTGAGCAATAAAGCCACTCACAATACACAGGCATCCCATTTCAGAAAGATGCTCCAATCAAGTCTTCCCAGGGGGTGTTTCAGAGGAGCAGAGACCCCCATCTGTCTTGGGGATGGGGAGCGCGGCGGCTGTCTTCATGGCTCCTTTTCAAAGCCCCATGGCATATGTCGGCGGACCTGCTTTAGCAGCCTGCAGGTAGCAGACCCTGAAGTGGAGCCTTGTCCAATCAGACTGACAGCAAGCTCTGCATTTGTTCAGGGTATTAGGAAATGCCATGCTTAGCTTGATTTTCTAGGAGAGTCTCCAGTACAAAATAAAGAGGGATTTTTCCCCCAGCAGTCAAATAAAATCAAACTTTGCAGAAAAGGCTTTCTGCTGAGAGAAAAATCAAGATCCAAAAAGAAAAGAGGCATCAGCCCCCTGGATCAGTGAACCAAGCCTAACAAGATGAAGTTTAAGAGGAATTAGTTTAAGGTTCTTCACTTGGGCTCAGAAAGCCAGGGAAAGCAGTATAGAGTGGTAGGAGCCAGCATGAAAGAGATGTAGGGGTTTTGGTTGACTCTGCTCAATAGGAGTTGTCAGTATGGCATGGCTTCCAAAAAGCCTTAAGGATCTTTCATGAAAAATTGGGCCCTGGGAAGTGAGAATGACAAGCCCTTCCTCTGAACCCAATGGGACATCGCTGTTGGTACAAAGCACATAACGTGATGTTTCCCATAGACAGTTAACCTGGAAAACATATCCATTTACACAAGGAGTGACAATTTCCCAGAGCTCTGTACCACGTCATCACACAAGGCCCAGGAACCAGGGTTTCTTGACCTAGAGACCCTGGTACAACTGTCCAACAGATTGACAGATGAAAAAGTATCTGAGTGTTCCAGAGGACTCCATGAGCAGCCCCTGGAACAAAAGAGGAAGGTGTAAGCCAAGAAGAGCAGGCACAAATAAAACAACACCTCTATTGGTATTGGTTTGCTTTTTTTTTTTTTTTTCCCAAATTATTATAAGAGAAAATTTTGAGCAATACAGATACAGAAAAACATCAAATTTCTCATTGACTTTCTCTAGTATCTACAATTCACTCTCCCTAGCTCAGGGAACCTCATGTAAGTTTAGAGCGTGTCAATTTGTCTGTTTGAAGGGCTCTTGCCCTCATTGGTGATGTGGTACTGTCAGGAAAAGCTTAGTAAAAAAGAGACTATCTAGAGAGGTAGAGGGCGTCCTCCAAAGAAACTGGGGCCTGCTCTGCTGAAGACATTCACAGACCTGTGATTAGCAACCATGATTCTTCAACGGAGCTCAAGTATCACAGGGATCCTGAGATCACCCAAATTTCAGCCTAAAGAATCACACAGGGTTCTTATGGAAGATTCAGATTTCTAATCCCCAAGTCAGAGAATCTGGCAGAGTAGGTTTTAAGGACCATGAATCTTCATTTCTCTACAAGCACCCTAGCTCAACTGAATGCAAACAGCCAGTGTACCAATACTAGAAATCATGACACAGATGGTTAAACCAGCTGACCTTGAGGGTGTCCTCAATCCGTAACCCTTAGTGTGGACAAGAACAAATTGGAAAACCTTTCTTTCTAGGAATTGTCTGTAGTGAAATCATGGTAATGCTCCTCTGCCTGACCAATTGACCCAACTCTTTTAAACCCATACCACATCCTGGTCTTATCCTGAGCTGAAGAAGGAATGCACAAGGCTTAGCATGAAATGGGTACTTACCCCAGAAAGCAGAGTGAGGGATAGCCCAACTCTGAACCTTCAGTTGGCCCCTCCTGCACAGCCTTCACTTTCAAGGAGCAATTTTGAGAAAGGCAGAGACCCTGCCCTATGCCCTGAGGACCCTGGAAAATAGCAAAGCATTTTGAGAGTAACTGGAAGGCAAGGACACCTATGGACATTCAGTACTCCGTCTGCAACTCTGGAAGTGAAGGTTGGAAATTGTTTTACTGGTCATAATGGTTGTAGTGGTGTTGATATGATCATTCAGTAGGCTGGACAAGGCATATTAAATACACTGAATTTTGAGAGATGCATCAAAATAACAAAATGGTAGTTATTCTCTTCCTATTATGCACTGCCCCCATCACTACCAACTATGCCTCCAGTGTCAATATGATTGGGTTTTGTCTAGCCATGTTGACTTCTGTCACAAAGCAATAGGGGATACTATAAAAGGGAACAAATGTCTCAGCAGAAATATAGCTAAAGTGCATGTCCACCAGCAAGGTTCCCCCGGCCATGCCCAGGCTAATCTGGTCTCACAGACCTGACAAATCATCTCTGGCCCTGACAGGTATTGTCAGGCAGGGTTTCAGCTCCTAGAAAGGAGCTGCCCTGGGAGGAAAAAAAAAAAAAAAAAAAAAAAAACCAGCTTGTTTCCAGGCTATCTCTAAAAGACTGGTGGATAAAAAGGCTTTTTCTCACCTCAAGGTGCTCTTGGCTGGTTCAACAGGAGCGTTGTGCACAGCAGGACCATGTCCTCAAATGGTTGAGGCCATTCGCTTTGTCAACTGACAAATGTCATTTATCATTTGAGACAGAGATTGGATATTGGAGCCTCTGGCTGGTAAAAGCTGTTGAATATTTTTTTTCAGGATGGCTTAGCAGAAACTTGGCAAACTGACATGTTTTCTTGAGCTGTGGATTTAAAGGTACAGTCTTCCCCTGCAGACTGGACCTTCAGTTGGCCTTCAGACTTTGCCAAATGATTTAACCCAATAGCAGGTGGCAATTAACTCACAAAGCAAGGGCTGCCAATACTGTCTCACACCTATCCCTGCTCCCAGATCCACTGCTAAAACTCCTAGGATAGGGAAAGCACACCTCATCCTGTGGCTCTCATGGTTCCTTGGACATTGCTTCACTCACTCATACTATACCCAATACTAATGTGTCCCAAAGGGATTATTGACTGGCTATTGTCAAGTACATCTTTATTGTTTTTTTCATTGGTCTTACTCTTTTTGTGCTTCAGACAGAGCCATTGGTCTCATTCCCCTTTCCCACTCTTTCCCTAATGCAGGACAGGATGTTATCTGTGATCTCATACAGGATGGCTTGCCTTGAGTCCCCCCTAATCATTCTCTTCCATCGTGTTTCTCTGGATTTAAATGAAACAATCAGGTAAAAGAGGCAGTTGCTTATGCACTGTTTTGGGCCCTGCTTTTTCAGCTAGACCACTAGTTTCTTGAACACAGATATCATATTTTCTGAAGCCTATTTTTCCTCATTGAGGTGTGTGCCATGCTAGACTACTAATAGGTGATTATCAATGAGTGTAGGAAACAAAAAGAGAGAAATGAATAAATGCTTTGTCTTTCTAGGTATACTCCTGAATCAAACCATACTTTAGAGTTTACAAAGCATTTTGCACGATTTCAGCTTGTTTCTTATAGATTCTCTTGCTCTAGAATTAACAGCCTGATGAGAAAGTGTGTTCTCACTATGGAAGGGAAAGAGTGCTCTTAAAGTCTGTACTGACCCCAAGGTCACATAACCAACAACCAACAGACTCAGGCTTAGATGTTCTCAGTATAAACTATGATCTCCCCACTAAACCAGACCACCTCACTGATCCAAGTTAATCTCAAAGGGGTCTGATGTAGGTATTTTTCTCTTGTTACTAAATTTGTGAGCATCAAAAGTACAACTTCCATTTGTTTGCAGTCTGTGTTTAGTTATTAATAATGCTCTGAGTGACTAATTTAGAATTTATTATGTTGAACCATGAACAACCACTGAATATATTTCATTATTTAGGATAGTGAGTTATACCCTTGCCTAATTAGTATTTTTCAGATCTGTTTACAACTTTTATAGTAGCAGACTTTCAATGCTGGCTCTTCCCAGGGGCTTTCCAAGATTTTGCATGTTACAGTTGTTCTACTTGCCCCAGGGAATTTCGAAACTCTCTACACTTTGATTCATTTGCATAATCTTTCTAGGACATAAACACAGTACAATGATAATAGCCAACATTTGTTGAGTACTCACTGTGAGCCATGCACGCGTTGAACAAACCTTTTTACATGTACTATTTAATTTACATGTGAAGCTGGTTGCATTAAAATCACCTTTAAAGAAGAGGAGCTCAAGTCTCCAAGACTGGAAGTCATACTCCAAGGTTAGTTTAGAGCATAAATGGAGAACTGCTACTCAGACCTGGGGTTATTTGACTCAACAGACCTAATTAGTAGTCACTTTATTGTAATGACCTACCAGCGGCTGGGGGGCTTGAATATGTATATGAGCTTTCTGTCACTGATTGTATGACTTCAGGGAGGGTGGAATCCATAGGAGTGACATTCGAGCTTGAAGGTGAGTAAGTATTTGTAGACTAGTAAAAATCACTTGAAGCAGACAATAAAGAGTCTTTACGGGTTTAGGGAGGTTGGAGATGCCATTCAGATTCCATCAGGGGAACAAGAAGAGATCCACTTGTCTTTAGATACATTTGAAAGGCCTAGAGGAATCAAAGATATGAAAACTCCTCAAAAAATAATAAAATCTGGCAAAGACCCATAGAACTATGCTTAAATTCTGTAAGACAGAGGTTCTTTTAAAAGAGCAGATCTGAGTCAATGTCCTACCTGTCTCAGCTCATGGAATTCTTCCTCTGGAGAACTCTGTCTCTCCTGATTTCTTCCTATTGAATTGGCAATTATACTCCTTCTCCAAAGACCTTCAGCTTTGACGAGCAAGAGAGCCAACTACTTAGAGCTGCTATCTGATAGTCATACCCTAGAAAGCACACAGAGCTGAGATGCTGAGACCTGCCCAGGTTCTGCCCTACAGGAATTAGTTGTTCACTAAGCCTCATGAGCCATTCTGAAACCTTCCATTAATAGAACCTTGCTTGTTTTAGTCAAAGTCTGATGTTTATAGCCAAATTATTCTAATACTCATTGTTGAAGAAATAAGAGACCAATAAGAATGTTCCAAGTGGAAGGTGGGGAGGTGGTTTGGCAGGTAAAAGTACTCACAATGGAAATCTGAAGACCCAAGTTCAATGCCCAGAACCCACGTAAAATGTTGGCACACATTTGCAATCCCATCAAACCAACAGGAGAACTGAATGAGGGTCATAGCCTGGAATGTGCATTGCAACAGAAACAAGAGATACCCTGTCTCAACAGGTGGAAGACAAGAACAGATTCCTGAAAATTGTCCTCTGACACCTTGTATGTGCTATGACATACATGTATACACATAGACACACACATAATTTTTAAAAATATTTTCAGTGTGATCTTGGGCTTATCAAGCTTTGGACAGTCAATATTATACAGCTGGTTCCTCCAGATTGAAGCATTCACTCCTTTTCTTCCTAGAAGGAAGAAAGGAGATTGATTATAAGTCTCATGAAAACTACAAGTTTGCAGAATTCCCAAGACTCCTGACACCTGCAAGACTCACAAGGGCCTTCCCTGAGGTGCTGTAAACAGTCAATGGGAGACAGAATCTTCTCTAACACTTCCTTCAAGTCACAAAAGAGACTCCAGTGCCACAGCTCATAAGAATCACCACCTATGCTGGCATTGGCTTCTCGGTGATGCAATTACCCCTAAATCACCCATCAGACATCTTGTACCATGCTTCTGAAAGTAGTCTCAATAAACTCATTGATTCACCAAACTGGACTTGAAAGGAATCTTTTTTTTTTTTTCTGGTTTAATGGTCTTTATTAACCATTATTAACCTTTTATTTTGGGTGATTAAAAGGACTCTCCGTGAAAATCCACACAACGTCTATCATCTAGGAGTAGTGTCTGAGTGGTCATAACCTTATGCACTCTAAGAGAACTACTTTGGGAATACTTCTATATCCAGCAGATCCTACTTCCACAGCATGTCCTACTAGACCATTCCCCCCCCCCCAATGATTAGAGCCTGGAAAGAAAGATGGCTCAGAGGTTAAGAGTACTAGCTGTTCTTCCAGAGGACCAGGGTTCAATTCCCAGCACCCACATGGCAGCTCACAGCTGTCTATAACTCCAAGATCTGAGATTCTCACTCATCAAAATGCATGCAAGCAGAATACCAATGCACATGAAGTAAAGATAGATAGATAGATAGATAGATAGATAGATAGATAGATAGATAATAAATAAATTTTAAAAATGGAGAAATCGAAACATCTTTCTTCCCATATACCATGGCCATCATTATTCAGAGCAGCAGCTCCATTCTCTCTAATCGTCCTGTTACTCTTTCAAACCACTACAGCCTGAAGGTCAAGAAACCTTTCGCCAGTGTTTCACTCCCAAAACAATATGTGCTATTGCTGTTGTCCTTGGTTGTCCCTGAGAAGTTGAAGGTAAGCTCCCATGGCTGAAGATACCATGCACTGTGGACATAGAACTCAGGATTCAAACTGGATTTGACCTGAAAGCGTCTGCCCTGATGACTAGCTTTCATAGAACTGAAAGTGCCACACAAGCTGCCAAAGGAATTCAATGGTGCTACCCAACTGCAATGTCTATGAACAACAGCAATGGCCAGCATTGCAAGAAATCATTATAGGTACATTAGAAGAACTCATGTCTTGGTAGTAATAAGCAGCTGTCTAATTTGACTTAAGGCACATTCAGCAGGAGGGAAATCATGTGTATTCTGTAAACCTACCAACTACTCAGGACTAGTCAGGTCATAGATCTTAGAAGAGCACCTACTACTGACACTTTTCTTTCTGAACCAATGTAATTCCTAACTAATTCCTATTGTATTCTATATAATTACCCTTAGAGTCACTCTCACCCTTTATTGAAGCTTCTCTTCTTCTTCTCCTTCTTCTCCTTCTTCTTCTTCTTCTTCTTCTTCTTCTTCTTCTTCTTCTTCTTCTTCTTCTTCTTCTTCAACAACAACAACAGATGAAGAGCATTACAGAAAATGATAACTGGTTCAAATGCAGAGAACAACTAACTGTAGGGTGGCCAGACCCAACTAAGACATCTACTATAAAACTTTGATCTCTAAGACTCTGAGAACATGGCAGAAGAGAGAATAGAAAGCTTCTATGAACCAAAGGACCAGGAAGTCTGCTGCAAGATTGTGTCTCCTAGAAATGACAGGGAAGCTACACCCATGAAACCTCAACAGTAGCCTAAGAAGACCTGAACAGTGACGATACTAATAGACATGCTAACAGGGAAAAAGAAAACTACATGAGGCCCCAGCCCTAAGCAAAGAACCACAAATACCTAATGACTACTGAGAAGAATAATTGGTCTTCCCAGGGGTGAGCCCCCTAACTGGTTAATTAATACCAAGTGGACATTTCTGAAATCATATCCATACAACTAACACTGAACTGATTATCATGGCAGGTTATACTTATATATTTACACACATATGTAACAATTACAGTTAAACTTAAAAGGCCATCAATTTGGATAAGAGCAGGGAGAGGTCATAGAGGGGATTAGAAGGGAATATGATGCAATTCTATTTCAATTTTGAAAACTTGCTGAAGGAGGAAGAAGAGGAGGAGGAGGAGGAAGAGGAAAAGGAAGAGGTGAAAGAAGAAGAAAAAGAAGAAATAGCTGTCTTATTTCCCCCAAATAAACAGAAGGAAGAAAGTCATACATGACACTATTCATTGCAACATTGCACTGTAGACAGCATATTCACTTTATCCAGGGCAAAACTGAGCCATAGAGACATTAACTCACTCAGCAGTTTGCACAGCTGGCGGCAGCCAAAGCCCATCTGGAATCTTTTTGCTCCATGTATCTGACAGATCCCTGTAGCTCCTTGGCTTCATCTCTTGCTTCACCTCAGTCACTATCTTGCTGAACCACTTCCTGGGGCTAGCTCGATGCTTCCACCTGAAGTCGAACATACAGCCTATACCAGGGGTCCCCCAGATCATATGATTGATTATAGTACTTATGGCATATAGTGGTTCTCACAACTGTAAGTTATCATAGCAACAAAATAAAAAGAAAAACCATCAAAAGAAAAGAGTACATGAAACAAAATCCATTGGAAACCAGGCACCAGCTTCCATAAGGACTCTTTTAGCTCCTCTAGTAACAGGCTATGCCTGTGCATATAAAACGTTGTTATCTATCAGGAAAGTTTATTAAAGACTCCCAGAGTTTCCCAGGGAATTCTCTTGGACACTGGCCAGATAGGTACCTCCCTGCAAGCACATATGAAAATTGTAAACCCCTAGATGGGAATCAAGGGTACGATATAAATCACACTGCTCCACCCATACACAAAAAACAATTAGAAAGAGTGAGCCATTCTTACCGTGGGAATGTTGAAAACTCTTCTGAAATTTAAGTCCCCAGATTCTAGTCAAAGACCAGCTTGGAAGCAGGTCTTGTTTTATAAAGACAATAGTCACCTCTGCATTCACTAATAACAACTGAGCAATTTGGATGCTGTCACGGCATAGGCATGGCCTTCCTGGGGGGCTTTTAAGAAGATCAAACAGGGGCTGAGAAGATGGCTCATCTGGAAAGTACCTGTTGTGCAGGCTTAGGAATCCAAATATGGTTCCCAGAACTCACATCACAGATCCCAGCTGAGCAGCGCACATCTGCAATCCTAGAGCTAGACAGGCAAGCAGAGATGGGGAGCCAGGAGTACTCGGGATTCACTGGCTAGCCAGACAAACACACACACACACACACACACACACACACACACACACACACACACACACGATAAATTTGTAAGAAAATCCTCTTCCCATGGTATTTAATTTTTATCTATGAAAGTAAACATGTGAGAGCAAATCCCTGTCCCTTTTCCTTCTGAGAACTATTCTGTGGCATGATCTTTCCAACCTCTATCTGAAACATTCTGTATGGCTGAAGTGTACTAGCTGAGCAAATGGCTATGCATTGGTTAGTTGGTTGGTTGGTTGGTTGGTTTGTTGCTTGTAGTAATGTTCTGTGTTCTGTACCAATGCAGCGGTGGCAAGCACAGGGGCACCTAATCTGGAGTTGGCTCCCCTTCCTTTTCCTGGATCCTTTCTTTTTTCACTTGTGTGATATCTTCAAATAACGTGTTGACATCTAAGCCTTGTGTTGACATCTGATTCTCAAGACCCTGAGACCCTCTAATCTGTTAATCTGCCGCCATACTTATCACAGTTTCCATTGTACTCTGGGATTAACCCAACAGGGTGAAATGCTCTGAAAGTGTTAAAGGGAGATACCTTTATTCTCTAGATGAATTAGATAGTTGTTCATTTATAGAAGAAGTTATGTGCTGACATGGATAAAGTTCCCAGCATCATGATGAACCTAGAGAAAAGAACAGTGAGTTCAGTAGACATGGTCTCTCCCTTGAGGATACTGCAGCCTTAAGGGAGAGATTGATTAGACATGCATTTGCTAGAATGGCTAGGGTGAGTAAGAAGATAAAGAGAAGGATACACGGAGGATCTGAGAGGAGATCTAACTTGGCACAAAGACCAAAACCTCTCAGAGCAAATGCTGCTTACATTTGCTTAGATGTAAAGAGGGGGGAGGGGTAGGAATTGGCCAAGAGAGAGGCTCATGGGAGCTAGCTAGTCTGAAGACATGGATTTAGGAGTTGTGTCCATATGTGAGTAATGGGAGCCAGGGGAGTGGTTAAGACAGTGCAGAGAAAAGAGTATCTGGCAATGACTAGGCTCGGAATCATTTCTCCCTCCTCTAAACTCCCAAGGAACTCTCAACTGCCAAAACATCTTCAGTCCCATAATGTTTATCTGGCACCTCAGCTGTGACTTCACCTGAGTCTTTTGTCTATAGCTAAGTTGATGTTTTTTTTTTTTTTAAGACAAGGGGACCAAGCACTGGGAACAAGGTGAGTGAGAAATGTTTGCTTGTCTGCCTGCCCAACTGACCTCCTAGTATCCCAAAATGGGAGAATCCCTTGAAGGCTTAAGTTATTTAAGCTTCCCCATTTCTTCCATAAGAAAATGGAAAGTAAAAGGATGAATATTCCCAAAGTGTTGTACATATTTATACTGTATTATAATTTTCCAGTGACATCTCTAGCCTCCTTATTGACGTCTAAAAGCTATGGGAAGAAAGGACTTGCACTTACAGTGGACGCTTTCCTGTCTCCGGGTACTCCATATAAATCTTTTGCATGCATGGCTTAGTAAAAATCTAGTGCAAGCAGAACTCAAGCAAGGAAGCACATCCTGAGATCAAGCCCAGTGTTGCAGCCATGAGCACAAAGTCTCTCTTGCTCATCACATACAGAAGTCGCCCAGCTTCTGGAGGCTGATAATCCTCTGGTTTGAGCCCCAGGCACAGAGTCCACCCCGGCCGTTGCTCTGAGTACTGGATGTGTGTGGAGAAAGTGCTTTAGTTTAAACACAGCATCCAGCTCAGCCCCGAACCTCTACTAACGCTATTGATTTGTGTGGGGTTTTGAAATGGAATGAGTGGCTGATTTTCTCCAAATGGCACATTTCATTCATGATGCATGATTGTAATCGTGGCTGCCTGAAGCCTGCAGTTCCCAGCTCAGGAAAAAGAAAAAGAAAGAAATGGCTATTTTCTGGAGTGGATACACCGAAAGGGCAAGAAATCCATATTCATTTTCTTGCCTCTCGGCTGGACTCTATATTTCGCAGGCAGGTGGAACAAAAATCTTTAAATATCATGCTGATCTAGGAAATGCTGGGCAATATTTAAAGAGCTCTGTATCCTGCCTTGTGCAGCTCTCCGATCTCCACAGGCTGGCCCCACATCACTGGGCTGGACAGCCGACTGCCACAGCTACTGTGCACTGAGCTCCAGACCCTGGGTTCAGATTAACTGGCGTGTGACCTTTACAAAGTACTGTAGTTTATAGGAATGTTGAATTTTTCAACAGCTCAGGAGAGCCAGTACAAGTGGGAAGGAAAGAGTGGGAAATGACTTCAGGCCATTTAAGCCTCTAAGGGGAAAATGAACTCAGCTCTGAGTTTAATTATGTCCATCGTCCTCAGCAATGCATAAAGAAGACAATGGGCTGGTATCGTTAATAACTACTCTTTTACCTTTGGCCACTATAAATAACTTGAAGAAGGAAGGTCTGCAGAATATTTAGATTTCTTCTTTTTCCTTGGCAGATGGTTGGAAATCCTTCCCCCTACCGTGGGCCTCACTGCCTTGACCTCCTGCAGATGTTCGGTTTTGGATGGAGTGTAGCCCTGGACTTCTGGGAAAGAAAAGAGTTCTAATGTGCCATATCACAGCAAGCAATGGAGTGGCCCACTAACTGCTTTTTTTATGATTGTCACTTACCGGTCCTGATTTAGCCACACTTAAAGAATGGTGTCAACAATTGTAGACGGCCTCAAAGGGAGGCCCAGGCCAGTGAGGGTGAAGTGTTATTGGAAGCCCGGGCAATTGGGTGATGAATGGGTGATTATAAGGAGGGGCAAACGGCCATCGTTAGGGATGCCGTAACAAACTAGACGTTGATATATTGTCCTCTCTGAGATCCTCAGGCGGGCCACTATGACTCCCCTAATGAGATTGTCATGCACTTCTCTTTATGTAGCTATTAAAATCTTGTCTACATCTGCTGAGGTTTTCCTGGGGAGGAGAGTGAGGGGTCAGCCAGGAGGAAGACGCTCAATATTTTTCTGTCTGCAGCAATCCCTCCCAATATGCCAGATAGGACTCTGGATCAACCTGACAGCAGCAGACAAATCTTTCAAGGGAGCAAAGGGTGGGAAGCGGCCTTGGCTTGAAGGAACATGGGAGAAGAGAGGTCAGCAGAAGCCTTGACAAAGGACATTCCTGATCAAAGGGTCTGTTTGCCATGGTCAATGACGTGTGGCTTGTTCCAATGCTTCTTTCTCATCCCTGATGGTAAACTAGCAAGCTGTAGTTCTCATTCACTCAAAATCCCTAGACGGTGTATGTAGATAGTAACCCAGTTGATTCTAGTTAATGTTGTTCCACTCAATGCAGACATTTCAGGGTTGTATTTGCCGGGTTTGTGTGTGTGTGTGTGTGTGTGTGTGTGTGTGTGTGTGTGTGTGTGTGGTTTTAGTTTGTTCTCTATAAGACTGTTTCATTTTATTTCATTTTGAAATAAAAAACACTTGTTTTTATGATTCTCCCAATAGTGATGCACATACACACACATACACACACACACACACACACACACACACACGAAAGAGAGAGAGAGAGAGAGAGAGAGAGAGAGAGAGAGAGAGAGAGAAAGCAGGATGATTGAAGATCAGTATAAAATGTCTCCAAAGGACAGTTTACAATGGGTGTATCAGATGTGTCTAAGATGTGTCTAGAAAAGCTCCACCAGAAGAAAGTCTTCCTGCTCTAATGAGATGGTCCACAATGGGAGAATGCACTTGAATACACGGTACCTCAATGTCTTGTTTGTCTTTAAAAAAAAAAAAAAAAAGGAACCCTCTTTCCCCTTTTCCAGGCCACATGCAACACAATAGAGCAAAGCCACATGAATCTATTATGTCTTCTAGGGCTTTTAGTAGGAGTATGACTGTTTAACCAGGCAGTGACACGAGAAGAATTACTATTAGACACTCCAGCTGAAAGTAGAGATTTTATTGATTCCCACACTGGCCTGCCTTTTTATCTTTGATTGAGTGGCTTTCATGAATCCAAAAAGGTAACACTCCTGCATTGAAAGCAGCAGCAAGCAGTCCAACCCAGACTGAAACCATCTGTCAGTCTAAAAGAAAGATGAAGGTACTTCCCAAAGTGTCATCTATCTAGTCCCCTCCCCCCAGAACCATCCATCGCCTCCCCAAGCACAGGGCCCACCCCCTCTGTCTTACGAGCTCCTAGAGTCAACTAAATCTCAACAAAGGGTTTAGTGGGGAGATAAGCAAAATACACCTTGGTATAATTAGGACACTAATTGCACCCTGAGACAGAGTAATTATGTCCCTCTTTTTAGGAAGCATTTAGTTCTGCACATTCCCAACTCTCCAGGTTTTTGTGATCATTATTTTTTATTGTTTCTGAGGTCTCATTTAGAAAATGATCAGATTTGTCTCTCTGTTTACTAAATATCAAACACGATGTACAAACATCTTTCAATTAGGTGTTCTGCAAAGAGCCCGCTCTCCCCCTCTCTATTTTAAACGGAACTCATTTGCATTCATGGGCAAATTAGAATGCAGAAAAGCGTATGAGCAATGTGCAGGTTTACACTTCAGTGAATATTCATAAAGTACCGATTCTCCTTGCAACCATTTCCCTGCAAATGGCCCGCCCACTGTATGTGCCGTGTTTGTCATTCAGGGCCCTTTTCATTTGTTTTAAAGTGCCAGGTTTGGAGACAATACAAATGCATTCGGGCAGGCCCTGTGAAAGCAGGAACTGAGAGGAAATGGTATTTGCGTTTCGTGCCACAACAGTACTCCCTAGGAATCCTTGCAATTGATGGGACTGCCGCTAAGTGCCAGGTATAAGGAAAATAATCCAAAGTGACAAATAGATCAGGCTGAGGCTGAAGGAAAGACAGGCTCCTGTTCTGCAATAAGAGGCCCATTCTCCAAGCTTCTGCCAAGCAAGGTCCTGGGTGCATAGTTCTGTGGGAGGAGGGGTTCTCAGAGCATGCATCCTTTGGACACCTATCTTCTTCACAGTAATACGGATGGCCGTGTTGAGACAGTAGAGACTTTATAAACAAATACCAGCTTCTGCTTTTATTGTGTTGCTCATATAACTCAAATATGCCTCATCTGTGAAATGCAAGGAATCACTAGAAAAGAAAAAGATAGGGAAAGTCCTAGGGAGGCATAGTTTCAGTCCCTTGCAGGTCTCAGCATCAGGTGAAGGATAACTGGAGTGTGTAGTAAGATGGGGTGGGGCCAAGACATTGGGAGAAGAAAGAAGGGCCCTGTAAAGATAGTGAGATCCTAAACCCTGGGAACACACACTGTCAACCTACTGAGCAAACACGCTTTTCTCCTGTGCCTTTTAAAAGAGTCTTGCTAAGCAAAAGCTTCCCAACTATAACCTTGGCTCTAAGACTTATGACTTAGCCCAGGCCCAGAAGCGACTAAAGAGCACAAAATGAAAAGATATAAACATAAAGGGCATGTTGGGGGAGAACCAGAGAATTAGCGTGCACTGGGGCAGTGAGCATGTCGTAGAGCTTCTGCCTGACCGCCTCTTGGCACACATGCCCATTTGTCATCGCTGATGATACGGCTGTGGACAGCATTCTTGACCAAGAGTCAATGACCTAACTCCTCCACAGGGAAAAGGCCAATGTATGTTTGGCCAACTCGTACTGGTCCATCTGCTGACCAGACTTACATCTTGAAGGCAAATATCTATAGGCTTCTCAAAGACCCAGCACGTGCCTCACTAATGAATCCCCCAAAAGGGACCAGCTGTGCCTGCCTGGAGGCTATCCACATTGGACAAAGGACATTGCCTTCCCATTGCTAAGACCATAGTTCCACTCCTCCTCTCAAACTGACAACCCCTAAAGACGTGTTTTGCCAGGACTGTGCTTCTAGCCAGTTCACTCTGAAGCATAAGCCACCGAGATAGACTCACAAGCTCGGAATCCTCCAGACTCATGCACAGGTGAGGGTTCACAGATGTAGTATTCCAGGAAGCTGTGTTTAGAGGACTTTCAATACATCTGATAATTGGCTTGAGGCTCTTTGAGAAAAGTGGGCCCACAGACACCTTCTTTTGGGGCACTCATTCTTCCCCAAACCAATCAGGAGGAACGAGACTGCATTATAGTATAACTGGATGCTGCTCCGTAAAGCTGTGGAAGGCTCTGGTTCATGGGAACTCTGACAACTGTTAAGCTCTTATCAAGATTGGTATGGTTTCACATACAGGACTCTGTGACCTGGACAAGAGTAGTCTATGTAGGGCTGTGGGCAGATGAGGTTATCCCCAAAACACTCAATGAGTGAGCACAGAGGAGACATGGTACAGTAGAGTCAGGGGAGGGAGGAGAGAGAAAAGGAAAGGAAGACATAAGGAGAGGAGGAGAGGAGGGAGACTCCCGCTCTACTTTTACTACGGTAGTTTTTCTGGCTATAGCTAAGCTGTCTTCAAACCTTGCCTCACCTCCTCCTGATGCTTCCTTCCTCAAGCTCCTGGCCAACAGGACTAGAAAAGCAAGTCCTTACCATAAACAATCACTAGTCAAGTGAGGCCACTTGAGTACCCTGTACCTTCTTAAAGTCCCCAGGGTGGCTGGTACTACCAGCCTACATCAAACCCACTCCCAGCACTGTGGCTGCCTCAGCATGGTTCTGCTTGCTTCCTGCTTACCATCCTTATGTCTGATTCCTCCCTCCCAAGGAAAGTGCCCAGGAGGCTGGTAGAGCACACTTGGTGTGGAAGTATTCATTCTCACAAAGGCTGCCCTCCTTCCCCTCCCTGGGGCTTTCACCCTCTCTCTTGATTATGGCTGCCACCTCCCAACCTCTGCCAGCCCCTCCCACTCAGCCCCAGTCAAGTGATGTCACCCTGCTATTTGCTCAGGCACTTTTTTTTTCATCCTCCTTTCCCCCCACTTTCCAGGAACCTCGGATCTAAGATGCTTTCAAAGTCCCACCTCCCGGCCCTCATTTGTTCTCTATCCCCTGACTGCCTCCCCTCATGAAGTTCAGGAATGATCTCCCAAACACCACAGAACATCCTCTGTGGGGTGGTTAGTCTTGATTAAATTGAGACGTGCCTAAGGAATCAGTAAAGCACACCTCTAGTGTATCTATGAGGGCACTTCAGGAGAGATGAGGGCACTTCCTAGAGAGGATTAACCAAGTGAGAAGGGCCTGCCTTGAACGTGGGTGTGGCCATACTTGAGAGCCTAGGTGATACAAAAGGAGAAAATTCTATTAATGCAGGCATATTTCTCTGCTTCCAGCCCACAGGATGTGAACTGCTGTGTTCTGCCACACCTTCCCTGCCCGGATAGACTGCTCAGTAGCTCTGAAATCACCAGCCCCCTCCCCTAAAAAGGTGCTTCTAGCATTTTTTTCATAATGTGAGAAATAAGATAATTCTCATCTACCTGGCTTTCATCAGCACTGGAGTCCATTGCTCATTATATTAGTCAGGATAGAGGCACAACTTATGGAATGAATACACGTGAGATTTATTAGAATGACTTACAGGCTGTGATCCAGTTAGCCCAACAATGCCTGTCTACTGACAGAAAGTTCCAGAATCCAATAGTTGTTCAGTCCACAAGGCTGGATGTCTCAGGGGTCTTCAGTATATGCAGGAATCCCAAAGAAGTAGGCTCTAATGCCAGTGAAGGAATGGGTTTGCCAGCGGAGAGCAAGGGCAAGCAGGCAGAGGGTGAAAACTTTCTTATTCCCATGTCCTTTCTATAGGCTGCCATCAGAAGGTGTGGCCCAGATTAAAGGTGGATCTTCAAACCTCAAAAGATCTGTATTGAAAGTGAATCTTCTCAGTTCAAGTGATTTAAGGAAAAAAAAAAATTCCTCACATGTGTACCCAGCAACTTGGGTTTTAGTTAATTCCAGATGTAGTCAAGATAAGAACCAAGAGCAGCCATCACACTCATCCTCTTCCTCTTCAAGTCCTGATAGCTTCTTCGCTATGTAGCCAGCCTAGGTGCCTACCCCTTCTTGGCTGACTTCACTGGTGTCTGTCTCTCAATCCCTAAATCTTAAGCCCCCTTTCCAGTCAGGACCCCTGGTAGATCCCTTTCTAGCTCCTTTCTAGGATACCCACACTCTGTCTTTGTACCTCTGACCCCTGACCAAAGCTCCAATCCATAACTCTGGTCATTATCACCTACCTGTTCTATCCAAGGCCATTCAAAATGGCATCTGCTATGTATGGCAGAGGATGGATAGAGTAGGCATTGGAAAGGCCACAATCAGTAAGATCCACGCCTTACCCTCAAGGCTTCCACAATTTAGTAGAAGAGAGGCACACATAATCAGGCAAATGTACAGCAATATGGAAATGCACAGATAGCCATAGGGCAGTACAAAGTATTTAAAAGGAGGGCTGAACAGGAAAACACAACCCAGGCTGGGAATGAGGAAATCTGGGAGCTCTTCATAAAAAATAAGATGCTTCATTATTACCTAAGAGATCAAAGATGACGACGAGAGCATAAGAAATTCTGAATGCTGTTGGCAAAGTTCATTAATAGTATTGTATTGGCCATGTATATTGGCCATAACAAAAGTGAAAGTCAGGAATGATGCCTAAGAGTCTCACGGTGTCTTAGTAGAGGGTTTTTATTGATGGGACAAAACACTATCACTGAAAGCCACTTGAGGAGGAAGGGACCTATCTGGCTTACCTATAAGACTGGGTCGCAGTCTATTGAGGGAATGCATGACCTGGAACTCAGACAAGACAGGAACTTGGAGGCAGGAGCTGATTCAGAGGCCATGGAAGAGTGCTGCTTACTGGCTTACTCCTCATGGCTTGTTCATCCTGCTTTCTTATAGCACATGACCACTAGCCCAGTAGTGGCACCACCTACTGTGAGCTAGACACTTCCATATTAATTATCAATCAAGGCAAAGTACTACAGGCTTGCCCACAGGCCAATGAGGTCAAGTTCAAGACCAGACTACATGGTAAATTTGAGGCCAGTCTGGTCTACATGAGATCCTAAGACCCTGGTTTGTTCTCATTCTCTCTCTCTCTCTCTCTCTCTCTCTCTCTCTCTCTCTCTCTCTCTCTCTCTCTCCTTATCTCCCTCCCTCATGATATTCATGTTACCATTGTGTTCTTGTCCATACTTCAATCCACATCAGCCTCTATGGCCTCAGTGGGCTCCTGAGGGATGACGCTCATTCTTCAATCCTACAGTTCTTGATGACAAAACCCCAGCACACCTTCACCTTCACCCAACAACCAATGTCCCTGCCAATCTATCTATCTATCTATCTATCCATCCTTCCCTCCCATGTCCAATGGTATACATGACAACATATAACCTTAGTAAAAAGAAGCCTCAATGTATTGTTTGTCTAAGTTGATCTGTGTTTTCACAAAATGGAGTAAGACTTAGAATGGTCCTAATAGCTGCCATTCAGTGAGTGTTTCCTACCACTAACTCCTCCAAGCACTAATAAAATAGCAGTCCTATGAAGTAGGCATCCTTTCCCTTGTTTTGAAGATGAATGAACAAAGGCCAAAATAAATAAATAAAAATAAAGGTCAAAATTTTTCCTCACATTGTGTAGGCGGTGACAGAGCCAAGCTGTGACCTCAAGTGGCCAACACGAAGCAGTGTGCTCTCATCAAGCTGGGAATCAGGACCATGAGAGAAATCCTTCTTGAACTTGTACCTTTTCATACTGTTTGAAGTTCACAGAATTAATATACATTAATTCTACAACTGAGGAGGGAAAAGAAAGAAAAAAGAAAAGAAGGAAGAGGAGGGAAGTGCAGAGAACGATGCAGGAGAGTTGGGGAAGGAAAGAAGGGAAAGAGATGGAGAAGAAGGAGAGAGAAGGAAAGAAAGGAGAATATGGGTATGTTCATTTCCCATTGTTGCTGTAGTGGATCATCACAGAATTAGTTGGTCTGGAAACACTCTGACATCATATGGCTCTGGAGGTCAGGAGTCCATGATTGTCAGCAAGTTGTGCCCCTCTTGAAGGCTCGTGGGAAGAATCTGCTACTTTGTCTTTCCCAGCTTCTAAAGGCTACCTAGGACCTACACTTGGACCCCAACCTTTATCTTTAAGCCGGTAGTATAGTATCTTCCACTTTGTTTCCGATGTGGGCCTCCAGTCTCCCCCTTACAACATCACTTCGGATTCCCTGCAGGCCCACAGCATGGTCCAGAGCAATCTCTACATCCTTAACTGAACCTCATCCCCTTAGTGTCTTTGGCCAACATTTTGCCAAGATAGTACTTTCACAGGTTCTGGAAAGTCAGGGGAGGACATTCTTAAAGAGGAGATGTTTTTTCACCCATTACATAGAAGGAAGACAAAGGAAAGGGAAGAGAAAAATTCTATCTGAGCTTTAGGGCTCGTTCCTATTTGTTCCAACTGTTCAAATGAATAGTCTCGAATCCAACTTTGAATTTAAGCTGTCCTTCATTTTCTCTATCGTGGCTCCTAGAGCAGCTTGGACCTGAGCTCTTCAATGCACAGCACGGGCTCCAGGCTCTGTAGCATTTGTAGCGTAGGATTGAATTGTTGTGAGCTCGGCTTCGCCGCCTGAGCCTGCCCTTGTGGCCTAGGCTGACAGCCTCGAGATTAACTGCCTAATGAATAAAGTTGCTGAGCTCGGCCCAGCTGTGCCTTTCAAAGTGTGTTTGGGTTTGCTATGCCAAGTACAGATGATTGCCCCTGTCACCAGCCTTTCAAGAACCCGAGCTGCCAAGGCGAGGCAGGCAGGGCCACCTGATCTCAGCTACAGCTGCAGCGGCAGCCAGGGAGACGTGGCTTTGGCTCACCTGCCTTGAGTGACGTGAGACATAATGTCGCTCTCCAAAGCTGCCAACTGCTGGGCTGCAGAGGCGTACAGCAGGGCTGTCGTTGTACACTTAAAGAACTCCAGATCACCTCTTCCCACCCTGTCCCCCAGCACCACTATTTGCTTGGCGGGGTGACGTTTGAACAAAGATGTGGTTACATGGGCTCAGAAGTCCTTAGAGCTCCTGTTTCCAATGAATCCAGAAAACACCCATTTAGGAACAGCGTACCAAACATGACTGTGGACCTTCAGATGTGTCCTCCACACAATGAGGCTACCGATTCTGGTTTGAGGACCTGTAAGTGGTCCAAGGGGAAAGCCCCAAAGCTGGCAACAAATGGCAACATCTAGCCAACAAATTTGCCATATTTTGGATGAGGCTGCAAGGGAAGTCCAATAGTCTCCAAGAGGCCATACAAGGACATTTCAACACAATCCCCCCCCCCACACTGGGCACAGCCCCCCAGAGTGAAGTGACACCTAATAATGGCTGTGTAAGACTGACGACCAGTTCCCATCTGTGCCTCCCTCTGAGGGTCTCTGCCATCTGCCAGGGAGGTCAGACTGCAGTTGCCTGGGGCTCTTTCTCCGCTCTGGGTTCTTCTCCCCTGGGAGTGAGTAGGTGTGGTGAGGCTCTAGAATAACAACTCTGTGTGTGCTCCTAAACTGTCCATTCAGGGTTTTTTCTTTAAACTGGAAAAAAGTATCTTTTGATGGACTAAACGCCATTCTGGATGCTGAAAAACAGCAGTAAACAAAACATATTGAAAACCTGCCCTCAAGGGAGACAGAAGTTGACTCAGAAAATAAGAAAAAAAAGCAGACAGCACGCAAGACAGCACTGAGTACCTAGGAAAAAATTTACACAGAAAACATAAATAAGAAGTGTGGGCCAAGCCGCAGAGCTAGCTGGGTACAGCCCAGACTGACTCACTAAATGGAAAACTGCCTTTCTGCTGAGTGTCATGTCTTCTCTACTGTGTTCTTGTTGCCCAAGGGACTCATTCATCTATACTTGAGCACCTGTAACCACAGACAGCACAGTTTGTAGGAAAGCGGGCACCTGGTCTGAGGATGATTCCTAACCTCAGAGGAGTCAGCCTGGCAATTTTCTTTGCTAACCCAGAGTAGGTCTTTCAATTATTTTAATTAGTTCTTTGTGTTTTGATCATATTTTACCCCCATCCCTTCCTCTTAATTCTTCCAACTTGGTGTCCTCTCTCTTCCTCCCATAACCAATTTCAGTTTGTGCCCCTCATACACTCCTGCATGTGGACCATCTGCTGGAGGGTGGCCAGTCTACCAAGAGCCATGCCATAAAGAAAACTAATTCTTTCTCCCCCAGAAGCCACCAACTGTCTGTAGCTCCTCAGTAAGAGGCTCATGAACCTCTCTTTCATCCGGGGCTAGAATGTTGAGTGGCTTACTGTGCAGTTATCTTTCAGGCAGCCATGGCTACTGTGAACTCATGGGGCAGAGGTCCTATCATATCCAGACACTTCCTCACTACAGTGGTTCCCAACACCTAAACTTACAATTCTTCTACCCCCTCTTCAGCAATGGTACCTGATGTAGGTCGTGTGTACATTGGCATTCATACATTACTGTACATACATTGTCAGTAGCTTATCCTCAGTATCATTGACATTTGGAGCTGGATAGTTAATTCCTCAGTGAGTGCCATCCTGTGTGCAGTGTAGATCCTGTAGAAGCATCTCTGGGTTGTACCCAGTAGATGTTGGTGGTAGATATCCCTCACAAGATAAAATATCACTCACAGTGAAAAAATCATTGTCTTTATAAATATAAAGCTTTGTCAGAGATATGGAAAATTTAATTAAATATTTCAAGAGAATAGTCAAGAATTTCTTGGTGATACACAGATTGATTTCTCTCATATTACAAGGGTAACAAGTAAATCACATTTTATAATACATTTAATTGATTTGGAGATGAGGAATGATAGGAAACAAGATTGTTCCCAAAATTCTGGAGGACTTTTGAGGGAAGATAAGTTCATGGAAACAAAATAGGACATGTTCAATCATAGAACGTAAACAAATAGAAAAATTTCATAATTAAGGGGGAAACACCACATAAACATAAAAGAAAACCCTGAATTATATTTTATCTAAGAGTATAATGACATAAAAACATGAAAAACTTAAGAATTCAATTTTCTGAGATGACAGGATTGTGAGGATATTTCTTTCTACTTGTGGGTGAATAAGTGTGTGTGTGTGTGTGTGTGTGTGTGTGTGTGTGTGTGTGTGTGTAGTTATGAAGCCATATTGTAATTACATTTTTAAAGTCTCTTTCTGCAGTGTGTCTTTCTGAGTAGCAACACTGGAGAGCTGTGATCATGAGACTTTGTTAGTCATCAAGGTAGAGCTCTGCCCAGGGCAGCACAAACCTCTGAAACAACTTCTCAATCAGCAGGAGAGACTTTCCTCCAGTCTGGCTTATCCTGGAGGGAAGTCAGTGTACCCATCAGAAATACAAAGTCTCGGGGCTATGGGATGAGTTCAATGGCAGAGTGCTTGCTTAGTGCATGTGAGGGTTTTAGTTTGACTCTTAAGTATGAAGAGAGAGAGAGAGATAAGAGACAGACAGACAGCAGACAGACAGAGACAGAGAGAGATAGAGAGAGAGAGAAGAGACACATACAGAGATGAAACAGAGAGACAGAGAGGGGGAGGAGGAAGGAGAGAGGAAGGGGGGAGAGGAAGAGGAGAGAGACAGAAAGCCTCAAGTTTCTAGGTGGATTCTCAGGAAAGGCACTTAGTAGAACACTGGAACTCCACATAGGAAACTGCAACCCAGCACCCCCCAACCCAGATTTCTTTGACAGATTTTCTGTGTTTCATGCATTACATCTCACCCTTGATAACTGGTCCAAGTAGTCATGGGTTACCCACTTCTCTTGTTATGGTACAGCTGGCTCTTGGCTGGGACAGTGAAAGTCTTTACTA
Source organism: Arvicanthis niloticus (assembly GCF_011762505.2). NCBI lineage: Eukaryota > Metazoa > Chordata > Mammalia > Rodentia > Muridae > Arvicanthis > Arvicanthis niloticus. Next base: position 40,416,791 of record NC_047660.1, read on the forward strand.
ATGACTGGGGCATAATAAAAATCTAGGTCATCTCTCTTAAAATATACTGCTTGCTCCCCTTCAGTCAGCAGACAGCCATAGTACTTGCCTTCTTCCTGCTTGTATCCTGTCAGCTAAGTATAATAGGCATCAGCCTCTATCCACCACACAGGACATGATTCTAGACACTATTGTTTTCCAGAGTCTAGCAAATGAGAGAAAAACAGGATCAAGTTTTCATCACCCTCATGGTTTGGTTCCAAAGTATCTCTCTTTCAAAAATGACAGACATTGGGGATTATTCACAAGAATCAACCATCTGAACAAACCTCAGTCTCTTCTAATCTTTTCACCAGGTCCCAACAGGATAGCTGTGTGAGACTACCACCCAGCTCCACAGTCAGTAGACAGTTCTCACATGCAGCAGTAGGGTGTCGCTGGGTTACGACAACCTGGAAAACCTTCCAGTCTTCATGGTCCATCAGTTTTGTTAGTTTCTCTGGCACCTTACAGACTGTTATAACTCTCATCCCAACACGATATCTGGCAGAGGTGAATTGCCGTGGATTGGCGGGAAAAAATAGAACAAGGAAGCAGCATAGAGCAAGGTAGAGCAGGATGGGAGCTCACCATGCCAGCGGAGGAGCCAGGCAGCTTGAGTGCCAATCTTATTACCTGCCAATTATCTACCTCCAGGGGAAGTATGACCTTCCTATCAGCCTCTTGTCCTGTATATGCAGGTGGGAATGGTACTGATGAAATAGGAAGAATAAGATGGTTATAAGGAACACTTAAAATAAGCCATGCAAGGCTCTGGACTGTAGTAACAGTCTTAAACATCATAATTATTAAGTGACACCTGCAACTTCATTGCTGATCTCTGCCACCCACTTGCTATGTGATCTCATTTCAGTCTGACTTTCATCACACCTTGTTCCTTAGCCAAGAGGTAAAGGTTCTGTCCTTAATGGATTGAATTGCCATGGAGCAAATGTTTTCACAATGATGTTTAGACTCTCCGTGATACACTCATGAAGCACATCACTTAATCATCCCTCAGAGGTGTCCTGGCAGGGCCAGTAGTATAAATGGACACTACTGCTCTAGTTAAGTATATGAAGTTTACAGAGGAGAAAGAAAAAAGAAAGGAAGAAAGAAAGAAAGAAAGAAAGAAAGAAAGAAAGAAGCACAAAGAACATGTCACTTTGTCTTCCAAGTAAAAGCTTTTTTAGTACAATAGGGTGGGGAAACCCATTTCCCCTGAGGAACCTTAATATGTTTCAGATTCCTTGAATTTCAATTGACTGTGTCCACACTTGTTCTTGGTACCTCCATGACATCACACAGCTCCTGTCATCCACGACCAATAGACTATCAATTCTAAGGATGTTGTTAAATTTGTGTAGTTGAAAAAACAGAAGTCACACATAGCAGTATCCCTTCAGCTGTGGCTATAGGTTGAGCTTTTATGGTTCAGATTCTCATCTGACTTTGACATTGTACATAAATTTTGAGTGATGTTAAGTTACCCAAGGATCAAAAAAAAATCTGATGATGACTTCTGCTTTGTTGATTCTTGGTTCCATTCACTGCTTTGGATAAGTTCCCCATATATATATATATATCATATATATCATATACATATATACACATATATATATGTATATGTGTATATACACATACATATACATGGACCAGGCCAGGTACACACTCCTGAGTTGGTAAGCACCTCCCTGCTTCCTGCCAGATTCCTGGCCTGGAACACATGCCACACTCTCCACGATAGTCATGAAGCCCAAAACAGAGTTCTCCATGATGATGAGGTTTCCAGAATCCCTGAGGGCTTAACCAATAAGCTCCCATTCCCGGACGTTCATCCCTGCAAAAGGTATTTAACCTCTGGTCCACCCTGAGAAGCTGGCACACATCCATTTTCCACAATTAACAACCAATAAACAGTTTGCAAGGACTGTCTCTTTCATCAAGAACCGCCATAGGGAGCATGGAGAAGGCCTTCACCTACAGAGCCACTGCCTAAATCTCCCATAGAAGGCCCATCTGCACCCCTACACAACCACCACTACCTTCACCAATGAGCTAAGCCAGAGCTCCAATTTCTCCAACCCCAGGCATGTCACTGTCCTCAGCCTATGGACTCCCAATGGTCTTGGCCTCATTGTGAACTGTGGACTCCCAACTCCTCTGTGGGGCACTCTAGTGGGATCAGGGAACTCAACTTCAGTCCCATGTATCTCAGACTGCATTTTCCCACCCCCTGAGCAGTGTGTCTCAGCGCTTCCCTAAAGCTCAGTACCCAAAAACAATAGGAAGACACAGTCAAGAGTTCACCGCATTTTATCTCCCCAACAGCCACGCCCAGTGGCTGTGTAGAATGTGGACCTCCATATACATATATGTATATGTATGTTGAAGTAATTATTTAAAGCGGCCACTGGCCAAGCTGACTATCTAAGCTGCAGCAGCTCTGCCTAGCTCAGCAGCCATGTTCCATGGCCAGAGGCCATGTGCGCACCACAGCTAGAAACAGCCAGCCAGAAACACGAGCCCTGCCACCCTCAAGATGCCAGCATGAGAGATGGCTCTGCCAATCTACCACGCTGTCTCTGCAAGGCTGGGCATTACCCAGACCATCCCACCAACCATGCGGGCTCAGTACAAATGAGACTCTAATGCTTAGATTATCTAAAGGCTTATATATTTGGTAATGATCAATAACAAGATGCCCACCCAATCAGAGGTGTAACCCAATACCCAGCCTAGATATACCAACTACCTTTGACTACAGGAGACACATGAACATCTGCCTCTATGTTCTCCTCTCTCTCCTCTCTCCTAGCTCCTCCTCTTCCCTCTCTTCCTCTCCTTATTCCTCCTTTTCTTCTCCTTACTCCTCCCACCTGAGCTCCTCCTACATATGTACATATATATGTACACACACATATACATATATGTACATATATGTGGGGGGGAGGTCTTATCCAAACATATTATATACATATACGTATATATTTATATATACTTACATATAAATACATACATATATATATTATACATACATACATACATACATATATATATATTATAGGCATAGACATGGAATAGGTAAAGCCCACACTCCAGCACACACTTCCCACCACTGGGAATGAGATAGGGAAAATTCTGCTTTGTCTCTCTCCTGGCAAGTGGAAGCCCTAGTTAGTTGTGTAGGCTCCTTCTTGCCAGAGGCTCCAAGTCACAAAAACTCCACAGAGTGCTTTGAGAGAACATCTCTGTCCATCCTTTCACCTTCTCATAACCTTGAATTTATTTTATGCTCCATAATATCTGTCTGTATAGATATTTACAATGTCCTTTTCTAAGTCCCTTCGGCCTACCAAGCATATCCAGAGCTGCATATAGACATTGTTGTAAATGGAAACTGTATCACCTCAAAATCTGTCATTCCAGTACCATGCTTCAAGTTGACAAGTTTCTGACCTCCTTGTTCACAGATCCCTGTAGGAACATTTTCATCCTCATCAGGACCTCCATCTGTGCACACCCTTTCAGGGCTTTCCTTTATTTAATTACCTCTCAACCCTCCCCATCCCCAAGGCCCTTCATATCAGCATTCCTCTGCCAGGTCTCCTAACTTCCCTACCACTCTCTCTTCTTATCATTCCACATCTTCAGAATCCACAGCATCCTTGTGTAGAGTGTTATAGACATCTAGGTAAGACAATTCTCTACTCTGAAGTTACTATGATAGCAAGGTGTTCAGCCTTCAATCATTTGAGCACCAAGACTTCATCATCCCCACAGGGCAGACACCCCCCACTCCCTACAATGACTAGATGAGAACATTTAGCCATGGGCCAGCCCTTTGTGTCCACAGGCAGAATTGCTTCTTCTTTGAAACCTGACTTCTGCTTTTAAAGTCTTTAATCTAATTAAATTAAGCCAGCCAAAATATCTAAGATAAACTTACTTATAGTACACCATTTATAAACTTGAGTCACCTCTACAAAATACCCTCCCAATACCACCTAAATCAATGTCTTCCTGAGTAACTGGGCACTCTACCCTAGCCAAGTTGACACATAGCTTACCATCACAAGAAACCATACAATTAACCATCTATACTGAGAAACTCTTGAGTAAGTGGAAGAACTGTTCATAATCATGCCAGAACACATACAAACTAAGAAAATGAAAAAAAGAATGAAATATAGAGCCTTCCTATGGCTATAGGTTTACTGGAACCTACCTCCCAAGTTTACCCTATGAGTTAGTATAGGTTAGCAAACAGCAAAATACTTCCTGACATGACAGAAAGTAGAACGAACCATCATCACATGATTTAGCAAAGCTATAAGGGCCTCATGATGGTCTGAATGAGTACTCAGTACCAACTCGTTGCCTTGTAGAGATGATGAAGACTTGGTATTGAACACCTTGCATTCATAGTAAGTCTTTACAGGCCTAGGAGGGGTAGGCTTTGAGCCTGTAAAGACTTACTCCATTTCTAATTCTCTCTGCTTCATGCTTATGGTTCAACATGTGACCACTCAGCTTGCTGCTCTAGCTGTCGTGACTATTGCGTCTTCCTCTTCCTCTTCCTCTTCCTCTTCCTCTTCCTCTTCCTCTTCTTCTTCTTCTTTTTTTGTAGCATGACCCCAGCCAGTTCTGAGGCTGAAGGCAGGTTTGTTTATTCCCACTTTTCTTTTAAACCCTTTTAATTACATACAAGTATTTAGGTCAGTTCTAGGTTGAGGAACCAACAACACAATAGATACAAACAGTCAAGGAACAAACAAGGCAATAGACAAAGTCCCGTGATCACTTCTTTATCATGAGAGATTCGTATCCCTCTGGAACCAAGAGCCCAAACAAACACTTACTTCTGTAAGTTGCTTCAGTCCTGGTGCATTATCAAGGCAGTAAGGTAACTAACACAGACCTCAAGCTCATGGCAAGGAAATCTGCAGCAAAAGGCAGAAGATGAAAGGCCGGAAAGAATTTCAAACTAGTAACAACTTTTAGGAAAGTTAGCGATGGCTTGTAGGTAGCTTAGAGGGATCAGTAAACAGCAGTGGTCAATGATACAAGATTTGGGGCCATGGTTCTCTCAAATTACACCTTGGACAAGTTACACAGGCTGGATGTGCCTCCGAGTTTTTTTTTTTTTTAAGATTTATTTATTTTATGTATATGAGTACACTGTCATTGTCCTCAGACACATCAGAAGAAGGCATCTGATCCCATTACACATGGTTGTGAGCCACCCTGCTAAGAATTGAACTCAGAACTTCTGAAAGAGCGACCACTACTCTTAACCATTGAGCCATCTTCTCGATCCTTCTCCATCCCTGTCTTCTGAGTTCTTATATAGAAAATATAAGTGATGAGTTATGTTCACATAGATGTTGTAGAGGTTCCCAGTAATTACCATGGCTATCACCCCCAACAGACACACCCTGCTTTACCTCCCTAAAGCATTGAACCCTCTGTGAAATACTTTTATTTCCTGACTTTCATAAGCAATTCTGTGTCATCTTTCTTCCTAACTGTTCATTTCTCAGTACACACTTTCTTCCCAAGGAATCTCATCCATGCTTGTAACTTCAATCTGCATTACCTAGCTTGCAGATTCGTATCTCCTGCTCAGGTTCCACTTCTAAGTTTCAGACCTATATTTTTATCTGTTCAATCAACACTTAGGCAAAACTTTTCTCTCTTTTTTTTCTTTTCTTTCCTTTTTCCTCCTCCTCCTCTCCTTCTCCTTCTCCTTCTCCTTCTCCTTCTCCTTCTCCTTCTCCTTCTCCTTCTTCTTTTTTTTTCTTTTTGTGGTACTGGGGAAGAAGCCCTGTCAGAGGAGAAGGGATTATCCCACCCACCTCAATCCCTCATTTAAACTTGCATAATAAAAGCTGATGAAAACTGAGAGGCTTAAGTTTAACACATTTCAGTCTCAATTTGTGACCTCTGAAAGGCAGTTTCCTCCCTGGTTCTATCACCTCAGAGAATGAGCACCACCACCATGAAGACTGCCCCATGAACCAGAAACAAGAAAGTTGTTCCTGTCCTCACTTCTCAGCTCCCAGTACCTTCCAGGCTGTTGTCTACCTAGGCCAAGAAACTGAAAGCTCTCGCTTCAACTGTGGTTCAGCTCTGATCCTGCACTCTGGTTACTCTTTGATTCAGCTGCATCTGGGCAAAGCATGCGCAGATGCACGAACTCATGATGTGTCCACACCAACTTTTTTTTTTTTTTTTTTTTTTTTTTTTTTTTTTTTTTTGGTTTTTTTGGTTTTTTTGAGACAGGGTTTCCCTGTGTAGCCCTGGCTGTCCTGGAACTCACTCTGTAGACCAGGCTGGCCTCGAACTCAGAAATCCGCCTGCCTCTGCCTCCCAAGTGCTGGGATTAAAGCCGCCTCCCTTTGCTATCAATGTACACATCAAGAGCCCTGCGGTCACTTGCACGTCCCTGCCTGGTCTGGCTCTTGCCTGCTTTTCCAGACTACCCCTGCATCATCATCCTCTCTTTCCGGGCACATCATAGTTTTTTTTTTTGTTTTTTGTTTTTGTTTTGTTTTTTTTCACCAACTGTATTGACTGAATTGTTCTGCACATACTCCCACCTGGGGACCTTGCACATGCTGTTCTTCCTAAAGAGATGGGAGTATGTTAATCCCACGCTGAACTGTGAGGTCTTCCTGAGTGTAAGCCCTTTCCCTAAAATGTTTTCCTCTCCATTAATCCCCCTCTCCTCTCTCTCTCTCTCTCTCTCTCTCTCTCTCTCTCTCTCTCTCTTTCCCTCTCCCTCTCTCTTTCTCTCTCATTTCCGTTCCCCAGAATCTGAAATACTAAATGGAAAATTTCAGCAACAAACAGTTTATGGTTTATAAATTGCATGCTGTTGTAGATTGTAAGTTGAGTCATACCCTCAACCCATGTGTCTATAGTTCACATCTTACCTACTCTTTAGTCTTTTTGCGGCCATCTAATTATCAGGTTAACTGTCGCTTCATTGCATTGCTGCTCTTCAAGAAACCACCACTTGGGTTAGGAAAAGCCCCCCAAATCAAGATACTGGCAACTTGAATGTGAAAAAAAAAGTCATATAATGCTCCCTTTAAATAGAACCAGGCACATTCTTGATTAATAATAAAAAAAATTCACATGCTGAGCTCACTAACATCTATAATAAGGAAAAATTATGAGTTTTGCTGATGTGTATCAAACTGCGAACATATGGTCGCATATGTGATAAACAGTTAAGGTAGAAAAGCATTAAATGTGTACATAATTATACAGGATAAAACAGCACAGACTTTGAGTTCAGTTCTACCTACTGTTTCACACAGCCCAGACAATAAGGGAGAATTCTGTATTCTCTCATAGAATTGGATGCACTCTAAGATCCTAAGGCAGCCACTCATTTGGAGTGACATACTTATGTGATTAGTTGCTTGTCTCTCTCAGTACACTGTTAACACCAAGAGAGCAGACACCCTACCTTACTTCACATTCTCAATTTCCAACACTGTGCCTGCCCCATAGCAAAGAAAAGGAGGAAGACCAGTCAGTGCCCTTGAGGAGCTGGTCCTAGCATTGCCCATTTAGACCTAGGAAACTGAGCTGATACACTAGGAAGCACAACAGTCAGACAGCAAGAATGCAGCAGAGCCAGCACTCAAACTCAATTCTTCAGACATTAAATGATATAAAAGATCCTTGCCACTATCTTCAGAATTACTTTGAGAAGCCACGGGTGTAGATGACTAAACATGTAGAAACAGCAATACGGAAAGGGCTTTTGCCCTCTGAAAAAGCAGAACTAGGCTTGGGCACTGAATTTATATCAATACACTCAACTCAAAGAAATTTCCTTCCAAGGGTCTGTCATAAAGGCTCAAAAAGATTTCCACTTGAATGCAATATCTTCTTTCTTGACTTTTTAAAAATAGTTCCTCTCCTTTGAAGGTCAAAGCCAGGCTCAAAGTCCCTGGCACCCTCAAAGCTTTTGTGACTGGGGAGCCATCAGCATCAAAAAAAAAAAAAAAAAAAAAAAAAAATCCATTAGCCACAGAAGCTCGAGAGGTGGGTGTATGGTCTGCTACCAAAAGCTAGGAAGGAAGCTATGTGTAACAGACTGATGTTGAATAGTCTCAAGCATTTTGGTCAACTCTGCTGAACCTCTTTCTTAGTAAAGAATGACATCAGGGTTATTATACATCCGTCATAGTGGGCTGAGTTCCTAGAAACTTTTTTTTTTCTTAGAGATGGGAGGAGTTAGCTTTATTTGTGGAAACAGAAGATTGTCTGGTGGTTTATGAGTGTCATTTGGATAGAAGGAACAATGGTTCAGATGTCAGGAGATCATCAATGAAACCCCAGCTCTATCATTAACTCTTCAACGGCCTTGGTTTCAAGTGGTTTGCTCTTGTAAGTTATTTTTTCTCCACGATAAAAAGAAAGCCCTGGGAAGGAAGAGACTCTAAAGCCTCTCTTCTTATATTGCAATATGTAGATGATATCTCCTCCATGGGTGAGCTAGATTTGAGGTGACCCAAAGGATATGCTAAACCAGAACCAGAGAATGGAGCGAGTCGCCAGGGCAACTGTTATCAAAAAAGCATCCTTCCCATGAATCACCTGATCTTCTGAGTAAAAATCTTCAGGGGTAAAGCCTTAGGAATCTGTTTTTTCTTGCTGTTCTGTTGTGGGTTTTTTTCCTTGTTATTCCATTGTGTTTTTCCTTAATGAATAACCTGACTCTCCTACATGATTCCTTTGTCATCAAGGGAAATAAATATTGCTGCCCTAGATAATTAAGAGTAGGGATCCTCATGGCAACATCATTTTTGATGACATAAAGACAGAAATAACCTACATCCCCATCAATAAAGAAACAGATAAATAAAATGTCATATCATAAAATGGGATTTTATGCAACAGTCAAAATGAATGAGCTGACCTATCAGCGCGAATGGAGCTTGAAACAAAGTTGAAGGGAAAAAAAGCAAGAATCAAAATTAATGCTTTTTTGTATGAAACATGCTTTAAATGGTCGGAAAGATTAAATATTTAATGAGCAATAATTGCCTCAGGGAAGGGCCATAAAGAAAGGAATTAGGTTAGACACACTGGCTAAGGGGCCTTAAATATGTCTGTATTGTTTGATATCTTTGTAAATGGTAAGAAAAGAGCATGGTAACCATTAACAATTTTTAATTCTTGGTAATAAGATCATAGGCATGGTTGCCTTTCTTCATACTTTCATCTTTCTTTGGTTACAAATTTAAAAGTATGGGGCTGGAGAGATGGCACAGTGGTTAAGACTGCTGTTCCAGAGGTCCTGAGTTCAATTCCCAGCAACCACATTGTGGTTCACAACCATCTGTACTGTGATCCGATGCCCTCTTCTTGTGTGTCTGAAGACAGTGACAGTGTACTCATATAAATAAGTAGATAAAAATAAATCTTTAAAAAAATTTAAAGTATAAACTCCTGAATTTGGTATATAAAGTGTTCGTGATCTCCCTTTTGTTCTGAATGGTCCTCTGCCTTTCTCCTATGTGCATCCTGTACACTCCTGTCAGACAGAATTACCTCTCCTTCTTCCCCCAGGGTAGGACCATCTCCCAGACTTTGCATATGAGATATACATTGACTGTCTTTCCACCCAACAGTCCCACATCTTCTGGTCTAGCTCTTACTCACCACACAAGGCCCAGTCCTATGACGTGGCTCCCATCCTGTTCAAACACAGCTAGCTTTTATACTCTTTAACACATTATTCTTTGGTTGCCGAGCATCCAGCCTAGTGTGTGACGCATAATCTGTACTCCACCACATCCTCTGGATGGAGGGAGGGATGAAAGAAAAACACAGCTGGTTTGCTATAAGCAGGAGTTATAGATACACATGACATGCCAATGAAGCCCACCCAGCAAAGCTGCTTCAAAAACAGGAACACTGCTGTCTTTCAGTTCTTGTACAGATGATTTAAAAAAAAAAAAAAGTAGAAGACTGAGGTAGCCATCTTCAAACACATAAAAGAAGTCTGAATGGAATATTAAGAAGAAATATTCCATTTCTTCCAGGCACTGAGATAATGAGCTTAAATTATAGCTAGAAAGATACTGATTAGATACTGAAAAGAACTTCAGAAGAGCGACATTCTGTACTGGGGAAAGAGCATGATTTTGAAGTCATGAAGACCTAGTAACAAATCCTAACTCCTCTGCTCAATGGCCTTTAACACAGGCATGCTATTTAATCTCCATGCCCCCATTTCCAGAATGGAAGACCTACCCTATGTATTAATGTGAAAATTAGAAGGTGAGACCTGTAAAGCATTTGACACGTAGTAGTTACTTCTCCTAGATCAGCAAAGAACTAAAATAAGAAATCCTTCCTTCTCACAGCTTCTTATATTGTACAATCCTTACAGCTTAAAAAGGAGGATGAGTTTAGGGACTTCCATGGGGCCACTGCTCCTTTATGGTTATTGTGTGACACAGCCCTAAGGGCTCCTCTGGGGAAGTGGTAAGAGGTTCTGAAACTTGCTCTTTTGAGAGTCTCCCTGTCCAAAGCAAGGTCATAACGTGGGGTACATTATTTTGTATCCTGTGGCCAGGTATTCACAGTGGAGTTTTTTCTTTTCTCTTTAAAAAGACATGTCACTTGTGAACCTGATAACAACCTAGGCTAAACTGTTTAGCATTTTTATTTTAAAGGGTGATACTTAAATTGTCTTCTCAAACTTTTCACTATAAAAGGTGATAGTTAAACTGTCTCCCTTCAGCCCTAACATCAACACCTTTCCGATCCAGTTTCCCACAATAAGCTCTGGGGTTGGGCTTCTTATCCGGATTGAGTCATAGTTCTTGTTCTCTCTCCTCTCCCAGCTAGAGAAAGAAATTACTCAATCCCGACTTTTTGGGATTCTTTTCTCTCCTGATCAATTCATGTTTGGCTTCTGGAAGATGGGACATGACCTCTTCTGGGTAATTTTTGGAAGCATGAAGTAGTGGTGAATCCATACTATGATACCCATAGCGATAAGGGCACTTTGTAAAACACATGGAACAAGCAATTAAAAAAAAAAAAAAAAAAAAAAAAAAAAAAAAAAAAGAACCTTCTAAATGAAGATCCAATTCCAAAGGGAAGAATGCCTTTGGGTTTTTTGACAAAGCAAAATATTCTAAAATTCAATTGTTTAATGGGGTTTTCCCCAGAAGCACTGGCACATACTAATTCTTATTTCAAGGCAGCATGTTTATTCTAGCTCCAACCTACTTTCAATGGTAGGTAATTAGGGAAACTAAAAGTGCATATCTTATTGCTTAATTTAGAGCCTACCCCTGTGTTTCCAGGCCTTTCTCGGGCTGTGTTTTAATGACACAGAACGATAAAAGATTTTTATTCAACTTTAAGCGCTTAAGAAAAGCAGTGAGCAGACATCAGGTTATATATTCTGATTTTGAAAAGAAATCCCAACCTATCAAAATACACACTTTTTGAATGTGCAAGCTAAGCCCTTCTGCAATCAATTTCACCAGAAGTTCTCAGAATACCAGGCGTAAACATTCTGGTGGCTTCCCTGAAGTCGGGGTTCTTGCCGTGACTACCACCCTTGCCATCAAGGAAACGTCTTGGCCATCATGGAAGCCACAAGTGTTTGTGTTTTTAGATCTTTTGATCTAAAGAGAACCAAGAGCCCACAAGAGAGGCTGGCAGGCTACTATAGAATCACAAGCTGCCAGTATTGGCAGGGATTTGAAGGCAAGCTGTCCCCAAAAACATGTGTCATTACAAATGCCATATGGAATCACCTTTTGCCAGTAGCCACATTTTTTTAAACATTCAATTGATCTTTAAAAAAAAGTACTCTAATTCAATATTTGTGAGATGTCCATGTATAATCAATATAAAAATTATTGCCGAGTCGTTTAATCCCGTTCTTCATCCTAACGCTGAAATCTCATCTTTTACACACCTCTCGGTTCGGCTACTACATTTTCAGTGGATAAAACTAAATGAAGTCTTATGAAAACAGTAAGGTATGTGGAACAAGGAAAATATTCTCTGCTGCCTCGTCTTTTACATTTTAATTTTAATTAAAAATTTTAAAACATCAGTTCTTCAGCTGCACCAGCTATGTTTCAAAAGCCCCATGGGACAGTGCAGACAGACAACATGTCCTAGGCCCCCTCTGCCAAGCTCTGAACTAGGAATCAATGAGGTGGCTCCGCCAGCCATGTGGGAACTCGAAAGATTAGAAAGCTCTTTTTCATTTCGAGGTACAACTGCTACCCCAACACTTCCATCTTTAGATCCCAGGGCAGTGCCTCCCTAAGGAGATAATGAGACACCCACAGAGCCTCACCGCCACGGATGTGCCTGGATGTCCAGACATGCTCAGTGCAGGTCTCTTGAGATCTCTTTCTTGTAAGTCTTTCAACCCAAAGGGCACCACATCCAGTGTAGAGAGGCCAGGCCTCCTGAGACTTTTCCCCACCTCTGGCCATGTGATCAGGACATGCAAATGGGGTTAAGAAAAGCAGTTAACAAAGGTACTTCCCTATGGCAAATGCTCTGTTACTTTCTCTGCCTCTTCCAAAAAAAAAAAAAAAAAAAAAAAAAAAAAAAAAAAAAAAAAAACCGCACGTAAAACTGAGTGCATGGCGCACGGTGCCCTGCACCAGGAGGTTTTTGCAGAGGAGGCACTTCTGGTGGAAAGATGAGCAGAGTGAAACTGTTCAACTTTAATATACCTAGAAATATTAGTTTTGCATAAATGAGGTCCTAGGATAAGAGTTGTTAGCATAGATGCCTCACCCTCCCCCCGTACCTCACATCAGCCTCCTCATCCCGTTTTCACACCTCACCCCTGCAATTCATTTTAAGAACTCAGCATGTATCCCAGAATTTATATAAGCCACTGCAGCCCTTCATATACACACTTACACACAGCGTTTGAACAGCCTGCCATGGTTCATTCTCCAAACCTGAGTTCTTCTTAGGCACGGCTTGCTGCGCCCAGCTTTTCTCACGGCGCCCCTTCAAGCCTTCAGAATGCGTTCATCCGCCACCCCCTTCTGCACCTAGAATGGTAGCCCACAGCAGATAAAAGGGCTAGATTTCTAGCAGCTGGATCCCTGCTAAGACATGTGCTTTGTCCAGCCCCATCTACCAAAACAGGAGCTCCCAAGGCAGAGCAGAGGGGATACTGTCCCCAGGACTCCTAAGAAACAAGCAGATTGAGTGTGTCATCCTAGCTGCGTGCAGGAAGTGATAGAGGAGGGCCCTACCCGTGCCCACCTCATGCATTCTTCTTCAAGGATCCATGTTGCCAAGGCGTACACAACTGCTCCGCACCTCCAAGGCTGGGGGAGCATCTGGAAAATTGAAAGCCAAACCAATAATTGGAAAGCTGACAGGTTTGCAGGTGTGAATGGAGTTCTTTGCGCCAGGTGTGCCGAGTTGACAGAAACAATTATGCAGTGATTCAGGGCCCAGCCCTCCTCTGCCCAAGACTTTGCTCAAGTCTTCTTGTCCCAGGATTATGGTTGAAACCATAATCCTGGGAGGAAGTGGTACCCCCAAAGGACCCAGCCTTGTCCTTCAGCACCTCATGTCCTCGGGGCAAGAGTAAAAACAGTTCCCGGGACAGGGCCTGAAGTACTGCTGGAAATCACAAGGCAGTGTTTCCTTCATCCATTTTTAATTGCTGCAGGTTGTAATGACACTCTTTGGAAAATAAATACTTAACTACCTTCCCGGAGATTTTTCAGGCCCAAGGAGGAGGACGGTGATGCGGAGCTTTCAGTTAATAGCTTGGTTTATTCTGGTGTCATTTCTTTTATTTCCCTTCGGCTTGTTATTTATGGTTTAAATTTTTTGCACCCTGGTGCTTGGCCTGCTTTCCTCGGGAGGATAATTAAGGGGGAAAAATGTAGATGTTCTTTTTTTTTTTTTTTTTTTCTGTGTGTACCCTTAGGCTGGAAGTAGTCAAAGTATTCCAGGGGAGATGGAGAGAAGGAAAGGCACAAACACTACTGTAGTCCCCACCAAGCCCCCAAATAAAATCTACTATGTCCCCTCAAGTGTATCAAGGAGTTATCCTTGTCACTGGGGATGGTGCACTTATTCTGACAGCACTCCCTGGATTCTGGTTGGCAGATAGGTAAATTGTGGGGCTCCTGTGTGTAGACAAATTACCATAGAATTGGTCTCTAAGGCCAACGGTCCTATAATTGAAATGGGATTGAGAACCTCCAAAGGGTGTCTGCCCTACATTTGACCAGATCTCGTTATGTGTCTGTGAGCCACTGAGAGAGGGGAAAAAAAAAATGGGATCAGAATGGAAACCGAAATAAAAGAATGCTGTTCCCACGACATGGCAGTTTTTAATTAGGCAGGGGGCTGTGGATTGCAGCCTTTCCCAGAAAACAGAGGGGGAAAACATAAAAACTTTCTCCATGAGTGACTCCAGCTACCCTTGAAGACAATGATAGTGAAACTGACAAACACACCTTGGAAGCCAGCTCCTAGAATCAAATCGATTTATTTAATAATTTAGGAATTACTTCCAGCCATCTCTCCTATTAAAAACTGAGGGGCCATTGTACTTTCTATCTGCCTGGTTCCTTTCCTTTCTCTTAGTTATGCCTCAGTGGCTTTAATAAATAAGTAATACAGAGTGGGGAGACACTTATCTAGAGCACCTCGCCTCTGCCTTCACCCTGCAGGGCTCCCTGATTCTTTTCTATTTGGAAATAAATGGAGTGTAGAATAATTTTTTTTTCCCTACTGTAAAGGCTGGAACAAGAGGGTTAGAGGCCTGAGTGTGGTCACCACAGCAAGGCAGCCCAGCCCACAGCTCAAGCCGGCAGAGGAACAGCAGAATAAATAACACACTTGGACAGGCTGGCAGCATCAAGGGCTCATTGCCAAGGTGGAACCTGTGTACTGGTGACTCTACCGTTTACTAGAGAGGGGATTCCAGCAGCATCGTTGTAAACTGGTCATTTGTAGTTTGAAGTTGTTTGTAGTTTTATAGTTACAAAGTAGAAGGCTGCTGAACCCAGCTGCAGTTAGATTTCCTCGGGACACTTTGAGGAGATGGGAAAGAGATTATCATTCTACTACAGGCCTCAGAAAGCAGGCTTGATCACCTATGGAGCTGGAACATGGCTCCACTCAGCTGCAGCCCCTCCCTGCTGTCCCTACTTTTCTTTGGGCAATTCAGCCTTTTTCTCTTCTGGGAGCCATCAGGGAGCTGGGAGCCCATGGAGCTATTGTGGACCTGGAGCAGAAGAGAGCTTGTTTCTCACAGAACTACCCTTATAATGAACCCCAAGTCAAATTGGCCATAGACAGCACAGACTCCATCTTCCAGTGTGAGCCTCCAAGAACAGGACCAAGCCCTAGAAACCAGATTCTCTCCATGCTTTTCTTCCTGAGTCAACTCAGAGTTTCCTCTCAGGATCAGTCCCAACACCAGCCTTTTCTACTTTTTCTGGGTCCTGCTTCTGGCCTTTTAGGGGTCGCTCCTTGTCCTTTGGGGGTCACCCATGCCCCCCATCCTGCTTCTGTTCTTACCTTTGGTTGCTCATTCCTTTCTGGTCTCTAGGACTTGACTTGTATGTGAACATTTGCTTCCAGGACTAACTCACACTACGACCCTTAAGGACATGCATTTCTGACACTGGACACCCGCAACATAGTAAATATCTATATTCCATTCCTGTGTCTCTCTGCCAGGGACTTCTGCCCCCTCATAGTGTACCGCCCTAGCTGCCCCATGTTGGGCGGCCAAACTGTAATGGCCCGCTCTGTTCCACAGGTCTGTGTCTAGTGAGAGAGAGTGTGGGGCAAGCGACGCGAAGAATGGAGACAAGACAGAGGGACTGATCAAGTCTCAAGTCTCGTTTATTGTGTGTGTCTCTCTCTCCTTTATTGTCTCTCTCATTGTCTCCTGTATTCTCTCCTGTATTCTCTCTATTGAAGGGAAATCTGGGGTATTTATAGGCTTTTGCCACGTGCCTTGTAGGTGCGTGAATATCACGTGCCTTGGAGGTATTGATATGATGTAAGCCTTACAGGCGTCTATAGCGTGGATACCACGTGCACCGTGCATCTTGCAGGCGTGGATATCATGTGCGTCTTGCAGCTGGGGGCAGTAAAAAGCAAAACAAAATATGTGGGATATCAGAGTGCACTTCAGCTGTGGTAGGCTGTTGAAAAACAAGTCTCACATCAGGGTATATGGCTTGAGATGGCTGCAAAGCTGATAGCCGCTTTCTGCTAAAAGTCGGCTCCCAACATCATAGGGACAGAAACATGCATCCTTGGATTAAAAACCATGCCTCCAATGGTCTTGAACGCTCAGTATACACTGGGCACCTAAGCAGACACACATTTGCTGAATGCTGAAAGGATCCAAACTGGCTTGCTGCTCAGAGACAGGGCCTTTGCCATTGGTCTAGATACAATTTGTGTTTCCTTGGTTTTTTTTTCAACTGGGAGAAAGAAAAGCAAGAAGAAAGTCCAAGTATGTGTTGCCCTTGGAAACCAACATCCCAAGGCTTCACCTTGCAGCCCTTGGGAAAGTAATTTATCCCTGCCAGGAAAATATGGGCACCAAGCCACGCAGCAACTTCTTTACCTCCACAAATTAATCATGATTCCAGTGTTAATTCCATAAATAATTCATGAAGTCAAACAGAAAGTATCACACGGCTCTCGCCATCCATATTCTGCAGTTTCCTTCACAGAGAAAGTTCAGCATAAACCCGAAGCCTCAATAGACTGCAGGATGTTCTGAGATGGCAAACACATGGAACTTCACCAAATCCCTTTCTCAAATAAATATTCATTGAGGGCCTTGCCTGTGCTGGGAAAGGCTCCTGGTAAAACTGGATAAGGGGCACATCTCTGCAATGAAGGAGACAACTTCTCCCCTACAGTTAAGAAGAAAGAAGGAAATGTCACAGGGTTCACACAACGCCTGAAGATTGCATTAGCACAGTGGGTGTCTGCTCTGTGCTGGCTGACCTGGATTCCAACTCTAACGCCTAGCCATGTAACCATACCCCAATTAATCTATGTAAGCCTTTGCCTGATTGTATGCTAAATAGTATAATGGTAATGATATCTACCTAGAGCCTGGTCTGGTGGCACAGACCCCAGGTACTCAGGAAGCTGACACAGAGAGTTCAAGGCCTGCATGGGAAAATCAGTTCAAGGTCAACCTAGACTATGAATGACAGGTACCATCTCAAAATAAAAAGGGCTCAGTCTTTTGTTACTGTTGTTCTTCTTTTTAAGAGGGTTTAGAATGTAGTTCGTTGGTAGACAACTTGTCTTGCACAGACTGTGTGGGGCTCTACCAATGAGCTATACCAAGGAAGCAGATCATCTGCTTCATAGCATTGGTGTAGGGAGCAATGGACATCAGGGATTCATATCATCACTACTACAGAAACTAGCATTCTAATACAAACTGGACATTTCTGTTCCAGATGCACAACTTAAAATATTCAAAAATCAAGAGCTACTCGAGCATCTACATGGTGAAATAGCTCCATGTGTTTCATACTGATAAGTATTTACATGTGTTTCATACTGATAAGTATTTACACAAGAATAAATGTGAAAGGATGATTGGTTATTGGTAATATATAAGCTCAGCATCAATAATGATGGCGATACCCAAGGGACCACGGATCACCAATCACCATGAGGGGCTGAGAGTGAGCTCTTTAGTTTCTAAGGTTTGGCTCACACAATCTTTGTTTCGTGAACAAAATTATTAAAAACTATTACATTAAATTATCTCCAGGCTATTTGTATGATTACTGTATGAAACACAGGTGACATTTGGACTCAAGTTCCATCCCTGAGATATATCATTATGTTTTTGCCAATATTCCAAAATGTAAAACACTTGAGGTCCCAAGCGTTTCAGATGAGGAGTAATCAACCTCGCGTGATACCCACTAGGGAAATCATTAAAGGTTGCTTGGAGACGCCGAGTTTTGAGGAATGTGAAGGATGTGAAAGATGAGTGCAGAGACCAGGCAGAATTTTCAGAATCCAGTTCAAAATGAGATGGCAGACTTCCTTTTTCAAACATTTTAAGGATTTCAAGAGGGTGGCAAGAACATCAAAGCTGGTACCACACCCATCTGAGAGGACGCTGGACAAAGGCCCAGGCAGCTCCCTTCCCACCCCCAACATGGGATTGATAACTTGGTCTGCAAAAGTGATGATACTAGCTTCCTGGAGACCAACCCCTTTACCCCTGTCTTTTGCAAATAGAAGATATTTCTGACTGAACTACACTGAGAAGTGACTTGTAAATTCAAGGAGGCAAGATATCTGGGCATCTAAGCTAAAACCAGGATGTGTACACACGCATACGTGATATACATGCATACCCATTCCTCTGATGCTGTCTAAGATGCAGAAGAGAAAGCATGAAGCCACTTTCCCAGGTCCCTAAGCTAGTCTAGGATTCCTGAGGGGAATCAACAAGCATCTCATAGGCTGAGGATTAGGAGAGCCAGTACCAACCCCACAGTGCTTTGCTCAGAGAAAGTCACCTCACACCGCCAGACAGCAGTGTCTTCACCCATGAATTTCAGCAATGAGCCCCCTCGTCTCTAGTTTCTTCTGGACAGAATATTCTGTGTTTCTGCACTGTAGCAGCAGGAAGAAGAAAATAAAGTCTGCTGCACCAGAGTGAAGTAATAATAATTTTAAAGTAAGCTCTCTGTGCCTGCTGACTTTTTAATATACCATTCCTACTCTGGAAAAAAAAAAAAAAGCTATATTATGCAAAATAAAATGCTGTTGAAAACTCCCATAATGTCCCCATGTGCGTTTCATTTAGCAGGTGTGGCGTAATTCATGTCGGTAAGGCTTTGTGTGATAGGGGCTTGGAAGCCGAGCACTGATAATATTCTATTTAGACCACTCAGCATGGGGAGCATATATTTCCTGTACATCACTGGCTGGTTTTATGGCTCAGAACATTTGCATAAAGCCAAACAATTATCCCCAGGGGGTAGATCATTTGCCTCTGATTTTCCTTACCTGAAGTTACCATCCTTCAAACCTCCTTCTTAGAAACATTGCCCAGGCTCCCAGGTGTAAAATCATCATCCACCGTGTAACAATGAGCCGACCCCTCAAAGGCTTCTGGGTCCCAAGACCTTCTGCATTGCAATTTTGCCTCAGGTCAGTATTAGGCATCTTGGATGGCAGGTCTTGGACTGCAGTATGCATGAGCATTACCTGAAGGGCTTGTTACCCATGATGGCTGGCCTCACTCCCAGCTTCTGACTCAGGATGTCTAGAGTAAGGCTGAGATGCCTGCCACTCTGACAAACTCCCAGCGATGCTATTTGTCTCAGAGAACATTGAGAGCCACCGTATTTAAGAGGTGGTGGCAGTAAGGCCTTAGTTGGCTCATAAAGGGTTGTGGGGAAGCTGTCTGAAATATAATCAGGGCTGGGGAGATAATGCGATCAAAATTATGACTTGAGGTTAATCCTCAGTAAACACACACATACGCACACAGAGAAAGAAAGAGAGAAAAAGAGACAGACAAACAGATAGACAGACAGACAGACAGACAGACAGACAGAGAGAAACCGGGCAGGCTTGATGGCATATATGTAACCCCAACACTAAAGAGATGAAAGCTGGTACATCTCTCAGGTTAATGAGCCAGTCCATCTCAGCCTACTTGGTGAGTTCCAGGCCTGAATCCAGTGCAAGCATCTATCTCAATCAACCCAGGGACAATTGTCACCTGACCTAATTGTCATTTTACCTAGTAAGGTGAAAGCTAACCTGTGTGTGATAAACGAATGGCGGACTCTACACTAAAGGGGGTAGTCTATAGCTCTCAAGTAGCTTTAACTGTATAGAAAGAGATGAATGTTTGCTGAGCGTCTGCTCACTTCTGGGTACCACAGAGCAGTGGGCAGAGAGAACCAACAACAACGGCTTGCTGCTCACAGGAAGTCTTCAGTCTGTTCTCAGAAAGGACCTGACTCAGCCTCCAGCAAACACACTTTCCCCCGAGGCTTCAAAGCTTCAGAAATCCTGAGCCAGCAGGAGCAGTGTCACTTGGGATCTTGCTAGAAATACAGCCTCTTAAACCCCATCCCAGTTCTACGAAAGCAGATTCCCAGAAACTTGTAGATTTGATTGGATTCCAAGAGTTAACTCCTGCTCATATTGTTGGAGCCTGGCAGGAAACTAACCTGAAGAAGAGAGCATGTCTGTGTACATTAGCAGTCCTCTGTGGCTACCACACAGACCTAGGGCAGCTTGGTGTATCTGACCAGGCCCAGCCTGAGGACAGATGAGACCAAAATGCCTGTGAGCATCAGGTAAAAAACAAGGGATCAGTGTATGAATCAGGGTCCACGTAAGACAACATGGGTGGGTGACGGCCGCTTCAACCACAGAGAGAGCACATTGCTTCTGAAGGTTTTCTGAATTCAAACAACTGAAAACTCAGAAGTGGGAGTTTCATGGGCCCAGGCCCTAAAACTCTCTGTTTTGGATTCCTGCCCTGAAGGAAAAATACTATTGGCTAAAATGCACTGCCCATGAGCCAAACACTGTGGCCATTTTCCCCACTTAACACTTGCAGGAACGGAGGCTCAAATCAATAAAGTAACTTTCCCCCAAATCACATAGCTGGGGGAGAGCACTAGGGTTTGCAGGCTTCAGAGTGGTGCCTCTTGCAGAGAAAGCAAGTCCTGTGGGGGATGGTGATGACCTGCCTCCACCTAAAGCCAGCAGAAACAGGTCCTCCCGGAAGCACACACTGCTCAGGTGGCTTAGAGAAGCTTCCATTGAACTTGTCACCTAGACTGGAGCATGCCTAAGAACAAAAGGTATCATTTTTATACCAGGACGACATGTGTTAACTGGGACAGTCCCTGGCAAAGTAGGAGTACTGAAGGACTTGTGGGAAAGCAATCTGATGGGCTCTGCCATCCTAAGGACACGCACCATGAAGCAGAGAGAAGTGGCCAAGTGAATGAGGGGAAACAATAGCTTAACACCAAGTCACCAAGTCATCAAGTCACCACCGATGGGTTTGTTTCTTCCATTTCTACTTATTTTTCTTCTATTATTCCCAAACTCTAGTAAAAAGATATTAAAGCACCTCATTTCACTTCAGCCCCTACTCTGGGGCTTAGTTAGAACCCCACCCCCCAGCCTTAGTTAGGTTGTCTATTGCTACGAGGAAACACCATGACCAAGAAGCAAGTTGAGGAGGAAAGGGTGTGTTTGGCTTACACTTCCACAGTGCTGTTCATCACTGAAGGAAGTCAAGACAGGAACTCAGAACACGGTAGGAATCTGGAGGCAGGAGCTGATGCAGAGACCGTGGGGTATGCTGCTTACAGGATTGCTCCCATGGCTTGCTCATCCTGCTTTCTTATAGAACCCAGGACCACCAACCCAAGGATGACACCTACAATGGTCTAGGGCCTTCCCTATCTATCATTAATTAAGAAAATGCTTTACAGCCAGAACTTATGGAGACATTTTCCAAGTTGAGGTTCCCTCCTCTCAGATGACTTGAGTTTGTGGCAGGTTGACATAAAACTACCCAGCACACCCCTAAAATATTCAGATTGAGAATAGAAGTCTAATCTTCCCTTCCTCCCATAGCAAGGGACCTGGAAAGGATCCTCTGGGCAAAGAGCAAACTACCCCAAATCCCAGTCTCTTCGCAGCCCAAAACCAGTTCCCATCCCTAGAACTAGTAACCCTTGAGTTTAACAAAGTATCAACCATCTGCAGAGTGAGCGCTAAGCTTGCTCATGGTTCTCTCCTCCCTCCCGACATGGCAGGAGAACCTTTATACTATCCCACCTTACTCTGTACAGGAAACTCGAGTAAGCGCCACAAAACCAACAGCCTGTAACAGTCAGGACCTGTGAAGCTGGGCCTGTTAAGAGGGAAGGCTCTTTTCTTAAGGATGCCGTCATGACACTCTGGTGGTTCCTCTTGAGTAAATGAGCTGAGCAACAGTCCCTCCCGGTTGTTATGGTCCTGGTCGGGTTCCACAGAAGGAAGCTGCCTCTGTGGTCCTGGCTCATCTTCTGGCTTCTGCCAGCAGCTAAGTATCTCTGCTTGCCCCCGCCATCCAGATGGCACGGAGTCTAATTGCCATTGTTAACACTGATTGTGCATTCCACAGGAGAGGAGAGGATCTGGCATCACGAAAAATCTCCTCCCTCTGGGAGGAGCCATCTCCAGTTGTGTTCAGTGCGGCTGATGTCTCACTGTGGCATTGGCTTCTGTTGTCTGTGTTTGAGGGAAGTACCACAGGTCCTTGATGCAGGAAGCATATGGAAGGCACTAAGGGTGTCCTTGCTGCTCACTGGCCTGAGAGTGAGGAAACCATATTAGCCTCCAAATCAAAAGGCCTGATAAGCACAACTATTGGTGAAAAGGGGGTTCATCTGGACCTCTTAGAGCCTGCACTCTGGAACACTGTAGGACATTATCCAGTCAAACTAAAGACATCTATTTCCACGCTGAGGGATTCACCCTATAGAAAGCCATGTATGAGTTGATGAGCTCATGTGCACTGGGGTATAGGCTAGAATGACCTGAAAAGTGTAATTCATGATTACAAAAAAAAAAAAAAAAAAATGTCCATTACTGGTAGACGGGATGAATAAGCTGTTCTAAGGGCAATATGGCTATCATTATTATACAGGAACAAAAAATAGAATAAACCAGAGGAAAAAAATACAATCATATGTTCATAATGTTCCCAACCACCAAAATGGTAGAAATGTCCACAAACACCACTGCCTAAGGACATGTTTGGTAAACATTCAAAAATAATCATTACCCAAACCCCATCCAGAGTCCCTACATGTATGTATCTAATTCTCCCTGGCCTCACCACCCTCTAGTCCCTCCTGTGCCCTTCTCTCAAAAATCATGGCTTCTTTTTCCTTAATTGTTATTGGTATATATATAAATGGATGAATAAATAATACTGCCTTCTGAGACCATTTAATGACCCTTATATGCGTGTGTTTTTCATACTGACCACTTGGTGTTGATAAGCACTCAGGTGGCTTGTCCCTGTGGAAGACGGAACATCTCACATGGGGAGGTGGGGGTTAGAAATGTTTTATAAATGAGCTCTCTCTCCAGGCCTAATGGCAACTGCCCCCTACCGGAACCCGAGAAAACTACATGTTCAAAAGCAGTTTGGGGCCGGGTCGTGGCAGAGAAGAGCAAACTGTAGACTAAGAACAATATAGAAATCCCTTTTGGAATTTTTCTTCAAGTTTTTATTCATGAGTTGTTAACCATTTTGTTTAGCAAATCGGTTTCTCCCATTGACCTCGGTAGAAGTGGCAGATGGTGTTAAACGCAGCTCCCCGTCTGTTTGCTCACCCTCTGCTAGCCGTCCTGCCTGTTCCCAGGGCTCAGAGACATGCTCAGGCAACAAGAGAAGGCCGAGCCTGTCAGGGTGGGGCTGCGGGGACCTGTATGAATACAGTATTCGTAGCAAACAGGGGTCTGAGGTTTGCCTTTGCTGTGTGTATCTTGCGAATACACACAAAGCCTGAAGCCTGGGAAAGTACACTGGGGAAGGGCAGGGAGAAAAGACCCGGGAGACTTAATTTGTATGGAAATCCAACGGGGGATTGTAAAAGAGGAGTAAGAGCCAGGGATGGCACTCTTAACTCTTCCATGCAGTCAATAGCCCCATCTGGTCCTGCTAACTGGGGGAACCTCAGCCTTTGCAACGTGAGGCTTTTTCCAGGTCCTGGCTGTCTGCTGAAAAAGAAGAGCCAAGGAGCAGATGTATTCAAGGGCTTAAGTCCTGGGACAGGAGGGCTGTGGGGAAGGGGCAGTGGGCTAGTGGTCTGCTTTTAATCTTGTCGGATAGCATGAGAGAATACACATGAATTGGATTGCAATGGGAGCTTCCCTGGGCCTCTCTACTTGATAACCAACTGACTCGGTAACAAAAGGGAAACGTTTTGGGAGTTGTTGGATCTATACTTGTAAGTCATTTTGAACCTCTTACCTTTTGAAATCTTGAAATGTTTAGATTTTCAACATCTGACAAAAGCCTCCCCACAGTTCCGGAAAGACTGTATGTACCAAGGACTTTAGAGGCTGTTTTCATTTGTTGCTTTGAGAAACGTATTCTCGAGATAATGACCTTCCCAAGCCCAAGGTTTGGTGTGCTATTCTGATTCAAAAATGGCTACAAAAAGGGCATCACCTCTAGCTCTGCATTTTTCCAACAGAAACAGTTGTCTGAGAGTTCTCTGTCTGTAGCCAACCAAATAGAAAATATTTGAAATACAACTGTGTATGTACCAAACATACATAAGTCTTTTTCTGGACATTCCTCTTAAATAGCACAGAAACACAAATATGTCGTTTGTGTTGTGTTGGATATTAAGAGCAGCCTGTGATGAAAAGCATGGGGCTAAGGCCAGAGAGACTGGTTGCTCAGTGGCTAAGAGCACTTAATACCTTACCAAGGTCCTGAGTTCAGTTGCCAGCATCTATGTCAGGCAGCTCACATCCATCTGTGACACCAGCTCCACGGAGTCCAACTCCTTCTTCTGGCCTTCATAAGCACCTGCATGCACATTTCCACACATACACACAGGCAAACAGACACAATACAACAGATCTTTAAGAAATAAAGATAAATCAGAGTTCGAGAGAAGATATGCAGAGCTTATATGCAAAGACCATACCATTCCTATATAAGAAACTTGGCCATCTCTCCATTAGGGATGGCAGCAGAACCAATCTTCTTGAAGATTCCATGAGACAGCTGTATTCCTTGGTGACCAGATACCAGGCCTAGAACTAAAATGTGACTTATGGCAGACCTTAGACCGACATAGAAGAATAACAGGTGCATGTTGTAGGACAAGCAGGGCATGGTGGGACACCAAGAGGACACCAAAAGCACTCCTTGTCCCATCAGAGGAGCTCGGGGAAGCTGCAAGGAGATTAGTAGGTCATGGACAGAGAAGTGTAGCATGTTCCTATAGAACAGCAATTCTCAACCTGTGGGCTGTGACCCCTTGGGGGTGGCAAAGGACCCTTTCACAAGGTTGCCTAAGACCATCAGAAAACACAGATATTTATGTTACAATTCATAACAGTAGCAAAATTACAGTTCTAAGATAGCCGTGACATAGTTTTATGGTTGGGGTCACCACAACACTAGAAACTGTATTTAAGGGTTGAAGCATTAGGAAGGTTGAGAACCAACGTTATAGAGGGATCAGAACATGCACATGCCTGAAGATGGCAGAGAGATTCCGTTCTCAAGGTTCAAAGCAAAGAACTGTGTGGTGTGAGAAAAAGAAGCCTAAAAGTGGAAGGCGCCAGAGCCCCAAAAGGCCATTTGAAAAGTCAGACCCGCTCTGAGGATTCTGAGTGGCTGTGAACAGATTTTCGGATTAGAAAGATTCTGCTGGTTGCTATGTGTGACCTGGATCAAAAGAAAACAAAGCAGGCATCAGGAAAGGACATCAGGAAGCCTCCCAGCATCCTGTTGTAGGATGACTGAAGCAGGCAGTGAGGATGGGTGAAGATAAAGGGCCACTAAGAAGAAGGGCTTAGACCTGTTATCTTCATGCCGTCGGTGAGAGGAAATGCCAGAGAACACAGACCATTAACCTTCAATTCAAACCATCAATCACTTTCTTCTCGCTCTGATGTGCACCTATCATCAGGCATAGACCAGTCTAGAAATTCAGCAGTGCCAAGAAGATGTCCAGCAAGAACTGCAGCATGGCCCCATTCCAGCCCAGTGGACAAGGGATCTGAGGTTAAACCTACAAAAGCTTCAAATGTTGTCTCCACTTACACCATGTGACCAAAGACAAGTCATTTCATCTCTAATGCCCTTTTCTTTATAAAACAAAAGGAAGGGCCCAGCCTTTAAAATTAGTTGGTAAAGCTATATGGGGCAATGAATATAAAGAATAAAGTACCAGGCATAAAATATTTGATTGATAAACTAAAGCTAAAATTATTGCTGCTGCTGCTGTTGGCAAACTTTTTCAAATGGCTTTCATGGTTCAATTTTTATAAATCCTGTTTTAGCGTAGCTAGCAAATTTTGTTCAGGTGCCCAAAGAACACTGCCTACATGTTTTCCCATTGTTGCCATGTGGGTAAAATCGAAGGCCAAGGCCGCTGATGTCCAGCTGACAAAACAGTGGGGTTCAAAAGAACTTTGATCAGACAGAGAAAGCAAGATGAGTTGAAATGCCACCAGCATCAGTATGATCGGTCTCCTGAACACGACAGCAACAGTGACATCTCTGGAATTGAGAGAACTCTTGATGCAGATCCCATACCCAAAAAGATGCACACGTGGGTCTGGACAAATTTTCCGCATGAACACAAGGTTACACGCTGACAGCAAAAAAGCAAAAATAAGGAACAGAGTCTAGATTACAGGAAATTCTGCATGCGTGGATCTCAGAATATTCTCCAGTAACTCGTTGTTGAGAGCTGCCCCCGAATGCTGTTGCCTAGGCAGCAGAACATCCAGTGATGAACTGTAGAATGGGGAAAATAAGAAAACAGATCAAGAAAAATGGCATGACCTTTGGGAGACAGAAAAAGCAGAACGAGGGCCAGAGCTGCATTTAACGCTGTGTTCAACCAATGCTTTGCAGACCAGAAGGGCCTGGCTTTCGTTTTTAGCCTCTCTCTCTCTCTGCTTCTTTAATTTTCTTTTTCTTTTACTTTACCAACAACAGGTCAGAAGAGACTCACCCTCAAATGTTCCAACCTTGAAGCAAATCAATGTACAGCTCAGCCCCACGGGGCAGAAACTGTGTGGAGGGCAGATGCAATAATAGGGATGCCTTAGAAACACCTCCTGAGGTTTTAAGAAACATTCATGTGCCCTGAAAATACCCTCATTTTTTTTCTGCCCACCCCTGTCTCCCCAGGCAGACGCTTCAGCATCCAGCACTCACTGCCCAGGGAAAGGGATAGCATCACAAAAATTCCATGAGAAAGAAAAAAGTCAATTTTGACTTTTTCGGATTTGAAACTCGCAGCTCGGTTTAGGGCAAAGAAGTTTTGCATCTCAAAAGCTCAGCAGAAAGCTCTTGCTCCAACGGGCTAGACACAGAAAGGATGAGAGGAGAATCAGCAGTAAGAAAAGGGAGCTGGACATTCTATGTGTCACACACAGCAAGTACAGGTGAGAAAGGCACAGTGAAGACCTCATAAGATTGTAGGGCTGACGGGGCTTGCAGTCCCATGGGGAGAGCAACAATACCAACCGACCAGAGCTCCCAGTGTCCAAACCACCAGCCTAGGATCACATAGGGAAGGACCCATGGCTCCAGCTATATATGTAGGGGAGGATGGCCTTGTTGGGCATAGGTGAGAGAGGAGATCCTTGGTCCCATGAAGGTGGACATCGAGTGTGGGGGACTTTGAAGGTGGGGAGGTGGGAGTGGGTAGGGGCTCATCCTCATAGAAGCAGGAGGAGAAGACATGGGATAGGGGGTTTTGGGGGGGGGAGATGGGGAAAGGGGATAACATCTGAAATGTAAATAAAATATCCAATAAAAAGTTAATTTTAAAAAAGAACTTTCCAGAGGAAGCCAACTTGCTGTAAGGTAGTGCCCAGGAAAGCTGGACAGTGGTGGGTCAGGCAATAAGACTTCATCAGTAACAGAGCAACAAAAGAATGAGCAAATGGAAGACTTGGGGAGCCTGGAAAGTGGAAGGAGAAAATGCAGCTGCTATCTTTGTAGACATAAGCTCAGAGGGATGGTGGGAAGTAGGGAAGATGAGGATCATGAAGCCATAACTACAGGCACCAGGCCTCCTCCATAGAAATTCGCACAACCCAAGTTCCTGAGTTGATTGGGATTCTTTTGGTTGCCATTGTACTTTATAGCCCAGGGTAGCCCAGAACTTTCCATTCTCCTGCCTCAGCCTCCCTAGTACTTGGATTATAGGTGTAAGTTTGCATCTCTAGCTCCCCCAACCCCCTCTCTCAGAGGGAGGAGTTCTCAACACTGCTGTTTTTTGGTTGGTTGGTTGGTTGGTTGGTTGGTTGGTTGGTTGGTTGGTTCGTTGATTCATTGGTTCATTGGTTCGTTTTGTATTGTTTAGATGACTGAGATTACATTTCCACTACTTGGCAGAATAGAGTCTAGAAGAAGAAGAAGAGGAAGATGAGGAATAATTTTAAAGACATTTTTACATTGTGTGCATCTGACCACATGGCCTGCCATGTAGCATCATCATTGCTAATAATAAGCGTTATGGATCTGTCTCGAAATCACTTCCTGTGTGCCAACCATCAAGGGAAGCACGTTCAGCCAAACACTTCACAAATTTGCCTACCTGTTCTTCCCAATCATTCTCTTAAGGTGGCTATTATTTTTTTTCCTCCTTTACAAGTAAGAAACCAGAGCAGAGGTTTTAGTAATTGCCCAAAGTCTCACAGCTATTGAAAGGCAGGTCCATAATTTTTCCAGTCTTTCTCCCACTAGGGGACAGCCAAGTGGCTTTTGCTGGAATAATGGATCTGAAACAGCCCTAAGCAGTATGCATCGGTGGGGGGCCAGGGGACAGGACACAGCACTGAAAATCATATCCGGAAACAAGGCATACTGGTAAGAGCTGCACTTCCAGCCTCAACCCACAGAGCTGAACTGACTTCCCCGTGGGCCAGCATCCAAGTGACTCAGCATCACTAAAAACCACGCCTTTCCCAGGACAATAATGTGTGTCCAGTGTTCTCCCCAACCATCTATAAAGACTTACATTTGCAGCCTGAGAGCACCCAAATGCTACTGCGTCCTGGGCCAGTGTTGGTGCGGGCAACTGGAAGGACAGGCCTAAGAGCAGTTTTGTCTGCGCTTTAGAAATGTCACAGACCCCTGCTCGGTATGCATTTGGGATGATTTATCATTTGCTCGATGAGCTGATGGCTTCCTGAGGTCTGATTTTAAGCCTCTCATGCTGCCTGGTGGAACTGATGTCAGCCAGCCGGCAGAGCCCTGTCAAAGGCTGGGAAGGAGCTATTTCAAAGTGGGGAATAAATAATCTTCTAAATAACAAGTTTTAGCTAAAAGGAGAGCTTTGCTCTAAAGCAAGTCAGTTATACACAGCTTCCGTGATGTGCATCCTGTCCTCAGAAAGAGGAGAATACCAAAGAGAGCGTGGCTGGCCCCACACTGGGACATTTGAGGGCCACCTGAAGGCTGTAGTTCTAGCTGTATGCATCCAGTGCTTAATCGTCACTATCCTAACAGTAAATCCTTTATCTTCCAAATTAAAACCTCCCTTTTAATCCTAAAACCAATATCTTAAGATCTTTTTTGTTTTTTTCCCCATTTCTTACCCCTTAAAATCCATATCAGTTGATTCTTCCTTCTTGATAATCCCCCATAGTCCCCCTTTGCTGCTACCTAGTTAAAGCATGTATTCAAGTATGAAGCTGTCTATATAATAATTGATCTGGCCTCTTTGTAATGCATCCCCCCAACACATACACTTTCTACTTTTGTATTAGTTGCCCCTTGTATTTCTCAGTAGGACCCACATACCTTTCTCTAGGGCTGCCAAAGCCCAGACAAGCAAACAAACCCTCTCTCAAGAAAAATAAAGTCCTCAGCATGTGCTTCACCGGGATCATATTCAGCATGGGAGGTGGGGGTCACCTCTACAACTGCTTGACACCCTCTGCCTCTGACCATGAAATAATACCTCCCACACACTGTGATTCATAGAGTTCAGGAGCCCTGCCTCTGCGCTACAGACTGCAAGTGACACATACTCTTTTATCCAATGGTGGTGGATTTTCAATCAGTCCAATCAGGGAGGGCTTAGTCCAGCAAGCTCCTAGATGCTCTCTCTAGGCTCCACCTGACAGTACCCAGCCCAAATCTCAAGTTTTAAATGATATACACATATCTCAGTGTGCAGGGAAACGCCTCAGTGCTAGGGGCCTACTCCTCACGAAGAAAGGCTATGCTTTACAGATGTCAAAGACTGACTGTAAATGGTTTTGGTTAAGAGACATAAAAATAAAAATAAAAATAATGAAACACAGGCTTACACTTAACGGGCAGAAGATGAGGTTGTTCACAACAGCCCATAAATACTTCTAACACTGGCTCTTAGCTCGGGAAGATAATCTTTCTTACCGTTTTCCCCTCCACTTTAGCACTTACTCACAATGAACTGTAATTGCCAGATAACTTACTGTTAACCCAGTAATCAGAGAATTCGTTGGGAGCAGAAACTGTTTCACTCGCTGACATTTTCCCAGAAGCTGGCACATTGTTTTGTGCCCGGTGATAGTATGTGCACTAGAATATTTCATGAGTGAACAAATGAATGCGTGAACAAATGATGTTTCCTAAGAACACCTGGGGGGCTCAGGAGAGATCTTAGAAGACATCAGGCCAGCAAGGGTTTGGGTGACTGAAAGTTCCTTGGACCATTTTGGAATGACAGACACATGAGAGCCCTGTATGACAGAAAAGCAAACCAGGTAGAAACATGGCTGGATTGGGAAGAGCCTCCCATGCTGGGGACACTGAACATGACTCTCTGAGGTGGGGTCCTCTGTGTTCTATCTTCCTGAGTGCTTCTGCCCTCTTAACCCTCCTCCTCCTGCTACAAGCACATTCCTGTAGAATGACATTACATTAAGGGCAAAAGAGTGTGATGAGCTTAAAAATCCCCAAAGCCTTCAGATAACAGAAAAATATAAATATAACTTTCAAATGGACAAACAATTCAGCACAACTGGTCTGTGGGGTAATGCAAAGGAAAGGCAAAAGCACAATGAGATACTATTCCACACACATTTTTATCAAATATGCAGAAAATGGCAAGTATTAGTGATGGTGTTTAAAAAAAATAAAAGACCTGAAACTTCAGTAGAAATACAAAGTAGTAATTCCACTGTACAAAAACAGATAGCAACTCCTCAAAAATTTAGACCCAGAATACCATGAGGTTCTACAGTCCTACTTTGGGGTCTATAACTTAAAGAATTGAAAGTAAGGATGTAGACAGATGTTGTACGCACACACACACACACACACACACACACACACACACACACGCAAATTCTGTACATCATATAATGGAAGATGCTCTTCCTTTAAAATCATAGGGCAGAAGGAAAGGGAATTCAAACTCATGCTAGACCATGAATGAATGTTGAGAACATTGTACTAAGTAAAATAACCCACAAGTAAAGACAGCACTCGTGGCCTGATTCCACTTACATGCAGTGCCTGGAGAAGCCAAACTCACCAATGCAGAAATTATAGCCTGGGACGCAGAGCAGAAAGAATGGGTAGCCATTGCTTAATGGATAGCTTTTCAATACAAGATAACGATGCAGTTCTGGAGAGGGATGGTGACTGTTGCATGCATATGAATATATTTGATAACACTGAAATAACACTTCAATAAAATGGTAAGCGTTATACTTTTCATGTTTTCCATAATATAGAACTGAAAATTATAATGGGAAAAAATTAAAAGTTCTTTGTCACAGAAAATATAAGGGACTCCATTTCCACCACATGCTCTTATTGTTTGCTCTAAATTGCTGTTCTGAAATATGTTATCTTGGGTCATCCAGCCTATTCAATATATCTCTCCATGACACATGCCTATCTTCTGTCATTTCTAAAAGGTTTCCTGGGACTTCAATGCTCTTTGCAAGGTGTTATGACTTGGATATTGTCTTAGTTTTAGTTTTATTGCTGTAAAGAGACTCCATGACCAAAGAAACTTTTATAAAAGAGAACATTTAATTGGGTTTGGCTTACATTTTCAGAGGTTCAGTCCCATAACATCATGGCAGGAAGCATGGCAGCGTCCAGGCAGACGTGGTGTTATAGGAGCTAAGAGGTCTGCTGCAACTTGATCCGAAGGCAACCACAAGAGGACTGTCTCACAGGCAGCTAGGAGGAGGGTCTCCAAGCCCACCCCCAAAGTGACACATCTCCAACAAGGCCACACCTCTTAACAGTGCCACTCCCTGGGCCAAGCATATTCAAACCACCACAGATAGAGCTTGAGTGTGTCCTCTCAAGGTACTCAGAAGCTTGGCTCCAAGAACATCAATATTAAGAAATGGTGTGTTGCAGCCCGAGCTGCCCCACGTTTGGGGGCCAAAATGTCAGGGACTGCTTTATCAATGTTGGAACCTGCACTGCCAAAGGCCTTGAGGGCTAAATTGTTAGAGCCCACACTGCCCCAAGCTGCTCCGGTCCAAGGGTCTGGGTTCAGCAAGAGAAGGAGTGAGGACAGACATGAAGAATGGAGACCAGACAGAGTGTAATTCAATCCTGTTTATTCTTCAGCCTCTCTTCCTAGTCAAAGTCCCAAGTCTTGAGTTCCTAGTCCCTAGTTCCTAGTCCCTAGTGCCTCCAAGTTCCAAGTTTCTAATTCCAAGTTCTAGTCTCGAGTCTCATCCAAGTACTCTTCCAAGTACAAGTGTCTAATTTATAGTTCTCTTTCCAAGTCTTGAGTGTCTAATGGCTACTCCAAGTGCCTAATACTTAATAATAATTTCTTCTGTCTGCCTCTCACCTTTTATATGTCTCACTTCTAAGCCACACCTTTAAGTCACGCCCTTAGGTCTTGTCTCTAAATCTAATTTCTAAGTCATGCCCTTAAGTCACACACCTTTAAGTCTCACACACCCAAGGGAAAATCCTTGGTATCTAAAACAAGATATTATCAGAGTGTGCTCAGCTGTTGTAGGCTATTGTAAACAAGTCTCTTGTCAGGATATATGGCTCAAGATGGCTGCAAGGATGATAGCTGCCTTCTGTCAGCTCCCCACAGGGGTGGATCCTTTAAGGTGATAGATCACTGTAAGAATTATCCTTAGATGGGATTAATGTACTTATCACAAAATGCTGGTTACTTTCCTCAAGAAGGAATTAATAACATAACAGTACTGGCCCTACCCACTCACTCTCTCTGGCCTCCCATCTTTCCAACTGATTTCTTCTGCACACTGCTGTGATTCTGTTTCCCTTTCTTCTTGTGACACAGCCATGGATGTACTTATCACAGACCAATCCAACAAGTTCACATGATCTTCAATATTTCACCACCAGAACTATAAGCTAAGCAAAACCTCTTTTCTTCCTCTACTCTTTACAAAGTACTCAGCCTTGGGTATTTCCTTACAGCAACAGAAAACTGACTAATACAAGGAGAAATGGTATCTCTCATATCTATCATCTGATGATAGCATCCACTAATATTATTACCTGAATGAATGCTTCTCTCTACAATACCAACTGTTTTAGCTCCTGTGTTTTTGAATGAATGAAAAGACTATTATCTGCCAATAAACAGTATGATTTATTGCCTAGAGGTACTTAGACATGGGGATGTCATGATCCTTCTGGGGAGAAGGTTTCTACCAATATGTAAGGAAGAAGACCCCTGCCTCTTACTCTCACTAAGTGCCATGCTTGCCCAGCCTTCTCTTACTGCCAGGCTGCACTCACTGTCCTGAGAAACATAAAGCTAGTGGTAGCAACATCCAGGAAAGAGACAGGAACCCTCAAAGGCTTGGGCAGTTTCTTATGCTGAGTACTGTCAGCCATGGTAGCCCCTTGAAGTATTTCCTAATGTTCACCAGTGTGTCTAGAATTGCCACATTTTCTACCACTCAGGAACATAACCATTCTGCTTTAATTTGTTTCCTCCAGAAAGATCTGACAAGGAAAGAAATGAAGATAGTTTGAGAGAAAGGAGTTTTGAGTTCCAAAAGCCTAGGACTTGGAACACACACAAAAGATCTGAACAAAATATGGTCAGTCAGAAAGTTTTTCCTGTTCCCGGGAGGCAAATAAAGGTATCCCACCTGGGTTAAGGATACCATGGGAGAAATCTGATATTTAGAAGCTTCTACACCTCTTAGGGAGGGTTCTTATCCTTACCCTTCCCAAATCACACCAGGTATCCCAAGAGAGCACCAAGATCTCACTTCGAGTTGAGAAATGGCCAATATGCAGTAACCCAGTTCCCATGGAGGAGATACTGTACATGGGGTTTGAAGACGGAAGGCCATGGGGAGATTTGTATGTTTCCTATGGTCCTATGCTCAGGGTGGTCATGACACAAGAATGAAGATCTCCCAAGAGATGTGTAGACAGATGCTAGCCCAGGACCAGTAACCCCAACTCTAGTGACAGGATCACCAACCACCAGCCTGAGTTAAAACCCCATCCCAGCAAAGCAAGAAGACCACAGATTAGCTCAGCAAAGTCCCTGCCTCCCTGAGTAACAGAGTCAGATGAGAAATCTCTCACCAATGGCAGGGACAGGCATCATCTTGCCATAAGTCCCAGGTTTGTAAACAGGGGCCCTGAATGGGTCTGAGTCAGGTCCTCTGCATATACCTTATGGTTGTGTAGCTTGGTGTTCTTGTGAGACTTCTAACAATTAGAATAGGGATATTCTCTGACTCTTTGCTCATGTTTGGGATCCCTTTATCCTACTGGGTTGCCATGTTAAGCCATGATATGAGGGTTTATGTGGAGTCTTATTGTATCTTGTTAGACCATGTGCAGTGGATATCCTTAAGAAGCCTACTTTTTTTTTTTTTAAGGAAACAGAGGAGGAGTTGATCTGGGGAAAAGAGGAAGGGGTGGGCTGAGAGAATGAAGGGAGGGGAAACTGTGGTCAGGATGTAATGTATGCGAGAAGAATAGAAGTTTAAAAAAAAAACAGGTTTTTGGTCTGTGAGTCATGCCAGCCATGTATGAATGCGTTCATCACTTATTAATACACAGAAAAGTCAAATTTTACTCAAGGGTTAAGTTCTAATACTGGCTCATGACGTGAAAACCAAGTATATTCACAATTGACCCCGAAAATATCTTAATTTGCTCATAAAAATACAGTACTGTACCATCGCTCAATAAATTCAAAGCAGCCAGATTTTCTTCCAACTTTGAAACAGATTGCTGGCTTCTATTTTCCAATTTAGCACCAAATATAGTAATTGGCTTTTGTTTAGAAATATGTTGTTCAAAAAATTAAAAATAAATTATTTTATCTTCAAATGCTAGAATCACATGCATGTCATTATGACTTCATCGCAGAAGAGTCAGGGACTAATAAGGAAAGAGTCCTCCACCCCCACCTGGCTTGGGACACCTAACAAGGGGGATGGAAGGACACCCTCACCCGCACGCAGCTGGCATTGTCAGTCTCCTGCTGAGCTCACGACTCTTCTCCATCTCTATTTTGTGTGGCTGGGTTAGTGCCACCTTTAAATCTAGCTTACGGAATGCTTAGACTTGTGTGAATATTCTAGAAACTATGCCAGCTGCAACTTCACAGAAACCTAGCATCAACACAATTGCCACTTTGTATTCACCAAAAGGCCCTCACTTCAGTGCCTCTACCAGACATGCTCCCTGAAGGCTTTCCAAGTGACTCTGAGGATGGGTTTACATACCTCGTGCACAGCTTCATGCCAAAGCCCCACAAGCACCCTTCCTCAGCCCACTCATCGGCGGGCTTGCCCCCTTCCCCATCCCGCAAAGTCTCTACCTTTTGGCACAGATTATGCTGATTCAAACTTAGTCCTTCCCATTGTGGATCCGTCCAACAGAAGGGCGCCTGTGCCCACCAGAAGCCTGTGTCTTAAAAGGTGCAGGATAATGTGTGACAATGTTTTCCTACTGCACTTTAATTCTTCATGAACCTGATCTGAATTTCGTTTACTACCTTAACAGCTGTCACCTATTAACAAGTTTAATGTGCTAGACACTTTGTATTTCCAGTCCTAATGACTTCCTATAATAACCCAAGGGATGATCGCTAAGTCACAATTAAGGGAACTAGGGGGCATGGGTGAAAGTCACATACTGAGTCACACAGCCCTGAAGGTTTATTCACATTCCCTGCCACCTGCACAGAGCAACGTGGGCTTTCCAACGTAGACCCCCAGCTCATGTCCAAACATCCAAGTGTTGAGATGATCACTGTGGAGCGGTAGTCAGTGAACAATACAACCACATAGCCCAAGCTAATCGTGCCCCATAGAAGGACTGAAAAGCTCTTGGCTAGCCAACCTATCTCCATTCGCTCACCTTTCCACTAGAAGCTGCTGCCAATGAACAGAAAATAGAAATGGAGATTGTTAGATAGAAACTCTAGAGATGTTTTCAGAAGGAAAGAAGCCAGTCCGATCCTAATCTGTTTGTTTTCTTCTATTGAAACCAGGTCTCACATGCCCTAGGCTGGCTTCAGATTCACTGTGTAGCTGAGAATGAACTTGAGTATCTAACCCTACTCCCACCTCCCAAGTTCCAGTGTCTTGGATGGCTGTCTGATGTGCTAAACACTGCAACCAAGCCTTAGTTGGCTGAGGAAGTGGTCTACTTGGCTTCCATCATCAATGGAAAACCAAGGCAGGAACCTGGAGTCAGGAACTGAAACCAAGCGCCTGGAGCAGCACTGCACGTGGCTTGCTTACCCCCAGGCTCATGTTCAGATGCCTTTCTCAAACATCCTAGGCTCACCCACTTAGGGATGTACTACCCACAGTGGGCTTCCCCAACCCATCAATTAGAAAACGGAAAAAAAAAAAAAAAATGCCTCACAGGCACACCAACAGGCCAGTCTTAGGAAGACTCTTCCTCAGTTGAGAGTTCTTCTTCCCCGGTATGTCTCGGTTTGTGTCAAGTTGACAAAAACTAACTATGACACCGAGTAGCAATAATATTTCACCACTCCCAGCTTGTGTTGTGTTGGGGATCTTGTGCATCTGAGGCAAGCATCCTCCCCCCTGAGCTACGCCCCACCCCCAACCCTTTTCCTTCTCACCCCTGCTTGAAACACAGATGCCAAGACCTGGAATTCGGCAGCCATTGTGTGCCACAGAGACAATTAAGATAATGTCATGGTAGTATACAAAGGATGCATACTGAGATGTGTTTCAACAGAAAACCACCTCCCATGGCCTACTGTGTCTGAGGAGAAAATCAACTCTTTATTTGCTGCCACCTCTTAGGAAGGTGTTCTGCATCTGACAGTCAACGGCAGGCAGTTCTAAGTGACGTCATCACTGTCTCTGAGCTGCTTTATCCTTAATAAACAGTCTCTGTCCTGCCATCAGGCATTAACCAGAAGCACGCCAGCCAAGGACAAGCCAAGGGTGGCTCAAACAGTGGCAGGGGCTTCTCTCTCCAGACTTACAAAAACTAAGCCCCTCCTGGAGGATGAGGGAAACACAGTTAAACCTGTCAGCAAATGTCACATTCAAGTGAATGAAAGTTATGCAGGCCGTGCCCTCGTGGTGCATGCGATTAAGAGGATTAAAATAACCACATGCGTGTGGGGAAGGTGCTTTTCAGACTCCCCTTCATCTTGTTTTAATAACCAACTCTCCCTTGCAGGAGGTGTCTGCACTTGTTCCCAGGAGGGTTCTTTATGCGCAGTGTGATGTACAGAGCTGACTTCAGATCGGAAAGAGAAATTCTGCCATGTCACTTCCAAACCGCTAAATGGCTTCCCTAATGATTCTGGGCTCAGGACTTTTGAACATCTGAAAACCAAAGGAGACACCAAGTCTGCTGAAGAGGACGGAGCATGTTGGGGGAAGGGGTGGCAGCCACCATTCACCTTGTGATGAGTGTTGGTGGGTGGTGCTGTCCACAGGAATGAGCCAGTGAGCTTGGTACCCTCATGACAGCATTCAGGGGCACAGAAAAGGTTTCACCTTTCTGGGCCCTGTTGCTGCTTGGATGCCAGGCAAAGAGCATCCAGGGCTTGCTACATAAAAACAAGGCTTATCCACATCAAAAATTTAGACATTAACC
Organism: Arvicanthis niloticus; assembly: GCF_011762505.2. NCBI lineage: Eukaryota > Metazoa > Chordata > Mammalia > Rodentia > Muridae > Arvicanthis > Arvicanthis niloticus. The sequence continues at coordinate 40,454,697 of NC_047660.1, forward strand.
CCTATTTACAACATTTGTTCACAACATACGGCCGAGAAGCTTTTTAGTAAATCACTTGAGATGAGCTGTCTGGCCTCAAATAAAAGATGTTTGCCAATTTCTTGGTAAGGCAGAAGAAGAGCTCTTTATCAAAAGCATTTTAGCATATTTTGCCTCATTAATAACTTCACTGCAGCATTAATTTGCCTAATTATCACATTTGGAATTCAACATGGTATCTAATTAATTCAGAACCAAAAAAAAAAAAAAAAAAAACAACCCAGAATTCTAAAGTGTACTGGCTCTTGCAGAGGCACACCCCTCTTTCCTTGGGGTGTTTGTGCAGGTGTGAGTGCGTGTCCTGCATCTGCCCAGGAAACCCAGCATTCCCTGGGTCCTATGTAAAAATATCTATAAAGTGACCATCTCCCAAGCTTAGCAAGCTTTGTTTTCTGTGATGCCTTAAACCGTCTCCCCCCTTCTTTCTTTTGTTTCTTCTCTGCCATTGCTTTTCCTAGAGTCTGAACGCACATACAAGAGCCAAAGGACCACCAATGCCCTTTCTTTGCCAGCCAGTGCCTTCAGCATTAAATAAATGAGCAGTGTTTGCATGCTTTTGCCCTCCCTGGAAAGTCCTTCTAATTTCCAGAGGCCATGGGTAAACACCTAGCTGGTATTAACAAAAATAAAAATTAAAGCACAGCTGCCAAAACTGTCTCAGGGATCAAACGAGCACATCACCAAGTCCCCTGCACCTATATACCCTGAATTTCCCACTAGGAGATCTGTACTGTGTGCTGCCATGGGAGGAGAGAGACACAGAAAAGATTTAGGCCTACATGATGTTGCAGGGAGAAAATGGTTGTTTAAATAAATTTGGTTTCCAATGTGCCTGCTTCAGGGCTATTTTTAAAATGTAAAGTTGTGGCCAAGAACAGTCAGGTCAGGTTAATGTACTGGGGATATTTAGATTATAAAAGGTGTTATTAACCACCCAATGGGAAATGCAGCTCTGGCAATCTAAAATGTAAAGCATGGGGCCTGCCTTCTTCAGGTAATGTATTCCAACGCAAAGAGCAGCTATTTATAGATTGGAAGGCACATCCTCCTACAGGTCAAATCCCCACTAACAATAATCCTCTTCCATAGGCAGAGAATTTCCTCTGTAAATGTATATTTTAAACACCTCTAAGCCATAAGCCTTCTGTTCTTGCTTCTTCTAGATTAAATTCACTTAGAGAGTGAATAGTTTAAATTTAATAGTTTAATCCAAGAAAACCATCAATGACCAAGAAAAATAAAAATAATGTAGTTGCTCTGTGGCTGAGTTTTCCTGCCTGCTGTACCTGACATCAACATACCCTGGAATCTTCTCAGCTTACTTCCCGTGCACCCAAAGTGAACAGCCTTAAAACCAGCCTAGAGAAGGATTCCAGTGCACCATCCTACAGCAGAAGGATGATGCGTCCAGGTTTTGATGCTTTATCTGAGCATCGGGAGCAGACCATACATAGATTCCTCAATACTAAAGGGCAGGTACTAAGGAAATGTCTGCTGCATAGGTGTAAGGACCTGGGTTCGGATTCCCAGCTCTCACATTAAGAAGCCAGGTGTGGTCATGCATGTCTCTAACCCCAGTCCTGGAAGCAGAGACAAATGGATCCACAGAGCCGGCTGACCAGCCAATCAACCCAATGAATATTAGGTATAGTGAGAGAATCTCACTGGCTGCCATAGACAGATGCACACATGTACACACCTACATATACACGTGTAGTCACATACACATTACACTTTAGTGAGAGAATCTGTGCCATACACATGTGCATACCCCTACACACAGGTAACTCACATACACACTACACACACACACAAACACACAAAATACTCCAGCAAAGCATCAGCTAATATTCCTTCAAGAAATTACCCTATTTTAATCCAACCTATGAAGAAAAACCACACTATGGTTCCCCCCTGGAACCGTAAGACTGCTCATCTGTGTTATTGAACACTGAAACCAGATGCTGCTAGACCACCAGCCTCACCCCATTGACAGGCACAGGATATACCTAAGTGGCCTGTAGAAAAGAAAACACATTAGAATGCTCCCATACTCCTCTGAAATAGACACAGGTCCACCTCATAAAGTTGTCACACCACCAACAAAGATTTAGTGTCTATTCAGGAGACAGAAATGCCCAGGTAACAGGGTCCGAGGTTAAACAGTATAAGGAAGACACTTTGCAAGTGTTTCTGGCCACCTTCAACCTGTCAGTCCTTGCTTCTATGGGCCCAGGAAGAATAGAGTGGCTTTTCAACCCTCAAAAAAAAAAAGTATTAAAAAAAAGAGAAGGCATTTTTTTAATCCTTCATGCTCAATAAAGACTGTGCAGACATAAAATCCCTCATTTAAATGCCTCAAGTTTTAATATAAAATGTATTATACAGGAAAAAGATTTTATTACCATTAAATGCTTGCTGCAATCCAACAAAAGAAGAAACTGACCTTGAATTTAAATCTTCTGCCTATTTTAGAATCCTTTATTATCCTAAATGTTATTTACTGAACATATTTTCATTATCTCTCTTTTTTTTTTGGAGAAATAATGATTTTTTTCCCCAGAAGTTCTAAAAATGTGCATTGTTTTCTCAAGACAATTCTGAAGACAATTTTACAAAGAAATGCTAATACAGATCAACTCCTGCCCATAGACCACAGAAAGTCAGTCTTAGAAGAGTGACAGAGACTGGCCCACCAGACTCAAGTAGATATTGGGGGCAAAGGGTGGAGAAAAATCGAAGGCCATGTAGGACAAAAGGAAGTAAATGGTGAAAAATGGTCCAGGTGGAAATTATAAATAGGAAGTTCTTAAGGGAGAAACAAGACACAAAAATCATCATCCTCACAGTAAAAAACAGTCATTAATGGGTACAAAACTCAGACAGTATGTCATCAGGGTCTTAAAACAAAACAAAGAGCAGAGTCAATTTGGATAATCCAACTGTTTCACAGTGGGTCCAATCCACAAAGGTGTGGGGGGTGTATTATCAGGAAAAGCTGAAGGTAATGGCTAGCAACATGGGCTAGCAACAGTAGAGAGCTACCTACGCCCAAGGAAGCAAAGGGTTAGAGTAGCAACTACAACCCAGAAAATGAAGCAAGATAAAGAAGGAAGGCATCATAGCATTGAAGGAAAGTCCATCAGAAAGATGGAAAAAACAGGATTTGCGGCTTGGGAAGCGAGGGCTGGAAGACCAAGAATGGGCCAGCCTGGGCTACATAATGAGAGCCACCGCCTCCAGAACAAATCCAAATAGGAAAAAAATGAGGTCAAACTGATACATAATGTGTTTCCAACCATCACCTTGCCATCAAAGCCCTGGTTGACCCAACCCAACTATAAACCAAAGGACAAAAGGCTCCTATTAGAGTAGGGGCCTGTTATGTGCCAAGACACTGAGAATAGAGAAGGATGTAGAGGACAAAGAGGACAAAAAGAAGATATCCTACATTTAAGGACCAAAGAGTTCAAACAAACAGGAAGGTCCAGCAGACGGTCATTCACAGTCAAATAGTAAAAATGGTGAACAGCTGAGCATGGTGACATGCACATCTATGATCCCAGCACTTGGGACATGGATAAGGAAGCTCAATGCTGGTGTGGGCCACATAGGATCTTGTCTCAAACAAATCAAAAACAAACAAGCAAACGAAAATAACAGTGAACTCATTCGAACCTCTGGTGTCGGATATCAGCTCACACGAAGTTCTGTTCTGCTATTTATTGTATGATGTCAACAAATAGTGCACACGGAGGTTTAGCTTCTTTAAAATAGGGTTATTGGCCATGCTTCAACGTTGTTTTTGAGACAGGACCAAGCATTTAACAGACTTGTACATCCAGGTTCTTCCATCCTCCCCACTCAAAGCCTTTCCCTTTCCATGGGGTTCTTTTTCTATTGTACTAGCAATCAAACCCAAGGCCTTGCTATGTTGGGTAAAGCAACCTGCCATAAGAGATGTCCCAAAACCCACAGCCGCTCAACTCCATCATATTACAAAGAGCACGAGAAGAGATGAGTCACACCTCTTTGTAGGTTTAGACACAGCATTGGCTCACTTTGGAAATATCAAGGACACTTTCTTCCACTTGTAGTTTCTATAATTTTTCCCCAGCAAACTATTGGCCAGAGAATGAGCCTGGGGCCCAACTCGAATCTTTGAAGTATCCCCTGTGGTATTGTGAGCACTCTGGCAGCTTCCCTGGGCACCTGCACTCATTACAGTGGGATTGCTATAGGCATCGTCATGTGCTCGGGCAACAGAGTGGCTGGCAGCTCTTCTTGCTTTCGGCTTTATTTCCCTTTTCTCACCTTGAATCAGAAGCAAGTGAACACTGTAGAAGGACCGACACTGGGTTACACACAGAGCCTCTCTAAGAACCTAATGGTACATTCCTTTTTGAAAGAACAATGCCTGCCTGTTTCCTTTTGTCTTCTGAGAGACTCTACATCTCATTCCTCAGGGCCATTCCCCCAGCACAAAGTTCGCCAGCACATTCTAGCTTTCATGAGATGCGAGGAAAGAAACTTTACAGCTCTTCTGCACTAAAATGTAATAACTTTCTCCACACGGCTGCACAAAGGATTTCTTTGGGAACAAGGGACCGAGTTTCACAGTTGCATAAATATAAACTAAAGTAGAAATCCATCTTTGAGTCGGCAGGCACGCAGTCAACATTCCCATTTTTCAAGAGTCTCAAGGTCGTTCCTCACTATGTGTTCTTTCGGCTCAGCTTTAAAGTTAAGCTACTTTAATAATTCATGACATCATACCCATTAAAATATGAGTATTTTCCACCAAAGGAAACAGTCTTTTCCCCCCTTTCTCCATGGAAGGGCCCAGACGAGCTTCTGCATAGGAAAGCAGTGCTGTTCACAAGCAGTAACTGATGAGGTTTCAGAACAGAGCCTTGCAATTTAGTCTACCACTGTACACAATGACTTTTATCATGAAAAGCCAGTGCCATATGCCAGAGGAGACAGGTTAAGCCTCTTAAATGTTCCTGACAGCAATGAGCTTTCATTTATAAAAAGTAAACATCTGCCTCATGGGGAAATAATCCACAGAACAATAGAGATGGGTTATTTGTTTGCTTGATTTATTGTGACTGCACTTGAGACTGGTGCATTTCAGACATCCAAGATACGTCAAAATAGGGATGATTTTTTAAACATTAAAAAAAAAATAGTTTGAAACCTTTTACAGACATCAAAGAAGAGTCCTGCCCACTACAGATACTTACCATGTAGAACTGAAGATTTCAAAAACGGAAAGAGAAAAAGATCAGAATTGAGGCTTTGAGTTCCATTTGTGCAAGCTATATATGTCTTGGGCAAATTATGGAACTTGTCTAAGTCGTATTTTTTCATAGCTGTGAGTGAGGGTCAAAATTACATCTTTTCTGCAAAGCGAGAGGATTTCTGATGTGGCACTGATGATTTACGACTGTGGAAGTTCTCAGTAAACTGTGCGGCAAAACAAATGTTAAGGAGGTGCTTACTATTAAACAGACAAAAAAGACATTTTGCTCTGCGCTTTTAAAAGTCAATAGGCAGAAGATTTATTGCCCATGTACAAAAGAAATTTTCTTTTGCTTATGGCTCTTTCATGGAAATACCTGCAGCCCCTAGATTATCTTACTATGGCTCAGTGTGCATGACAATGCTCCCTTGAATGTCACCTGGTAAAATCAGTGATCGTGGTGATCCATCATGGGCATGCTTGGCAAGAAGTAAAAAACATCGTTATCCCCCCCCCAAACATCATCATCACCATCACAACCAACAGCATCAGCAGCAGCTTCTACGGTCTGCAAAATGTCCCTTTGGACACTTACATTGTTGATACTCAATGAAAGCTCTAAGAAGCCTTATTTAGAAGTTAGAAAAGTGGCATTGAGCAGACTCTGGGTAATGCATTAGTAGGAAAAGCAGTGGGAAAACCAAAACCCAAGGAAAAGGACTGTAGTGACAATCACCGGCTCCTTTGTGTCCCCTGTCCCTGTACAAACATCTATCCCTGTACCTGTAACATTTTCTCAAAGCCCCTTTCTTTCTCAAAGCCCCTATCTTTCTCTTCTCTTATCCTTGAGAGAATACCTGTCCTTTGACCACCTTTGACCTCCCCATCAGACCCTAACATAAAACTTGACGCATGGGATACCTAAACAAAATCTGTAGAATGAACATGAAAAGAAAATAAACAGCAGGAGAGAAAATTGATAATGTCTTTGTTCTTTGTTTCCACCTTAGCTTATAGAAAAGTCTCTATCTTTACATTGGGGGTTGGGGGAGAGATGTCTCATCAGATAAAAGCACCTGCCACCAAGCCTGATGGCCTAACTTTGATCCCCAGGATCCACAGGGTAAAAGAAGAAAAATAACTTCCAGTGACTGTTTCTAACTTCAACATGCACTGACTCCCCCAGGGCACACAAAAGAAATTATTAAATTTTTTAAAAATAGAGGTAAAAATAAAATTTGGGGGGCTTTGGAAACAAGCCTCATCTGGGCTCAACTACAGAATCCTTAGTTAGTTGTAAGGAAGTCAATGACTGATAGTAAGACCTAGGGAGGTCCCAGGCAGATCCCAGCATGCAGCTGGTTGGGAACACTATCTGGAAAGGGGAATACAGCAAAATACCTCAAAAGAAAATTTGCTCCAGGAACCACTCAGATAGATGTGTGCAATGTCTGACCTTAACCTGTCTATTGTAGTCTACACTGGGACCATACCGCGTTCCCAGCCAATATAATGAGCTCACCATGAACCGAGGTTGATCAGGCCCACAGCATGGATGCTGCAGCCCCAGCTCTGGAGTATGGCTCGTCGGGTAAAGGCATCTGCCGGCTGGAGACTTGCATCTTCAGGCAGCTCATCAAACACATCTGCACCTAAGGATGCCACTGAAGGAAACAATGAAACAGGTAGTCAAACACATGAAATTTCTGCTTTAAATTTAACAAACTGCAGCTGAGTGTTTGTGTGTGTGTGTGTGTGTGTGTGTGTGTGTGTGTGTGTGTGTGTGTGCACTGCAAAGCCCGAGTACGACAGTGATTTTCCTCCTACCTTAAATCTGGATACTTACACCAAGCCCTCCAGTCCTCTATGCCTCATGTTCACAACTCCAGCACTTTCTTTCCCTCTAATTTGTCTAAACTTGAAAATGTCAAACATTTGCCAACGTGGAGAAATAGCATCACACATGCTCACATTTCAAAAGCTAGCTTCGACGATGCTCGTCTCAGGACCAGATTGATTGCAGCAAAGCCCCGTTCCTTTCTCCGTCTTCATCCTTCACACTGAATTATTTCCAATAAAATCCTCAAATTATACTACTTCATCTATAGACACTTCAATGTGTATCTCTGTAGAAATGGCTCTTTTCTAAGACCTTGCAAGCCCCACTTTTAACTTTCTTCATCCTTTATATTCAGTGTATAAATAACTCACAGAAGTGTTTTCTGCTGTACTGCCCTTATTTTGTCTGTATTTCTGCAAATCTCATCCCCCTGACCTTAGTTTCCAGACTAGAAGACTGAAAACACTTCTTGTGTTCCGACTCTAAGCTCTCTCCCCATGCTCATCAATACTCTCTTACCATCTCTTGTTCAAATATCCATGGTATGGGTTGGAGGTGCAGTTCACTGAAAGAGTGATTGCCTAGCATTCAGGAAATCCCTGTATTTGATTCCAAGCACCAAAAGAAAAACAAGAGAGAGAGAAAGAAATCAATGCTAGATTGGATAACCTCTGTTGCCCAAACAACTTAAAACTACCAAATCATATCAGGCAACTATTTTCAAAAACCTCGAAATCACAAAACTGTTCCCTCCCTCTCTTCCCCCTCTCCTTCTCCCTCTCCCTTCTCCCCTCTATGTGTATGAGTGTATGTTACAGCATATGTATGTGATATGATGTGTGTTTGTGTGTGTGTGCATGCCCATGTGTGCACACTGAGAGACCAAAGCAGAACATCAGCTGTCTCCTCTGTTCCTGTCACCCCTGTTGCCTTGTGACAGAGTCTCTCCTTGAAGTGGAAGCACACCTTCTCAGCTTGGCTGGCTGAGCAATGAACTCTCAGGATCTACCTTCCCCACCCTCCAGTGTAGCTCCAGGATCCTAGGGGTTCAAATGCATGCCCTTGTGCTTCTTGAGAGATGGGAAACTGACTAGCTGAAGCCTAAGCTTGGTGTTGAAAGACAACTTCCAGTGGGTGTTGTAGTAAAGGAATCCAAGCAAAGCGTTGCTATGCTGGTGAGCTGTGTCCGGCAGAAGTTATAGTTTGGGGCCAGCTGACGTGAGTGAAATCTACTAGGCATAAAAGTTGACAAATATAAGCAATGTGGTCCTCAAAAGTCTATGTGGGGAAGCTCTGCTAGAGCTCAACCAAAGGCCTAAGGACATCTAGACAGGCTTATGAGGACAGGGTCACTCTAAAGTTGGGATCAGAACATGCACGCTAGAAGTGAGCTTGTGTGAGACCTTGATAACACATTGTTCACAGTCCATGTGTCCAGCTGAGACTCTGGCAATGGCACTACTCAGGAAGGAGAAGCACACCCCAAATAAAAGCTCACAACAGTCCACCCTTCCAAAACGTACAACCAAGCCCTTACAAAACTAAGGGAAGAGGGTAAAAAATCAAATCCCACAAGTTAAAAAGACTCCGGAAATCTTAAGATTTCCACAGATACTCCCCTAAGAAAGCACAAAAGCAGGCACGCCCAAGTTCATTTTAATCTACAAGTAATCAACCACCACTAAAACAGAAATAACTTCTAAAAGGAGGGGAGCTGAGGATGTAGTTCGTTTGGCAGAGGGATTGCCTAGCATTGTTTGGTCGCCAGCACTGCATAAAACTCTGCATGGCAACCCACCTCTAACCATGGAACTTAGGAGGTGAAGACAGGATAATTAGAAGTTCAAAGCCATACTCAGCTCCATAGCAAATTCAAGGCCAGCCTGGGCTACATAAGATCCTGTCTCAAATCAACAACAAATTAAATATCAATATAATTAATGAAATATCAATACAATTCCTACATTGATTCGCCCACAATATCTGGTATGCAATCGAAAATTAGTAGACACACCAAGAATTACAATGTGACATATACACTTAAAAGTAAAAGCAAGAACTAGAAACCAACATACGAGAGGCTCATATCTGTAATTTACCAAACAGACAAATTCAAAGAAATAATGAAAAATACATTCAAATTATCAAGGTAAAGTAGAATCTTAATAAATGAAAAAGACAGCCTTGCAGCAGAGAAAGGGGAGAGCATTTAAAATGAAAACTTGCTGTGTGGACTTCTGAGTAAATTGAAGGGAGCAGGAAAAAAAATCCAGTAGATTGGAAAACAGATCGATAAAATCTATCCAATCTGTAAAAAAGAAGGGAAAATGGATAAAATGAATAAGGCCTTGAAGTCCTAAGGACAATATCAAAGTCTGCTTGGTGCAATTCAGATTCCCCTGAGGAGAAAACAATGATAGCAGAGCAGGAAAATTACCGAAGAAATACCAGGGTCTTACCTGGGAGGCAAGAGCTGAGCTGTCTGGTGTTGGAGGAGACAAAAGAGCCAACCAAAAGTGAAAGCTGGCTGGACTTGCCGCTCAGTGGTGGAGGTTACAGATACAGACATGACTTCAAACATGCACTGGGCAGCCATCAATACCGAGACACATCACTGGTCAAATTGCTGAAGAGAAGTGATTAAGTGTTCAGCTCTAAATGGGATGTCTTTATCAGTCCTCCCCTCCCCCCAACCAAGGCTCAGGGAACATTGCAAAAGAGGAGATAGAATGTCAAAGCCAAAGGATGGAAGGAAGTGTTGTGAAATGCACTCTCCAGCAACTATGGCTACCTGCATAAAAGCAGCCAGTATTCAAAATCCCAACATAGATGGGAGAGGTGCTCTCCAGGTCCCACCCCATACTGAGAAGCTTTTGGCAGCTGATAGATAGCTATAAGGGGCTGGGGGATTGGAGGTTGGGGGTGACTCATCCTTTTTCTAAGTTTTCCCACTAGTACACGTCCCATGTTCAAGTGGCTGGCTCAGCTCCCATACACACATGGGCAGCACTAATTGTACTGAGTGTCAGGAGAGGAAGGAGGAGGAAGAAAATGAAGTTGTTCTAGAAGCTGCAGTTGTTTGGAGAGAATATATTGGGAGGAATAAGGGCAGGGCTGGGGGCAGGAAGTGGGAATGGGATGTAACCATCTTTTATTTTATGCAGTATGAAGTCCTCAAGAAAATAAAAGGAGCGTTGGCAAGAGATAGAACTGGAGAAGGTGCTGAGTTTATTTCATTTTCCTTCCTTTGTTTTTCTTTTACCTGTGAAATGACACACCAGTTTCTGAGCAGGTGGGCCAGAACAACTGGGAATTATCTCTTTTGACAGAGCCCACAATAAAAGGTCCCTTCAGTTTCATGGACAAGAGGTGTTCTGGGGGAGAGAAACATGCAAGGACCAGAGTGGGAAATTAGCAAGCGCTAAGAGAAAAAAAAAAAAAAAAACAGCATCTTTAAGGTTTCCCCTTTGCCCTACAGCACAGTGGCTCAGCAGAGGTATCTGAAGAGGTCTGTGCACAAGACATAAAAGAAAGAGAGACGGGCCATGGCACAAGGCTAGCTGCAAAACGTAGGACCCACCTGAATGTCCTGAGTCCTTAACTGCAGCTCCTTCATAGACTGCCACTTTGTGGCTGGGCTGGAGCTGTGGGAAGGGAGATTTCCCCCAGAAGCTTGTGAGAAAAGCCCTTCTCCTAGCCCATAGTCAGTGATGAAAACTAACACATAAGTTTTCAACCAGGAGCCAAACCCTTCAGAAAGAAGAGCTGAAAATTACATTCAATAAAAAGAAAAAAGAAAAAAAAAAGAAAAAAACTTCAGCTTATAAAGCCAAGCAGTTCAGTGAGCCTCAAATTGGATAAATACAAAGAAGGCTACATGTAGGTACTCCATTGTCAAGCTGCTGGAAACCAACAGTAAAGAGGAAATTCTGAAAACAATCAGAGAACATAAGATTTCACATGCAGGGAGCAATAATAGAAATGCTGGCTGACTTATTGCCAGAAAATGGGAAGAAAGAAAAGAGGAGGAGGAGGAAGGGGGGGAGGAGGAAGTGGACCAGAAGTCAACGGAATCACACCTCTAATATACGGGGTGTGGAGGTAGGGGTGGGGTGAAAGAATGATTCTGTTAACACATATTTCCATAGCCAGAACAAAGATCATTTGAAAGCAAGAAGGAAACCAGTATTATGAGAGAGAGAGAGAGAGAGAGAGAGAGAGAGAGAGAGAGAGAGAGAATACATTGTTAGCAAATTCAAACTAAAGATGCCAGAGGATAACTCTCTGACTTGGAGAATGACCCCAGATGGAACAAGAAGGAACAGAGAACCAGCTACTAATAGGTAGCCCATGTCCCAGTGGACAGGTCCACACTCATGCACACATGGTCAACACCAATTGGACTCGAGATGTTATTAGTAATAATTTTTGTTTTCAAAAGGACTTGAAATTTGGAGGGAAATGGGTTGCTAGGTCCCAGAGGAAGTTATAGGGAGGTAGTGAAAGTGGATGGGCTCAAAATACATTGCATATCTATATGAAATTTTCAAAGAATAAATTTTAAAAATTATAAAAAAGGAAGAAAGAATAACTAGGAACCCAGGATTGGTTAACAAACAAGCAGAATGTTAGTGGTATTTCTTCTCATAGTTTCTTTGGAAGAACACTATTTAATAGTAGTTACAAATAGTGACACCATAAGGAAGGTCTTATCAATTCATAGAAGTAAAAGACATGAAAACATCTTATCCTGTGGCGTGAGAGCAGGAAGTAGGACTACTCAGGTATGAAGCAGAAGGTGAGAGGTGGAAGGTAGGGGAGGTGAGGCAAAACTGACTCTGACACTCACTAATTCCAAGATCACATAATGGGAGGTGAGACTCTCCTGCAAGAAGATCTGCCTGGACATCCCTCAAAACGGAAAGAGTGGCTGCTTCATACTGAAATGATAGACTGTGGGGTCTGAAACGAGGACAGGACTCTCCCCACCTCTAGAGGGTCACAAATGGACTGAACTGATGATATCAGATGGGTGTGTCCAGCCTGACCCCACCTTCCGCTGACCTCAAATGATTCTGTCTGGCCTGGCTCCACCTACTGCTGACGTTAGATGGGTGTGTCCAGCCTGACCTCACCTTTTATTTTCAATGCTCAATTTATCAGAAGCATTTGTTCTCCTCAAGAATCTGCAATATGCAAGAACATGCTTTAAGTTTTTACACTCTACCAGTTATTTTTATGGTCTGTTGTCTTCAATTATGTTTTATTATGGGCTTAAAAGATGTCTATTATATGGCATGCTGTTATTGTGCTGACTACAATCATCCCTTGGTACCTGGGGGACTGATGCAAACACCCTCCTCAGATACTAAAATCTCAAAATGCTCAGGCCTTCATGTAAAATGGCATGGTGTGTGGGCATACCCTATGAATGTCTTCCAGCACACTTTAAATCACCTGGAGGTTACTCCTAACACATGACTCAGTATAAACACACCAGTTGCAAATAGCCATTATATTATATTGTTTAAGGGAAGAAATGATAAGGAAAAAGCCCAGACATGTTCAGTACAAACATAATTTTTTCCTGAATATCTTTGATGCACAGTTGGTTGAACTGGGGACACAGAACCCATACATACAGAGAGGACCAACTCTATTATAACCATGACTTTTTCTATCCTAGGTTCGGAGAAAACAGGTCCATAACAACAACAAAAACTGAGCAGAAAAGAGGTCAGTCTCAAACGCCAGGACAGTGAAAGGAAGGAACAATAACTTAGCAGCTAAGTTCTTTAACTGGTCAACATCAAAGAACATCTGTTACCATTAGTAAGCCTTAGGTTGAATCCTGAGGCAAGATTTTGTGATTCTGTGTAAACATGGACACCTCCTTTGTCTGCTTGTCTCCCTTCCCCCACCCCCATACCACCTCTCCCATTTGCCCCCAGTCTTGTACCTGCCTCTCCTGGGTGCCCTAACTAATCTCTCTAAAATCCTGCAAACTCAACTCCACCCTCCCTCAGGCCCAGACATAATTTCTTAGAACCTGTCAGGTTCAACTCTGTCATGTGAACACCTTCATGAAGCCCAGCCCATCCGGATGTATAAATCTGTCATCATAAAATAAAGGTGTAGACTTTAGTCCTGACATTTTATTCTGTGCCCTTGACAACTGTCTAGGTGGTGGCTGGTGAATTCTAATAACAGTCTATCAAAGCCTTGATATGCTTGTTATTATGATAGTCTAGAGAGCTACAAACATCTTATAAACAGCCAGCTTGATATTGCTGGCTCTTGAATTCCCCAGATGTCAAGACTCCTGTTAAGATAATTTTTGATGGCCTGAACCTTGTAATCACACAGGGTCTGGACCTTTGCAGATCAGTCGGCAGAGTGGGTAGTCCTCGGCTCTCACCTATTTGAGCCTTTCTTCTGATGTTGCCTGGGTGAGTTTGCCTTTGCTAAGAGATGCTCAGTGTTGATGCATCTGACAACTGCTTGTCTCCTTCTCCCCAGGTATCCAGGCAGTGGCTGCTCAGCTCTCCCAGGTCTTTTCTCTCCTCTGGTGCTTGTCTTATCAGTGCCAAAAAAGACTGAGGTGGAGAGAGGGCCGGTAGGAGTGTCCTCTTCAGTCTATGCCTCTTATTTCTTTCCTGTGTGTACACTCACTCCTAATTCATTTTTTTTCTTTTGCTCAATAATTTCCTCAAATATTTGATGAGTATTCCTAGGTACAGGCATTGGGCAGCAGCAAATACTTTAGGTTACAGTCAAATGGCACTAAAGGGAGTAGATATTAAATAACAAATTATTCAAGTAATGCTTTAACATCAAATGTAAGAAGGGTTCAATAAGGACGGTGCTATGAGAATAAGCAAGTAGGGACCCTATCTGATCAGAGAGGGCTTCCATGAGACAACTTTGAACGAAGAACAAGTTTTAAAGCAATGTGGTTAAAAGACAGAAAAAAAAATCAGAAAGGCTCCAGAGTGGTTGATGTGTAGAGGACCCACAGAGGGTGAAATGTGACAGACTGGCAAGAGTCTTTTTCTATAAAACCTAGTAGGCATCTGGGGGACTGTGGCTCTAGTATCTAAAGAGTGGTGAAAGTTGAAAGATGGCAATCCATAGCATCAATTCCAAAGTTAGTTCAGTAACAAAAGGAAACAAACTGACAGATAGAGACACTGTTGATTTTTAATGCCACTGACCAGAGGGAACTCTCAGCCCAGCAGCAGCTGTGGCTCAGAAAATCTGCCCTCCTGTCCAGGAGTATTCCCCATGACATCACATTAATGGAAACAGCACAGTTAGTGGCAGTGTGGGATGATAGCTAAACTGTTCTCATCTAGGCCAGATATAAGACTGTTTTCCTGCCAGCATCATCCTTCAAATGGATGATGAACGGTCCTCTGCTCTCATCTATGGACATGTGAGACAGTAGTGGGTGTTGTTATAAAATCAGGCAGTGATGAGTTTCCTCAGAAATCTAAGCATTCCATCCTGCAGGGAAGCTCTTTCAATAGAAAGGCAAACCACTTAAAATAGCTTCAGGAAGTCCCTAAAACTGAATAGATTCACTAGGCCCCTCACTGTCAAGAGTAAATAATAAAAGCTGAGATACCAGCTCAATCTGAATGAGAAGAAGACTCAGATCAGCCTAGTTGCAAAGAAGACTTGAGACCAGACCAGCTACCTGGAATAAGCAGAAATAGTCAGTTGCTTGGAAGAGTTTTAACTGAGTGAAGCATCTAGAAAGAACATTCTCCAGCCTATTAAGCTGCCTGCAGGCTGTGCATTGAGCTCCAGGTTCCCTGCTTTGTGAGCTGTCACCCATTTGGGATGAGCCTTGATGATGCAGCTGTCTTTGAGTCTTTTCTGCTCCTGTAAGTAACCCCTCATCCATATTCCTGTAAGTAACTCCAGTAAAACTCACGGCTTACCAATTTGGACTTCCGTGGTTTCCATATTTTGATCTCTCATAAATTCCCTATCTGGGTTGAGTAGACATGCATGTTTGGTCTCCCCAGGAGAAGTTTTGTTGTACAACAAGCAGAGAACATCAGAGTCTCACACACACACACACACACACACACAACCAAACACATGAACACACACACATGCATGTACACTTGCAGGAACACACACATGCACACACACCCTATGTGAGCATTTACTAAATAACAGGCTAACGAGTGGTCTTCTCTAGGCAGCAAGCGGGGATACACCAGTCTATCTTTTACTCTGCAAATCTAAGGTTTCCCGCTGCACTTAGGAGAGGCTGTGGTCTCTTGTCCTCATATTCTACCTAGCCTCAATATGCTAGATGCCTCTGAAACACCTGACTCCACAGGCCTCATGTGATTTACATCAGTAAGTTCCTTTGTACTCCAGTTTGTACATGAAGTCAGGCCATAGGAATCACTATCAGAAGGACAGAGGGAGGAGAGAGAGTTAGTGTAAGACTTCTGTCACAGGGTTCCCAGCTCCTTCATGGTTGATGTCTTAGTTAGGGTTTTATTACTGTGAAGAAACATCATGACTAAGGCAACTCTTATAAAGAGAAACATTTAATCGGGACTGGCTTACAGTTTTTGAGGTTTACTCCCCTTATCATCATGACAGGAAGCATGGCAGCATGCAAGCAGACATGGTGCTAGAGGAACCAAGAGTTCAACATCTTGATCCGCAGGTTGCAGGAGACTATGTATCACACTAAGCATAGCTTGAGCATAGGAGACCTCAAAGCCCAGCCCTCCCATAGTGTCACACTTCCTCCAATAAGGCTACACCAACTCCAACCAGGCCATACCTCCTAAAAGTTCTACTCCCTATGGACAAGCATTCAAACACATGGGTCTGTGAGGTCATACCTATTCAAACCACAACAGTGAGCATCTCATACTGACCTCATGGCTTCAGTAACCCTTCACTTCCCATATTCTTCCCCGACAATGGCTCCTGACATTGTTAGTCCATGGACACTATTCTGTTCCTTGTTGCTGTCCCTATACTCTTCCCATACTTATGCAAATAGCACTTTTATTCAACAACTCAAGGTTGCTAGTTTCAGCATGCCAAGCTTCCTTCCTGCTCTACAGCACCAAACCCAGAGCTGACTAACTGCCATGTACAGTCTGAAGACAACAACTACTTGTTTTATCTTTCTGGCACATTTTGGTTTGAATCCCTAGTGACTGGCCTCTGTAGGCTCTTGAGTAAGGTGGATACGTCCAACAGGTGCAGAGGAACCAGAAGAGCATGGAAGCTGCTTCTTTCTTTTTCTAGCAGGTTCTCCTTAATCCACCATACCCACTTCTATCCATGCTGCTTGCTCCCCGTGCCAGATACAATGTGCCTCAGATTTTTCCATCCCCTTTCCTTCTGTCTGTCATTCTCCTCCATCAGAAATCTAAGTGGCTCACTCCCTCATTAATGTAAGGACTTTCTTACAAACATCAGTTTTCAACTAATTTCTTACAACCTACTTACAGTTGCTACACACACACACACCAGCCCTTGATACCATCTTCCCTAATTTATTATGTCCATAGCCTTGGTCAGTTCTACTTGATAAAGTTTTTTTTATTGAACACACCACACACAAACACACACACACACATACACGTATTACATCTGCAATAACCAACCCCAAATTCCATGTGCCATTTGCTGAACTAACACAATGTCAGTTCAATGAGATGTGTAGAAGGTACTCAGGTACACTGTTTTGACACCAAAGTTTCTAATCTATTTCTGAACACAGCCACTTCCTGTAAAGCCCTACCTTTAGCAAGAGTCTTTATCTTACCTACAGCATTCTACATAACCCAGAACAGGTCTGTGCCCTGTGTTAGTTTTATGCCATTTCCAATTTGGATGCATCCATGGGGAACTGACAAACCATTCTTTTCTGCCTGGTCTCCATTTCAAAAGCAGAACCACAAACTGGAAGAATAAAGTTCTCCTTGATCTGGGAAGATGACCCCACTGATCCTGAAGTTAGATATGCCCTTTGAAAAGACACATCCATTCACAAATTGTGAGAGCTCCTACTACATGGTAGGCTTTGTGCTACCACCCAAAGAAGCCAAGATGAATAAAACATGGTCCCTTCCCTCCAGGTGCTCTGACATACCATGCTAGCCTTCCACAGAGTAAAAAGATGAAAGCCGTTCTCCTCTGCCCTACAGAAGCAATGCACTAGACTACATATTCCCATCACTCAGCACATGGAGAAACATACCGTGCCTAGGAAAGCCAGGCCTTGACCCACAGCTACCAACTGAGAAATCACACACATGGTCTACATCAACATCAGACTCCCAGGAAAAGCTCAACATCTCTGTGAGTCACTCCACCCTGGAATTTAGCCCAAGTCCTCAGAGTTTAAGACAGAACCACAGCCATTCCTCAGACCCAGCCCTTACAGAGTTTCTCACATGTGTATTCTTGTGAGCATAAACACATGAGTGAATGAGAAGGCAATAGACTTGCCAATGGCAGTAGCATAGGAAAGTCACAGGTGGGTCCAGCAGGCAGTCTAGTCTCATGACTTCTGGGCTATAGCATCCTAGCCATGGATCTTCAAGATGTCCTCAGAAACTGGAGAGGTGAAGGCCAGAGCCCTTAGGAGAACAAGATAGTGATAAAAAGTAGAAACAGAACAAATTAGTACATTTTCTTCAGGATTAGCTCTTTGAATCCTCAGGTGTCAGCTGAGCATTGATTGTTAATTGGATGATGTGATTGAATTCAATAAGAAACACAGTGAGAGCCCCAAGGGCCTTTAAACATAGTGCTGACTACTTGTGTCCTGTGGGAGCGGTGCTCTGTAAAGAACTATATAGTTTCTCATGAATAATGCTCAAACATGACTTGTTGGGATAGCCATCAATTAAGCCACATGCTTTCTACTATTTTTATACTCTCTCACACACACACATACATACACATACATACATGTGCACATGCATGTGCACACACACACACAAACACATATGCATGGGCAATTATTTCATTAAAAAAAAAAAACAGTTCTCACCTCAAAAGGAATAAGAGATAGTTTATTCCTGACCCACATAAAAGTGATTAAGAAACCAAGTGTCATGTTCCTCCATGGTAACAGTTTCATGAACTTTTTATAGTAATAGAACAAAGAAAATAATATATCAAGATGCCTTTCAAACATACTGATGGGAACATCAGATGGTCAGGTTCCAGCAAAATACGGAAATTCATTGTAGGCTTCGGATACTGTCTGATGACACTCTTTGTATAGAGGACTATTCCTACATTCCACGTGGATTTACCTAATAGTTGCAAGGATGTTAGGTCACACAGAAGTCCACAATAAATGACTATTTATGGAGCTAAAGTAGCCCAAGATAGTTGAGTTCTGGACCTGCAACTTTCCACCTCTCCACGGTCACTGAAGTTCTAATTCACCAATGAGTCTTACAGGTTTATTGTGGCCACATCTGGGAACCTGGCTTTATATTCCAGAAGCTTTCTTTAAGGAATTAGACTCCAGGAACCAGAATGGCAGAGCCAGCTCCTTGATGACCATGGTGTGAGGTGAAGTCTCCTAGAGTTTTTGCACATGGTAGCTTGAGAGTCCCGAGAAGATGGTGCCCCTTACACCAGCCATTTCTGGGCTGTGGCCTGATGTCTCTGCCACCATTCAGGTGAGATGAGGAATATAAGCAGCACGGGGAACCTAGTTACAGAGCAACTTGCAGAAATGACAGTTTTCTGCACAGAGCAGATGTGTGCCGTTTCTGCTGTGTCTTGGGCATACGTAAGACTTGCAGGGTGTCAGCGCCTCAAAACCGCAGCTTTTAAACGCATTACCTGTTCTGACTCAGTTCAAATTTCAAAAATAGGGGTTGGCACAGTCTTTGTGCAATCGATCCCAGGGAGCTTCTGTCGGCTCCTTTGCAGAGGTTTCCCATCTGAGTGTTTCCAGAAGAACGGCACTTTGCTTTCAATAGTCTGCCAGCTGGTCGGAGACAAAGCAGGTGCAGCCCTCTCTAAATACCATATGCACATACATGCCTCCCCAGTGTCTGCCCCCTCCTGTCAGGAGTTTGAGACAGGGCTTTGTTGGTAGTTTCATGACTCTTTCCTTATACTAAACTTTATCCAAGATTACTATGGTCAAAAGCAGGAGTGAGAAAAACAGTGGAAAGCATAGAGATTGCTCTGTGTGAGTGTGTGTGTGTGTGTGTATGCACACGCGGGTATCATTCATGAGTCACTATATCTACTTGGATTTTTGAGCCAGTGGCTCTCTCTAGGCTGAGGCATGCTGATTCAGTTAGACTGGTTGGCCAATGAACCCAAAGGACTCAACTCCAAGCACTGATATTACAAGCATGAGCCATCCATGCCTGGCATTTTTATATAGGTGTTGAGGATCTGACCTCAGGTCCTCATGCTTGCTTAGCAGGCACTTGGCTGACTGAGCCAACTCCCCATCCCTAAGACTGTCTATTGTGACTCTCAAAGCACTTTGTACATATGCCATATCTGTTTGAGGCTGGAGCAGGGGGGGAGGCCATTAGACCTCAGCATCGGGACTTGTGTAAGTGATGGTGTTGAATTTGCTCAGCAGTTGATTAAAAAGGCTTGTATTCTGCTCACTGTTCATTCTCCTCTGCCCCCTTGGAATGCCTGAGACAAGACACAGGGGGCGTCCAGCTCTGTGGTCCCACCACCACCATCATCTTTCACTAGCACATTAGCTTTTTCCATTTTGAGCAGGAATGGAAATAAACTCGGAAGTCCCCAGCTATCTTTGATAGAAGCCTAGAATAGAAGGGAGAGGAATAAACAGGTCTGAGGCCCGAGCTCATTTCTCTTTCAGGTAGAATCCTATTACATTTAAAGGTATCCTTTGAAATTCTGATTAGCCTGAAGCCTTTGAAAGCAGATAGTTATGCAGCCATCTGAAGCAAAATTCTCTGGCTGCCTGACAGCTCCCCCCATTCTTTTGACCTACACCTTCTGGAAACCTCTGGCCAGCCACCTGCTACACAACCAGATGTTTTGGAGTTTACTGAGGCACAGACCCTCCTGAGGGGGCATGGGGGGCTGGAGGCAGAGGGCAAAGCCAATCATGTTAGGAAAATAGTTACATAAATTGATCTGAGAGAACAGAGCACATCCACATAAATGCATTCCAAGTAGATGGAGTAGATGGCCGCATGCACTTGTGCCTGCCTGCCATGGTGGCAATGCAGAGTGTTTCCCAGAAGGTGCATTTGTTGGTCCTCGTCGTGTTTCCTGGCTTGGCCCCTGGATGATGGCACTATCGAGAGGAAACAGGATTATCAGGGTGCTAACTTCATCAAAAGATCAATCTATTGATGGGCTTATCATTAGGAGGAGGTGAGCCTAAGATGACACTTGGGTGGAGGACACGGGTTACTGGTGGATGCTCCTGAAAGGTATACCTGTTGCCAGCGCCAGTCCCTCCCACTCTGTTTCTCTGCTTCCTGGCTGTTATATTGCAAGCATCTTTCTTCTGCCGTGCCTTCTACTGTGATATACTGCCTCAGTGCAGTTCAGACACACAGAACAAAGTGACTATCATCTGAAACAGACACGGTTTATATACAAAGTGCTTTGGGAGTGGACAGTCTTATGGGTGGGTAGGGAGATGGCTCAGTGTGTCTGTGTTTCTGACATCTGCCCTCTTCATCCTGCCCTGTATTGGTTCACATATTTCTCTCCAGCTTCCGAATGCAGTGAGTCACTGCTCTGAACAATGTGCTCTGAAACAATGTGCTAAGATCTTTTTCCTATATTTGCCTAAGGGACTAATGCATTCATCATAGAAATACTTATTGAGTACCTATTGTATTCCATGTCTTCTGCTAGCTACTAGCAATATTGTTGTAACTACAGGGACATATCTCCTGCTGTCTTGGGACACAGTCTGATGGGTAAGGCAGGGAATTAACAAAACGATGCCATGTGACAGGGGCAATGACTTCTGAGAGCCTGGAAACAAAGCAAGGTCTGGTGCTTGTGTCCAACCACAACACAGTTTTATCATTCACCAAATTCAGGCTCAGGAACAACACAACCAAGTTACACACATACACACATACAAGTACATACACATTCACACATACACACACATATACACACAAACTCATACAAATACACACATACACACATATACATACACACACATATACACACATACACACACACACATACAAATACATACACATTCACACATATACACACACATATACACATATACACACATACACACATACATACGCATACACTGACGTGTACACACACACATACACACACTATCTTTTAATATTTTAAGTAGTTTAAAATTTTGTATTAGGCTGCATTCATGACTATTCTGGGCTGAATGCAGCTCACAAACTGCAGGTTGGACACGCCTGGTATGAGGACTTAAAAGTGTTAGAGGAAGGCTTTTATCTAAGCCAAAGAAGCCAAGCAACTTCCAGAGCAAATGTTTCTTTACTTCAGTTCCAGAAGGTGAAGACACAAAGAGAGGAAGCCCAAACCACCCTGGATGGACCCAGCACACCAGGAACCTCTCAAAGTGCCATTCTGAATCCAAATATCTGAACTTCATAGGGCCAGCGAGATCCCTGTTGTCATTCTCTAATTTCTTGTACATTTATTCTGAGTGAGCCCTTTGTGAACATTATTACCCTTACAGCATCCCTGGGGGGTTAACTGTGTAACAATCACCATCTCATAAAGAAGGAACTAATATACAGAGAGGTTGAGCATCATACCCAGAGACACTCACCAAGTGAAGGACTGTGGCCAAATCTGGAGCCATGTCTGTGTGCTTTTGACATCTGTCCTCCCCAGCCTACCATCTACTGTTTCACACATTTCCCTTCGGGTTCCTAGTACAGTGGGTCACTGCGCTGAAGGCCACCACTAGAGGGTTTAATCCCTATAACAGAGCCCTGGTTGTCCTGTACTCACTTTGTAGACCAGGCTGGCCTCCAACTCACAGAGATCCACCAGCCTCTGCCTCCTGAGTGCTGGGATTGAAGGCATGTGCATGTGCCACCATGCTCAACTGGTCTAAGACTTTCTTCCAATCACAATTACTCATGTTTGGAAGAAGCCTCTTTCTTCCCCTCTTCCCATGTACTAGAAACAACAGTTCTTCCATAATGGCTCTCTCTCTCTCTCTCTCTCTCTCTCTCTCTCTCTCTCTCTCCTCTCTCTCTTTCTCTGTGTGTGTGCATGTGTCTGTCTGTCTCTCTCTCCTCTCTCTCTCTCTCTCTCTCTCTCTCTCTCTCTCTCACACACACACACACACACACACACACACACACGAGTTTACATTACTGAAAACATTACGATTGCACATTGCAGCCTGACCCTCTCTTCTCCAGGAAGCAGCAGTGATCACACTGCTTAGAGCATGAGAGCAATGGACATGCTTCTTGCAGGGAAAGCCACACACTTCTGCAGCTTGTAGGGGGCAAGAAAGATTTTTGAGTCAATCCCAGACTGCAACGTTTTTCTTCATTATGCTCTTATCTCCCCATCCTGCCATTGTTTTATCAATCTGCATGGTTGTCTCGGTCTAACAGTGGTCATGCTTTCAAATCTCCCTAGGAATTCAGCACAGCACAGTCCTGAGAATGTGTGGAACTAAATCATGGGAAGAATTACCTCTGGGCTCTGTAGGCTTTCTCAGTGATACTGATTCCAGGGAAGGATCCTGACTGACAGCCAAAATGAAAAGTGCCAAAACTCCAGAACACTTGCATTTACACCTTGTAAATCTCATTAGCATGTGTCAGAGCACCAGGGGTTCCCGGGTGGGGAGTTGGCAGAGCCATTTGTGGAATGTTGCATCCAGAGAACACACAGGACCCCCCCCCCAGCTCAGCTACACCAACTTTCTCTCCCCACCTTGTGGACTGCGCAGTTGAGACCATTCTCAACATTCTGTCTGTGACTGTGGTTAATAGAGATAGGTGGAAAATTCTGGAGGTAAATAGGACACGGAAACACACTCCTGGAAAACGCATTCTTCATTCCTGCTGGGGCTTTGATGCCTAATTGTTCAACAGTTTCCCACTTTACTGGAGTTGGCTTACCCACACATAAATGATCTATTACTCAGGATTAGGTTCGTTTGCAACTGACAGTAGCATAAGCAAGATAGATGTTTACTTCTCTTGCATAAATGAAATACAGAGAGCTTGCAGGGTAGCTCTGTAAGAACTAGGAGTGGAAGCCTCTTCCTGCTTACCTCTCTGCCATTCTCAGTATAGGACTTCCAACCCAGGCTCCAACAAGCCTACTGTCACTCCACCCACCACATGTGCATCAAGAGATGAGCAGTCAGCATAAATAAGGTGTTATTAGAACATACAAGGGCAAACAGGACACACCCATCTGTTTGAGTATATTCTATAGCTGCTTTAACAGTTTAGCAGCAGAGTGGAGAAGCTGTAGCAGAGACCAGATGGCTCACAAAGCTGAAAATATTTACTAGCTGGTCCTCTCCAACAACAGTTTGCCAACCCCCCTATTCTAGATGGAAGTGAGGAGGGAAGAGTCACAGCAACCCAGGCCATTTCCCAAAAACCACATATGACATTTCTGCTTGCATCCCGTTGCCAGAACTGAGCCTCAGAGCCGTTCTCAGCTCCAAGGAAGGCTGACAATGGGGTGTATTCTAGATGGCCGTTAGCCCAGATCAGATTTACAGCCCTTTCACCAAGGAAGAGGAGATGGGATATGAGTCACCCAAGGGCCCTATTAGACCCATGGGCTCAAGACAGAGCCCATTTGAGTGTCCTACTTGGCATCTTCCTCAGGACCACAAATTGACTTTGATTTCCTGCACCATGGTTCCTAGCCAAGGGGGAAAATCAGAGTGGAGCCCAAGTTCAGCCATGGCTCCCATAATGACCCACCAAGGGCTCTTTGACTCTTTAGCTATTAGCTGCTACTGTTCACTGTTGTCTTCAGTGGAGAGACACCCCAAAAAGTTGACCATGAAAGAAGTGCTTACTTCATCAAGAGATCAGGCCATGGATGAGATGAGGCAGGGGGGACAGAAGGAGACAGAGAGATGGAGATTGAAGGGGAGACAGAAGGAAGGAGGGAGGAAATGAGGGAGGAGAAGGGAGGGAGGACACAAGAGAAAGCTCTTAAGATGGGTATGAAATATTGTTTGTAACACAGGTGTAAAAAAAATACACATCAGCTCATTTTCTTCATTAAATAGGATTCTAATCCACCTTTGGTGAGCAAGTCAGAAATACAACACAGGCAATGTTGGCTTCCTCTTCAAACTCAAGCAAAGGTCCCAGGGGCTTCTGAAATGATTCTTTTTATCAGTGATCATGGCAGGTGCACAGGGAGAGCATATGGCTCCTTCAGGTGAGACTGGGAAACCTTAGGAGATAGATTCCCTAGAAGCACCACCCCCTCACAGGGCATAGCACACCTGTTTCTTTCCTAAGAGAGGAAATTCAACCCCATCCTTATCCACAGCCCCAGAAACACAACCCTGTCTTTCCATGCCCTATGGTTCTTCCAAGAGCTTCTACTTTCTACACAATGAAAAATCCTATAATCAATGTTTTCTCCAGAGATAGTCAGGGAACAAGGGGATAGGTGCTCATTCATAGGTAGGTAGGTAGATAGAGAGATAGATAGATAGATAGATAGATAGATAGACAGACAGACAGATAGATACAGACAGACAGATATTTGCATAGATAGATATTTATTTGCATAGATATTTAGGTAGATAGATAGACAGACAGATAGAGATATAGATATTTAACATACATACATACATACATGTAACCAGATTTATCTTCTATGTAGATTACCACGGAGTTTTAACATCTGCATCTCTTCACCCTGCAGCCCATTTACTTGTTTCTGATACATGGTCCTTTTCTTAGACAGTAAGTGGAGTGATTGGAAGACACTGGGGAATATGATATCTTGAGTGAGCTCTTGATACATATCTGAAAATCACCTAACCCTGCTCTTGTATTACATTTCTAATTTCTAATTTTTAGGAGCATATCCTAAAACTAAAATCCTTTAAGTTGAGACCGTTGATGGATACAATTGTATCAGACTCTGAGGAACTCAAGCACTTTTACTAATCAGCTAATATGCACCAGGAAAGCTGTACCTAGTGTCAAAATGTAAAAAATAAATAAATAAATAAATAAATAAATAAATACCAACCTACCACCTGCTTTTGTACTCTCAAACACTATGCTAGAAAGTCCCCGGTGCCTCTCCAAAACTCCCACAACCCAGCAATCAAAGGTAGTGTCTGGGTCAACAAGGAGCCTACAGATACTGACCCAAACCCAAGGTTATAACTAAGGTCCATTCTGATTAGTCAGTGACTGTGTACTGAATCAATTGTAAGATATTTTGAAATCACCTGACTATGAATGCTTCCAGTGGAGAGAAAAATAAGACAAACTGAAATCTCACTTCCAGGGTTACCATGTGCAACTGGTCAGGCTGTCCATTGCATAAGTTCTCATTACTAAGAGCCAATAGGAACTGAATTCCAGCCCTCTTCTCTGCTTGCCATGCCCATGCCCAGTGTAGGACATCACCCAGAAGAAGTGAGAAATGAAAGTTCCAACTGCTGCCTCCATGTCAAGGTTATCTCAGTCACCTAGTGCCAAGCAGAAGAAGGTCTGAACTAGAATTGGAGCAGAAGCTGAAAGCTACAAGCTGTTTAAAGAATTGTGGGTTTCAAGGTGTACTGCTTGGTTTTGTGTGTCAACTTGACACAGGCTGGAGTTATCACAGAGAAAGGAGACTCCCTTGAGGAGATGCCACCATGAGATCCAGCTGTAAGGCATTTTCTCAATTAATGATCAAGGGGTGAGGGCCCATTGTAGGTGGTGCCATCTCTGGGCTGGTGGCCTTGGTTTCTATAAGAAAGCCAGGGGAAGTAAGCCAGTAAGTAGCATCCCTCCATGGCCTCTGCATCAGCTCCTGCTTCCTGACCTGCTTGAGTGCCAGTCCTGACTTCCTTTGGTGATGAGCAGCAATGTGGAAGTGTAAGCTGAATAAACCCTTTCCTCCACAACTTGTTTCTTTGTCATGATGTTTGTGCAGGAATAGAAACCCTGAATAAGACAGAGGTGCTCAGAAAAAAAGTGAAGAGGCTTCCAGCTAAGGGACTAAGCAACTGGTGCTGACAGAAAGCAGTACCATAAGGGGAAAAAGAACTTTAAAAAAAATGTGGAGGAGTGAGGTAAGCTTACTGCCTGATGCCTGGGGAACTACAGCTGAGTGTCCACATAAAAGCTCCAACCCCAACATGGGAGTGAGCAGAAGAAGTAGGGGCTGAAGAAATAAGCCCTAAGTGGTCTGTGGGAAGAGACCAAGAAACCTAAAGAAACCTTGAGAACAAGGGGTGTGACGCAGTGTGGTTTCATATAATGGAAAGGGCATGCACATCACAGGAATCTGATTAAAGCTGGGTGTGCCAACACACCCCTGTGATCTCAGCACCCAGGGAAGAATATCAGGAGTTCAAGGCCAGCCAGGACTAAGTAATGAGCTCTAGACCCAGGCTACAGAGTGAGACCCCTACAAAAACAAAGAGAATTGAATTGAAGTCTTTCCTTGCCACTCATCAGCTGGGTGCCCTTAAAGGCATTAACTTCTCTGAACTGTGGTTTCTCTGAAAACCATTGTACTAATACCTACACTACAGAGCTACTGTGAGAATTAAAAAAAGTGAGTGGACTTGTCGCTCAGTGCATGATGAAAAGCAAGCACTTTACCCTTATAGCCGTTATTAGAAATATTATTGCCACTATTATCAGCAGAGAGGTGCATTCCAGGCCATGAAGAGCACCTACAGAGCAGGGCAGAAGGACATGAAGAGACAGTCAGGGCAGATTAAAGGGACACAAGATAAGTGACAAATTTCCCAAGTTCTGTACTCGGACTACAGCTTTTCCTCTAAGAGACAGAATTTAATATGTGAATGTGATTTTGATAAATGACATGTATTATGAGCTTATCTGTGATTGAACTCGACTCGCCTCCCAGCTGGGTTGAGCAGGGAGGAGGGCTGACATCTGGGAGAAATGATGCTCTTAAAAGCCTTTCTGTCTTTCCCTGGGTAGATTCTACCAAGATCAGAACCTGAAGACAACCTGACCAGGCTCAAATTGAACAGAAAGAGTTGTAGGGGCTGCCATGCCTGCTGGAAGAAACAGGAATCACTCTGGGGTTCTTATGAAGAGGGATCAAATGGGTCCACTTACAAACTCCAGAGCCAGGAGAATGGATAGGATGGCTTTCTAGTCTGCATTATTTTCATTTCAGCGGATGTGGTGGCACTGTCCAAGGTTCAGCCTCTTGCCTGACCAGCCTTGAGACACCAGTGTTAAGTTCAATTTCCAACACTGCATCTGCCCTGCTGATTGTTTCTTACCAGTGTTCATTAAAATTAACTGAACAGTGTCTCAAACACGTTAAAAAAGGAACACTTGGCTGACCCCTCTTCACCGAAAACAAGCAGATGGGGGATCTGGGAGCTATTACTTCAGAAGATCTCCAATCTTGACACAAGCAAAGAGCCTCTTTGTTCAGGGCGGGAATGATATTCAGGTGCTTTTGGTTTTGTTGGGGTTTTGTTTTTTTTGTTGTGGTGGTAATGGTGGTTTTGCTAGTAAAGATGTGTAGCCCAAGCTGGCCTGGGACTCACCAGATAGCCTAGGCTCACCTTGAACTCTGCCTCCTCCATCTCCCAAGTGTTGGGATTACATGCTTGACCTTTCATGAGCCTTATTGCTAACTGTCCATTCATTCCTTACAACTATTGTTTATTTATTTATTTTTGGCTTCTTGAGGCCAGGAAGTTGTTATAAACCAGTGAATGATCTACTCCATATCCCCCTCTTACATCCCCCATCTGGAGACTAAGTATTACTTTTTTCCTTCTATCTCTACTTCCTACTCCATGGTGCTGGAGATTGGTGTTAAGGCTTTGAATCTGCATGTCCAGATGCTGAAGGTCCTTCTCTCCAATTGGTTTTTGAGCTATCAATAAAGATGCTGGTGGACAATGGCTGAGTATGGGCCAGGACACTGGGAGTTGCGTGGGTAGGATGCAGAGAAACTCAGGAGGACTCCAGAAGAAGAAGGGGACGAGGTATCGGCAGGAGATAAAGCCAACCAGCCATCTGAGTTTTCTGGGAAGTGGTGGCCACTTCCCTGATTGGGCCTGAGGTAGCAGGGGAAGGTTTAGGAGTACCCAGTCATTGAGTTTGCCAAGGCATTTTAAGATTAACTGGTGTGTGCGTGCGTGCGTGCGTGCGTGCTTGCTTGCGTGCGTGCGCGCGTGTGTGTGTCTGTGTGTGTGTGTGTGTCTGTGTCTGTGTGTGTGTGTGTGTGTGTGTGTGTGTGTGTGTGTGTTTTCCATTTGGGATCTGTGATAGCTCCTGGGCGGGTACATGCCTTCCACTCGTTGGGAGCTCAAAGAAGTGCAGCAAAACAAAACAAAACAAAAAAAACAAAAACAAAACAAAACAAAACAAAACAACAACAAAAAAAAAAAACCTCCCACTACACCATGGTTCAAAGGCCCCAAAAACTTTCCCAAGGATGTCAGGCCTAGCATCCATCCAGCCTTTCTGCTCCCCTTCCCTCAGCTGACTATTCACTGCCCATACCTTTGCCTCTGTGATGCTGGCTCAGTGTCCCTGTACTTTCAGTATCTTCATTAGCACCATAGCTTAATGCCTACAATGCTTTATAGTTCATAAAAGACATGGGCCCCTCATTTCAACTCTGAGTGAGTTAAAGTAAAAATTATCCACCTCATTTAACCAACTCAGAATAATGTGTTTAGACCAGGACACCTGCATGGCGCCCCATGCTTCCTTCAGCTCGCTAAAGTCTATAATTAAGTACTGTCTCATATTTCCCACGTGCTTTTCCTGCTTCCACAAAAGGTGTGAAATAATACTTATCTGTGGCCAGAGGTCTTCCAAGCCCAGCTCTTCCGGAAAATGACAGCTACAGTAGAACTTGGGGTATCTAAAATGGCAATTTTTCCTGTCCTAGCCTTACTTCCACACCCAATGCTTAGTCCAACACAACCCTTTCTTTCACTCAAGGAGTCACAGAGATGTTTTCTCCCCTTCTTACATGAAGTCTTAAGTCTGATCCTCTTTCTTAGGCAAAACTCTATTTTGTTAATACTTTGTTGGTATGTGTGTGTGCATGTCTGTGCATGAGAGCTTATGCATGCCATGGAACTCATGTGAAGGTCAGAGGACCACCTCGGGTGTCGGTCCTCCACATTTCCCTTGAGGCAGGCTCTCTCTTGTTGTTTGCCACTGTGCTGTTCTCAAGACTAGTTGGCTCTCAAGCTTCTGGAGGTTTCTCCTGTCTCTGCTTCCCATCTCACCATAGTAAAACGAGGTTACAGACAACTACTACAGTATCTAGCTTACATACGGGTTCCAGGATGTCCAAACCCAGGTTGTCAGGCCTGCAGAGCAAACGTTCTATACGTCAACACATTCCACTGAAGTTGTTCAAGAGTGTGTCTGCCTTTTCCTCTGATCATAGTATACAAAAAATAAGGCAAGTGTTTATGCCTTGGAGCCTACCTGTGTGATGATCAGTAAGGTCAATTTTTCCAACGTATGGCCCATGGCCCCTTCTCTACTGATTACCCTGCAAAAACAAAGTTAAAAAAAATACATTTATTCCTCAGCCTTTGCAACTAATCATTCTCTATATCCATGACCCCCTCGGTATTTGTTTAGCTGCCTTGAATTGTTTTGTCCATGTGATTCTAGACTCTTAAAAGACAGATGGTTTAACCCAACTACAAAGCACTCTGCACTACCTCCTTGAACAATTTGAAAGTTGCTTACTAAAATGTTTTTGATCCTGGTGGTCGGTTGATAGTGCTAAAAGTAAAAGCCATTAGGACTGTGATTAATGAAGATGCTTTATGCAAGTTTTCCCCAAGCACAAGCAAGAGGACATGTAATCCCATTACCAATACTCAATCTTTCACTCTCCGGAGATTTCCTCACACTAATTAGTCTGAAGCTGTAATTTAGCCTCTACTTTAAAGAATGTGTCACATGAGGACACTTCTAATTTATTTTTGACCTTCCTTGAATTTCAAGGCACATATGCCTTTGAGTTGCATTTCTCACAACTGCCATTTTCCTGCCACTTAAAAAAAAAGGAAAAAAGAAAACGGAAAGGAAAAGACTCATCTAAGACCCAAGGAGGAGAAGCAAACTCAGAGGACTTGTCCTAGACCTCAGCTTCATTGAGTTTTTGTCCGATGGTACTGATCTGTTTTCTCAAGATCCCTTTAAAGGCCAATGAGCTTTGCACTGCATTACCAAGATTTTTAAATGGACAAAGGAATAGAAACAGACGTTCTCTGTTGTAGCTGAGCACGAAATGTAAAAGCCAATGTGCAACTGGCCATATCTCCACCTCGAACACTGTGCCAACAAAGATCAAGTTCTAAATGGTGTCTCTTCATCAGCCCAGGTTTCCAACTAAGGCAGCCTAGAGCACACCCCTCACCCCATGATGCAACAGAGTAAGAATGAACATTCCATTGTTTGAGTTACTAAAACTTGGGAGGACTGGCTATTCTTAAAGCATAACTTGATCCATCCTGACTTGTGCAATTATCCTGGGCAAAGCACTCTTTAAATTTTTATTATCATTTATTTACTTACCTATCAAAGCTTCCCCTTCTTCCTCTCCTCCCAGTCCCTCTCTCTCCTCTCTCAACCCAACTACCCTTTCTTTCCTGTCTCCTCAGAAAAGAGGAGGCCTCCCATGGATATCATCCAGTCTTGGAATGCCAAGTTGCACTAAGATTAGGCACTAACATTAACTAACATTAGCTCACTATGTTCAAAGCAGATTTATTCATAACAGCCAGAAACTGGAAACAACCTAGATGTCTCTCAATCAAAGAATGGATAAAGAAAATGTGGTACATTGACATCATGAAATCTGCAGGCAAATGGATAGAACTAGAAACGTTCATCCTGAGTGAGGAAACCCAGACCTAGAAAGATGAACATGGTATGAACTCACTCATAAGTAGATAGTCATCATAAAGTATAGGATAACCGTTCTACAAACCACAGACCCAACGAAGCTAAGTAACAAGAAGGGCCCAAGATAGACACTGGAAGGAGGGGACGGGCTGGGAAGGAGTGGAGATGGGAACAAGAGAGATGAAGTTGGGGGAAGATAGAGGGATAGAATACTGAGAGAGACAACTGGACTAGAGGAGGGGCATCTCTGGGATGAGCTAAAAACCTAGGACAATGGACACTCCCAGGAATCTTTGAGGGTGACCCTAGATAAGACTCGTAACAGTGGAGGATACAGAGCATGAACTGGCCATCTCTTGTAACCAGGCAAGACTTCTAATGGAGCAATTGGGACATCAACTCAGCCACAAAACATTAGACCCACAATTTGTCCCACATACAAGATGTGCAGGGGTAAAAGATGGAGCAAATTTGAAGGATGGAGCCAACCAATGACTGGCCTAACCTGAGACACACGCCATGAGCAGGAGCCCACCCCTGACATTGTTAATGACATTCTGCTATATGCTATACTTGCAGACAGGAGCCTAGCGTAGTTATCATCAGAGAGGCTTCATCTGGCAACTGATGGAAACTGATGCAGAGATCCACAGTCAGCCATTGGGTGAAGCTTGGGGAATCCTGTGGAAGTGGTGGGGGAGAATTAAAGAAGCCAGTGTCAAGGACAGCGCAGGAAAACCTACAGAATCAAGTAACCCGAGTCCACAGGGCCTCACAGAGACTGAACTGCAACCAGGGAGCATGCATGGGACAGACCTAGGGGCTCTGCACATGTAACATTTGTGGGACTCCTAAAGCCAGAGCAGGGGCGGTCTCTGACTACATTGCCTGCCTTTGGATAGATTTCCCTTAACTGGGCTTCCTTGTCTGCCTCAGTAGAAGAAGATCTGCCTAATCTTTTTGTAAAAATGGTAAATTCTATTTTGCTATGGCCTCCTCAGTTTCCTCCTGCAGGTCTGTCTCCATAGTTGACCTCCACAAACAGCCTTTTTCGCTCAATCCCTGTAGACTCCATAACTTCTTATCCATAGAATTCTCCCTCCAAAATCTTCTATTCACATCATTCCACTCCTGGGCAAAGCCACTCCACCCCTCTTTTTATAAAATTCCAAAATCCTCCACAAGGTTTGATGGAAAGGTGTGTAATCTGTCACACATTCGATATTGTTCCCTCTTTCCAGCTCCCAGCCATTAAGGATTCAGGGCTCGGCAGGGCCCCCTGACCACTGAGGGAACAGAAGTCACCCAGTTGCCATGTTCTGACAGTTTGTCATATTATTCTTCCCTGTGGGGGCACTGATCCCTCCGTCTAACTCTCTTCTCAGCCCCTGAGACCAGAGGCTACTATACAAAGGTCCTAAAGCAAAGCAAGATTGATACCCTGTGGACAGCTGTGCCTGGGAGGGCTGGAGGGTCAGTAAAGGGAGCAGGTCATTCTTCCCTACCTCTGGTTCCCACACTGGACACCAAAGGGGAGCCAGGGCCAGAGCAAGAAGAATTTAGCCTTTGTCCACCCCCTAACATAAATGATCTGCCACATTCCCTAATCTCCTGAGGCCAGCCTTCTCACCTTGCCTGCTCAAAATTTTTCTGAAAGTGTCCCAGCCTTTTTTGGACCAACACATTATTTGTCAAAGAGGAATGAGACTCAAACAAGGACCCAAAATGTTGTGGGGGCCAGGTGGGCATGGGGCATTCATTTAAATGTCATCCAGGAAAGATCCCACCTCCTCTTTCTAGCCTTCCAGCCCTGTGCATCTCTCCACATTGGCATCTATTAACACAAGCAATGAGTGAGGCCTGGAGGCTGGGTCATTCTGGTAAGGAATCAGAAATCCATCAATTAATATTAACACTTATGGTTGTTTATAGACACCATTTCTGTCTAAGCAGGTAAGAGCCTCTTCAGGGCTGGGATTCGCTGCGGGGTTATGGAACTTCTGGGGGCTATGAAGCAATACATATAAAGATGATTTCATCTAAAAGTTCCCTGGGAGGTTTCATAGACCGAAGCACCTCTGAAGGACAAAGAGACAACTGTAAAATAACCTGGAAATAAATGCTTCTAAAGTGGCCGGAAGGGATCCAGAATGAGGGGAACTCAGAGGCAGATAACTAATCCATCAACTCTTTTTTTACCCTGATTTGCCCCCCCCCACTTTTTTTTTCCAAGGCTACCACTTGTCAGTGTGCAGTTTATCAGTCATCACTCCATCTCAATCCTGGGTGACATGAGATCAATGGCCTAAAACTGTTCTCAGATCAACGATGAAATTTATAACACCAGGCTACCCCAAACCCTGACTGGACCTGATTCTGGCTTAATGCTGAGACTGCCTAGTGAACTTCATTTCCATTTCAAAAGTGGATTGGGATCCACTTAGAACCACAGAGGCAAGCAGGGTCTCAGACAGAAGTCTCCTGCACTTAAGCAGAACAAAGACTGGGGGTGGGGGGAGGTTAGATGTGGGGGGATGAGATGCAGGGGTGGGGTGGCATGTGAGGGGTGGGGAAGTAACTAATCAGTAATTAAAATTCTCTGTCCTAAAAATGTTCTCTCCTTCTGATTTACGTCTTTTTAAATCTTGTGAAATTTATTAGTAAGGAGACCCTAAATTTGTAGCAACACGTTTTAGTCTCTGAAAGCACTTAATCCATTCAATTTATTGAACTCTAGAATTCCAGCTCACGATTTAAGCAGAGCTCCTCACTGAGGCCTCTTTTGATTACCTGCAGCCTCATTTTTTTTTCTGCCTAAGCTATCTAATCTGTCTTAATTCTAACTCAAAATGGCCAGGAACCATAAACCAGGACTCTCCCATCTCCAGCCAAGAGGATCCAGAAAAAAAAAAATCTTAATTTCCCCATGCCTTCCCACATCCTTACACTGGATCCATGGGCTTTTAAGACCACAAGACCACAAACAGCTATGGAGCATCTGACCCCATCCTTCTCCATGTCCCTGATAGATAACCAACACAAGGTATATTGAGATCATTGGAGATCCCACCCTAGATGATCGCATTAACTTGAAGAGCAAATGAAAACTTTCTCTCCCAGCCCCGTCTAGTGTGTGTCCTCCCTGAAACTAAACATTCAAGGTGAGGCTTCCAGACAACTGCATTCTCCAGAGGATGTGTAATGAATGGGGTTCACAGCCAGCTGCTCCTGCGCTGCTTGTGTTGGTTGGAGGGGAAGATTTTATACTAGGAAACCCAATGTTCTGCCTCGGTTTGTTGATAAGCAGGTGTCACTCCAAAGCACTCTTCCTTCCTCAGAGTCTCTTAGGATTCAGCCTTACCTCTAACAAAACTAGTCGCTGTTTCGGTTACATTATACGTTTCTTCCCTGTGATACTTTAAACTTCCTCTTCCAGGTCCCTTTAACCCAATGAGCCTGTTTATTGATTTCAGGAGCAACATCCTTGAAACAGCTCTTTATGGTGCAAAACCCAAATTCTGGAATGGCACATAAAGCGCCTAGCTGACTTCTCTTCTACCTGCCGGTTCCCCTCATGGGTCTCACACTCAGCCTCAGCCCTCTGCACACTTCGGTGTTCCTCTTGCAAGGAACACCCTTCTCACCGCCACCTCTTTCCCTCTCCTTTACCCCTATCTTATTTCCATTCATCTTCCAAATGCCACCTCTCCCTGGAAGGTTACCCTGAGTGCCCTCTTAGCCCCAAACAATTGCTCCTTCTCTCTGAGCTTCAACAACATTCCTGCAGCACTGTTCTTGAACCCTGGGATATGTCTCCTGGTGTTCTAGCTTTCTGTAAGCAGCCATGTGTGACCATCAGCATTGTGAACCTTCATCACAGAATGTCTCATGCTTTACAGTTAATGACTGGTATGGGTATACAGATTTTATTCAAAGCACATACTTCAGTCAGATTTCCTTGGCTTTCCCTAAATGTTCCCCCCTTTCTAAAGTTATGTGTGCTTTTATGTATATGTGTGTGTGTGTGTGTGTGTGTGTGTGTGTGTGTGTGCATGCATATGTGTCCAAGTGTACATACATGTGCGTAAACATGGATGTTGGGGACAGCAATTGATGCCAAGTGTCTTCCTCCACTACTTCCCGCCTTATATTTTGAGACAAGATTTCTCTCTGAATCTAGAACTCACTGTTTTGGCTAGAATGTCTGTCCTGAAAGTCTCAGCGATACTCTTATTTCTTCCTCTCAAGCCTGGAATTATGAGGCCATACCAGCTTTTACTTCAAGGCTGAGGATTAGAATGCAGAGCCTCATCTTTTGCATGTCAAGCATTTTACCAGGCAAGCCATCTCCCCCGCTCCCACAGATGTCCTTCTTCTGTTCCAGGATCCTACATTGCACTTGACTGTGTCTCCTTAGGCTCCTTTTGGCTATTAAAGCATCTCACATTCTCCTTCTCTTTGTTGACCTTGATAGTTTTGAGGAATGTTGATCAGTTTTTATAGAATATCCTTCCATTGCGGTTTGTGGGTTATGTTTCTCATGATTAGACTAGGTTTATATGGTTCTAAGAAAGACCATAGACATAAAGGACCATTTTCATCGCATCATCTCTAAGGTGTATACCATGATTTTAGTTGTTGATTGTCGTAGTTGGGGTTTCTATTGCTGTGATGAAACACGAGCGAAATCAGTTTAAGGAGAAAGTAGTTTATTTTGCTTGTACTTCCATGTCCCTTCACTATCAAAGAAAGTCAGAGCAGGAACCTAGAGGGAGAAGATGATGCAGAGACTATGGAGGAGCCCTGTTTACTGGCTTGCTCCTTATGGCTTCTTTAGCCTGCTTTCTTTTAGAACCTAAGACCATCACCCTAGAGGTCGGCACTGCCCACACTGAGCTGGTCCCTCCAATTCCAATCACTAATTAAGAAAATGTTCTATAGGCTTGCCTACAGCCAGGTCTTAAGGAGACATTTTCTTAAGAAGTTTCCTCCTATTAGATGACTCTAGCCTGTGTCAAGTTGACATAAAAACTAGCCAGTATGTTGTTCTTGATTACCTGTTTGAAATTGTAGATAAGAAATTTCTCTACTCTGCCGGAAATTATTTATTTATATTGCAACAAGGTTTTTTTTTTTTTAATTTCTATTCTCATAACACATCACAAAATCTGACACTTAATAGAGGATGAGGATCTAATTACCTTTGTCACCTGGAAATTCACAATCTGAGAGGTCAACACTGAAGTGCTACAAAATGTGACTGTGTTTACAGACAGGACCTCTAAAGAGAAGATTAAAATCAGAAGAGGTTATCAGGGACTGCTCAACCACGTAGAGAAAAGACAACATAAAGGCATGTGAAAAGACAGCCATCTGCAAGGCAAGGAAAGAAACCTTAGCCAGATAGACCTTGGACTTGATCATGGACTTGTTGCCTCCAAAAGCGTGAGAAAGTACATTTCCTGTTGTTTTGGCCACTTGGTGGGAAGTGTTTTATTTTGGCAACTCCAGCAGGTAAAGGCCAAGAGGAAACACACGGCCAAGCATTTTTCACAGGTTGGTTCTGTATAGTCCCTGCTGTTCTGTAGCATCCTAGAAAGGAACGTCTCTTATTTGTCAGGGGTTGCTGCTTATCAAATGACTACATGTAGGTGGTTCCAATGATGATAGATGACCTCTGTGGAGCTAAGTAGGGGGAAAGTTGACTTATACTTTAAATTATGGTCTAATTTCAACTATAGAAGACCTTCAAATGACAAGAAGGCATAAAAGCTACTCAAATTTATGGAGGAATTTTAATCCAGAAATATGACTGCTTTGGCAAGAAATTACATCCAAAGATATGATGGGGCTGAAATGCAGACAGACCCTGAATTACAGTATGATCTGGTTGGAATACAGACCCACCCTTAGTACATACCTTTCATCCCTAATAATGAAGGTAAGGTTAGTTTGTAGAAGGAAGGAACCATGTTTGAAAGAGACATCTAATTGAGGGCAGACAGAGTGACAAATCAGAGGAAGATTTGACAGAGTCAGAGATAAGATATGCCAGACTCACAGGAGAGCAACAGAGGAAGAGAGGCTACTTAAGAGCGGTGGAGGAGAGGGGGGAGGGGTGGTATGTGTATATGACAGTTTTACCAGGAAAATTTTACAGGGGTAGGTAACAGAGAGAACAAACTAGACACAGCTGAAGACAGAGCAAGCCAGAGAATGAGAATGATCCAGAAGACTAGAACATATTGCCAAAGTTAGTATGACGGCAGGCAGAGCAGTTCAGTCAGAAGCTAAGAGAAGCCAGATGTAACTAGTTAGCGTGAAAGATTAGCTTGTTAGAAGCTTTCAGGCCTAAGCCTAAGGATAATTAGAACATAGAAGGAAACTCTCTGAGTTCAACCCAGCCACATATTCACACAGTTCTCACCTCGTCACTTCATCAGAGGAAATAAAAGCAATATTTACACAAATTTTCACATGGTCATCTTATAGATTGTAGAGTACATACCACTATAATTATTATTTTCAGAGAACTGGAAGCAAAGAAGCAGACCAGAAATAGATCTTTTTCCCTTCCCTCTTTCTCCTGTCTCATTTTCCTTCCTAAACAAATTCCTCACCTATAAAAATGACTATTGCATAGTCTCTGATATTTTTTTCCCAGTGACTTGAAGGGAAATAACCTGTGTTCCTAGCCAGCTGATAGTATATCATCTTACACAGTTCTCAAGACGGTCTTAACAGGTTCCAGTATCCTGCCCTTTTTCATAGATGAAGTGACTAAGACACAAAGAGATTGGGTAATGTGCTCAGATCAGGTAATGACACATGTCAGTGGTTTCTCAACGATGAGATTGGAACCCAAGCATAGTAGTAGCCTATGACAAAGACCATGTGCTACTTCCTGCCAGGTAAAGTGGATCCCCCAGAGTTTCCCTACCACACAAAGCATGCAGAAAGCTTGGTAGCCAAGACCTGAAGTGGCCCAGAGTGTGGAGGCATCTGGCATTGGGATAACTCCAAAACCATCGTCTAAACAGCAGTTATGTTCACCCCAAATTGTCCCATTGTTTGTCTGCTGAGAGGTAATTACATTATGCAGTTCTCTGGTTTGGTATAACGTCTAAAACTCATTCTGGCAGGATTGACAACGAGAAAAATTAGAGTAAGCATTTGGAGAGTACAAAGAGCTCTGTCGCATTCATTTCTACATGTCAATCCAAGTAAAACTCACAGATTCAGGAATTCTAAGAGATTTTTGCAAAAGGCAGTTTCGTCTGTTTTTGGATGACAGAGCCCCAGTTACAGGATTCCATGAGAGATTTATTCAATGGAGTGAGCTTGTAGGGAGAAAAATCATGGGCCCTGGGTTTTGTTGTTGTTAAAGATAAAATGTTAGAAAATAGCCCCTCTCTCCATCCGTCCTTAGAATTACACTTTCCAGCGAAGTCTAGTTCCCTTTCCTGGCAGATATAATCCTAATTAAAAATAAATTACATGCCGTACAGAACTTGAAATGGGAAAGATAATCCTATTACATATGAGAATATATCCTGATTTTCTTTCCCGCTAAACTGTGGGAGATAGCGGATCAGGCTGAGCCCCCCTATTGTCGTCGCTTTGAAAACTTTCCTAGAGCCCTAATCCATCACGTGATGCCTGTGTCAATCCGGAGGTCTGCACGCGAGCTTCACAATGCCGGCATTAGGCGCGGTGACAGAAACCCAGCTTCGCAAGCCGGCGACATTTGCATCTCGAGAAAACGCGGCCATTGTGGAGCTGTGTTTGTTCTCAGGATTGCGAGACAGTTGCGGGCGAAGTTGCTAAAACCGCGAGAAAGGGGCTCCTTTGAGACCTTTTGGCATGGTAACCAGGCGATCAGGGCAGCTTTTGTGGGTGGATCCGCGCTGGGGGGGGGGGGGGGGAGGCGGGGGAGAAGGGACTTGCCCCCTCCCCTCCCCTCCCTTTGCGGTCTGCCCTCCCCGACTTTCCTGCAGACCTCGCCCCCCTAGACATTTCTTTTCCGCCGGGAGTTGGAATGACCGCTGAGGCGCTGCTTTAAATCGTCTTTCCATTATCTGACGAATGCGGGCAGCCAGCGGGAGCTCCCTGCTCGCGTGCCTTCACACCTGGACCCCCAGCCCCACCAAGCACGCGAGCACCCGCTGCACAGAGCTCACAGCAGTCCCTCCCCAGCCCGACGATCCACCCTCCGGCTTCCGCCATCCTCTGTGCTGCCACCTCCGAGCTGCCAAGGCTCAGGCAGTGGACAATAGTCTTCGAACCTGGGGCTAACCTCCCCAGCCGTTCCTGCCGCTGCTGGGTTTCTTGCTTGCCCTCTCCTGCCTTTTGGCCTTTTGCAGACACTCCATTTCAGCCTTTGGGGGTTTGGGGGTGGGAGTGAGAAGAAGGTGACAGGAAGTGCACACTTAGCATCTTGCTGAGCTCCCACAGCCGAACCTGGAATCTCAGGTTGGAGTCCAGCTCCCAGACACTCGTGTCTGAGCTGTGACAGAGTGTCTATTACAGAATCGTGGTCGAATCCCACCACGCCCACCCCCATGCTCTCTCCACGTCCAGGCCACCACATTCTCTGCTGGGTAGCTCAGCCTGATACAGCTAAGACCCAGGTTGGCTGCAGTCCATCATTAGGGTTCTGAACCTGTTCGGGTGTGGGCCTAAGAGAGGCCATGATGGAAGAGGGAGTGAGCCTGGAAGAGCCAAAGGTCAAGTGTAGGTCCAGGTCAGGGTGGTCTGGGGTTCGAAAGAAGACTGAACATTACTCTGAATATATATCTCAACACCCAAGTGACTACTTCTTGAACAAGAGCAGGGTGAGAGTCAAAACCTAAAATGGCACTTGGGAAGGAGAGAGAGAGAGAGAGAGAGAGAGAGAGAGAGAGAGAGAGAGAGAGAGAGAAATTAGGGTTCTGTAGGAATGTTGCCATTCTCACTTTTCTCAGTGGCTGCAGACATCTGGCCTGCCTACAAGTACCAGGACTGGAAGGTGGAGGAGATGAAGGAGGCTCCAAACTACCCACTGCCCCCCACAACCTCATAAAGACTCAGATTGCATTTTCTGCTCCCAAGCAGTTCCAAACACCCCTCTATGTCTCCCAACCCACTGTACACCCTGACCCAGCTCTCTCAGGTGCTCTCTCTACTCTGGGGAAAGCCCTGCTCCTCTTCTGAAAGCATCGTGAACGAGTCTGAAGGGAAGAGACCTGCAGAAGGACCTTACAGAAGAACCGTGGTCCAGATCCTGAAGCCTGTAGGCTGAATGCAACCTGCTTAGCAAACTCATTGTCTTCTTTATTTCTTCGGGTGTGTGACTTGTGTTTGTAACTCTTCCTTCTTCCTGTGTATTTACATCGCCTGTTCAATAGAGCCCTTCAGTAAGAATCGATAAGAGTCAGTCTTGTTCCAGGTTGGCACAACCCCCTCCCTGCTTGCTCCCTGTCCTTCAGCTCCGGGAGCGGAGATGCCTATGGAGGCATCTCGAGGACCCCTCCCAGGGGAAGTGGTAATGCCAAAGTTTCACAGTTTCATAGGCAGATGGTTAAGTTACCCCAGGTTCCTGCCAGGTTTCGACGCCACGCTGTGATTTTCTTCTTCTGGAACAGGGCGAGTGTTGCTTCCAGAGAGGCCCTATTAGAACAGAAAGCAAATCCTCTAAATAGGCGGAACAAGGCATCAGGAGGAAAAAGGTCTCTAAATGCACTTTAATACGAACCGGGTATTGTGTGGAATTCAGCGCCCATCACCGTTTAGCCTGAGAGTTACGGCAGTGATTGAGGATGAATAGAGGAGCATAATGGATACATGTGGCGTTTGCTCATTATATTCAAGTTAGCCCAACTCCACTGTGGAAACTGTTCAACTTTCTCTCCCCCATAGCTTGTCATAGCGAAATAATACAGACATCGGGGCCTCCAATGGGATCGCCTGCCACGCCGTTCTATTTCCACTACTAACGAGGGCTTCATAAGCCTTTGATACAGTCTGATCTTTGAAACCTTTCCAAATCTCCTCAAGCTTATGCTAAATCCTATTTGGAACTTTTTTTCCTTGCCTGCAAGCACCTAGGGCTTAAGAAAGCCATTTGAAACAGTGACATGCATACTAACGTGTATCGTAGGGCTCTTTTCTGAAAGGCAAGTGGCACCGGTGCTCACACGAGCAAAACACAACTGCGTACACAGATTTGAATAAAACCAATTCTGCTTTATCCTTCACTCCTTCTTCATCGACAGGTTATTCCCAGCACCGTAGGAAGCTGGGGGAGATGGTGAACAGAACCTCGCTCCCCCAGAGCAAGTTCGGAAGCCTTCAAAATGCAAAATAAAAGGGGCGGAGGGGGTAAGATGTGAAATCCGGAGCTTCTGAAGAGAAAGCCAGCTTGTTCGCGTTTAGTACTGGCGGCGGGCAGAGGAGATGGAGTGCCGGGCGCCCAATTTCCAAAACCATCCGCTTCATTTACTTCAGAGCCCAGTGCTAACTCATTACAAGGAAAGTGCTAACAGAAAATGGGAGCAGGAGTTTTTAAAACAAAGGAAAGATTCCCTCATTTTCCTTTCTTGTTTTCTCCTCTAAGCCTTTCCACATTAAAGGGATTGTCAGTGGTTGGCGGAGGAGCGGCGCTATGGCTAAGCGGCCATTGGCTGGCCCCTTCCAGTGATTTGCATATCGGCGGCTATAAAGACGGAGGCGGCGCTCGGCAGCGCAGCTCCAGCCCAGAGAAAGGAGGCGGAGGCGCCGAGCGAAGGTGGGTCTGCGCGTCCTCCGAGCCAGCCAGAGCGGGAGCTGCAGCTCGGAGACTTTTCCAGCACAGGGCTCGCAAAGCCTGAGACTCACGCTCCGATCTGCACGCCCACCGGGGAGGACTCTTTAGGTTAGCCTTTCGGAATAGCAGTTGAGGCTTGGCGGTATGAGTCCTGCGAAGCGCTGGGGCAGCCCTTGCCTTTTCCCCCTGCAGCTGTTTAGTCTCTGCTGGGTGCTCTCAGTGGCCCAGAGCAAGACAGTCCGATACAGCACCTTTGAAGAGGATGCCCCTGGCACAGTCATCGGGACCCTTGCAGAAGACCTGCACATGAAAGTGTCTGGAGACACAAGCTTCCGCCTGATGAAGCAATTCAACAGCTCTCTGCTCCGGGT
This sequence comes from Arvicanthis niloticus, assembly GCF_011762505.2. Classification (NCBI taxonomy): domain Eukaryota; kingdom Metazoa; phylum Chordata; class Mammalia; order Rodentia; family Muridae; genus Arvicanthis; species Arvicanthis niloticus. The sequence continues at coordinate 40,497,076 of NC_047660.1, forward strand.
ACGCGAGGGCGACGGGCAGCTGACCGTCGGGGATGCGGGCCTGGACCGTGAGCGTCTGTGTGGCCAGTCCCCACAGTGCGTGCTGGCCTTCGATGTCGTCAGCTTCTCGCAGGAACAGTTCCGGCTGGTGCACGTGGAGGTGGAGGTGAGGGATGTAAACGACCACGCGCCCCGCTTTCCCCGAGCCCAGATCCCGGTGGAGGTCTCAGAGAGTGCTCCGGTAGGCACGCGCATCCCCCTGGAGGTGCCCGTGGACGAGGACGTGGGTGCCAACGGGCTGCAGAGTGTACGCCTGGCCGAGCCTCACAGCCCCTTCCGCGTGGAGCTGCAAACGCGGGCGGACGGTGCCCAGTGTGCGGATCTGGTGCTGCTCCAGGAGCTGGACCGCGAGAGCCAGGCCTCCTACAGCCTGGAGCTGGTGGCTCAGGACGGCGGGCGACCTCCGCGTTCCGCCACAGCAGCCCTCAGCGTGCGTGTGCTAGATGCCAACGACCACAGCCCGGCCTTCCCGCAGGGTGCCGTGGCCGAGGTGGAATTGGCCGAGGACGCACCTGTAGGATCGCTGCTGCTCGACCTGGACGCTGCCGATCCCGACGAAGGTCCCAACGGTGACGTTGTGTTCACCTTCGGCGCCCGCACCCCTCCCGAAGCCCGCCACCTTTTCCGGCTCGACCCGCGCTCTGGCCGCCTCACCTTGGCTGGGCAGGTAGACTACGAGCGCCAGGACACCTACGAGCTGGACGTGAGGGCTCAGGACCGAGGCCCAGGACCCCGGACAGCCACCTGCAAGGTCATCGTGCGCATCCGAGACGTCAACGACAACGCTCCTGATATTTCTATCACCCCTCTGGCCGCCCCAGGGGCTCCAGCCACCTCGCCCTTCGCCGCCGCCGCCGCTGCGGCCGCACTCGGAGGAACGGACGCCGCCTCGTCGGCTGGGTCTGGGACACAGGAAGCCGGTGTCACTTCGTTGGTGCCAGAGGGGGCGGCGCGCGAGAGCCTAGTGGCGCTGGTCAGCACCTCGGACAGGGACTCGGGCGCCAACGGGCAGGTGCGCTGCGCCCTCTACGGGCACGAGCACTTTCGGCTGCAGCCGGCCTATGCCGGCAGCTACCTGGTGGTGACAGCCGCTTCTCTAGACCGGGAGCGCATCGCGGAGTACAACCTGACGCTAGTGGCCGAAGATCGTGGCGCGCCCCCTCTGCGAACCGTCAGGCCCTACACCGTGCGCGTGGGTGACGAGAACGACAACGCACCGATCTTCACCAAGCCAGTCTACGAGGTGTCAGTCCGAGAAAACAACCCTCCAGGAGCCTACCTGGCCACAGTGGCAGCCCGCGACCCTGACCTGGGCCGCAACGGTCAGGTCACCTACCGACTGGTAGAGGCCGAAGTGGGCCGCTCCGGGGAAGCTGTGTCCACTTATGTCTCAGTAGACCCAGCTACCGGGGCCATCTACGCGCTGCGTAGCTTTGACTATGAGACTCTGCGTCAGCTTGACGTGCGTGTCCAGGCCAGCGACGGCGGTTCCCCTCAGCTTTCCAGCAATGCTCTGGTGCAAGTGCGTGTGCTTGACCAGAATGACCACTCTCCGGTCCTCGTGCATCCGGCGCCGGCCAATGGCTCCCTAGAAGTAGCAGTCCCTGGACGGTCCACCAAGGACACAGCTGTGGCGCGCATCCAGGCCCGGGATGCAGACGAAGGATCCAACGGGGAATTGGCCTTCGATCTGCTGCAGCAGGAGCCACGCGAGGCCTTCTCCATAGGCCGCCACACGGGGGAGATCGTGCTCACCGGAGACCTCTCCCAGGAGCCTCTTGGCCGCGTGTTCAAGGCCCTGCTGGTCATATCCGACGGCGGCCGCCCCCCTCTCACCACCACGGCAACCGTCAGTTTTGTGGTAACAGCGGGTGGCGGGTCAGCTGTACCTGCCAGCGCCGGGAGCCCAGAACATTCCCGGCCACCTGGCTCTCGCCTCGCGCCGTCGGGGCCTTCGCTGCAGTGGGACACGCCGCTGATCGTCATCATCGTGTTAGCCGGGAGCTGCACACTGCTGCTTGCAGCCATCATCGCCATCGCCACCACCTGCAACCGCCGCAAGAAGGAGGTGCGCAAAGGGGGGGCCCTCCGGGAAGAGCGGCCCGGGGCGGCGGGCGGCGGAGCCTCTGCCCCTGGCTCCCCGGATGAGACCGCCAGGGGAACTGGGCCCAGGCCCAACATGTTCGACGTGCTCACCTTCCCTGGCAGCGGCAAAGCGCCCTTTGGCAGCCCCGCGGCCGACGCGCCCCCGCCCGCGGTCGCCGCGGCCGAAGTGCCGGGCTCGGAGGGCGGCAGCGCCACTGGGGAAAGCGCCTGTCACTTCGAGGGGCAGCAGCGGCTCCGAGGCGCGCACGCCGAGGTGAGGCCTTCCTTCGGCTGGGCGCCCCCCTCCGTGCTCTGCGGACAGGCTGGGTGAAGGGAGACCGGAGGGGTAAGGGTGGGCTCTCGCAGGGAGATGCTTAACCTGTCGCACTTGCTTTTTTGTGTCCTGTCCAACCCTCACACCTTTCCCCCCATTCCCTGCTGCAGCCCTACGGTGCCTCTCCAGGCTTCGGGAAGGAGCCTGCGCCCCCTGTTGCAGTCTGGAAGGGCCACTCATTCAACACCATCTCGGGCCGAGAGGCTGAGAAGTTCAGTGGGAAAGACAGCGGGAAAGGAGACAGTGATTTCAATGACAGCGACTCGGACATCAGCGGGGACGCTTTGAAAAAAGACCTCATCAACCACATGCAGAGTGGTAAGGGTGCTTCTCCTCAGCCCCGTCCAGTGGTCCACCTTCCCTTGCCAACTTCTTGCCGGCTCAAAACCCCTGTTCCCAGTTCCCTCATCCCTCTCTTCGTTAGTCCAGTCCCAGCTAGACCGCATTCCCCTAAAGTACGATGCTAGCCATGGAAGGAGGATATTCTATTTATCGGTTTCTGTTGTTGTTGTTGTTGTTGTTGTTTTCCCAGCAAAGGAGCTATGCTTTACATTATGTCAAGTTATCTTTATGGAAAGCATGTGCCTTCCTCTCTAGCTGCCCTGACCCGGCCGACATTGTGCAGTTGGAGGCCTAAGAATACTAACCTCAGGAATTTTTTTCTCTTTTTCTTTTCTAGGACTGTGGGCATGCACTGCTGAGTGCAAGATCTTAGGCCATTCTGATCGCTGCTGGAGCCCATCCTGTGCCGGACCCAATGTACACCCCCCTCCTCACCCACCAGCCCAGATGTCAACCTTCTGTAAGAGCACGTCCCTGCCTCGAGACCCTCTGCGCAGGGACAATTACTACCAGGCCCAGCTCCCCAAGACAGTGGGGCTGCAGAGCGTCTATGAGAAAGTACTGCATAGAGACTATGACAGGACAGTCACCTTACTCTCCCCTCCCCGTCCAGGAAGGCTCCCAGACCTGCAGGAGATTGGAGTACCCCTCTATGAGTCCCCTCCTGGTGGCAGATATGTGTCCCCGAAAAAGGGGACCAATGAAAATGTGTAATCTTATCCTGCATGTCTTCACACACATATACAGGTCACCCTAAGACGTCCCTAAGTTATTGACCGGTTTCAGTGTTGTATATATAAATATGCAAGATGTGCCTTAAAATGAAGTTGTTGGAAGCTATTTCCAATCACATTGGTACTGTTTGGTATTTGCAAACAAAAAAAATGTAGTTAATGTAATTTTTATGAAATGTGTGCAGTATTTAATTTTTCTTATCATGCTATTGGCTTTAATTTCATTTGTGGCTTGCAATTTTCTTAGTGTTTTTAACCTGTACATTGTGTAATGTAATGTTTGTATATACTGAAATTTTGTTATATTTTTATATATTAAAAGCTAAGTGGAAGTTACTGCCAAAGGAATTGTCTGTAAGACAAAAAACAAAACATGTTGGAATTGCTTAATGGGATTTTATCTTTCACCAGAAACAACCTAATGTTTGAAAAGTTTTGCCTTGCCAAGTCTAACAACTTGTAGATCTTGAGTCTGTGGTAGATTTCAAGTTACTGTTATTTAATTACATTTGGTTCTCTGTAAGCTCTGTCACTTATAAGCACAGTAATAAAGGATTTGTCATGTATTTGAAGAGTCTGCTAATTGCTTTTCATGGAGTTGCCTGAAGTCAGACATTCACAAATAATTTCAGTACCAGAATTAAACCTCCTTTCAAGAGCTAATTATTCGGGCATTGTCAGTGCTTCTGGGGATGCTGAGCCTGTGGGATTTGGGGTATTGCAAAATCTTGCCCAACAACTAAAAACATTTGTTGACTTTGTAAAAATATTTATGACTCCATATGCATCTGCTACTGTGCAAAGTTCCTGGCCCCTCTTACCCGCTTCAACAAATAGCTATTGAGTATTTACTAAAAAGTGGAGGAAAGCTAAGTGTGAGCGGTTCATGCACTAAATAAGCAAACATTTGTAGAGATTTTACCAGAGCCCAGTAATTCCTTTAGGAGCTGGGGCTTGAGGTAAAGATGGTCCAAAACTGTTTATTAAGATGGTAGTATCAAAAAGATGCACAAGTAGGATGGAGACATGGTAACAGTGCTGGGGTGCTTGCTCTGTCTGGATTGGATTTCCCCTGCACTGCAGAAAAAAGGGGGATGGGGGAGCATACACATTGTAGATGAAATGGCACATGCCTGGGATTTGCTTTAACATGTTCAAAACTATATGAACTATATGAAACAAGATTGATTAAATTCTACCGATAATTGTCAATGGTGGCATGGGTACTCTTGGTGTGAAGAAGGTCACTGTGGAAGGTTTAAGACAGCCATTGAGTCAGGCCCCTAGTGGCACTCACCTCTCATCCCAGTACTTGGAAGATGGAGGCAGAAGATCAGGAGTTCAAGGCCAACCTGGGCTACATGCCTTCAAAATGCAAAAGATAAAAAGACACGAAGCCATCTATGTCAATGCCTTGTGTACATTCCATTTAAAATTAAAATGAAGATAATAATGAGAGTTGGCATTTACTGAGGAAGCTTTTCTATATGCAAAGCTCTTTACAGAGTGTTCTGTGTGAATTTAATTCTCTTCTACCTCCATGCCACCGGAAACTATGGCTGACTCTATTTTTGCAAATAAGAAGACTGGGGCATAAGGAAGTTAGACAACGCATTGCTCATCCAGGGGGAGAGTGAAACCCAATTGCTCAATAAAAAGAAGCGATGGGGGGAAAAGTTTGTAGAATGTTTATTGATGTGACAGAAACCAAGAGTTAGCAGGAAGAGTCCAATGTCTTGCCTTTACTGCTTGATTACTATTTAGCCCTTTATATTTGTAAGCATCTGTGTTCCTTTATTACTAATTATAGAGTGGAACACAGTGATGAATAGAGCATCCCTCAAAGCTGCCTGTTGAAGTCATAATTGAAGCCATTGTTAGCGCCAAGCTGAACAGCAGGTCAGACACACAGTGCTTCACCACCCACTGCCTGTGCAAAGTTCAGCGGTTTCTGCCAGCAACTGAGCTGCACACGCACCTGACAGTCCTCGGGATCTAAAAGCAAACACCAGTGTTTGTCAGTTACCAACCATCTCCCTAGCCAGGAAAACTCGGCTCTAGAAGATAGGTCCCTAGGTAGATATCCTGTGATAGTGGAGTTTTATTCTTGAGTCACTTCTATCAAATGCAGAGCAGAAGACTCTAAAAGCAGACTGTCTCTGTGTATTTGCTGATTGGAGTCATCAAAACAAAAAAACGATGAGGGCTGGCAAGATGACTTAGTGGAGAGAGAGGCTTGCCACCAAGTCTAACAATCTGAGTTTGATCCCCATCCCCATTTCATATGTTGGAGAGAGCTGGCTCCTACAAGTTGTTTAGTAACCTCCATACAGGCACCCTAAAATGTCTGTGCCCCAACACACAAAATCAATCGGTAAGTATAACTTTTAAATTTTCAAAATAAAATAATGATAGAAAGAAACATTATTTTATTTTGAAATGTGCAAGTTATTTTCATTTCTCCAAAAATTTGAGATTCAAAACCTCTATAATTTTATTATCACATGCTTTCTTTGAGAAAGGACCATATACAAGACCATGTTTTTAACGAAGCAAACATGCAATTAAAATTATTTAGATTAAAAAGAAGAGGATCTGTTCTAAGGGCCAGCAAGGGGATGGTTTTCTCTAGAAATGTCTACTAAATGTAACTAAAATGGTTACATCTTAAAGGAAATGTATCATTTTGTTTAGTTAAATGAGATAATATGTGTGTAGAACATTCAGCATAAGGCCTGGTCTTTAGTGATATCCACTACATACTACCCTACTTCCCCTTGGCTGTTTCCTTTGCAGCCAGACTCTTCTGTTACTCAACCCAACCCACCCCACAAAGGAAGGGGTAGACCCAGGACAGCTAGCCTTGCTGTGACCCAGTCTTCCTCTCCACCAAGTAGACCAGTCTTGCTTCCCCCACCCCACCCCCCAGCGTAGCCAACAGTTTACAAACAAGTATGGCTGAAGCAAACACCAAATGCAAACTCACAAACTCACAACTTTCAGGTTGTAACTGGAACTGAAGTATCTCTCTGAAGGTGGAAGCTTGCTGTACCTTGACGGTGAGCACCAGGGCAGGCAATGACCCTGAAGGAAGAAGGTCACCATGAAAAAAAAAATTAAGCCAGACGTTACCTCTTTGATATCTTTGTCTCTGGATCCATTGGCTTGGGTGTCCTAAACTTCTTCCTATAATAAAATACCCATCAAAGAAACCACTTCTGAAAATTAAAATGTAAGTGGTTTCAGCATCTATTGAAAAATGCATTCTGAAATAGAGCAAAAACAGGATGTATGTCTCCAAATGCAAAGATATATGCCTATGGAGAGAAAAAAAAAATATATATATATATATAATCAGGATGAGTTCTGTGCTATAATTAGCTAACTATCTGGCTTATTGCACTTGGCAAATATAAGCTCTTATCATCTAAAAATTCCATTTTAGAAAGCAAGCATATTCACTTTAGTACTGAACTCAGCAACAACAGTATAATTGGAATGCAGTAAGTTTTGAAAGCAAACTGAAGCAGAGTAAGACAATACTCAGTGGACTGCTGGGCTGGGCAACAACTCAGAAGAGACCTCAAAACGCCGTCCTGATTTTTTTCAATAGCTTCGCAGTAACTCAGAGAGGATTTACCGCTCCCTTTCCTCACTGGAAGACAAACTGCAATAGAATTCACCAACAGGATCAAAACCAGCTAGCAAGTGAGCAGCAGACAAGAAGAGGCACCAAGCTATCTTACCAGTCAACACTCAAACCCTCATGTTAAATGTGCTTTCAGTAGGAGGGAGGGGGCTTCATTTATTATCAGAATTAAAACTACTCCACAAAACCTCCTTAAATTTTTTTTTTCAGCATGTCAAACTGAGACCTGACTAGTGTAACACAGAAATAGGAAAAACCCCATTTGCTAACCCAACCTGTCTGGACTGCCGACACCTCGGCGTGTCCAAACGAAAATCATCTCCTCTGCTCTGATACAATTCATCCTGAATCACCCCCACGGCAGTTGTATAAAGCTCAGTAAACGGAAGTGCAAACTCAAAAATAGCAACATTGTCTCCAGACCCTCTCTTTATTTTTTATTTGATTTTGTAAGTGTTTATGCATGGGTACTGTGTGTTAATTATTACATCCCCACCCCCACCTCTCCCAACTCCAGCTCCTCCTGAGTCTCCCACACTCCCTCTCCAATTTGTGACCTCTTCTCCCCTTCTGCTGTTTGTTACCTACATGCATGTGTGTGTGTCTATAAATACAACCTGCTGAGCCCATGTAGAGTTATGCCTATGTGTGTGTGTGTGTTTGGGGCCAACCACTTGGTATTGAAAGCCTACCAGAAAGCTGCTCCCTAGAAAAGACTTCACCTTCCCTCAACAGCCGCTACTTTCCAGTATCTAGTCACCTAAGAGTGGTAATGCCCCCGATTTCTTTCTCCTATTATCCCATCTTCCTTTTTTAAATTACATCCATTTCTTTATTTTTGTTTGTATGTATGTATGTATGTATTTTATATGTGTACATGTGCCAAGGCACACCACAGCACACATATGGAGACTGGAGGACAACTTTCAGGAATCCGTGCTCTCTTCCCACCATGTTGGTCCCTGGGGATTAAACTAAGGTTGTTGGCTGGTTTAGCGGCAAACACCTTACCAGCTGAGCCACCTTGCTGGACCTAATAACCAATCTTTCATCAAGACCTACTCGTTCTATCTTATAAAAGTTATTTAATTATCCTGTCCCTTTGTTGTGGAAGATACAGTGAGCTACCCGTATCCTTGCTGCTGATGTCTGAGTCCATACCAGATACTGTAGTCTCTTCCGGTCGAGCTTTGATGGTTTCTATTTTAGATACTCATCACTGTAAGCTTAAGAAATGCCTAGAGCTTCAGACTCCACCTGGAGTTCGTCCAGTCTGTGCACAGAGCAGCCTGAACACACTGGAGATTGAAAACTTGCAAGATCAACCCGTCAATGAGGGAAGAGGCTGGCAAAAATACCCCAGCCTTCCCATCCCTTGGAAGAACTCCATTTTGACCTGTGTTTTAGAAGTTCCCCTGAGGCTCTCCAGTTACCCAACCAGTAATGAACCTCTACTGGTTTGGTAAGGTCACCCTGCTGCACTCTTCTCAGCCTCTCATTAATGGTTTCTGTAACTCTTTTCCAAGTAGACTAACTGCCCCTAGTGTGTGATAATTAATCTTCACCGTCAACCTTACTGGATTTAGTGCACCTGGGAGGTTGAAGAGGACACTCTGGGTGTGTCTTTGAAGGTATTGCCAGAGAAGACTAACGGAGCAGAAAGATCCACCCTGGACGTGGGCAGCATATAGCAGGAGGCTTAGCCGGAAGAAGTGGGTGAGAGAAAGACAAGCATCAGAGGGCTGGCTTCTTTGCCGCCTGGTCTGCCGGGCTGTGAGGTGAGTTACTCTGCCGCGTCCTCCTTGTGCTGAGGGATTTAATCCTCTGGCGTAATAAGTGCAATAAATCCTTCCTCCCCTGTAAATTCCCTCCCAGCAAGTGTTGGTCACAGTGATGAGAAGGTCACAGGTACATCCCGATTCCTCGGCATGACCCGATCTGAGGAGTTGTGCTCCACTTGTCTATCCTCCATCCAGTCTGGGAAGTAAAGGACGGTCAGTAGCTTTCATCTCCATGTTTCCAGAATCCATGTCTTTGTTTCACTTTCTGCTTTCAAGGGGGCTGGCCAGCCTGAGCAGGAGTTTACGTATGGGAAGCTTGATCCCTACATAGTAATCAATATTAAGAGACGGTGAATTGGAGAAGCTAGGGGAAGGACTGAAGGAGCTGAAGGGGATTGCAACCCCATAGAAGAACAACAATATCAACTAACCAGAACCCTCAGAGCTCCCAGGGATTAAACCACCAACCACAGAGTACACATGGAAGGAACCCATGGCTCTAGCTGCATATGTCGCAAAGGATGGCCTTGTCAGGCATCAATGGTCGGGGAGGCCCTTGGTCCTGTGGAGGCTCAATGATCTAGCCTAGGGGAATGTGAGGGTGTTGAGGCAGGAGTGGGTGGGCAGGTGGGGGAGCACCCTCATAGAGGCAGGTGGGAGGGAATAGGGGGTTTGTGGAGGGGAAACTGGGAATGGGGATAACATTTGAAATGTAAAAAAATAAAAACAACCAATAATATATATATATATAAAGAGAGAGATGGTGAAATATTTAAGAGAGGACCTAGTATGAGGCAATTGAGCAATGGTGGGGTTGCCCTGGGAAGATTTCAGGAAATTCCCACAGAGGCATGCATTTCATTCCCAAGAGAGGGAATGGCTTTTAAAAACAAAAACCGAAGACTGAGCTGGCTCTGCTCTTATTTCCTGTCTTGCCGCAGGATCTCTCCACTTTCTCTGTGTTTCATAAATGCAGAGAAAAGAACCCCAGTCAATGAGGAAGAGACACAAAGATTCTATTCACCATGGTGAGATGTAGCCAAAGAGGCCCTCACTAGGCTGGTACTTACCTCTCCGTCTTAGACTGTGTACCAAGTAAATATGCAACTACAACTGACCTGCATCCCAACCCCACATTCATTTTTATTGTATTCTGTTATTTGGTCACCACACCAAACCATTCACTGGTATTACGTCATCTCATCCTTTCAACCTTATGCTGAGCCGTCTTCCACACAGAGCAAGCGAGGCTTACAGCAGTCACTCGGTCCACCACAGCTCAGATGGACAATGTTAAAAAAAAAAAAAAAAAAAAAAAAAAAAAAAAGCTAAGGTTAAAATCAGAATCTGTCTGGTAAGAATGAGGCATCCTTCCCCACACCCTACCTAAACCTTGATTGCTTCTCTCCTCCATCCCAGCACTGACTTCTGTCATCTCTGCATTAACAACCTGCCCTCACTCTACCTGCCACATCTCTACCACAAAAAATCTTCTCATTCATCTGATTAATATTTTTATGACTTTATGATAAAGTCCAAGACCTTCGTGCTCTAAAGCCTGTCTCCTTCCTCATCCTCACATGCTCAACTGCCGGCTCCATGTCACACTCCACTCTCCAGTCCTACTGTGCTTCATCTCTCTACCCTGTTCTATCCCTTCTCCTCTCTCCCAGCCAGCCATTCCTGTCTCTGGTCCATTCTTATCCTTTTAAAACAATTCAAAAATCACTTCCTTAGAGAATGCTTCTATCCCATAATTTCTCCAGGTCCCTCTACCAGCCTGCCAGCCAAGCAAGGCAGAGTTCCTTCCTGTGTGTTTCCTCAGCATTTGACCTAAACTGAAGGCAATTGTTTCTCCACTTATCTGTCTTACCTTTTCAGCCCAGGAAGTCAAGGACTGCCTGAGTCTTTCATTCTTGTATCCATAGCACGTGATATACTGGCTTGTACATAACAGGAATTCAATAAAAAGTGCTCGCTAAATGGAAGTATTCACAGAGTACGAAAGGTCATGGTGAAATATCTGACAAAAGAGACTGCATCCACAAGTCACTGTATCTCCTACGTAAGGCTCATGCTAGATACATCTCCAAATCCCACTTGGTACATTCAGCACCACATACACCCCGACTGTCCTAATGACTTTGGCATCAGTCCTGGCCAAGTGCAAGGGACCTTGGCTACAGAAAATGAAGCTCTCCCCACTCCAGCCTCGATGCTGCAGTATTTCCTTAGACACAGTTCCAGAGAGTTTCTGTTTAGAAGGACATATCCATAGAGATTTGGCATAACCTTGCCCATTTTGCTGCCAAATCCACATAGCCCTTATTACCCAGATAACTGTCGAATTCCCTCGTTGTCAGTGCAGTAAACTATAAAGTGGATGAAAACATCGAATTGTTTCCTATGCTAAACATTGGGTGATGGTCCTTATTTCACTGAAACTTTATTGTGCTGCATTTTCTGCCCAGAAATTCTTTTTCTCGAAGTATCTCTTAGAGGGGTGAAGATTTATATCTAACGAATGTCACAAGACCCTCAGAGGAAGGGATGGGTTACAGTGGGTGGGAGTGGAGTTGGGTAGGGGAGCAGACTCACTTCACTTAGTCACTGGCTCCCAGCCATCGCTCACCCGTCCCATGATTTGTTCCTCTTAACAGCCAGAAGCTGTTAATCACCACCTTCACTAGAGGTCTGAAAACAAACTAATGAAGATGCTTAAACACCTCCAGGAATACTAAGGACTCAGTCAGCCCTCTTCTGTCACTAAAGAAATTAAATGCCTCCATTCCATCACTGGTATTCCTCCTGGCGTGCATGGTAGCCCATCTTGCAAACTATGATCCATGTAAAAGCTAGTCAAGAATCACATTCTGCAGGGTTGTCTAAACACTTTCAGGTGTTCATACTGGACTTTAAAATTGCTTCGGAAATCCTTCCATTCTTCACTTAATTTTGATGATTGTCAAGTGCTGAAGAAGTGTGGTCAGGATGGAGATTCTTCCCGAGAATCACTTGCTGAGAAAATATTCTAGGAAGGCTGGAGAAGCAAGGACGATGGGGTGGGGGTAGGGGAGGAAGCTCCACAAAGGGCATGGCCCTAGTTTGCATCTGGATCTGGCCCAGAGCTCTAGAGCACAAATGGGCTGTCTACTGTGTGAGGGGCTAGCCTTTTGAACTCTATGTCAGTTGTTAGCCTCTGCAGTGGGGAGAGGGGTGGGTTGCCTATTGTCAAGAAGACTTCCTGTTTGGCTGAGGGATGGTCTCCAGGAAGGGGGCTATCACAAGCCAATAAACAACCAGTACTCATAGGAAGGAAAAAGTATAAACGTCCCGTGGGTACAAATGAGTAGAGCATGAATAGACCAGCCATCTTCAAATTGCAATCAACTGGAAGTCGCTCTGCTCTAGAGTACTGAAAATCTAACCAGGTGTTTATCATACAGTAGGGAGGGGACAGGCCTCAAACTCCCCTTTTCCCCAGTTGACAGGTGGCACTAGCACTGCTAATCTGGAGACTACCTTTGAGAACCACTGTTTCATAGAACATATGTGACGCTGGGCCAAGTCTCTCTTTCTAGCATGCTTGGATTTGATCAGGTTTTACCCCAACATTAAAGAATATACCCTTTAATCATTCTCTCCAGAGTGCTGGATTCCTGGGTTAGCACTAATATAAGGCTCACACATAATACCCCTAGGTAAAAAGGAGGTAAGATGGGGCTCAGAGCTAAAGAGGCAGGACCCGGTCTCATCTAAAAGGCCTTGCCAATACCTTGCCTTTCTCCTTCCCTATCATAGCGCACAGCTTGATATCTGGGAGGAGCCAAAAGAAAGCATGGGCAACTCTGGTAATAACTATCCCATATATATATTATATACTGTAATATATATATATTGTATATATTATATTATAATATATAATGTATATTTATATATTATATATTTATGTTTGTTATATATTATATTAATATTTATATATTAATAAATATTAAATTAATATAATATTAATTAATATTAAATTAATATAATAATGTTAAATTGTTATATATTATATATTATATTCTATATTATATAAATATATTTATAATATATTATATATTATATATGTATTTTATATATTATATATATCATATATATATAACTGTAATAACTACCTATATGTATATATGTATATACGTATATATGTGTACATATATGTATATATATATACATATATATGTATATTATCTAGTATGTATGTATTCATATACTGGAGGGGTGTTTCACACCACTGTGATTGGAACACATCAAGAACTAAGCAACTGGGAAGGCAATAGTGCTCTGCCAGTCTTCAAAGTAAATGTAAAATGAATATTTAAATGATCAAAAAAAAAAACTTAGGAAAAGGGGGAAGGGAATCTGTACAATAATGTTTCCTGGGGAAGATACGGCAAACAATCAATGGTGCTAGATATTCACAAGTGATCGTGGCAGCCTCAAGAGATGGTAGTTCCCTGGCACTGAAACCTTTAAGCCAAGGGAATAACTAGCGAATGGAATGAGGGAGCAGCGGGAACCCAGAGCGGGAGTTGGACAGGCAACTCCTAGGTTTCCTCCAGAGCCTAACAACTGATCACAATGGGCAGTGTGAGGTATCTTTTTGCCTTGGCTAAGGGATGTTCATGCAGCTGGTAATTGTTATTTCAGAGTATGTCTATGAAACGAGCTTAGCATTTGAATCAATAGCTGAGTAAAGAAGATATGCCCGTTCCACTGTGGGAGGGTATCATCCAACCCAGAGAGTGGCCACTTAGAGCAAAAAGGCCTGGGAAGGGGTAGGAATATGGCTCACAAGTAGAGCACTTACCTTGCAGTGCAGGCAGGGCTCTGGGTCTGAATCTCAGTGCCAGCACCAAAACAAAACAAAGGCATGATGGGCAAATCTTGTCTCTTCTCCAACTGAACCATCTATCTTTGTTTTCTGTCCGAGGATGACAAGGATCCTGATCCTTACACAGCTGGATACCTTCCCCTCACCCATTCCCCATCTGCACCTCATCCTCAAGCATGCAGCATCGGACTGAGTTAGTCCTTTCTTCCTTCAGTGTTCACACAGTAAATTTTGTGCTCTCTCTCTCTCTCTCTCTCTCTCTCTCTCTCTCTCTCTCTCTCCACACACACACACACACACACAAACACACACACACCATGTTAGTAGGTTTTGTTTCTCTTGAATCCAATCTAATGGCTTTCCACAAATCCCTGGTGTGACCTTTCTTTCACTCCGAGATGTTTTGATCCACCTGTCCTGCTTTACCTGATTCTCGGACAATAGAAAGCTTAGCCTTCTTGCTATTTTATTCCACATGGCTTAGAAGAGCCACTACATTGTGCCCAGAGTTCTGACAAGCCAGAATCATCCCTCTTCCCTGGCTGGATGCTTAGCGGCTCTGGGGGACTCAGTTTGTCTGTCATTTTGTCTTGTTGTGGTCTTAAAGCCCAACTCTTTCCCTGCGAACTTGGCTTTGACGAGGAATTTTCCAAGTCATTTCCACTCTCTTCTCAAATCTGTTCATGAGCAGCCCCGTCCTACAGAGGAAAACTGAGGTGGAGAGATCAACAAAAGCAGCTGGTTCCCCACCCCCTGTCTTGGCCCTTCTGCCTTACCTCTCTCCTTAATACTTATTAAATGGGGATATTTATTCAGCATAAGTCTCTAGAGTTGTGTTCATTGTAAATCATTTAGGAATCGAGTCACCGGGGCTGTGTTTTGGCCGACCTCCTGCATTCATTCATCCCAGACCTATGTCCTAGAATACAAAGGCGCCATGATTCATTTCTGCTCTTAAGCTTTGCTAATCAGAAGAGCCCATTGCTCTTGCCACTCACTGAGTGATATAGCAGAGATTTCCAGGCTGAGGGCATTAGACTCAGATGCAACTGGAAAAAAAAAATGTCAGGCAGCCTGATTTATTATAGCTGTGGCGATGAGAAGGAGAAAAAAAAAAAAAAAACGGGTTTATTTGTGCTCTTTTCTCCTGAAGCTGTGCACACAGACAACTGCCATTTGCTTGACCAAGTCATCCATGTGAAGACTGGTGAGCTCACAGGCTTCTGGCCTGACAAAGAGGAATTAGCAGGCCTGTGTAGGGCAAGGAAGCCAGCTCAGCTGGGGATACAGCTGAGTGGGCAGTGGCTGCCTAACATCCACTAAGTCCTGGGATGGATCTTCAGCACCACAAGAACTGGCTTCCTTCGAGTGTGGTAGCGTGTACCTATAATCCTAGCACTCTGGTGGCGGAGGCAGGAAGATCACATAGTCAAGGTCATCCTCAGCTAACAGCACCTTTGAGGCCAGCCTGGAATACATAAGGCATTGGTGGAGGAGGCAGGAAGGAGGTAGAAGAGAAGGAAGGGAGGGGGAAGAGAGAGAGAGAGAGAGAGAGAGATAGAGAAATGCAAACAGATCCAGAAAATTCCTGTTCGCCTCTCAGAAAGAGTCTTGTAACTGATTGGTCTGTGAGATGCAGGGGTGGAGGCTTAGCTACTCCACCACTTCCTATGGGGCATCTGTCCAGTGGCTGTGTTGCTTTTGTTTGCTGAATGGGCAGCTAGGGTGAGGAGAGCCGAGCCGCTGGAAGGAGAGATCATCCTCCTCTGCCCTTTCTTGCACAGGGCTCTGCCATTCTTCAAAGCAAATGTGAAATGAATATTTAAAGAATATAGACTTAGGGGACTTAAATCTTATTCATAATGTTTTATTTCTGTTATTTGAATAGATCTACAATAAATATGACAAAACATTAACATTTGTCAATTCTGGTTGGTGAGGCAACACAAGTGCTTGTTGTGTATGTATTTTTTAATTCTTCAGCTCTAACGAACAATTACTATTCCGTCGGATCATGCCATTCCTCAGCTTCCCCCTGCTAAGCCCCAGCTTCCTAAGGTCTTTATTCTGTGATGGTAGCCACTCTCTCTTCCTCCCACTCACCGCCCACTTCTCGCCCCCAGCTGAGCACTGAGCAGGAGAAAGATCACATAGGAGCAATAGCCATAATCACAGATGCAAAGACAGGAGCATGTAGAGATCTTAGGAGAGTCTGGGATATGTGTGTGATGCTTCTGAAAGCTCACCTGTCCTTCAGGGATCACCACAAAACCAGGATAGCGATCTCATCCAAGCGGTGTGAAAAGAATGTGGAGGCAGGGTCCGGGCAGTCCTTGGAGGACACTGTTCTCTGGGCACAAGTAGAACTATTCCAGGAACTGTGGGGAGCAGGGGGACTGGGGGTAGGGATAGCAGAGCCTGATAACATAGATGGGTCTCTGGACATGCATGAAGGCATCTCTCTATGAATGTAGAATGTTCACACCCAATCTAGCAGCGTCATGCTCCATTTTAATCTGAAAAAGCAATAGCATTAAACATCTGAGAAAGAGACAGGGAAAGAGAATTCAGAATCATGCTGCATTCAGAAGTATAGAGATTGCCTCAAGCTTAGGTCCTGGAGTCCATGTTTGAATTACAAATTACAGTAGCTGAGAACTGCCCCCAGACTATTAGGCTGGGAATGAAAGATCCTAGCTGGATTTAAGGTGGCTCTTAGGAACTGGAAAAATAAAGGCATGGCTTTCAATATAGCAATGAGGTCCCTGGAGAAGACCTTGTTGTGGTAAATCAGAACCAGAGAGGTGACGGAGGAGCTACGTAGGAGCTGGAGGTTGAAGGATAACGGAGGAGAGGAATGTGACCTAGAAAAATCGCAAGTTGTAAGGGATCTCATAGCTGGGGAATAGAATAGTGTAATGGTAAATCTGCCCAATCTAGGCCTCCAGTTTATATCCATAAATATTGAGTTGTGTTTTTCTTGACCGGACTCATTTGGGTCAGAGATTTACCACAACAAGACCTAGAGTTTTTGGTAATCTATAAATGCAGAAAATAATTTCATGATTGAGATGTCTTGGAAGTAGTTTGTCTCTAGGCTTCATGTGTTGAGAGTTTGGTCCTCATTTAGCAGAGAAGAGGTAGCATGGAACATTAAAGAGTGAATCAAACGGGTGATCTATAAGCCATGGGGTGGGGCCATGTTCTGGCATCCTATTGGCCACGAGAGCTCTTCCTCCCATGTACTCTGGCCATATATTTAGGACCCTCATAGTGATTATATATTCAGCCTCTGTGACTGTGAATAGAGTCACCCTGCCTCAGGTATTTTGTTACAGCAACAAATTCACTACCAAATTCACTAATGCACTAACAATTCCAAAGAAATGGCCAATGAATGACACTATTACTGCCACTGAACAAGTCAAGGTAAGAGCACCTACTTCCAACCACTGTATTCTCTGTACCTACTGAGAAAGTTTCCTTCAGAATAACCTGAAGAAACAATTGGATTACTTTTATTATCCATTGAATATATAGATTTTAAACACAGTTTGTAAATTTAAAAAAGAAAAAAGAAAAGAAAAAAGTCAGAAGAATGAGAAGAACCTTTATTGTACTCCTAAGTGCAATGGTTGTGTTGAGCTATGATTGATGTTTAAACTACCAGTGAGTTCACTGGCTTCTGATAGACATCATTTTAACTGGAAAGAATGACTGACAAGCAAACTATGGCTATTAGGGCTCAGATATTTGGCAGACATTGTCTTGAAAATAGTCAAAGTCGGTCTTAATTTTGAAGGAATCATTGATAATATTTGTTCCAATAATAAACTGTGGGCTTTCAAAATAAAATTAGAATTTGCAAAAACCGGTGCTCATGATAGCTATCCAATATTTAGGAACAAGTTTAATGAGATTGTTGTTGATATTAATAAATGTGAACTTAGCTGATCTATATCACTCAGTGAGTCAACCTTTTCCAATGGACCAACAAATGTCATAAAAGTCATGCATGGAAGAATAGCCCATTCAAGGTGCAAGATAAAAGAATATTTTAAGGCAACAGAAGATGAAAAGTTCACTAATATGATTTCAGATTCCACAATGCAACTTAGCTTTCAAAATCTAGATGTGGTTGGCACATGCCTATGGTCCCAATACTCAAGGAACTGAGGTAGGAAGATCATGAGTTCAAGGCCACTCTAACTATGTAGGTAGTGAAACTCTGTATCAAAAGAAAGAGAGGGCAGAAAAGGAGGGAGGAAAGAAGGGAAACTTACAGCCATTTAGTATGGAGAAGACCACAAAATGGGCTACAATCACATGACAGAGGAAAGAAACAACCTGGCCCTTTCCAATTACATAGCTGTGTGCCCTGGATTTTCCTCGTATACTTAAACTCAAACACTGTACCCAGCACTGCAGCGGTTTGAACACAGGAGCAATTACAGGAATCCAATTATCTTATATTAATTGAGGCCTTAAAGAACCTTGAAAAAAGCATAAAACAATGCCTCTTTTTCCTGAGTGTTTTTGTTTTGAAAATGCAATTATTTTCTCCAATAATTATGTTATTTTACTCATGGATATTGGGCTTATTGTTATTTTTAATTAGTTAATTAATATTTCTATTTTCTTCATTTTAAATTTTAATAAAGTAAATATTTAGATATAACCCATATTAACAAAAGTTTGTGGAGTCCTCAATTTTAAAGAGTGTAAAGACCAAGATATTTGAACGTAACCGAGTTAGTACATTATTTAAAGACTGAATGACAGCATACGAAGTATTCAGTGTAAACAAGTGTTTAGTGGTAGGTATGATGGCTTATAATACCAGCACTCACAGGAGAGTCACAAAGTTAAGGCCATCCTGGGCTATATAAGAAGACCTTTTCTCAGAGAAAAGTAGTTAGCTGCCATATTGACAAGCAACATGTATTGGCAGTCCAGAACTACAATTCTGCATATTCATTCTACCTTCCCAACACTTCTGTAATGGTTGAACCTGTTGTCAACTTGACAGGATTGACAGACACAGGAGATCAATGAAGTGCATTTCTTTTCAATTCTCTGAAGACATTTCCAGAGACAATTAGGTCACAAGAGCTCTGACCTAACAAATGGATCAATCCTTCGATGGATTCATAATATGATGGCATTAGGGGGAGGTGGTAAATTGAGCCTACTTGAAGGTAGTAGTTCATTGGGGGCCATATACCTTGGCTATACCTTGTTCTGACCTCTTTCTGTATGTAGGTAGTGAAACTCTGTTGCTTCCTGCAACCATAGACTGAACTGTCTGGAACCCGGAACCAAAAGAACTCCTCCCTCAAGTTGCTTTGTCAGGTCACAGGGATGAGATGAGTTACTAGCACCCTATTTATGTATCTACTTGACAAGTACCATAACCATCTTTTGAAGTTGCGGGAAAAGACTGTGAGGTTAAGGAGCCTACTGTAGGCCAAACAGCAGGTATGTGGCAGAGCTGGGATTTCACGCCAGGCGGATTGGCTCCACAGTCTGTGCTCCCAGTTCTGAATATTGTCAGTGTTTGTTGGCGCTGGCAATGAATAGTGCCGCTCATAAAGGAAATCCCATTCTCTCAAGTTAGTCTATTTTCCTCTTGTTATCGTAGGCCCCTTTAAAGTCTAATATTACAAATTAGTCTCCAATGCGCTATGAGATCCAGGACTGGAATTGGGAGATGTTTTTAATAATAAAGCAGTACCCACCTCCCATTCCTGGGATAGAAAGCAGTAAAAATTCACAAAAAAAAAAAAAAAAAAAAAAAAAAAAAAAGCTCAGAATAATCAGAGCTACGACGTCCAGCTGACCCTTCCAGGCAGGGATCTCCTTCTCCATAGCCAAGAGTAGAAGATGAATATTACATTAAAGTAAAACGACACTTCCCCTAGACGTAGGCCCCAGTCCTCAAAAACATGACAACCTAATTAAAGGGATAA
This sequence comes from Arvicanthis niloticus, assembly GCF_011762505.2. Taxonomy (NCBI): domain Eukaryota; kingdom Metazoa; phylum Chordata; class Mammalia; order Rodentia; family Muridae; genus Arvicanthis; species Arvicanthis niloticus. Next base: position 40,516,882 of record NC_047660.1, read on the forward strand.
AACAAATACGCAGAATAAAAACTGGAACAGATGACAGTATCTAATTAAGTGCTAAATTAATCTGAAACCAGATTGAACTTTTTAAAATTTCTCTTAGATGATTTAGAAATACTTTTGGGTCTGCAGTACCTCTGGGTCATAATTAAGAACAGTAATTATTATTGTACTCCTGATGTCACAGCGTTCCGAGGTAAGTTCTCTCACATCTCAATTTGGCAAGCTTTCTCCCTCTCCAATAATCCTGGCTTTGACTCTCAGTTCTCTCTTACACCCACATAAAGTGATTTTTTTTTTTTTCAGACTGAGCCCTGCACTGAGGAATGTTTGTTCAGTACACCATTAGGATATTGTTAAGGACCAATGTTACAACCCACAGAGCTCTTTGTATGGGCAATACCTGTTGGATACGGATGCCAGCAATGATTGGGCTTCCCGGAGTTCCTGGTTTGTTTGGTTTTTTTTTTTCTTTCTTTCATGTGTATCACGGATTTGTTTGTCTGCATTTGTCTTTCTGTTTTGACATTGACATATAAGTATTCAGAGCCGACCAAGTTTGTGGATAACCTTTTGCTGTTTGTCTCTATGGGGTGTTTGTTTGACCTTGCTCTCGGCTCTTTTGAAAGTCATTTCCTTCTCTTTTGTTCCTAATTGTAATTTTGTAATTGTAATTTTGCTTTCGTGTTTTAGGAGCCTTGAAAACACTGACATCCTCCCAGGAAAACAAGGGATTATAAACAACTGGTTTTGTTCTGCCTTCTACCAGCGCTGCGGCCTTGAACAGATGACAGCTCCAGTCTTCCCTGGGAAATGTGACCTCCAGGGAGCTTTCCGGCTCTAGCTCATTCTGATTCTTAGGCGCCCATAATTGAGAATCACAGTGAATAAGATGTTTGGACAATGTTTGGTATCTGAACTGTGCATCAGAGATGTGTTTGATGTAGCCCTCTTAGCTGTTACCAGTAAATAGGTATAGGATTAGAGGGTGGTGGGTGCATCACTGTCACAGTGGTTTCTTCGGGTCCCTGTCTGTATCGGGGACGTGTTTGAAATGACTCCTAAGCACCTACTTTGTTCAAGGCAGGATGCTGGGAGTGGAGGGATATGGAACACAGAATATAAGATCTGCACCCTTGCTTTCAAGCTCCATAGACAAACTCTGCAGCAGAGAACACAGGGAGGAGGGTGTGAGAAAGGAGAGAAATTCCAAGTGAAGACAGAGCATGGGAGGTTAACATTTAACACCTAGCAACTACAAAGCCATCCATCCACCCTGCCTGAAGAAGAGGCACCCCCAGAGCCAGGAGCCTGTGCCAGCTGTTCCATGGCAGCTGCAGAGGAGAAGGTAGGGATGGGGCAGACAGTTCACCCTGCTGCAAGCCCCATAGTAACCCAGAAAAATAACAATAACTTGCCACATGAGTTAGCCCATCTTTCCAGGCTCTGCCAAGTTTACATGCCAGATGGCTCTTGCCTCTACATCTGATTTGCTGTAGGGCGGAACAGTATGCCCCATCCCAGGGCAGAACCACATCTGGCAGCCAGTTGGTGGGATTCTGTCCCTATGAAACATGTGCCTTTACATCATAGTCCCCAGAGCAATTCTATTTCTGTCAAGGTTTTTTCCTAATCTGTTTTTGTCTTCTTTATTTATTGCTAGGACTACTGTTGAGTATCTGTCAACAGCAGGTCTACACAAGCACTTCGATGTCAAAGGAAAGACTCTTACTATGAAATATGAACAATGACCCTGTGCACTCTGTCGGGAAATACTTCTATATAAAGGAAAGCAGAGGGACAGGGGGCTGTTTCCCCAGAGTTTGCTCCCTTTCTCCTGTACAGTCTTGATATTGGTTTTATTGGGGGTGGAAGGTACATCAATCCTGGGCAAGTATCAGCCACAATGAATGTAAAATGGTGCCTCAAAGTGACCCCAAGCCCTTCTCTTAAGTGATTTGGTTTGAGGATGTGGGGATGACCTAGAACCAGGCCGTGAAACTTAAGTGGAAGTGTGCTGGGAGCAGATGGAAGAACCTTCTGGAAATATCTTTTTCTGAAGAGGAGAAAGAGAGAATATATGAAAAAAATAAAGACTCATTGCAGACTTCTTCCTTAACAACTTTACTCACCATGAGCCCCACCTGGAACCCAGTGGCAAGTGATGACGTCATCTGTGGTTGCTTGTCAAAGGAATTAACCAGTTTATCTGGAACCCTGGTTAGCACTTCAGGAGGGACTGCTATAATAGACTAAGACAGACCCAACCGGGGCCTGGCTTCCTGTGTCCTATGGGACCGTTCATGTGACCCCTCCCTCTCTCTGGTGCTCCTACCAGGATAACTAGGTTTAGGTGTGACATAAGACCTTTTCCACGTCACTGTCATATTTTCCTTATTTTTTTTTTTTAGTTTTCTTTCAGTACATAGATTTTATGGTTTTGTTTTTGTTTGTTTTTTTGTTTACTATTTTGAGTGTTTTTCATTTTTGCTATGGTTCAAGTTTGCAATCTATTGTTATTCTTAAAGATGAAGTAAGTGCTGTCTCCAACATTGTTTTCCCACCAACTGAAATGTTATTTTTTTAAAAGTTGGATGTGCTTGGTTTTTTTTTTCAATGATTTGTCTTGTATTTTAAGATTATAACTACATCATTTCCTCCCTCCAAACCATCCCATAGACCTTTTCTTATTCCATGGCCTCCCTTTTCTCATTTATTTCTATACATAAATATAACCTGCTCAGTCTGTATCATGTTACTTACATGTATATCATCAGAGGTGACCATCTGATGTTTGTGATGGTTTGAATGAAAGTGGCCCTCACAGGCTCATATATTTGAATACTTGGTCCCCAGTTGGTGGAACTGTTTGGGAAGGATTAAGGGGTGTGGCTTCATTGGAGGAGGTGTGTCACTGAGGGCAGGCTTTAAGGTTTCAAAAGCCCCCACTATACCCTGTTGTCTGTCTCTGCCTCATGTTCATGGATCAAGATGTAAGCTCTCAGCTACTGCATCAGTGCTATCTCTGCCTGTCTGTTGCCATGCTTCTTGCCATGATGGCCATGGACTCTAACCCTCTGAAACCATAAGCCCCAAGATTAAACATTCTTTTATAAATTGCCTTGGCCATTGTGTTTTATCACAGCATTTAAGGAGTAAGACAGTAATGGATAACAAATTGATATGTCATCTTCATCACATTAACTAAATTCTCATTAACTGGCCTGTTTGTCCCTCTACCTCTGCTCTCTTTTAACCTGTTAAGGTTAGCACTAACTACACCCTGTTCAAATTGTTTAACATTTGTCCTACATTTTGATGTGTTTCTTAGTAATTCTCACACTCTTTTTTTCCCAGGTTAGTTTTAGAAGGAGCTTACCAAACTCTCAGCTTTATCTGGTTTGTTCTAAATTTGTAGATTGTTGGTTGCAGGCTGTCATCTTTACGTTGCTGGCCAGCTCTGCTAGGAAGTATCTCTTCATTCAGGATTTTATTTCTTGCCTTTTGTGTAACAGTCTCAGTGTCATTTTTTAAAAAAACTATTTGCTAAAATTTTATTTAAGTGTGTGTGCACATTTGCATGTGTCATGTAAAAGCGTGTGCCAGAAGAGGGCATTGGGCCCCCTGGAACTCGAGCTACAGGCAATTGTAAGCCCCCCACGTGGGCAATGGAAACAAAACTCAGGTCCTCTGCAAGAGCAGTACACACTGCTGAGCTGTCTGCCTGTCTCTGCAGCTCCTGGGTGTCTTTTCAAAGTTCTTTCTTGGTTTTTGTTTTTGTCTTGCTCACTTTGTTACAGTGATTGTTGCTGACAGTGTGGTTGACATTTTATACATTTTGTTGTTATTGTGAATGTAGTTCAGAATCCTTTTCGTTTTCCCATTGGGTATTTCTAGCTGTAGAAAAGCTACTGACTCTTGTGTTAGTTGTGTCTTGTCATTTCCCTGGCCTCCCTTGCAGGCTCTAACCCTGTCAACTGGTCAGCAGCATGCTAGTTAGAAGACCATGTTAAATGTTAAATGTCACTCTTGGTTTTGGCTTCATGCGTTTGAACTTGCAGCTTTTTAGTCTGATACTAACATTATCATACTTTCCCCTTTCTCCAGTCTTTTCCCGGAAGATAGTTTCCCATCCCTTTCTTTCCAAACTTAGTGTTTATGAGCAAGGCAAGACCCATGCAGATTCTTTAATTTAGAACTTTTTTTTTAATTTTGACAGAATCATCAAAAATCAATTTTTAAAGCATTTATTCAACATTTTTTCAATAAATACTTGCCTGACTCAGCAGGAAGCAGGGAGCAGGGCCAGCTCAGATGCCTGTTTTTCTGGTACTACCATGTTCGTGGCCTGACCTGCACACATGCTGCCCTGCCTGCTCTTAGGTTTGCTCCCTGTCAGCTCGGTTAATCTGTCTCTTTCTGTGTGTCTTTCTCTATCCCTTCATTTGACTGTTATTAGGTTGGGGTTGTCCCTCTTTAACAGTCTGGAAATTACACATCTCGTTGTTACTTTAGTTGGCATCACATTTTGTCAAATAAGATTTAAATCTATTCTCTATGCCTGCAGCTTGAGCCTCTGCTATAACCCTCCAGCAGGAAGGCACTGCCTGAAAATCCCAGGACCACTCAGATGGGCCCATTGATGCTTGTTCCCACCTCTAACACAGTAACCAAAAATGCAGTTCTCTAGGTCCCAATGGCCTGGGTTGGGCTGGATAATCCTCTAATCAGTAATTCCACCTGAATGACACAGAAGGAATATTCAGAAAGAGGGAGAGGAGGAAGTGGAGGAGGCAAAGGACTGAGGGAAAGAAAGAGAAGGGAGTGGTGGAGGGGAAAGACGGAGGAAAGAAGAACAGGGTGTTGACTTTTGGTGAGAGAAAGGAACAGAAAAAGGAAGCAGAAACAGCACACCAATGAGCACCACTGTTGACCACAGTAGATAAAATCTTTCTCTGAAATAATCTCAAGCGTGTGTGTGTGTGTGTGTGTGTGTGTGTGTGTGTGTGTGTTCATATTGGTTATGCTGACTTTCAATGGTTCTTTTTAAAATAAACCATTCTTATTATCTCTTTAGTCTGAAGAAATATTTCTTCTCTTATTTCTTTACTGCTTTACCTCTGTACTCTAGCTCTGGAATTCCTGTTCAGTTGGCATTCTGGCCTTCCCTCATTGCTTGGATTGATTCTTTCTTTTTGTATTACTTTTCCTGTGTTCTCTGTCTCCATGCAGATTTACTCTGGATCTTGACAGACTCCCTGTGTCTTCTCTTACAGATCACTTCCATTGCCTATTTTAAGGCTTGGTCCCTTCTCTGAACTTTCCATATCAGATTTTGAACTTAAATAATAATAATTGCTATTATTATTTGTGGTTGTTATTGTTCTACAGTTCTAAATTTTATACTCTTGAGTTTTATTGTTGCTTGATTTAATACAATTAACTCACAGTTTTGAAAGACAGACAGAGAAACAGAGAGACAAGAGAGGGGGGGGGGAAGAAAGTTTCCATGTCCTGAATTGTCTCTTTTCTTCTAAGATCAGCAGCTCAGGTGACTGTGTTGTTTGGCTTTTCTAAAATGCTTCTGTCCTGGTAGATTCTTTGAGAGATCCACCCTAACACAGAAGCTTGGACATGATACAGGCATCATGGTCATTCTTTCCCTGACGGCCAAAGCCAGAGGGCTCTAAGCTGGCAGATAATGTCCCTGACCCCCAGGGAAAGCCTTTCCTTTCTGATTTCCTTGCTGCCAATGTTTTTTTATGACATCTGAAATGTCCTCTCTCTGGAGGAGCCCTCTCTGTAAGACACTCCTCTTTCCCTGCTTTGTGGCAGTGGTTTAGTGAGAGTTAGGCCCTTCTGGTCTGGAATTCTCTATGTTCTCCTGAGCCCTTAAGGGTTCCCCAGAACCCTCTTTCAGTTCCCTCTGTCTGCTGAGGCTAAACTTGGGAGAGCTGTCAGTTTCTTTCCTTGTAAAGCCATATTCTCCTAGGCGAGTCTAAACTGGAATCTTCTCAATCCTGACCAATATTCTTCATTTGAAGACTGTCTCTTCTGGTGTCTTTCCTACACTGAGAGAATTGAAGAGAATTGAAGAGAATCAAAGTGCCTCTATTCTCATCTACTCCCACAGGTATGTGGAGCTGTTCATTGCACAATTTCCTTATATACTGAATCCCCTGTGAGGCATCAGTAAGTCTGCTTTCTAGAATCTGATTTATATGCAGGGGTAATGTGAACCTTTGAAAAATGCTTTTAATATATGGTGTCAGGCACTGTATTGCTTTCTATACAGTTCTTTATTTAATGCAGCCCAATTCTCCTAAAAACAAAAAAAAAAATCTATGAGCCAGAGATGAAGGCTGAGGTGGGGAGGTGAAGAAAAAATGGTACGGACGGAGCCTGCAGGACTTGTCCAGAGTCACATATCTAGAAAGGAGCAAAGGCCAGACCCAAACCCAAATCTCACCAGTCCCAAAACCCAAGCACATCAAATGCTCTGTAGACAGAGTCCAGGGCAATGGACAAATTATGTCACCTTAATATAAACCTGTAACATGAGTGTTTGCTGAAACAAGCAAGTGAATAATATCTGCTGCGTTATAGTTTAATTTTTTCCAACAAAATTAATAGGGTCCACAAAAAAAATCTTTAAGTGTGTTTTAAAGAAGTTGTTGCATACAGATTATTGGAAATTAAAAGTAAACTCTCTATATATATATATATATAAATATAAATAAATATATATAAATAAATATATATATCTTCCTCCAATCTCTCTTTCCCTGTCCCTAAAATGCCTTTGGACACATACTCCCCATGACCATCTTGTGCCAGTTTCCCTCCCCCAACCCCAGTTTCCCACATAAGTGTGCTCCCGGGAGCAGCACTCCTGGGATGTCACCTAAAGCAGGACCCTCCTCTTCAGTCTAGTTTATCTAATTTAATATTGCACTTCAGAACACAACTTGTAATTACTTTGTTTACTGTTGGGTGTTTTTGGTTTAGTCAGTCTCCCCACTAAATTGCAGGCTCCAGGAATGAACCCGCATTTCTCACATCAGCCCTTCCTATTAGACTGTTAGTTAAACCCTCACTGTTATTAAGTAAAGGAAAGTAATCGTTCCCAAACCAGTGAAACAGTCAAAGTTAGGAAAGGAAGAAAACTGCACCCTCTGCAAATAGTCTTCTAGAAAAATACCTTCCCAGATGCCTGCTGAGACCCTGGCCAAGGATGATTGATGTAAACCTGGCACCTTAGTAGATCACACTGATTGAACCAAATTGGCCAAATGATCTCCTTTAGACTAAACCTACTCGTCAATCAGAGCTGTCTGTCCAGGGAAAGCTGGCCAAAGCTTCAGAAGGAGCCTAGCATTCTCTATAGATCAAGAAAGGTGAAGATGCGTTTGGTAAATGGCTCACTTAGAGAACTAGGAGGGGGAATGATTCCATCTGCAGGAGGCTATAGAAACCATGGGGAGCATTGGGAGCTTTAGATTAAGGAGTTCAGCCCCGTGGGAGTTTCACAGCCCTCTACGCTCTTGAATGTTGTAAGGCAAATTCTCCTTCTGTCTAAACTGGCTTGAGCAAATTGTGACCAAATGGCTTCTGAGGCCACATGTATAGTGTTCTCCTCCTCTTTCTCCCCCAACCCTACACTCGTGTGGGGCGAGGAGGAAAGAAAGGTTACTTATGTCATCCTCACCTCTCTACTTACACATGGATGCAATCAAATGCTGTCTTTTATCTTGTGGTTGGAGACAATTGTGATGACTAATGTTTTCTTTATCATCATTCTTCTCTTTTTAGCTTTTTGTGAGCTCACACGAAGCACACCAGTCCCACTCACCTCCCTCACCCTTGCAACCCCCTCCCACTCCCACCCCACCCCCCAAAAAATTTTAAAAACATACAAAAGAGCATAGGAAACATCTCATTGTGGAAGCTGTAACATGTCGCAGTGTGTCCCACAGTATATCCCTCTGTCCACACATCTTCACTAGTAAATACTCGTTGCAATTACTCATTGGTCTGGTTCAAGATCTCTGGCTTCTTTGACACCATCAGTATTGGATTCTCACCAGGCCTCCTCCCAGTTATCCTGTTGTGGCCTTGTATCATGGAGATCCTGCAGCTTTAGACCAGTAGGACTGGCCCTTTTATGAATCCTAACTGTTCACAGATTATGTAAATTTGGGGGTAGGCTAACTTAGAGCCCCGGATTTGGACTTGGATGGATAGGTAGCTCCTGAATAATAACATGGGAAGTCCCAGTGTTCTCTCGAGGTAATATGAGCCAGGAACATCAGAACTGACCCCTGCTGCTGCATAGCCATGGACCCAGACATGGCCTCCAGCTGCAGTTCAAGCTGAGAGTCACCATGGCCCCAGGTGGCAGGGCTGGCCACTTACAGAAGGCAACTCCTCTCCACCCTCCAGTCTCCAGTTCCATCTCTCTTCATGGTGCTCAGGCTGCTCCACTTCTCTTTCTCTTCCATCTGTCTACCTCATACTCACCCTTGTGGTGGCTCCCACTGCAGGCTGGCCATACAGCTAGTGAGACCTGGGGTTATATCCTCTAGCAAGTGGGTGTCTACAGGCCACCTGTGCCATGGGCTAGAGGGTGGGTGACATGACCATCCGCAGGTCTATCTGTCTTCTTTCTCCCACACTGCACTATATGGTGGTAGGCAGGCTCTGTAAGTCTGTTTCTGTGAATGCCACGGGGCAGAAGGCAGGTCTGTGACTATCTTTCCCTGCCCACATTGTGTAGCAGGGCAGATCTTTATCTCATCCTCATCCCAAGCTGCACTGCCTGAATTTGATTTGACTTGATTTGACCTGATTTTTATGTGTTCTAGGCACAAAACATCTTTGCCATGTGGTGATCAGATCCCATTTCAGATTACATCCTGTGCACAAACCTAAGTCACAGGGTATGACGTATGACGTGCTCTTGAGAAGCTTTTGCCGTCTCTAACACTGCCTCACTCATAACATTGCTATGGGTTCGTTCTTAGATTGAAGCCTCAACTTCCTGAAACAACACATCATGTCCATACCCAGCAGGTACCTCTGAGCAAAGCCCATCTGTCTTAGTTCATCGTCATCATGGCAGGAAGCATGGCAGTATGCAGGCAGACATAGGGCTGGAGGAACCGAGAGTTCTACATCTTGACCCAAGAGGAGCCAGGAAAAAAACAGTCTTCCACACTGGGCGGAGCCTGAGCATAAGAGACCTCAAAGCCAATCAACGCAATGGCACACTTCCTCCAACCAGGCCACACCTCCTAGTAGTGCAACTTACTATGGCCGAGCATTCAAATACATGAGGGTATGGGAGGCAAACCTATTCTAACCACCACACCATCCCTGCTGGTAACTGAGCTATCCCAATGCATAGGATCCCTTGAGAGAGGAACCCAACTCACACTGCTCTGGAGAACATAAGTTGAGTGGGAACCTGTGGGAGGGGGAGGGGAGGCATCCACTCAGATGTTCTGAACTTCACAGTTTGAGTTAGATTAGTCCCGATCACTGGTGAGCTATGGAATGACAGGCAGAAAGAATTGAGGATTTCTGAACTAGGTGACAGATTCAACACCCGTCTTAGCTTTTATGAACATTAACGCCACCTGACCAGATCTGTCAAAATGACGAGGAAGAAAGGCTTAGGTGTTCAAGAGAATTGAAAGGCATAGAGGGGGAAAGGAAGGAGATTGCCAGGCAGACACGTGAGGTTGGGCGGGTCTCGCCCTTCTGCTTTCTCCTTTCCCTGACCTTGCTCACTAGGCTTACTGCCATCCCGACATTAACTAAATTATGGTTCAAAAATTCATTCAAGCAGAACTCCAAGCTTATCTGTAAAGTTTGAAAAAGCAAATTTTAATTTCTTTTTTTTTTTTTAAAGCTGCAATGTCATAAATACAACCAAGGGAGTGTTGGTGTGGCCTCAGTGAGCGGAGCGAGCAAATGCATGGCTTTAATGTTCACTCTCAGAACCCTGGAGGTGGGCCTCCTGGCGGTACCCAACAGGATGCCCCATGATCTTTTCAAAGCTCCTCACTAAGGAGCTGCCAGCATCCACACAAACAGCCCTGTAAGAGAAGAATGGTGAGCCTGTGTCCTTCGCAAAGGAAAAGAATGAGGTTTGAGGAGAAGTGCTAAGTATTCCCAGTGGCACAGTCAAACCATAGCAGGGTCGCAACCTCTGAGCCACCTCTCCCTGACCCCATAATCTAAGATTACTCTCTTAAATGAACCTCTGCCACACAGTCCACTCCTAGATCTAGCATGACGAGGGCAAGAACAGAAGCAAAAATGTCACCAATAGAGATAGATTTTTAACTATACCATAAACAATGTCCGTGTGCATGTATCTAAGGTAACCCTATTTTCTCCACACGGTTTATGAACAAAGGGGGTTTTTTGTTGTCTGGTTTGGTTTGGTTTGGTTTGGTTTGGTTTGGTTTGGTTTGGTTTGGTTTTTATGTGCTTTGCTGTTTTACTTGCATGTATGTCTGTGTGAAGGTGTCAAATCCTCTGTAACAGACAGTTGTGAGCTGCTTTGTGGATACTGGAAATGGAACCTGGGTCCTCTAGAGGAGCAGCCAGAGCACATAACCACTGAGCCATCTCTCCATCCCCATAAACAAAAGTAAAAAAAAAAAAAAAAAGACCGTCTTCCTAATGGACATGAACGACACACTATTCCACATGGATACGGGGCCCAAGGAGTTATTTCTGTTTGCTATTCTTAATTTAGCACAGGATGTAAATCTAATTGGAACTGTTTTTGATCCACATCTGGAACTTTCCAGTGAATAACCCATTGCCTAATTGGCCCCTTGAGTTAACAAATGGTCGCTATTTGATGACTGGGTTTTCTTATCTGGAACGACATTTTGTTGCATTCAGTTCAGCATTCTTTTTAAATTAATTTTAATTTTAATTATTATTGCTGTTATTTTGCACAAGGAACAATGTTAGATGTCAAAGGAAGGAAGAAAAGAGGGACTGGGGAATAAAGGTAACTGCTGTGAAGACTGGGGATGTCGCTCAGTTGAGAAGAACATTTTGCGCCAATTTTTCTCCCCAGCACTTCATTAACTGGACCTGTAACCCCAGGACTCACGATGTGGAAGAGGCAAGACAATAAGAAGCTCAGGGTCATCCTCACCTACATAGAGTTTGAGGCTAACCTGAGATACATGAAGTCTAGTCTTTAGACAAACAAACAAACAAAAATCCCAAGAGATAAATAATATTGTTTTCTGTATGTTAATATAATAATATAATTAGTATTATTTGTAATAACTAAATAACATACAGGTTTCTGTCTCCAGAAACATGAGTGTTATTTGTATAATTAGCAAATAAAATTGGACACAGAGTCAAAAGTATCAGAATTTGAAGGAAAAGACAATGAATGTTATAACAGGGGTCAGCCAGAGGCAAGGGAATAATTACACAGATTTAAGATGGGGTGGAATGTAGATCATAAAGACAGAATAAAGTGTGGGGGTGAAAGAGAGACGGGCATTCCAGGTGGGCGGAGCAGCACATTAAAGACAGGTGCAAGCAGACAGGCTGAGGAGGGTGAAGTTAGAAGTGTAGACTGGGGTCAGATGGTGAGCAGCTTTGAACTTGGCTCTTCGGGCATTGGGGAGCTACCAAAGGCTTTGTAGTAGGAGAATGGAGTGCTCCCCTGCCGGCCCCAAATACCCGAGATACTTCTAAAAGAGGGCCGAACCGCTTTCCTATTTAAATCACTGCATTTGGGGAATATATCACTTAGCTCTAACTTAGCACAAAAATGCCCTCATTTTACAAAGGAACCTGGAGCTTAGAGAAAATCGTGCTGTCCCAGTCTGTGGCAGAACCAAGACCAGTCAAGAAAATCAGGCCTGAGCATCTCCCCTGCCCCAAGAGGTGGTGTTGATGATGGTGATGGTGGAGATGATGGTGGTGGTGATTTGAGGGCAGTGAAGGAGACTATTCTGGGCAAGATGCCTTTTGAGATATTATTCCTATACCTCATCCTCTGCACATTTTCCATTTTTAATGGAACATGAAACAGATTATCCACGTAATCACGTTAACCAATTATCTGTAGTTGATGAACTTCCCTGCAACTTAATTAGCAAAGTTGTTTTCCAGAGTAACAGTACCACAGCATCATCTGAAAGTCACTTCAGGAAGACGGAACAATTCATTAACAATTACTAATGTGTGCAGGATTGAAGGATGTACAGTGTTCATTTGGAGAACGAGGAAACCACATATAATGGCTTTCTCCGTCCTGGTTTGTCACGCTCTGTGTCCACGGGATGACTCACGTTGCCAAAGCCCGAGTTTAATTAACATGCTTAGTCTGTGCTGCTACCTCCATTGGAACAAATTAAATGTTTAAACAGCCAGTGCAAACATTTAGATCTGAGTCAAAATTGTTTGCACTCTGCCAGTTTAGGCATTTAATTTATTATAATCCTTCCCATAATACATGCCTTGAAAATCATTTTTTGCACTGAAAAATACCGTTCATATTCCAGCTGATGATATTGAAGCTGATACTATCAGAATCTGATGTGAGAACTAATTTGGACCACAGACAATGGTGATAAATGAGATAATAAACAGATCCTCATCTGTCCCGACTTCCCCAATTGACCAGGTGATGGCAAAGACAGGTGTCACCCCAGGGCCTGCCTTCTGCTCTGAGAATCCCTGCTGCAGCTAAAGACAGGCTGCAGCCTGAAGAAACAGGAACTTTGCAAGGCCATTTCATCTTAAAGAGTCTCATGGATCCTGACCTCTTCTTCCCTGCAGATATTTTTTTCAGAATATAGAAATGTGCTAGCTTTCCACAATTCCCCCTAAAGTTAAAATGCACCGGTAAGAAAAACTCTAACAAAAGCTCCATTGAAACAAATGCCAAGCCCAGGGGAGAGGTTTCAGGCTGGTGGCCAAAGAGAGTGAGGCAGACAGTCCCAAAAAATGACCCTCTGGGGTCCCAGGTGACCACAAGGTGGCAGTGAAGGTCTACTACGCCTCCCTAGTGGCACCCCCTCACTACCTCCCACCCCCAAACCCGACTTCTACGGTACCATGACCCTGGATACCCTACTCTTCTTCACCAATTCACTGGAAAACACAGACATCTACTGATCCTGAGGGATGACTTTTTGAGTGTGTGTGTGTGTGTGTGTGTGTGTGTGTGTGTGTGTGTGTGTGTGTGTGTGTGTGTGTGTGTGTGTGTGTGTGTGTGTGTCACAGTCCACAAGTGAGTGTCAGAGGACAACTTTGTAGAAGTCAGTTCTCTCCTTCCACCTAAATGGGTTGTGGAGACGGAACTCCAAGTTGAGAGGTTTGCATGGGAAGTATCTTTGCCTGCTGAACCATTTGGATGGCCCACTTTTACATTTTAATAAAGGGATCTTCTTGTTTTGTCACAAGTAGCTTGGAAACTGGAAAGTGGGTGGAGCTGCCTCAACAGCTCCTGCTCAAAGGAAACATGCTGAGACAAAGAGAAAAAATATTAAAGACGATGGTTATGTGAGCGCATTAAATCTCCACTTCCTTAGTGATAGAAAGTGGGGCTGGCGCCTCTTGTCCCAGACATTTCTTGCAGTGATCTTTCCAGACAGAGAAGAATAGACCCAAGTCACCTAATTGGGGAGAGAATGAGATTCCCTAATCAGCAATTGTTTTGTTGAAGAGTGCCAGTCAAGGTCACTGGAAACTGATTGCTTTGTGGTTGGGAACTAATCAAGGTCGTTCAAAACCGAAGCTGGCTCTCTCAGCCTCCATCCCCTGCCTGGGGACCATTCGAGGTCTCCCCAAAACATTCCAGATTATTTGTACCTGAAGATTGTATTATCCAGAGTCCAGCCCAGTCAATTCTAGAGTGAAGCTCTGTCTACCCCAAGCCTGGCTGGTGAGGAAAGGGAAGAAATAACTGAATCCCGTCAGTGTGTTATTTCTCGGAGCAATCAACTGTGATTGGTACGGCTTTGTTTGTTTTTTTCCAGATAGTGTTGGTAGTTTAGACCCAGGAGAGGGTTTTCTGAGAAAGCCTGCTCTAGGAGGTGAGCATTCAGAATCTTCTTTAGCAGAATGCTAACCAGGAGGGTGATCTGAGAAACAAAAGATAAAAATCCTTTCCCAGGGAATATCTGTGCTGAGGCACTTTTTTTAAGTCTTTAATGCTTGGGGTTTGTGATGAGATAAAGTATTAGTTTGCTGTTTCAAACCACATTTTAGAAAGTTAATTACAAGTAGTGTTCTGACCAAGAACTCACTATGAGCCAGACAGTAAGTTACATGCTTGTATCAACTCTTATAACAACCTTCATTAAATAAATAAATAAATAAATAAAACTGGCATTCCCTCCTATGTATAGATGCCCAAACAGGTTTAGAGAGAAAGCTGGGGAGATGGAGTAGCCGGACATCTAAGCACATCACTCAGTTGAGAGGAGAGACCAGACAGGAAGATGCCGGAAGTCACATGTAAACACACCACAGGAAGATGCTGGAAGTCACATGTAAACACATCACACTCAGAGTCAGGGCCCTAAGGCAGTTTGTCTTACTCCAATTCTATGTGTAATTTTTTTAGTGACCATTGCAATGAGTCTTTTCTTAGCTGGGACCTATGAAATTAAATCTATTTAATATTAATAAAATAAGGCCAACTTACTAAAATTGGCAATAGACTCTTTATGGTAGACAGGACATTAGAAATCAGGTCAATTAGGGTGGCTCTCTGTTTCCATGCATTGAGTCTGATGTGTGCATGTAGGGTATTCATGCCTGTATGTTCATGTGGGGAGGACATATGTGAATGGGTACACATACACATGTGTGCAACCAACCATGTGTGGACAGTAGAAGTTGACATCTAGTGTCTTCATCAATAGCTCTCCACATTATAAATTGAGGCAGGGTCTCTCACTTGAACACACAACTTAATGCTTCAGCTCGTCTGGCTAGACAGCTTTCTCTGAGGACCCCCTGTCTCTGCCTCATGTGTTCTGGGATGACAAGTAGAACACTTCATCAACCCCCCATTTACATGAGTGCTGGAGATCCAAAAATTAGGGACAGGAAGCCAGTGCATTGTAAAGCAGCTGATGAGCTGACAGCCATGGCTGTCCTGTCTTCTTTGCTGGAATTCTGTGCCCACCAGGAACTTCTTCCAGTCTTCACATTCTGCATCTGACCTCTGTCTTATCTACAGCATGGTCATATTACACATTTATATTTTGCCAGTTATCTCTTCTATTAACCTGGGCACTCTGCAAAATGACTTGTCATTAATAACGCACACTGGCTTTTTCAGTTCAGACAGTAAGGAAGATATGGGATTGAAGGAAGGAAACTGTTATCTAATGCATTTCCAAAGAGATTTGTTCGGAGAGAGTGTTTGCTAGAAATGCCTAAGCAGAGAATATCTTTGGCAAAATATAGATTAGAAATTTTCTTAGAGGATTTTCAGGGATCAGTGTCGACCTGTATGCGTTGCCTCAAATTTTCTGACAAAATTTTAGCAGCCATATGAAAAATCTAATAACCATACTCATAAATGCCAACCCCAGTGCTCGTGTGTGAGGGTGTGTCTCTCCATAGATAATTCTTCCCTTTGTTGTTTAGTCTGTGTGCTTGCCTTTTTAAAAGATAAGGACAGAATTTTAAAACCGGGAAGAACCAGAAAGATTATTCCCCCTACTCCTGTGTCTTCAAGATGAAGAAATTGGGCCCGAGTTCAGGAGTGTTCCCAAGGTCACACAGCACTGTATAAAGTTGGACTCAGACCAATCACGTGACCCTTCACCCTTCGCCCCTGAGCTCCTCTCTCGTGCTGTCACGCTCCACAGAACAGGAAAGGGGAGCTCAGGAGACTGTGTTATTGATGAATGTTCCAGAGAGATAATCAGAGCCCAGAAATTGTAAACACACACCCCACAAAAAAGAAAGCATCTACATGGCTTGGGGAGCAGCAAGGGAGGCCTAAACTGGTTATTAACACCACAGGATAAAAGGTCACAGAGAACACCATCTGTTTGGATTTGTTTGTTGTTGGTATTATTGTTGTTGCTGCTGCTGTTCTTTGTTGTTTGTTTTTCAACTTCTTTTCCAAACAGTATTTTTTTTTTTAACAACTTGGGGAGATGTTGATTCTCTCATTCTACCCTAGGAAAAGAATCAAATCAAATCTTCAGGCTTAGAGTAAGGCCATCTTGCCAACCCCGAAGTCTTTTTATTTTACTTATTTTTTTTTCTTTTTGGAGAAAAGGTCTCAAGTAGCCTGTGTTTGCCTCTAATCCCCTATATTACAGATGATCACCTTAAACTTCTGATCCTCCTGCCTCCAACTCTCAAGTGCTGGGATTGTGGGTAAAGGCCACCATGCCTAGCGAATGAGATACTTTTCCATTCCTGTGATTAAAATACCATAACCAAGGCAATTTAGAGAAGGAAGGGTTTATTTGGGGCTTATGGTTCCAGAGGGATAAGGGTCATCACCAACATGGCAGGGAAGCATAGCAGCAGGCAGGCGGGGCGACGGGGATAGCAGGTGCAGAGCTCATACCTTCAGCCAGGAGTAGGTATCAGAGATTTCACTGGCAATGTTGGGAGACTCTGAACTCATTTTGTTGCTGTAGTTGTTTCTTTTGTTTGTTTGTTTTTGTTTGGGGGTTATTTGTTTGCTTTGGGGGGAGGTTTTTAGAGATAAGCTTTCTCTGTGTAGTCCTGGCTGTCCTGGAACTCACTCTGTAGACCAGGCTGGCCTAGAACTCAGAGATCACCTACATCTGCCTCTAGAGTGCTGGGATAGCCAGCCCTAGACCTAGAACACTTAAAGGCTACTGCTAGTGACATACTTCCTTCAGCAAAACCTAAGCTTTCCCAGATAAAAAACTAGGGACCAAGTATTTAAATGCCTGAGACTTTAGGAGACAATCTCATTCAAACCACCACACATAGTTTACGTGCTTCTGGGTAAACTCAGGGCTTGTGCAGCTCTATTTTATTGTTTGAGAATGAGTCTTGCTACTGTAGCACAAGCTGGCCTTGAGTCACAATCTTCCCTTCCTCTCCCGAGTGACAGACCACGACACCTAGTTTTGCACGGTACTGGAGACTGAAACCAGGGTTTTTTGCATGCTAGACAAGAATTCTACCAACTGAGCTACATCCCCCGCCCAAAGAGGAGCATTTTATAGAGACATTGCCAAAGCCCTGAGTAGGAAAGGATGGGATGTAGACTCCCACAAGCCTGAGCATGAGCCCCCAGCTATATCCCTTTGACTGACACAATCACCTTCCTTCACCCCTCTGAGCCTCAGGACTCCATCTGCACATTCAGACATCCTTGTTTACTAGGCGACACTTCCAATCCGTGCTTTTTAATACTGTGGCTTCCATTTGTAAATAGTTTTAATGCAATCAGCAACTGACCAACCAACCATGATCTGCACCTTTTCTAAGGGCATAAACAACAAATTCAGTTTAACAGCGCCAGATCCTCGACTCCTGTACCCAGAAGTGGTTGCAAATTACATAGCGGCAGCACAGACTATCCAGTTCAATTTTTTAAAATGTCACTAACCAGCTGCTTTGCCTATGTCTGTGTAAGCTCATGCAACCCCATCTAAGCAAAAGGAAACAGTACGGCTATTGTAACAGACACCCAGGACTGGCAGAGGGGAAGCATTAAGTAGCCTTGGTCAGTGTCTGTGCTCTGAGTAGAAAAGATGGGCCAGCAAAGAAGTCTGCCCTAGGCAAGCTGAACAAAGCCTGCCAAGGGTGCTGGGTTGGGAGGTAGACAGAAGACCATTTCCCCTCCAGAGAGCATGCGCTCTCCGGGACCTGCTAAAAGCTCAACTTACCATGGAGGACCTAATGACAGCTGAGGTCTTCTAGGAACACATCTGCTAACAGCACGACTCTGTGAAAGACTAGATGAGCTGAAACTGAGAAACGTTAGCTGCAGAGCAGGTCTGAAGAGAGAGAGAGAAGCAGCAGGGTAAGAGACCAACAGGGGGCCAAAGAGGTGGCTCAGCAGACAAACTGTTTGCCATTCAAGCATGAAGATCTGAGTTCAAATCCCTTGAACCCACATCAAACCAGGTGTGGGAGTGTATATGTGTAATCCCAGTGCTTCTACCATGACATGAGAGGAGGAGAAATCCTAGAATTCCACAGGCCAGTGAGCAAGGCATACACAGTGCTGAAAAACAAAAAAGTCACACACACACACACACACACACACACACACACACACACACACACAGGAGAAAGGGAGGGAGGGAAGGAAGGAGGAAGAGAAGGAGGGAGGGAGGGAAGGAGGGAAGGAAGGAGGGAGGGAGGGAGGGAAGGAGGGAAACAGCAGACTGAGCTTAAGACCCAGATAAAAACGTTCAAGAGCAGACTTTAGATGGCTGTTCTAATAGAATCACTTCCCTAAGAGTGAAAAGTGTGTGGTCCGGTTACTGTGGACTGGGTAGTAGTCTGTTTTCTTGGCCCTGTTTACAACCCTGGGCCACGTCTCAGTTCTTCTTGGACTGTTGCATAATCTTCTGGTTATCTTTAGCTCTAACGCTATACATTCCCCGGTTTCCAAGTGGAAAGAAATATGCAAACATCGAGTAAACAAAAGAAGGTTACCTTAAAATATTAATCAATTGTACTTTCCTTTCTGCAGCTCATTTTTTTGATCAGTCAGACGCATCCATGTGGCCTCGGGGAAAATTATGAACGCTTTAGTGGGAATGCAAAGAAAAGACTTTTTTTTTTTTCTTTCAGAACTAACTTTCAGAGCTCACAGCAGAGCTCTGTGGAAATCTGAGGAGAGTTTTGTCATAGTAATGGTGGGGGGAGCAAAGGTGGCCCCAGGTGAGGACTAGGTGAAGGATGCAGGATGGATAAGGTAAGGTTGATGGGGGTCGCCAGAGTTAATGAGGCTGATGCATCCCTTGGCAAAGAGAAATCACTATGAGCAGAGGCTAGCACCAAAGCTCTTCCCAATGCTCAGGCACATTGATACCTATTCTCACACCTGCATCCACTCCACAAGACCCCATCTCACCTGCCAGACTCTCGAAACCACCTCTTACCACCTGTCCTGCTGTAGCTCTCGTTCTGGCCAGCAGCATCTCTCACCAGATCACCCCACCCTCAGTGGGTCTCTGCCTATCTGCCCATGATCCTTTCACTCTCAACATACCAGTTGGAGCCCTGTGCTGCTTAAGAAGATTATATCACTTCTCTCTGGAAATCTCCAATGACCCTCCATCTCTGATGATGTCACAAGAAGCCCTTTAGGATGGCCTCCCTGAATCTGCCATGGTGTCTCTCTTGTTCCCCCAGTGACCTCCTTTCTGTCTTGATACTTTCTGGATATGGCAGACACACTCCCACTGGGGGTCTCTGCAGGAGCTCTCTCTTCAATAGATGCTCAGCAGACATCCTCATAGCTGCCCCTGCTGCAATCACCGTCCAAGATAACCTTACTTTTCAAAAGATTTGTTTTATTTTTGTGTGTGTGCATGCATGTGCATGTGTGCGGATGCATACATGGGTACAGGTACCTTTGAAGACTAAAAGAGGACATGAGACATTCTGGAACTGGAATTACAGGCAGTTGTGAGCCACCCAGCATGGATCCTGGAAACAGAGTTCAGATCATCTGTAAAAGCAGAAAGAGCTCTTAGCCACTGAGCCAACTTGCCAACCCCCAAGCTCACCTCCTTATCATACTGCCAACTGCCCCATATTCCCTCCTAGCTGATGGATGTTCACTGATCTCTTGCTAACCATGAGGGGAATGTTAGCTAGAGCTATAATGCACTGAGAGGATGTTCAAAAGAGCATTTGAGAAATTACCAAGAGGTGCAAGGACACAGAACACCCGGGACAAACATGCTGCTGAGGGGGAGAGTGACGAGGAAAAGAGCCTTGGGAATCAGTTAACAGTGTCCCCTAAAGCCAAACATAGTCGCACCATGCCACCCAGAATCCCACTCCCAGGACCACACCCAACAGAAAGCCATTAACAGACACAACCAGCTCCATTATCTGTAAAATAAAACTGGAAACCACCTAAATGCTCAGCAGAGGCGGCAAACGAATGATGCTTTACTTTGGGGATGGGAAACAATCCTGGCCTGCAACATCTGTCTATAACTCAAAACTTAAGACTTAAAAGGGCCAATATTGTATAGTTGTCGAGGAAAATGTAATCTACAGAGGTAGAAGGCAGTCTGGAAGCTGTCCTGGTCGGGGAGGTGACTGGAAAGCAGCCCCAGGGGTTCAAGTGCTGGTAAGGCTCCTTCTTGATTGGAATGTTGTTTATTCAAGTGGGAAGATGCTACGAAAATCTTCTCAAGTTGCTAGTCACACCATGGGCACTGTGCTGTGGGTATATTAAATTCAGTATGAAGGTTATCACAAAGACACTTGATGTAGTAGCTTCATAAGGGACTTAGTTCTAATGAGGGTCACAATGAGTCTCTTCTCAGACTGGACAGTAGAACAACATTGGTAGGAAAAGGAGACAGACGTGGTATATTATGAAGCCTGGGTATGGAGGGACTTGCTCTGACGTGGGAGAGAGATACAGTTCACAAGGAAGCTGAGCTTTAAGAAGAAAATAATATTTGCATATGTGAACAAAGGATGATGGAGGCAGAGCCATGTACAAAGAGTGGAAACACAGTGTAGAATGTAAGTCATCTGTGGGCTAAGAGAAAACCTGAGAGCCAGAGTGTAAGAGGGAGGGGAGGGAAGAAAAGAGGAGGCCAGTTCCCATATTTGCTACCTCATTCCCATGTGGCGTGCCCACCCCACATGGTCCTTTCAGAACCTGGCCTCTTCAGAATGACCGTGGGACGGCAAGTATTGAAAATGGGTCATATGTCCAGATGTTTAAAAACACACTCTATAGTTCTCTTGGGGATTTGTGAAAACACTTTGGTAAATTAAAACTTTGCTGCACTCTTCAATGATGTCAAATTCACTGCTTCCCAAACTGGACTGTGACGTCTTCTTGTTTCCATTTTTAATTGAACAAATATTAGGTCGTCACCCAGTTACACTAGTGAGCTGGTTAGGTGACTTCCGGCTACCATAACAACAACAAATTCAGTGTCTTCCGGGACCCACACTTACTCGTCACCTCCTTATTCACACGTTAGTACAGTGCAAGTGCTACTGGGTTGGAGCATGGGGTGGGGGACGCACGGTGACTCAAGGCCCAGGTCAGTCTTCCTGTGTGTGTGTGTATGCACACGTGCACACGGGTGTAAAGACATGTGAAGGCCAGTGGCAAGTGTCAGGTGTCTTCCTCATCCACTCTCCATCTTTGTGACAGGGTCGCTCAGTGAACGTGAAGCTGGCTGATTTAGACAAACATGGACAGTAAGCCTCAGAGAGTCTCCTGTCTCTGGCTCCTCCACATTGGGATTACAGGTACCTAACACCACGCCATGGGTTCTGGGGATCGAACTCAGGTCCTTGTGATTGTACAGCAAGCAATTTACCCACTGAGCCATCTCCGCTTTCCCTCCGGCTGAGAATTCATGGACTGGGAGGCAGAATGGAGTAGCAGGATCAGTTACTGATCACCTCAAGCATGGTGAACACTAGTCACCTGTTTCATTGGATACAAATGCACAGGACATGCAGTCCCTGGGCGTGCCTCTATAATGTCCAATAGTTAATTTATTTCTTAGTGTTCATCTCTGTGTCTCTCTCTCTCTCTCTCTCTCTCTCTCTCTCTCTCTCTCTCTCTCTCTGTGTGTGTGTGTCTCTCTGTGTGTGTGTCTCTCTCTCTCTCTCTCTCTCTCTGTGTGTGTGTGTGTGTGTGTGTGTGTGTGTGTGTGTGTGTGTGTGTGTTATTCACGTGTGCAGGTATGGAAGCCAGAGATCGCTCTGTCAATATTTTGTCACATTATTTTTATGACAGAATCTCTCCCTGAATTGGAAGTTCACCATTTTGGCTACATTGTCTCATCAATGAGCACATGGAATCCTCCTGTCTCCATCTCACCGCCCCCCCTCCCCCCACCCAGTGCTGGGGTCACAGGCATGTACCATCATACCTGCTTTTTACATGGATGTTGGGGATCGAAACCCAGGTTCCCATGCTTCTGTAGCAAGTGACTAGGACCCTCTGTCCTAGTCGGGGTTACTTTTGCTATGATGAAACATCATGACCGAAACTACTTGGAGAAGAAAGGGTTTGTTTGGCTTATTCTTCCATATCCTAGTTCATCACTGGAGACAGTCAGAGCAGGAACTCAAACAGGGCAGGAATCTGGAGGCAGGAGCTGATGAAGAACCCATGGAGGGGTGCTGCTTACTGGCTTGCTCATCAAGGCTTGCTCAGCCTGCTTTCTTAGAGAAGCCAAGACCACAGCCCAGGGATGGCCTCACCCACAATGTCTGAGCCTTCCCCCATCAATCACTAATTAAGAAAATGCCCTAAAGAGCATCTTATGGAGGCATTTTCTCAGTTGGGGCCTCCTTCTTTTCAGATGACTCTAGTTTGTGTCCAGTTGATATAAAATTAGCCAGTGCACCCACTGAGCCAATTCACACTCCATAATCCCCTAGGACTCTCCCATTAGTTATCAGTCCTTTAGTCTTCCCATTTTTTTTTTTTTTTTTTTTTTTTTTTTTTTGCCAAGAAAGCCTCTCCTCCTTCTACAAAGTCCTTTCCCAAAAACGTCTTTCACTCTAGAGCAAAGAAAAGAGAAGCTGGCTCTATAAGCCCTGTCCAGTTCTCTTCTTTGTGAGCCTGTAAGACTCTAAGCAGGAGTCATTAAAAACATGTGTGCGTTTATGGCCAGAAGAGTCACCCCGTATGAATAGGGTTGGTCTTTTCTGTTCTCCAGTACAAAGAGCTGCATTTGACAAGTAGTCTGGACTTGATAAATAGGAAAGGAGGGATGACGAGAGGGAGGGGAGGGAGGGTGGGAAAAGAGCACTGACTTTTGGGGGGAACGTAGTGGAAGTATCACCATCTAATCTGGTACTCTGTAATTAACAAGGGCACAGGGGCTTTTTATGCAGTTCTGTTCCACGTAGAAGTCCTCCAAGAGGGCAACGTGTGCTCTCATCTTTTTCTCCGAGTGTTTTTTATAGATGGCCTTTAACAGCATGCAAATCAGCCCCCTTCACTCTTTCGGCTCAGACTTGACACTAATGTAAACAATTTTCAAAGTTCCATATCAGGAAGATGGCTGAGTTATTGTTTTGATCTGAATGTAGCCAGTCTGTACTTGACGGTATATAATTTAAGGGAGCATAATTAAGACGGTTAAGAAAAATCTGGACAAGATTTGCTAACATAAAAAGAAACTTTTAAAATGTAACCTCACAATATCCGTACTGATGCTACCAGAGTGGAATATTATACCCCGAGAGGACCGTCCACTTCAATGATTTCCAGAACAATGGAATCACTTGATCGGGTGCCTCACAGGCCTCTGCTCAAGGGACACAGTAGTCTGCTATCCCCTATCCAACCCCCACACCAAAAGCCTTGATCCTTGCAGATTTTAAACCCAGAACCACAAGGAAACCCTTGTTGGGCTTCTGCTGAGTCTGCAGCGAACAAACACTTAGGTGTGGGGGCAGGTAGGTGGGTAGGCAGCAGGGTTCCTGCAGGACTCCTGCCTCTGACTGATGGGCAGGACAAATTAAGCCCAGATTAGTTCTCACTTAGCTCTAAGACATGCTGCTTAACCTTTCTTGGCTGTATTTTGCTCATCTGAAAAACTGAGCTAACAGTATCCATCCCCCTCTCAGCACCTTGGAGTCCTGCAAAGCCTGAATGAAACAAAGGCCAGAGGAGAGAAGGCTTCCATGTGTCCTTGCTTGCCAGGACCTTTCTGTGCCTTACAAACAGGGATGCTGCTCCACACTCACACCCCCTAGGATGCCTCCCTGCATCTCAGTGACACCCTTTCCACACAAAAATGACCCTTGCAGAAGATCTGCCCTAAGCAAAAGCTGGCTAATGCCCCATAACCTCTGCAGTAGATATGCATTTGGCATGGAGGCAGGGGGCTACCTGGTGGTAGTCAAGACCTTAAGGTTTGGTCCCTCCTTCCATATCTCTGCCAGGCTTTCAAAAGGGACGTGCCCCTAAAAGCCAGTTTGGCCTGCCTTGCTTGCAGCGGCTTTTCTTCCCATGGCACACTGGCTTCATTGATAAGTGTTGCTAGCTCTTTATCGACATCATTTTAGAATTGGTTGCCAAGGCAACAGGATTCAGGAATGATTCTCATTACTGTACAGTCCCGACAAATGAGTGTCTGCCTTTGCACGATCCCAACCAATATTAGCTCTCCCCTCTCAGAACCCGAATGCTAACACTTACAGTGTGCAGCACACAATTCAACGTGTAATTATATATTGTCTCCTGATAATTATACATTGTCTTGGTGAACAAAACAGCTGTGGGCACCCATGTCAACCCACATTAACACCTCTTACAGTAACACCCTCCCTTCCTCCATGATGGGCCAAAAATGCACATTTGTCAAAATCAGAAAGAAAGCCAATAGTCACATGAGTGTATTTATAAACCAAACCTACACTCTGACTCCTAAATGCTGCCTCAGTTTCCAATATTTAACCCTGTTTCTCCCAGGGTTGCCATCAACCAAATGTTTATTGCTTTCTCTTACATTTTTTTCATATTTATTGATTTAAAGATAGGGTCTCATGCAGCCCAGGCTAGCTTCAAACTTGTTATGTAGCCAAGGATCATCTTACACTTCTGATTGTCCTCCCTCTGTTTCCCAAATGCTGGGAACACCGACATGTGCCACCACATCCAGTTTATGGGTCCCCAGGACTTCATATAGTCTAAGCAAGAGTCTGCCAACTGAGCTTCATTCCGAGCATCAAAATTGTTTCTTTTTTTAAGAAGGAAATACCCCCTGGTACTATGGGTGCCAGAATGCTAACAGGCTTACCACATAGGCCCAGCTACCATGGAGATCCAGAACCAGAACTTCGAGGTGGTCCACCCCAACATCTACCCCAACTATGAACTGCTGGAGCATGAGAAGGGGCTGGTCCCACAGATCCAAAGCTGCAGGATCTCCATGACACAGGGTAACAACAGGATATCTGAGAGGAGTCCCAGTGAGGATCCAGCATTTGTAATGTACCTGAACCCAGAGGCCTCGGAACAGACCCGTGATTTATTGTAGTGAAAGAGTATGGACAAAAAGTATACTGCAGGACACACTGTGACACGCTACAGCTTCCACAATGAGATTTTGTTTGCTTGTTTGTTTTGTTTAATTTTGTGTGGAGATTGCAAGGGCTGAGGGCAGATGTGAAAGGATGGGAGAATGAATAGGATTGGGGTGCATGATGTGAAATTCACAAAGAATCAATAAAATGGTTTTAAAACTGGTTGGTAAGTGAAAGAAAGTCATAGAAAGTAGAGTAAATTCCTACATAAAATAATGGAAAGGGTGCAAACTGCATCTATGAAATAGTCTGCAGGTTCAACACAATGCTTTGTTTTCATCATGGATCTGCACTCTTGCCCAAGACTGTGAAATCCACAAGTTTCAGGCATGTCATCCTGGTTTTGTTCTCTGTCCTAGGAAGGAAATCCATGGTGACAGCAAAGTTGAAAAGGAGAAATGAAAATAACTTAAAATCTTTTTGGATTATAACTCACAGCTCTTGGTTTTTTGTTTGTGTGTGTGTGTGGTTTTTTTTTTTTTTTTTTTTTTGAGAGAGAGAGAGAGACAGGAGAGAGAGAGAGAGAGAGAGAGAGAGAGAGAGAGAGAGAGAGAGAGAGTTTTGAAGATTAACTGGACCACAGAAGGTCTGGGGTTGTGAGCACTGAGTTGCATTTTAAAAGAATCAGTGGCTCCGGGTCATTTTAATCAAGTTGCATGTCAGCTTGCAAATTTTCCAAATTAGCTGTAGCTAGAGGAGAGGGAGATGTTGCTTTTCCCTCCTAAAGAATAAAAACAGATTGTTGTGACATGTTCTCAGTCATCATGACAGATTGGAGCCGCCGTTTGTGGTACAAGTCAGAAACAAAGCAGCTTTTCCCCCCTGAAGTCGTAACAGTTGATTGATTTCTGTTGAGATTTGGGCATCTCCTAGTTTGTCAGTGATGTTGATGAAGTTCACAGAAATCTCCTGGGAAGCCAGGGACAGGACTGATTTAGAGCTCAGATTGGTTTTCCCTAGAAAAGGAAGCCTCTTAGTTTTAAGGTCAAGTTTCAGGGATTGGCTTGGGCATAATTCAAATGTTGGTCCTTTGAAGAGAGAAAGGTACGGACAAGGGGCAGGTGACATTTCTCACTCCAGGTAGTCCTCTGTTCCAACGCAGGAATACTGACAATGAAGCTAGGTGAAGCCGGCCTTATACACAAACAGGCTCCCTGCCTGATTGAGGGGCCACACATCCCAGCACCCACTGAGCCCTTCAGTGGCCACCCCTGCTCATGGTTAGTCCCAATGGCTGAAGCACAGAAAGTTGGTTTTCACAAATCAGAAAGAAAAGCTTGAAGGCTGTCACTCATCCTGGACTCAGGCAGAAGGCAACCAATTAACAACACAGCCTAAGTCTGATTACCAGATCTATATATAGAATATCAGATTGCTATTTGTACCATGTAAAGAAAGGAATAGGAACCCAGGGAATGAGCAGCTATGGCTTGGACTTGAGAAGTCCCTCAAACTACCAAGGAGCCCCACCCCAAATAGCAAGCTCCTTTTTTCATTCTCTATATCTCATTCCTTTGTCAACTAATATCTATTTTCATCTAAAAATCTCTCCTTATCCCAGTCCATCTCTGGGGGATCACTGCTCCCTCACATCAGCCTGGAGGCAGAGGGATGAGTTTGTTCTCACAGAAGGATCAGAAAATATGAGTTTAATGTGTGAAATCCTGAAGATTGCACAGAGAGACAGAGAGAGGAAGAGAATGGAGAGGAACAGCCCAGGTGGATGTACACAGAGGAGTGTCAAGAAAAATGGTTGTTGAGGATATCCGAGGTTACAGAGCACTGGATGCCTTCCAGGGGTGCCATTTGAAGAAGCTGGGGGAAGTGGAACTTGGGAGAGCCCCACCCCCACCCCCACCCCCACCCCCACCCCCACCCCCACCCCCACCCCCACCCCCACCCCCACCCCCACCCCCAGAGCAGAAAGTGTATGTGACAGATGAAGATACCAAGCTAGAAAGCTCACAGGGAGAGAGAGAGAACTTGGGGTGAACTAGTAGAGAGAATGCCTGAAAGCTGATAAAGATCAAGAAGAGAGAATGACACAGTCCAAACCAAAGGAGGTGGCCTATGGCCCAGACCATAAAGATGGTGCCCATAGCTGACTCTACTGAGGAAAACACCCCCCCCCCACACACACACACCCTGAAACCAGAAAACGGAGTTGAGGTGTACATTAGGGTAGATGGGAGATGACTAGAAATCACAACATGGGCCTCAACTTCTCAAACAAGCAAAGGCATGGCTGTGGCCTTGTTGGGACAGCAAAAGGGGACAGCTAAAAAAATTGGTGTGTTTCCTAACACCCCAGATAGAACAGAATAAAGGCAGAAGAGTGGAGTCTTAGTGTCACAGGTAGGTGACAGCAATTGTATGAGGAGTCAAAGTGAGCTGAGTTGGAAAATAATTGCATTTAAAAGCCTGGAAGCACCCTCTCTCTCCCCCTTCCTTTCTCTACCCACCCTCCTCACACTGGCCTAAAATGAGGCCACAGTCCAATCAGGCTTCCTAATTTCCAATAAGATCAGCAGTGCATAGGCTGTTCCGAGGGCCTCAAGTCCTAGACTCAAGGCTTAATGAGTCACCTGCTTGATATTTTCCACTTCAGGCCCTTGGCTTTCTGGGACCTCAGACCACTCAGCTGCAAAATTAACTTACGGGATCGTGCCATTCGGCAGATGCTGCAGAGCAGAGCAGCAGGTCCAGAGTCTGCAGGTAAACGAACTGCCTGAAAGGAAATGAGCAGTGATTTCCCGGGGAGTCCCTTCTGAAATGTCGTTATAATGTCAGCTTTTGACAGCAGGATGGTTTTAGTGGAGACTCTGGAGCATCCTGTGGAAGTGCCTGGGCCTTATTAAAATGATGTCAGCGCATGCTGTGTTTCACATGGCATGAACATGAGCATCCCACAGAGGAGAAGCCAGTCACTCAGACAGATGACCACGGGGCTATAGGTCCTTTTGGCCTATAAAAACCCCCCAACTCCACATTCTTCTCTGGGCAGTAAGCCATAGATGCAGATGTGTCCAACCTGTGGCTCCTTGGCTGTATGCCGCTGAGATGACTATGAGATCAAAATTATAGACTTATTTAAAAGATGATGAGTTTTTTGTGTGTGGTTTCATTCTTTTCCCTGTTTTCACAATCACATCACATGTTTGCCAAGCATGAACTTGGTAGATGATGTTGTCATGTTGCAAAGTCAGAGGTTGGACACATCTGCCAGAGCATTCTGTCTCCAGGCTCCATGTGTTTTCCTAAGGGCCTTTCCCATGGCCTCTAGTCACGTGTTCTCTCGTGCTATAACAGGCATGATGTGGGGATTGTCATGCTTATTCTCACCAGTGGGTAAACTGAATCTCAAGAGGAGTGGGAGAGTGGCTGTAGTCACAAAGTCACTGAAGAACTTGAACTGAGGTCTCTGTGACTCCAAATGCTTGCTCTTAACCATGACACTTAGAATGGCTGTGTCGACATTGGGGGTAGATTGTGCCCAATACTCAGGAGGATTCTATTCTCAGTTAGGTGGCGATCAGCCCAATACCACCTAGACCTGGAAGCTCTGTGGTTTTATCCTGGGGATGAGAACAGGTGGGTCCTCTGAATCTTCCAGCTACAAGTGGAGAAAGCTATCTCCTAGCAGGGGATCAGCCACCAAGGGCAGGTTTGTCTACATTCATTCACCTCTCACAGAAGCAGCAAGGCAGCCTGCACTCCCCAGACCACCAAAGCCACCAGCATGCACTCAAGGCTATCAGCAGGGGGGAATGAGGAAGAGCAGGTTGTCCAGCCCTCTCTGATTGTTTGTGTCTGTTTGTCTCTATCTATCTATCTGTCTGTCTGTCTATCTATCTATCTATCTATCTATCTATCTTTCTATCTATCTATCCTGCTCCCAGCCATGACGGTCATAGTCTGGCACTGTGAAAAACAAATGCTTTTCTTTATAAGTTACCTTGGTCATTGTGTCTTTTCATAGCAATAGAAAAGTAATTAAGACATTTTCATAATTTTTCCAGGATCTGAGGACCACTAGGAATATCCAAGCCAGTACCATCCCATATCCCATACCCAGACACATCATTTATGCCAGGAAATTCTGCTCCAGCCTGCTTACTGCAAAAGGACCAGAGACTAACAAGAAGATCAACCTCTAGTCTAATTTAGTGGGGCATAGTAATAGTCTACAACTAATGTTTCCAGTGCAGGTTTTTCTGTTCGCTCACTGCAGTTTCTAGACACAACTGCTCTGACCTTTTCAGATCCTTACTATACAATTTGCATCTTGTTCAAATAATTTGCAATTACTAGACACCAACTGGCTGCTGATAGAAGCTAAATGTAGAATACCAACAGTCCCTGACTTCAAAATTGTGCTTAAGACTAGAATAGTTACAACAGTAAGCCATGGAAGAGATGACAGGGAAAAGCTGGATTTAACGATGGTCCCATCACATCAAGGAAATGAGAGCTGCAATCAATCCTTTATGAGATTCTTTAACCATCAGCTCTTAAGTGAGAAGCCGCGTGCATAGGGGACTGTACAGCCCTTGCTCTCTTTTAGGACTACGTTGACAATTAGTTGCTGGACTAATTAAGGACAGAAACTAGCTTCCTAACCTGTGTCATTCTTCCCACCCCCTTCCCTCCCTCATCTCCCCCTCTCCTCCCTTGGCTTTCTCAGCACTTTTTATCCATGCTTATAATAGTCTGTGTACTGTATTGAACACTAAACATATGAGGCAGAAAAGACTATGGCTACCCTCAAGGAATATAAAGCTCAAAGGGAAAAGAAAACCCACAGAAAGATCAAATGCACAGAAGGAAAGTAGCAGGCACCCCAGACACAGCGGAAAAGGAGACCTACTCAGACAAAAATAAGGCCCTGCTCTAGTCCAAGAAAGGCCCCCAAAGAAGGAAATGGCCTGATAGTACTCCATATGGCACAGGGACCCTAGGGCCATGAACCATCTAGAGACATTCTAGCAGAAGAAAGAGGTGTGCTCAGATGATACCCCAATAGTAAACAGTGTGAGCCCATCCTGAGACAATACGCAACTTGAAACCATAAGAAATGACCAGGTCTGGGGTAGCTGCCACATCCTGCCACTGGGTGGAGTGGGGTCTGAGAGACCAGACAGATCTCCTGGCAGAAATTTTGACCTCAAGAGTATCTGGAATACCACATCTAGATAGAACTTCAGCCTTTGGAATCTAGAATCTTTTTGTTTGTATTTTGTGTTGTCTTTTGTTTTCTGGAGACAGGGTCTCACTCTGTAGCCTTGAAACTACCTCCCCAACTCAACAGCTCCTGCCTCGGGTTCCTAAGTTCCAACCCTGTAGACATGCGCCAACATGCCTGATCCAGGAATTAGAAGTCTTGCATCTTTACTCAAGTTCAGAGGTCCCTAGGAAGAAAACCCCTGTTCTCAGGTCAAAAGAACAGGGGGCTCCAAGGAGTCCAAAGACTCCCAGGAAGAGCTTGTTTGTTTGTGGAGAGCAGGAAAGAGGGCAGAGTGGATGTGAGCAAGAAATGTGCCCTTTGGAGCCATGAAGCCTGCAAGCCATGCTGGGGAGAGGAGATGGAAGGAGCTGATTTTTCCCTTTTGTAGTTTGAACAAGAGTGGGTGGGTCTGTGGTTGCCCCCTTAAGCTGCTGCTTACGCCTCTACACTGTATTCTCTCATGCTTTCATTCTGCAGACTGTACAGAGAGGCCACTGTGTGCCAGGTGCCAGGCAGGGCTGACAGCTGCTGCAGGAAGGGCTGTCTGGAGTACTCCTTACTCTCTAGTCATTTTATGTGACTGAAGCCTCTAACCTAGTCCAGGAATCCAAAATGCCACGTCTTCAGGCAGTGCCCTGCACACAGACACCCTGCAAAAGTCAGCCCTGGCACCGCACGGGGTATATACTAACAAATAGCATCAAAAGACTTTTCTAAAGCCTGGCGCCTAAGGGTTAAAAAATAAACTAACAGGTGAAATGCACATTAGAGCTGCAACCTGCCGAGCCTCTTAATCTGTCACTTAAATCTAGGGCTTTTAGCTGTAATTGAACATCCTACTGTGCCTATTATGAAGAGGAGGAGGAGGGAGTGTCAAAGTTATGGTTTCTGAGGGTGGAGGAAAATAAATTTTCCTTCAAAACTAGTCAATAACAATGCCTCTGTGTTAAAGAAATGCAATGGTAGCCTAGTCGCCATGGAGGAAAACAGTACATCCCAGCAGTCGGAGAGGCAGCTGACTCAGTCTTAGGAGGCCGTTACCCTCAGCATGACCAGAGGGCTGCTGAGAGGCTCCAAGACTAGAAAAGCACCGTGGACTTACCATGAACTGGAGGAGAAGCCACCCAGAGGATGACTAAGCACAGCAGGCTGACAGTGCCGTCCTACTAAAGAGAAGAATGAAGAGAAAGAAGGGAGAGAGGAAGAAACGAGAGGGAGAGACCTGACATTGACCGATCCATGTCACTCATACGCATGTGCAAACAAACACGCGGGGCAGGGGGCGCCCTGGAAATACAGCGAGGGTGGGGGCAGTTTTGTAAAGAGCATGTATACTTTCAAACTAAGCACCACGGGGTCTCCTGAGAACTCAAGAGGGAGCCGAGGCTCCTTGCCTGCTAAATGAGAGAGGATCTTCAGAGCTCTCTGTCTCCTTCGAAAGGCAGCATGATATAAATCCAGGAGGTGGTTATGGTGCCTCTATTACTATTATTACTGGACTGAATTGTCTTTGAGAGACTGTTCTCCTGTCTAAGAGGAAAATGAGGCTGGGGGACTGAATTGTTTCTCTGAATTTCTTCTATAGAAAAATTAGGTTCCTGGGGTATGAAGAGGCATAGTGAGGGGTCTGGTAGATACCTCAGCGGGCAGACTCATTGTGTCCTAATCTTCAGAGAGAACTAACTTGAGCACCTGATGTGTGACCTTGTGAGAGGCTGGGTGGAACGAAGTTTACTGACATTCTCTTCAGAAAGAATTGGAATGAATACCATATTCCACATCAAAGCTTTTTCTGAAGAGCGCTAAGGAAGGGCTACTATTCTGCCCCTGCATAATCACTGGCTTTCAAATGATAAGAACAGATCTCAAACCCCAGCACTGAGAGTCAGTTATACCCAATGTAAGAGAAGAAGCCACCTCCTTCCACCCTCCCATCTATAATAGAGATCTTGGGAACAAGCTCTTAGAACACCCCCATCCAGAAATACAACTGTAGGTGCCCTGTACACAATTTGAATCTCAGTTTTCTCTGGATGCCACGACCTGGATCTCCTCATGAGGAATTACCTTGCTTTGTAACTTCAACTTACCTGTAAATCAGCAAGTAATAAAAACAAACAAGGAGACTGGTTGTATTGCCCACTTTCCTGCTGAAATAAACAGAAAACATTTCATACTTGAAGTTTTATAATTCCGGCCATCATGTTGGATGGAAGTGGTATTGTGCCGTCGTAATTCATATGCACTAGGTAATAACAGGTTAAAAGCGGGGCTGACTTCTAGCTGGCCAGCCGATGCTTTTAATGTGACCTGATTTCTGAAGCATTCTATGTTATTAAATACTTTTCTGTGTATCTGTTCCAAGTTTATCGGGGTTAATGAAAGAAGCATTAAAAAGATATGGTTCAGGGTAAGAAACGCCACTGCACATCAGAAACTGTGTCGATGATTATTAGTTCCCAGCATCGTTGCGAGCCCAGAAACCTGAGTAATTAATTGATCTTTTTGCATAATGCTGGTAGCAGCCAGAATGTGGAGAGACAGCATGGCAGTGACGATCTGATTGTTAGGAACAGGAAAACCCAGCTCTGAGTAACTCAAGCTGGAAAGGGGATTTTGCAGAAAGAACACTGGGGTCCCTGTGTCGAAGGGCAAGATGATTAAGCAGGGCCCAGGAAGAACTGAATGACAGCTAATCCACACCATCACTCACAGACCACCCCACACCCCAGGACATTGGGGCACCCCAGGGGCTCTACTCTAGTCACTCTCAGTGCCTGCAGATCTCTGTAATTCCTGGGAGAGAAAGAATCTAATTGGTCCACTTGGGGGGAGGGCCATGGGTCTGTTCCTGTGGACAGCGGGATGTAATCCTGTAGTTGGTAAACCCACAAAGAACATAGAAAATGAAGAAGGCCATTTTCCACAAAAAAAAAAAAAGGGGGGGGGGTTGGGTGAAAAGCAAGCTCTGGAGACAGCCTGCTAGCCCCACAGAGGTGCTCTGGAGACAGCCTGCTAGCCCCACAGAGGTGCTCTGGAGACAGCCTGCTAGCCCCATATGCACACTTTCACACACAGCCCCAAAGTCTCACTGCTCTGTTTCATCTGGATGTGGCTTTCTTTGTCTTTGCAGCTCATCCCCCAGACGATCTGGGAGGCAGACTGTCCCCTGCAAACGTGTCCGTAGCCTAACCCCTAGAACCTGTAGCCAGGGGCCTTTGTGTAGCCGTGAATAAGGAAATGGAAATAAAACACAAAGATCAGCTTCACTTATCCAGTGATCCTAATGTGGCAGAAAGATTCAGACAAAGGAAAAGATGGGGAAATTCTGAGCAAGAAGAGACTCAGGGAAAAGGATATAAAATATGACAGACATAAGAAGGACCCAAGCAGAACTTGGAGGCTCAGCCTTTACCTGGCAGCCATCAAATAAATGGGAGTCCCAGTCCTACAACTTGCCAGGAACTTAATTCGGATGAACAGTTTCAATGAATCTAAAAGCAAGTTCAAACCTAGCGTTTTCTGAAAGGAATCTCACCTCGCCCACACTTTCATTTCAGACATCAGAGACTAGAGGCAGAAAGCCCTAATGGGCTACAGTATATCCGGAGTGCAATGAAGTAATGATTTACATTGTCTGAAGCCACTGACTTTATAGTCATTTGTTATAGCCGAGGTTGGACACTTACAGACTGTGTAGTTCTTTCACCTATACTATTAATACGAGATCCAGTGTTTTTGATGTGACTACCTGAGGGGTTAAATTCTCTGCATTTATCAGTCTGACAATTCTTTTCTACATCAGGACTAACAGCAACAATAAAGCTACTTATGGGTCACCTATCATGTGATTTTATAACGTTATGACTCCTTAATCATCACCCAAAATAACTATTTCACAGATTTAAAAAGTATCCACAGCACAGTAGTTCATGCCTACTTCAGTGGGCATTTATGAGGTTTAAATAGAATGCCGAGTAGTCACATGATTTGTCCAAGTTAATAAGAATGTTAACTTATAAATGTGGAATGACAACCCCATTCTATCCAACCCAAACCCACATTCCTCTACTAAACCACACTACCTCAGTGGTGCCACTGTTGAAACACTCAAAATAACCTGTGCTAAGCTGATACCCAGCGTCACTTCATAGCCTTGGAAGTCTCCAATGCCTTAGCTGTAGAGAGCCAAGGGAACAGCACTGGCCCAGGACCAGCCACGTTGCCATCACTTTCCTCTAGGTCTGTATGAGGAGCAGAGAACTTTGCAGCCTTTTCAGAATTCTCCTTCGTGTTTACGTTTCCTCAGTTCTTCGTGTTTGTCTTTCCTCGGACTCCATCAACTCCACTATGGGCATACATAATCTTCAGACAGGTAAGGATCTGTGGAGAGTTCATCTCGGACTCCTTGAGCATTCTTTTATTTCCTGGGCCTCACCCACTAAACTTCTAGGATTCACTGTAAACAAGAACATGATCTAGGATTATCAAAGTCATGAATTCTTCACTTTAAACTAGCAAAACACAGGTTTACAGGAAGAGAGACACACACACCAACACACACACACAACCTCTCTTCTGACAACAAAACTCTCCTTTTCATGGCCAGCCCCATGCTTTCCAGACTGCAGCTCTGTTCATCAGGGATGGCGGTAGGGAACAGAAGTACATTCAGACTCAGGGGTTGCAGATTCCCACTGTCTTTACCCAAAGCTACAGAGATTTTGAAGAGAAAATGAAAAGTTCCTTCATTTGTTGGCAACCTATGGTTAATTTGCAGTGTTTAGAGATGGATCTTCTGAATGATTCTTTTCCTGTTTCAGCTTGCTTTATGAAGAGGAACCACTGGGGCTTTAAGAAGAGGAACCACTGGGGCTTTAAGAAGAGGAACCACTGGGGCTTTCTAGTGCTAGAAATCCGGAAGTCCCTCCCACCGGAAGCTAGAGCTGAGGATTTTTTTTTTCCGTGGCTGACGCCACTAACTCTTGTTCACTGGCCACATCAGCCCCAAAACTGTCCCCGAGAGCATCTGTCTGTGCCCTCCAGCTCCTCCCTGGGGGTTTGAACAGGAGTCTATCATATGCCCAGTGTCTAATAGCAGAAAAATTACATCTGGCTGCTGAAGCTTCAGTTTTCGTGGTCATCCATTTTCTGCTACAGTCAGTGAACCATAGCTGCCCCACATACTTTGGCTCTCAGATTATGGAGTCCAACATTGCAAACAAAATATCAGTTTACCACTGCTCATTTAAAAAAAAAAAAAAACAGAACAAGGAAGACCTTTGTTTGCCTGGGTTTCACTCACTGTTTTCTCTCCAAACCTCCTTCCTCACAGATGACAGCTTCACCTTGGCTGCTGCTCCCCCTTAGTTCTACCAAGGAGCCCTATTAATCCTCCGTTTGGACTCCTCACAAAGTAGAAGAAAGCAACAGTCTTCCACAGCGCCCAATGTGACAGTCACCTAGTGAGGCGGTTGCAATTGCAAGCTGTTCCTGAATCTCGATGCTAGCCAGTTATTACTGGTAGTTTAAATACATAATGCAGGTGCAACCACTTTTCCAATGCATGTGCATCTTCACTGTAAAGTGATGCTGTGCTTACAGATGCTAGTATTACTGTACGCCTTCACTAACACTGGATTTCAAGTCCATAGCCACTGTATCTGCTGAGGTATCACTGTAATGTGTTAATGTGGGAAAAAAAAAAAATTCTTTGTTACCAGAAAGATTGCAGGGACTGGAGAGATAGGTCAGTAAAAACCTTACAGCAGAAACATGAGAACCTGAGTTTGAATCCCCAGAACCCAGGTAAAAAGCCAGGCACAGCAGTCTGTGTCTGAAACACCCAGAATGTGTGGAAGCAGAGACAGACAGATCCCTCAGAGTTCCTTGGCTAGCTAGTCTAGCTGAGGTAATGAGTCTCAGTGAAGATCTCTATCTCAAAAAATATATATACTGGAAAGTAGCCAAAGATGTAAACATAAACATGGACATGGACACACACACACAGAGGAGTAAACACATGTACATATGCACACATATACATACATTGGTATCATTACTGTACGGAAACTGGAGATCTCTAAATAAAAAATACCTTCTCTTCTCTTTGCAGGGAAAATATGAGAGACAGAGTGGTTTCCATCATTACCTCCTGCTCATTTCCATGGCATTAACCAGTTTTGGAGGACAACATACTTGTAACACAGACACTGGTCTGAAAGTCTAAAGACCCAGCTTCTACGCTGAAGTCTGGAAACTTGCTGGGGAATCTTGCATGCTTAACTTTCTCAGGTCTCCATTTATATGACACTATCACTGAGTGATATCAGAGATCCTTGCCAGCTCAGCCATTCTATGACTCTACAAATTGTAATTCTGGGTGCCTAGCACACATCTTCCTCCTCATAAAGCCCAGAATGGACACACATCTTTTACAGGTGATTGTATTTCCCAGCTCAGTGTTAACAGTCTCTTCACTTGACTGCTGATCATAAAAATAAAGCACCGTTCAAGATGCAAGTGGCCGCAAGCATTAGTGCTCAAGTAGGGAGCTCACATACCTTTCCTTGCACCAATGACAGGCACCATTTACTGAGTGCTTACCCTAAGCCAGGCACATTGCTAAGCCCATGCATATTCAAGCCTTTAGTCTCCTTGCCATCCTACATGATGTCCTGTTATTTTTACCACGGTTTAGGAAAGAAAACCAACTTCTTTTCTGGCTGTATCTGTATCATTGCTATAGCCTCTGGATCATCTCTTCTTCATGCAGAAATGAAGAAAGGTGGGTTCTTAACTTGTAAATATATAAGGCATCGCTGTGTGGGCCCCTGTCATGGAACACAGCGAGCAAGGTTCTGAGAAGAAAATAGAAGGCTCATTTAGGTATAACTATCATTTCCTTCTCTGGCACAAATGTCGAATGTCTATATAATTATTCTTAACTCCCACTGGCAGAGAGAAAGAATTCAGGGATTCAAAGTTTTCCATTCCTTTTAGTCAGTCTTAATAGGGGAATACATAAAACAGTGGGAAAGGCTTAAACCGGGCAAAGCTCTCGGTAGCTAAAAGAAATGGTTTCTATCACCAAGCCAGTGGGCCTTTTGATATCAAACCAAAGAAAATGAAGCTCTCCTTAAATACACTAAATCCAAACAAAAGCAAGCAAGTGCGGGTTGCACACAGGTTAGTAACCTCACCATGAAGTCGGCCTCTCTGTACACTTTCCATGTCAAAATCGAGTAACAACCACTTCTGCAACCACACGCCTGAATTCCTATCTCTAGAAAATACATAAAAAAAAAAAAAATAAAAAAAAAAAAAAAAAAGACAGCCAGGGGCCAGGACAATGGCTCAGAGGACAAAGTGCTTGCTGAGAGGACCTGAGTTCAGATCCCCAGCATCTATCTCTGTCAAAGCCAGTCATGACAATGGACAGCTGACACCTCAGCACTGGGAGGTGGCAGGAGGCAGAAATGGAGATCCCTAGAGCTCACTGGACAGCCAGTCTAGCCAAATTAATGATCCAGGTTCAGTGAGAGACCCTGACTCAAAAATTAAAGGGCAGGCCAGTCATGGCAGTGCACAGCTTTAATCCCAGTGCTCAGGTAGCAGAGGCAGGTGGATCTCTATGAGTCTGAAGCCAGCCTGGTCTAAATAACAAGTTCTAGGGCAGCCAGGGCTACATTGCAAAACCCTATCTACAAAAATTAAAATGATAAAATAATAAAATGGAGAAAGATCAAGCCAACAAGATCAGCCAACAACACTCCGACAGCACCGCTAGTTAGACTCAGTGAGTTAAATAGCAACAACAACAAAAGACAAAAAAAACATGAAGTGGGAGGAGGACATAGTAGGTCTACCTGGAGGGATCGAGAGTGGGGAGTTAGGGTGTAAATGATCAAGATACATCACTTACACGTGTATAATTCTCAAAGAATAAAAAAAATTCTTTTAAAAAATAAAAGTGCAGAGAGATCAGAGATGACTAACGTCAACCTCTAGCCTCTACACTTACATACAGGAACAAGCATACTTTACCAACACACACGAGAGAGAGAGAGAGAGAGAGAGAGAGAGAAAGAGAGAGAGAGAGAGAGAGAGAGAGAGAGAGAGAGAGAAAGAGAGAGAGAGAGAGAGAGAGAGAGAGAGAGAGAGAGAGACAGAGAGAGAGAGATTGAGAGAGAGCACTTTTCAACATTTATTGAACATAGAGAGGAGCCGCCAAGAACTGTGCCTGGCCCTAAGATGACTATGGTTCCACGTTCCATCCTGAGTACTAAGACTTCTGTTAGCTTTGTTTTTTTTCGTTTCTATTTCTGACAACCTGTAGGAAGCCGCTGTTAATGGTGGTATAATTCGCCATTCCAAGATGGCGCAGACATCGTGTCCTCCCACTAGTAAACAATTAACTGCGCAGGTGCAAAGGCAGAAAGCCCGCCAAAGTCATTGGCTGATCCCGAGGCGTAATATTGGGTGATGAGTGAACAGCCAATCAGAAGTGAATACGTCACTCTAGGGTGTATTTAAGCTGTGCCTCTTCCTGTCTTTGGCCCTTCCGAAGTCTTTCACGTCTGCTGATACAGATTAAAGCCTCGCTGTGGTGATACCCGAATACTGTCTCACGTGTCTCTCTTCCACGGGCGGAGGGGACACGGGAGGCGCGCGGAACAACAGCCAGCATGTATCTTTTTTCTCCTGCACATTATGTTTCTGGAAGACTGAGAACCACAGGCATGGAAGATATTACGCATGACTTGCAATCTTCCACGACAGGGTTGTGTGGGTTTTGAGTCTTGGTAGAAAGAAGGGAGGTTCAATAGTCACTTCCCTTCCCCCATTAGCAATCGCGGACATGTGGGGCATCTTCAGATGCAAGTGCCTGCCACGTCCAGCTAAATCTATTGTCAGCCACCTGCTTAGGTGTTATGGGGCATCCGGGGACAGCAGTAGATTGGACCTGCAGTTTTCTATCCCCCCTCACCAAGCAGCAACTTTGTAATTCTCACCCAAAAGTTAAAAAGTGACCCAGACACACTCCTTTCATCCCTGCAGCCTTCCTAGTAGTTTATCATAAATGCTTGATATCCTGTGTTAAATCCCTTCCTGATTCGAACACCTAAACTAATATCTATTTCCTTCATTCCTAAGTTATTGGTGAGAGAACGCAGAGAAGAGTGGCGCTATTCAGTAGAAATATGAGCCGTACACATCATTTAAATTTCTCTGTCAAAGTAGTCATATTTTAAAAAGGGGGGAAAGGGTGCAGGGTGTGACTTGAGCAGGCATTTGTTTAGCAAGGGTGGGATCCTAGGTTCAGTCCTCAGTACCAAAGAGCAAATACAAATAAGGGGAATGACTTTATTGACATTCATTGAACGCAACCAAAATATTACCATCTTGACATATAATCATTATAATGTACCAAGTCTTGGAGATAGAGTGTGTGTGTGTGTGTGTGAGCTCATATACATGTCTGTGTGCTAGTATGCGTGCACACATGTGCATATGCATGCAGATACAGGCCAGATGTTGGTGCTGAATGTCTCCGTCGCACTTTTTGAGGCATGCTCTCTCACTGAGCCTGAAGCTGGCTGATTGAGGGATTCCCCTGTGCTCACCTCTCCTCCTCCCGCTTAACACTTAACACTAGGATGACTGTTGAAACGCTTGGCTTTTTATATTGATGGTGGGACTAAAACTCAGGTCTTCATGTTTACATGGCAAGTGTTTTATTGCCAAAGCCATGTCCCTGCCCCCCCCAGACATATGTTTCTTTTTTAATGTTAATTTATTTGTTTTACATTTTTCATTCATTGTGTGTATATGTGGGAGGAGGAGCACGTTTCATGGGGTTCATGTGGAGGTCAGAAGTTAACTTGCAGAAGTCCACCTTCTCTCTAACCTGCAGATGCCAGTGGTCAAACGGAGGTCATCAGACTTGGCAGTAAGCATCTTTACCTCTAAGCCACCTCATCCAGGCCAAAGTGTTAAGTTTTATAGACATAGCAAATCTCAATTCACACTATCCATGTCCTGGCTAGTTGTATGTCAACTTGACACAAACTAGAATCATCAGGGAGGAGAAACTGCCTCCATAAGATCAGGTTGGAGGCAGGATCTATGGAGCATTTTCTTAATTGGTGATTGATAGGGGGAGGACCCAGCACATTGTGGTCCAGCCCTGGGTTGGGTTGGCAGTGCTTCGATCTATAAGAAAGAAGGCTGAGTAAGTCATGCAGAACAAACCAGTAAGCAGCACCCCTCCATGGCCTCTGCATCAGCTCCTGCCTACAGGTTCCTTCCCTGTGTGAGTTCCTGTCCTGACGTCTTTCAAAGATGAACAGTGATATGGACATGTAAGCTGAATAAACCCTCTCCTCCCCAACTTGCTTTTTGGTCAATGGTGTTTCATCACAGTAATAGGCACCCTAAGACCACCCACATACTAAAAGCTGCCTAGTACTACAAATAATGCTTGTGCTCATAAATGAATAAATATATTAATAAACAATATAAAATGATAGGATGGTCTACAACACAGTATAATGGCAGATCATCATGCTGTTACTAAGTGAGCTTGGGGCTTGGCAGAGAATTTGCTTTTGCCCAGGCAGCTGGTTCATCTCTCCATCTACCTATTGGTATCTGTCAAACAAAGCTCAATACAGTGAATTGAAGGCACTCTCCTGCAAGCAGCCTTCTACATGAAGGCAAATGTAAGTCTGTAGGCACCCCCACAGCACACAGGAAATTCCATCATGTAAAGAGGTTACAGGGGCTCTGAGAGGTCGGCCCTGGGCTGAGGCAAACTAAGTGCAGGGTAGAAGGTGGGCATTTCCTAAGGGTGCAGGCTGCTGTCGTGATGCCAAGTGCACTAGCCTGAGCTTCCTCCACTGTGTCTACTGGGAAGAGCCTGTAAGACTGCTTGCAGAGATGCTGAGCCGGATAAATAAATCTAGAATAAGACTCTTCCATATGGGCACATCTAACTGCATGAGCAATAGAAACCCAGCACTAGAACCTATATCACACAAAGAATGAATCAGAATCAGGAAACAAACCACTTGTGGCAACGCATCATGGAAGGGCAGCTGTTACAGGACTGTGTCAAGTCAAGCTATGCACATTTGACTGTGGATGACAAAGGCCAGTGTGAGAACAACTGACCACCCAGGGGCAGCCCGGGAACCAAGTGTGAAAGCAGCTGGTGATGCCTGACCATAGCCGGGATGGGATAAAGCCTGTGGCAACAGGTATCCTCTTGTTAGGGCTCTCTTTGTATTGTTTCAGCCTGGTAGGACCATGCGCCGACTCAGAACACCATCATCATAAGAACAGCTTCTCTGTGAGTTCTCACTACATGCCAGGCAACACGCCAAGAATTTCCCGTACGAAATCCTGATTTCATCCTTTCCGAGCCCTATGAGGAAAGCCCTGTTAGCCCCATTTCATACAAGAAAACGAAGGGACTGAAAACCTTATCCGAGGAAATGAACTTAATGACAGTGAAGCTCCATTTCAAACAAAGGCCCTTGCATTCTGGAACCTTCCACATAACTGCTATCTGTGCTGCTCCGGGAGAAGTCTGGCAGCTTTACTTCAAGGAGAAAAGGAGAGATGTGGTGGCTAGAGGGCCAACTGCTAAAGCCCGATTTTACCCACTTTATAAACAATTGTTTGAGTTGGGCCTAAACCAGGGGACAGTAGGGGACAACAGGGATGACACTGTCCACAGGGACGTTGGCACTCTGTACGTACAACACCCTCTCCAAATGAGGTCTCTCCTATGACCTCTGTGGTCATAGGAGCCCACAGAGAGACCTGGTTGGGTGGGAGTCTCAGAAAAACAGCCTTGTGAAAAAGAAAAGAACCTTCTCAGGTAGAAAAGGCATAGTTGCCATGGCGACCACAAATTCTTGGCCCAGTGGATTGAGTTTTAATTCAGAGAGGCCTGCTTTTCCAGAGGGGGCAAAAAATGAAATAAAGCGAATCAGAGTCCCCCCTGAGCTGTGGCAGCCCTCCACAGAGGGGCAGTGTCTCTGGTGGCCTCACTATCTAAACAGATTAACCGCCAGTGCCTGGAGGCCTGTGGCAGGCGTCTGCAGAAGATGAAGTGGGTTTTCATACCTGACAGTATCCCAGATGGAGCTTAGCGTGGCTTTACCAAAGAAGCTGCCAGAACAAATATGACACACTGCTCTGACAGGATCCGGTTCCAGTTGTGGCTCTCCCGCGGCCGACTGCAGTTGGCCCCTCACAATGCTGGCTTTCTCCTAGCCAGTCGACTGCCGTTTATTGACCCAAGCTAAGCCCCTGGCTCTCGGGGCTCTCCTACTCAGCTGCCTGCTGCCTTCACAGCCCGTTTCAACAGAGGCTGCGTTGTAATTCCTCTTCACGGATGAAGCCCTCGTGGTCTGGAACAATTGTGGCCCGGTGTGAGGAGTCGTGACACCTCTGTTTCCCAGCACCACTTCCTTTGCTGTCCCGCCTAGCACGCATGCACGGACTCTCTAGATACCTAGGATGTTCCCCAAAGTCTTGAGAAGGGAACGAGCTACAAGGAGCTTACACTCCTCCTGGGCTGGTCCTCGTGACCCTCATATTACTCCAGAAGATAATACCAGCCATCCACTGCACAAACTAAATACTGCTTTTCCATGTTTTACCCCTAGCTTATCAACAAGATGCCAACAAAAATACTCAAGGCCTAGAGTGGGGCAGGGGACTGCCCAAATCCTAAGGGTTCCTGGGCTTCAGAGGGTCTCAAATAGCAGAGTCAACAAATTTAAACTTGTGACAATAGCCCCAAACGCCTTTATTTTTACATTTATGTCTTACTCATACAAAAGCTATTTAAGCATTACCGACTTCTAAATATCCAAAGAGAATAATTATCCCATCTAGGGTCCCCAGTGAGATGAGCCATTTTCAGTTTTCTGCATTCAGTTGGTGTTGGTCTTCTGTTTTCCCAGAATTCTGTTTTCTCAGCATTACCTCATCTGTTTCACTAGTAGTTTGAAGAGAGCAGAGTCAGCTCAGCCTCCTGACTCCATAGGCGAAGCTAACAGAAGCAGCTCAGTCTGGGCAGGCAGCTCTAGTCAGCTAGTGAGCTGCTCCTCCCAGCAGACACAGTGCACCTCTATCTAGGGGCTCTATACAGCTTCTCCAAAATACTGGGGACCCCTGTAAGGCTTGTGTGGTATGTTGGCCTGAGGCCTGGGTACATGCGCTGGGGAGATGGATTCTCCTTTGAGAAACGGTACCCACAGTTGTCATGAGGATAATGACCTCACTGGGTGGCTTGGGCCATGAGTAAGAGAATGACCTCTTTATCACTATGGATGATGTG
Source organism: Arvicanthis niloticus (assembly GCF_011762505.2). Classification (NCBI taxonomy): domain Eukaryota; kingdom Metazoa; phylum Chordata; class Mammalia; order Rodentia; family Muridae; genus Arvicanthis; species Arvicanthis niloticus. Next base: position 40,560,738 of record NC_047660.1, read on the forward strand.
TTTCTGTGCCTTTGAATTGTGTACCATGAGTCAACTATTCAGAAGAAAGCTAATTTTAATTTTAATTTTAAATGATTTTACAAACAAAATTTCCCATACTACCAAAAACAATGTTATTAAACCATTTACTGTGATTATCATGACTCTCAGCTCACAGGAGGGACAGTGAGCCACCACGGAGATGAGCCCATGGGCACCTTACCCATGGACTCCAGGGAGATGAAAGACACTGGATATACATTTGTCTTTCACACCCAAAAAGAATGGAATTCAGTGGAAATAAAATAACCAAATCTTAATTATCCATGTTAGTGAAGGAAAGTCCAGAGTCAAGGACCTAAATTGTAAATAAACATAAAAATTTCTATTTCATGTTGGAATGTGTTGTCCCTTTTGGAATATAGATCTGTTTTCTCCCAGAAACATCTAGCACTGAACACTGAAGTAGCCCAAAGGACTAAAATATTGGAAGGCTATCCTGTTTTCTCCATGTGCCTAGGATGCCTTTGGCTGCTGGAAACAAGAACGTCACTGAAGTTGGTTTAAACAATGAGCCGATTTACCATCCCACAAGCAGAGACCCCAGGTCAGGATTTTAGGATTCAGTCTTGATCAGCAAGGCCACAGTGGTGCCCAGTCTTCCTATCATTTACTCTGCTGTTGACAGTGCTGGCCTAAGGCTGGGACTCCTGGGATTATCACAGGTAGCTACTAAGCTTCACCTCCAGGTACAAGGTCAGGGGGAGGAAGCATCTGTTATAGAACAAGAAAAACTCTCTGAGAATTCTCACTCGTGAAATCGTAGCACGCCTCCCTTCATCCCACGCATCCCAGAAAGAGCCACAAGCTCACAGAGGAACGGAGTGTTTGCAGTGGACTTAGAGACATTAAAGGGGGGAGCAGATGCAGCCTAATCAAAACTCTTCCTAAGTGCCCTTCCCACACACCCCTGCACACACACCCCTACACACACACACACACACACACACACACACACACACACACACACTCATCTGTGGCACAGTAGATTGCAATTGCTTATTGGCACCGAGAATCAATTTACACAGAGACAGCTCCTTCCCAGTCTTTCCTCTCGGGTTTTCTTCTGCTTCAGAATGGCAAGACAGGAGCTATGTGTTTTAGCTTCCAGTTCTTGCTACCTGCATGCTTCCTGTGATTAAAACTAAGTTTAAACAAGGATAATGCTCGCATCACTAAGACAACTTTCAGTGCAAGGAGAGTTCAGCAAGCTACAGAGAGCAAATTTGTCAAGGAAGAACACAGCAGAAAGTCAGCCCCAGGTTCAAGGTGGCTCCATCTATTAGGGTACCATATTCACTAGTGCCGTTTTCAGAAATCTACCCCGTTCAAAGCTATTTTCAAAAGCTAATGATAGCATGCCATGTATGTTATATGGTGTCATTGATTCTAAGAGTCTTTGTATAGTGTGAGACAAGTGACTGACCTTTGACCACTGTGCCTGCCACGGGAGCTCAGAAGTGGACACTCAGGGAGTGGTCTCATTAGAGGCATACAGTCCCATAAGACAAGGAATGGATTGATGTCACTAACTTGCTGAGCTAATAACCACCTCAGCTGCACAAGGGCCCAGTTGGAGGTTAAGAAGGGAATTGCCTACAAGCAATTTACACAGAGCAGCTGAGAAATAAAACCAAGTGTCAAAGAGGCCACTAAAAGCCAGGGAATCTGTGCCCTTCCCCCAAAACACACACCTTGTGGAAGGAACTGAAAGGTGCAGCTACTGGCTATGTTTATGTCTGAACCAGGGAAAGAAAGAGAAATGGAAAAACATGTAGACATGGATTGATCTAACTAAGTCCTAGTGAAAAGCATCCATCTCAGGGCTAAGAAGGACCAGACTCCGCATGACCTGCACCATCAGAAATGCGCAGTTTGGTCTCAAGATTGACTAGAAGAAATGGCAGGAATCTGAATCATCCTACAACCAAATTTAAAAAAAAAAAAAAAAATCCCATTCTCATTTGATAGAGGCACACTGCCCCCAAGCAGTCTTCATCGTCCTCGTCACATGAATCACCTGGGGAGCTTGTGCAGACGCAGGCTCTGAGGCAAGGCCCACGAGCTTACGTTTCTAACAAGCTCCCAGGTGATAGTGATATTGCCAGTCAGGGAGTTAGCTTGTACCTTCCCTGTGATAGAGAACAAAGTTTACTGAGTTAGCAGTTCATGTGGGTAAGACACTTGTCGACATTAAGATAGAAATCACTAAAAGTCAGTCAAGAGGGTGGAGGATATGATCAAAGTTGAGATATATCTGCCCGTGGTGGGACATGCCTCTAATCCCAGCACTCAAGAGACAGAGACAGGCAGATCTCTAGGAGTTTGGGGCCAGCCTGGTCTACAAAGTGAGTTACAGGAAAGCCAAGGCTGCAAAATGAAACCCTGTCTTGAAAAACCATAGACACACAGATACACACAAACACACACACACACACATACACACACACACTAAGATATATCCATCTTCACTGATGAAAAAGGAAATACAAATCAAAACCATAATGAGGTAACACCTAATACCTACTAGAAATAGCTATCATCAATAATTAAAAATAAGCCAATTGTACTCAGAAGGCAGAGTCAGGACCATTACCAGACCCCGGGAGTTCAAGGGCAAGTCGAGTGACTTGGTGAGACTGTGTTTAAACAAACAGATAAATAAGTTCAAAATACGTAAGACAAATGTTGGAAAGGATGGAGAAAAATCGGAACCCTTGTACATCGCTGCTAAGAACTTAAAGTGGCACAGCTGCTGTGAAGTACAATATGGAAATTTCTCAAAAAAAAAAAAAAATAAAACCTAACAGAATTGTTGTATGATCAATGGTTCTACTTCTGTTTACTAACACAAAAGACCTCACACGCAGGGTCTCAAGCAAATATCTGTGTATCTGTTCTGGGCAACATTATTTCACAACAGCCCAAAGACAAACGGAACCCAAGCGGTCATTAGTAGATGCTGTATTCTGAGTCTGGAATATCGTCCAAAGCCCCCGTGTTAACAACTTAGTTCCCAGCTTGGCACTATTGGGAGCTCTGGGCACTGTCAGAGATGGGCATAGGAAGAATTTTTGTTACTCAGGACATGCCCTTGAAGAAGACATTAAGAGTCACTCTTGCCTTTTTCCCTCTCTGACTTTCTGGTCCTAGCTACAAGATAACAGTTATGCCATACACTGTCTTTGTGATACGATACACAATGGCAGGGCTTACAGCAATAGCCCCAGACAATCACACACTGGAAACCCTGAAAAAAGAACCAGAAAGAAAGGAGGAAGAAGGGCTGGAGAGATGGCTCAGAGGTTAAGAGCACTGACTGCTCTTCCCGAGATCCTGAGTTCAATTCTCAGCAATCACATGGTGGCTCACAACCATCTGTAAAGGGATCTGTACTCATATACCTAAAATAAATAAATAATTATTTTTTTTAAAAAAGGAAGAGAGAAAAAGGGAAGAAGAAAAAGCAGAAGAGGAAAAGGAGGAGAAGGAGGAAGAAGAAGAAGAGGAGGAGGAGAAGGAGGAGGAGAAGGAGAAGAAGAAGGAGAAGAAGAAGGAGGAGAAAAAGAAGGAGAAGAAGAAAAAGGAGAAGAAGGAGGAGGAGAAGGAGGAGAAGAAGGAGGAGGAGAAGAAGGAGGAGAAGGAGGAGAAGAAGGAGGAGGAGAAGGAGAAGAAGAAGGAGAAGAAGAAGGAGAGGGAGAAAGAAGGAGAAGAAGGAAGGAGAAAGAAGAAGAAGAAGAAGAAGAAGAAGAAGAAGAAGAAGAAGAAGAAGAAGGAGAAGAAGAAGAAGAAGAAGAAGAAGGAGAAGCCCAAACCAACTTTTTCTTTTTTTGTAAGCTGGTTGGTTTGTTCAAGTATTTGCTATAGCAGTAGAAAGTTAACCAGTGCAATCAGTGAATGGATGAGCAGCAGAATATGGTCTAGACACAGAGATGGGATTCTGACACACTTTACAGTATAGATGAACTTGGAAGCCGTCATGAAAACTGAAATAAGCCAGACACAACGGGCAGTGTGAGTCCATTTAGATGAGGTATGTATAGTGGCCAAATTCATAGAGCTAGAAAGAATTCTAGTGGAGAGGAGGAGGGGGAAGGAGGAACTCCTAATTAAAGGGTGTGAAGTTTGAATTAGGAAAAATGATCGTAATAGGAGCAAATCATGATATGCAAAAAATGTGAATTCTTTAATGCCATTGAAGGATGCAACTAAAAAAAGGTTAAGTTGCATCCTAATTCGCGAACGCGCACACACACATACACACACACACACACACACACACACACACACACACACATTGATCAACCATCTTCCAGTTGAATTACCACTCTGCTTCTCAGCGTTGACCCTACTCACCATGTGTTAAACAAGACTGGCCTCCTGTCAGGGCAGGCGCAGACACAGACTGTCCAGGCTTGGTTTGCCCAGTTCCTCTGCTGCCTCCGATCTGTGCTTCTGTGTCACAGCTTCCCCCAAGGTGACCCCATCATCGTTGAGCAGCAAGCCCGTCTCTTCTTTATCCAGACATGCTCACAGGAAAGGTCTTTCCCTGGTTTCCAAGTCTGCATATTTGATTTTTTTAAGCTTATTTTCCTTAGCTAACTGACCCCCTGAAGTGTTTTGTTTGTTTTGTTTTTTTGTTGTTTTTTTTTTTTTTTCTTTTCTTTTATGTTTACAACAGCCTACCTGAGCCTGGAGAAGATTTGGGGCAGGAGAATCATCTCTTAAATCTACGATCACACTTGTCTGTAGTGAAGAAAAGAAAGCAGGAAAAAACCTTAACCAAGAAACACAAGCAATCTTGCAGACAAATGAGCTATCTTTAAAGATGTCACAGGCTGACAAACAGTTAGCCCCGTTCACCGCAATCATCCCCTCTCAGATCCAGGCAGCTTGAAGGCTTTCTCTGGGTGGAAAAAAAATTACACTGGCCTTGACTCAGACATCCTCACTCCCTTTAGCTGACAAGACTTAAAAAGAAATCAGGAACCAGAAAGAAGTAAAGGTTTGCCTATTTTTCCTCTGTCAGAAGCCTTACAGCTTCTAGAATTTATCCTGGGATCCCATTTTCAATCTCTTTCTTCCTGCACAAACATATCAATAATTGTCCCATTACACACACACCTGAACTATATTTACAAAACGTGGGTATAAATTATCCTGCAAATCTTATTAACACTGTGAATAAATTTAAAGATGTTCAAGTGAGGCCACAAATCAGCCTGTTTCTAACTACCTAAGGTCGGTGTGAAATCAATTCAAGCCAAAAGCCAAGAGCCTGGCACCACGTGGGAGCTGAATAGCAGCAGGCTGGCTTCTGTCAACGCTGCCTTTGTAGGTAGAGAAGGGTCAAGTGCTGGCAACTCAGTATGGCTCACCTCACCAAAAAAAAAAAAAATGCATCGGAAACATCCTAGGTTCAGGGGAACACTACTGTGTGAGACAACCAAGGTTGAAGCAAGGGCTGTGCAAGGCACAAGCATGAGCTAAGGGACTGACAGGCAGTCAGCTCAAATGCTGCATGGAAGTAAAGTCTGCAGTTTTTATATTCTGCTTAAAAACATAACTTATATAAATATTATGCACACACACACACAATCACCTAGACACAGTTATGCATGCCTGTGACCTTAGCCCTTGGAAGACAACGACAGAAGGACTGACAAAAGTTCAAGGCCAGCAGAGCCCGCATAGTGAGTTCAAAGTCTGTCAAGGCCCTATAAGGCATTGCCTTGAAAAACAACTAAAGAAAACTAAGATTATGCAAGGGTTTTTTTTTTTTTTAATTCCCCCACCGGGGCTTCTACTCTCTAAACATAATGTATGCTTACAGTTTAGTATGTTTCTGACTTTCCCCACACCTCCAATCTTTCTTTCTTCCTTCCTTTCTTTCTTTCTTTCTTTCTTTCTTTCTTTCTTTCTTTCTTCGCGTGAAATACTGGAGAGTGAACCCTGGGTCAGGTAAGCACTCCATCCTAAGCTACAACCCCAGCCCTTCTATCCATCCACCCATCCATCCATCCATCCGTCTATCCATCCATCCATTCTTTTTAAAAGAAAACTGAGTGGTACAGTCAATATTGTTTTACAATGTGTTTTGTTTTGTTTACATGTACAGGTCCCTAACAGTGGGTATATATTCTCAGGAATATGTCGCTACCCAATGTGTCATTCTTAATGCATCATACATAGAATGTAGTTGATCAAAGATGGCCATATCACTAAGTGACACAATTCTATGAGGCCATTGCAGGGTATGTAGTACCTTATTGACCTGAATGTAGTCGTTCATTGCATGACTCGATCTTGATACAACATTCTCTGTGTTGTATCAATTTCATTTTTCCAGACTTCGTCACGCTTCTATAATGTAAGTTCTCAAAATTAATTCCACCCTCCCTGCTCAATGAGCATTTAGATGGTTCCCACTTCTTGATGTTTCAAATAAAGTTACAATAGATGTCCTCAAAGTTGAGTCTTTCTCCTTCCTACTTCTTTTTCTAATTTAAAATTGCGCAATCAAAAGACATAAACATTTGACATCTAATAAACATTCTCTAAAGATCTTACTCCGTGCCTCCAGGGAACCTGACACTTAAATGGTAGCAGAGGAGGCCAAAAATGTAGTTTAGGAACAGGCAGTGTTTGGAAGGAACAGAGTACCACAGTGTTCCACTGCACCCCAGTTCTCAGTCCTGTGTTCCTTCCTCAAACACACCTGTCACTGCCTGCACAGCTGAGCTACAACCATGCCAAGGACAGTGCCTGTAGCCCAGATGTCGTGTCTCTATATTGAGGCAGCTTCTGAGGAAAGGGGACATTTCCATTCCCTCTATCTACTTTGAGGTCTTTTGGTTTGGTTCGGTTTGGTTCGGTTCAGTTCAGTTTGGTTTGGGAGGAACTAGCGATTGAACTGAGGCTTTCACAATGTGCTAGATAAATGTTCTATTCCTGAGCTGAATCCCCACCCCCTCCATTCTCTCTGTCTACTCCAGGACCACCACCTGGAGGACTGGCTCATGGCCACCCACCTGGAACAGCCAAGCAGAACTTGACTCCAACTCCAAACTCACTACCAGTGAGATCTACCTCTGGGCATCTACTCATAAATAGACACAAGAACATACCATGTGGGAGTGCCATGGGATGAGGCCTTACAAAGAGCTACAGCCTTGTCAAGTCCTGTGGGGTTTACTATTCTGTTGCAGGTTGTCTGTGGCCCTCTGCCTTGCAATGACAGTGGCTCAATACTTCTCAGTGAAGACACAAGCAAGGACCTCAGCACCTTGACTCAGGTATAAACAGAGATGACTCAGTCTACCTTACAAGACAGTTGTAAGGATTTATGAGGTATATGGGGCAGACCTGGCACCCAGCTAGGACTCAAGAGCTAAATTCTGCTAATATGAATATTGTTGATATCATCATGATGTTTCTTACCAATACATACTGATGCATTTACACACACATCTCTTCTACATCTCAAAGGGGCATGAATTCCCTGTCCAAAGTATGGGACAGAGGTATGGGACAGAGCCAGAGTTTATCAGATAAGCACATAAGGTATGCTGTGATGGAAATATTCAAGTTGTAGGCAATGGTGATAGAATTAACAGGGTCAGATGGAAGCCCCTTTTTGCTTCGGGGACATATCAAAGGTCTTTCCCTGCATTTGAAAGAGTAAAATGTTTTTAGAAAGGAACCCCCTCAAAGACAGAAGAGCATCTGGGTAAAGAGTGTATGGTTAAAGTTGGGACCTCAAATCCTGTGTGTAAACCTCCCAAGGGCATGGGGGGATATGGTTTTGGAGGGAATTGAAATCCATGGCCTTTGTTTTCACATCATTTCTGCCCAAGGATGACCCATGGCCAAACATCCCAGAGCTGTGCCTTCCCCACCAGCCCTTCCCAAGTGCCTAACCCATTGTTAGTTATCATGTTATCATTGTTGCTGATCATTTCCTCAGTGCATGCATCTTCTGGATAGGGGCACAGCTTTGCCTGGTGGGAAGGCTTGCAAGCCTCCTGTAAGGAACATAAGGAAAGGGTATAATCTGTACATGTCAAGAAGCCAGGAGAAGCTTTCTAACATCCTGCAGCATGATGAGAGATCTCCAGATCTGTATTTTTATCACACTCTATCTGATCAGGGTATCAGAAGAAATTCTACCATGCACTGAGCTGTATTCTGTAATCAATGATAAGCTGTCAAAAGGGATTTTTCTAAATGACTTGCTTAGACTAGATTGTGGCCTGAGAAAAATGGCCCTGTATTCAGAAAAATCTCTCTCTTTTTTTTTTTTGACAGAGAGACAGAAAGAGAGAGAGAGAGAGACAGATAGAGAGAGAGAGGCAGTTTTGGTTGCTAAATATTTGAATGTATTTAAATATTTATAGATTCACAATGTTAAATATTCAGGTTACCTCTGTAGGCAGATGTTTCTTATCATCAGCCATAGACTCACAGATCCGAATATCTCATTACCTGCTTCTTCGGTTATTCTTACAAGTCCTTTCAAGTGATTTAATTGCTCCAGGAACCAGGACATTTTTTATCAGTTCCTGGTAGCTAAATCGCTCAACCTCCCTGCACTGTACCCAAAGCTAAAATCAGTCTGGAACCATGACTTCCCCTTGCCCTCCTTCCCACCCTCTCCATGTTCCTTCATCATGCCTAACCCTCTCCAGCTACCATTGTAGGCTTAGTCTTTCTGACCTTCTTTGTCTCAGCTCCTTCAGGACCCTACAGTGAACTGTCCCAAACTGTGTATTTTATAAAGAACAGAAACGTAATCGTCATTGTCCTGGTTCATGGGTGCTGCCAATTCACCATGTTCTCCCACAGTGGACAGGGCCAGACAACACTTGCAGGTCTCTTTTTAAAATATTTTGGAGATTTTATTTATTTATTTATTTATTTATTTATTTATTTTTATATATGTGTATGACTATTTGCTTGAATGTGTATCTGTGCACCACATGCGTGCAGTGCTCTCAGAGGCCAGAGGAGGGCATCAGATCTCCTGAGACTGGAGCTAACTAAAGATGTCTATGAGCTGCTATATGGGTGCCGGGGATCAGTCCTGGGTCCTGTAGAAGAGCAGCCACGGCTCTCTTAACCACGGAGCTGTCTCTCCACCCGCCCAGGCCTTTTATTTACAGAACCACCATTCTTGAGGACTCTAATTTCATGACCTTCCAAAAGTTTCCACCTCTTAACATCATCACTTTGGGATGAAGATTTTAACATGTGGATCTGGAGAGACACAGACATTCTATGACCCTTCTACACTCACATTCATCTGCCAAAGGAAGAGACAACCTGACTCCGTGGGTCTGCTTCCTCTGCAAGATCTAGCAGAGGCCGTTAGGGACTCTGGGGGTTGTCCTCATAAAGAGCTTGCAGTTTAGTTTCAAAGCAATAGAACCGAGGTTGGTTGTTTACTTGGTTGTGTTATTTGATTATCTATAACCCAAATGAGTCTGCTTCTTCCTCCTACACCCTCATCAATGCTCAGCTTTCTGCCTTTACCCTAAAGTTAAGCTCCAGGGAGAAATCACAGCAAAAGCATAGTCTATTCAACTCACAGAGATGTTGGATTTGGTCCCCCAATGTCACTGAAAGAGCTCCAGTTACTTCACCTTTTGGGTCAGTTCTGCAAAATCATGTCCTTCTATCTAGTCCCTTTGTAAATAGCTTGAGTTGGGTGTCTGTCCACACATTACACATCACGATAGTTGGTGAGCATGCAAGATGTAAACTTCATTTTATCATCACACTGGGACAAGATGTGAGGGATCTCAGTCTATTTGCTTCCAAATAACGGAGCCCCACTGATGAGTGCTGCCTGCCAGCCATGGACAGATCTGTGAGCTACTGTCACCAGAATCAATGGAAGGCTTTCGAATCTGATATCAATCACTGCCCTCGTGAGCTTGCTATCCCAAGAGGACACTCGTCATTAATTAAGATGACATGACAGCTGTCATAAGAAAGGAACAAAATGCTTGCCAGAGTAGTGATATTCTGTTGTGGGAGCAGAGAAGGCTTTATGATTGAGAAATTGCATGTATGTGCATGAATGCACACGCCAGTGTGTTTGTGGATGTATGCACATGTGTGCAAGGGTGTGCATGCATATATGGAAGCCAGAGGTTGACATCAGGAATCATCTTAATTGCTTTCCCACCTCATATTTTGAAAGAGAAGTCTCTCACTGAACCTGGAACTCATTGGTTCTGCTAAGCTGGCTGGCCAGCAAGCCCCTAATACCCCTGTCTCCACTCCCAAAGGCTGGGATTACAGGTAAACACCGCTGAACCCAGCTTTGGGGGTTTGTTTTATTTCCTTTTTTCTATGTGAATACTTCACACTCTGGGCTTCCTGCCTCCCAGCAAGCCATCTTCCAGGGCCTCGAGGAGGCATTTTGTGAGGAGCCTAAAGGATAAGGAGCGTTGAAGTAGACAAAGATCAGAAGGAACATTCTAGCCAGAGAGCTGGGAAAAGCAAATCCAAGAACAGGAGCACTCAGTCCTGCTGAGCTGTCGTGTGCACGGTTGTAAACTGTGGGAAGATACAGTTGGGGACTGCTTTGTGCTTGGCTGAATGGGTTCTCTTAATTTAATAGGCCATGGGAAGAAGTCATAAAAATCTATCTGAGGCAAAGAATGGCTCGATCTGAGCTATACTTTAAAGAGATTGATCCGGCATTATGTGGGATGGGTTCAGAGGCAGAAGAATGGGGGCCAGAAGAGTAAGCAACCAGACAGAATAATCCTGGGCAGAAGATAATGAGGAGTTGAACTGGGCCAGCCGAGATGGGAAAGAAGGAAATTGATGGATGGGAGAGAAACTGCCAGCACAGAAAACTGACATGATTTGACAGCCCTAAGTAAGAAATCCTTCACAAACACGTGTATCGTTCCTACTCAGTGTTTCTTAGGGCCGTAGAGCTCAGCAGACCATCTGTCATTAATGCTAATGAATAAGTCGGGTTTTAACCCACATTCAAAGCCGACTGTGAGGAACCCAGAAACTCCACACTCGCAGAAATAAGGGAATAACTTTTTAAGATGTATTTTTATCATTCTTTTGGTGGTGGTGTTTTGCTTTGTTTTGTTCTGTTTGTCTTGTCTTGTCTTGTTTTTTTTGTTTTGTTGAGACAGGATTTCTCTGTGTAGCCCTGGTTCTCCTAGAACTCGATCACTAGACTAGGCTGGCCTCAGACTCAGAGATCTGCCTGCATCTGCCTTCCCAGGGCTGGGATTACAGGCGTGCGCCACCACTAGGCAGCTACTTTTTTTATTCGTTATATAACAGCATGTGTTCCTGTGTGTGGATGCATGAGTGAACACAGATGCCCTTGAGGCTCTGGAGTCTGGTTGCAAGCTACCTGACACAGCTGCTGGGACCTGGCACAGCTTCTGGGACCTGACATAGCTTCTGGGACCTGACACAGCTGCTGGGAACTGAACTCATGTCATCTGGAAAACCAGCGCATGCATAACTGCTGAGCCACCTCTCAACCCCCAAAATAAGGTAATATCACATGGCCAAGACCAATCCCCTACTTAGACCTGTGCACCCAGAACAGGGTTACACTTCTGTACCTCTAAGCCCAAGAGGAGCACCTGAGCAGGTGTCCTTGTGTTCTTCAGTTTCCTCGGGGTCTGTCATGCCTGTACTCCACCTTGAGGCAAACCTGTTGTAGAGCTTCTCCAAGGCTCAGTGGAGAGACACAAAATAATCTATAGAGGACAGAAAGTAGAAGTATCCTTTTCCCATCTTTATCCCTGCCACTCAGAACAAGGTCTAGCATATAGTAGACACACAGAAGGAAATGATTCGGTCATCGAATGAGTTCCAAGCATCCTAGAATGGCCGAGCACTCTGGAGACCCCAGCAGCTGCTGCCCTGTCACAAGCATCATTGCCGTGCTTTTTTCTTTTCTTTTTCTTTTTTCTTTTCTTTTCTCTTTCTTTCTTTCTTTCTTTCTTTCTTTCTTTCTTTCTTTCTTTTGTATTCTAGAGAGAAGTGAGCTTTCTCTAACTTCTGCTACACCCTCACAAAGAGCAGCGTATGGCCTTATTTGCACAGACCAGGGAAGTGGGAAGGAGAAGGGGCATGTGGCAGAGAGAGAACTCCTGCCCCACCCCACCTCCACCACCAAGGAAATTGACATTGACAGCAGTGTTCTCTCAAGGGCAGACAGAAGAACCGAAGGCACTGAACAATATTTTTTTAAATTTAAGTCAATAAAGCATTTGAGAATAGTTGCAGCATGAACAACTCACACAACCAAATAACATTCCCAGGCCCTTCCACAGCAGTAACTCCTGTTTCAACACTGGTCCCCTCCTTACCACCCCGAGATTGCTTCAAGCCATGATTTGATGAATCTCAGTGCCAGAAATAAAACAAAACTTATTAAAATGATGCTGTCACAGTGTTGTAATTTCATTCCGTGGCACTTTTCAGTTGTTTAAAAACAGGGTTTGGTCCCCAATCTTTGGGCTCGAGCTTGGAAGCAGCACTTGCCTCGGGTTTTCCTGTTTCTCTCTTACATACACAGAAGGTCTTCCTCAAATATTGAAGTCCACAAAGGTCCCCTGGGGGGAATGTTCAAGCTCCCCCTCCTCTGACTACTTGTGGGCTGTCATTATGTATGTGTAAAGCTTGGAGATTGAAAAATGACAGCAATCAGAATTCTGCTACACTACACTCTAGCAGGAGTCCTTGAAGTCCTTGGGAAAGTTGAGAATGGGGGAGAGGCAAGGAGAGTGCATTTATGATATGCTACGGATACACTCATGTGTATCCACCTCTATTCATCTCTCTCCAGTTATGGCCATGTCAATGATCTTGAACTTGCAGATTAGCTGCATGGAAGGAACTCAGAAACTTTCAATGTGGTCTTAACAGTCCAAGTGGTGAAATGAATGCACCTCCTAGTCCTCTTCAAATGAGAATGAGACATTATCAAAGAATGATGGTGCCCACCATGGAAACCATGCATCCAATATGATGGTCAATTTTGATCGTTGGTTTAACTGGACTGAGAACCACCTAGGAGACTGATAAGATATATGCCTGACCATGCTTGGGATAGAGAGATACCAGAGACAGTTGCTCTATGGGGACAGCAACTGGGGTGGAAAGACCACCCAGAATGTGAACTGTAGCATCCAAAAAGCTGGAGGCCACAATAAGCGAGAAGGAGAAGAAACGAGGTGCAAGCCTCACTCTCATGGTGTCTTCTGCCACTGCCACTCTCTGTGGGCATCCAGCCCTAGTGTCTTCCAGAGAGCTCCCAAGCTTTCAGCTTCAGACTGAGCTGGAGCTTGTTTCAGATTTCACCTGATGGTTATTATAGCACAGTCTAGCCTACACACACACACACACACACACACACACACACACACACACCTAGTGTATTCACTTTTCTCATCGCTAGAACAAAATACTAGACAAAGGCAATTTAAAGAAGAGGGGATTATTTTGGCTCACAGTTAGAAGGCTCACAGTCCATCACTGCAAGGACATTATAACGATGGGAACATGAAGCAGCTAGCCATATTGCATCTATAGTCATGTAGCAAAGAGAGATGAGTGTTGATGCTCAGTTCATTTTCCCAGGATCCCAGTCCATGGACTGGTGTTGCCCAACTTCAAGTAGATCTTTCCTCCTCAATTAAAATGTTTCTGGAAACATCACAGACACAACCAGAGATGTGTTTCCATAGTGATTTTAAATCTAATCAAGTTGTCAACAAAGACTAGCTATCACACCTGACCCAAAGGAAGGACCACCATTTAGAGAGATCAGGTGAGCATGCTTGGGAGAAGCCATGCCAGGAAATGCCAGTGAAGAAAACAAAAGGTTCAGGAGTCTGGGAGCATAAGCATGCATGCATACACACACACACACACACACACACACACACACACACACACACATGCACACGGCCTCACTTCGTCCAAGGGCCAAGATGCAGGTATCTGGTCTGGTTTAACCATCAGAGATCAGACAATGCCCCACCCCTGCCCAGGTACTTGGAGGAGCAACAGCAAAGGTGAGTCAGGGCAGGATAGAAGGATGCAGGGTGGAGGAGGCAGGAAAGATAACAAACCATAAGAATCAGAGGTTAGAGATGGTCCTGGGTCCTCCTCATCCTTTGGTCCTCCCTCTCAGCATCTGCAGCTCCTGGAGTCTCCAGCGTACAGTGACAGAAGGAGAGACGCTTTGCACCCAGATTGAATTGGACTCAGTGGCCTTAGATGTGACACTGAGCATCTAAGCTTCTATTGTTTTCATTTGTTCATAGTAGGCCCTACATCAGACCTGTAGAGGTCTAGAGCAGACTTAGCCTGTTGCTAGGGTAACACAAGATGATATATGTAAACCTATGGGATTTCAGACTTCAGCCAACCTGTTACCCTTCTAATTCTAAGAAAGCTTGCCTCTTCTTTCAGGTAACTGCATTATCCACTCAAACTTTGGCCATGTTGTCTGGTGAGACTTACTAAAAGTAGTAAGTCAGATGACTTTGATGATGGTGGCTGACCATGTGGTACTCACTCAAGTTATTCTAAGCATGACATGTTTCTCCTAAGAGCCATCCTTGATTCTAGGATGAGCCTATAGCCTAAGTACTTAGAATCTTTGAAAGGAACAGGAGTGCAGATGTTGAACCCCTGGCTTTGGCTATCCTTCTTTTCTGGGACTTGGTTACCTACTAATTTGAATCGTAGTATTGTAACATGTGAGGAAAATAATTCTGTTTAAGCCAAACGTTGGGTGCTTAGCCTATACTGTGGAACTGATTGTAGTAAGGCAGTTGTTGTCTTTCAGAGAGAGAAAAAAAATAGCATTCCAAGCTTTTCACGTTTCTACTGAGAAATCTGATGTTATTCAGACAGGCCTGTGGCTGACAGAGCTGTTTTAACGTGTCTGCAATCTTCTGACACTCCTGCCTTTAAGAGGTAGACCCTCTGTTCTTGGCACCTGCCTGGATAAAGGAATCTGGTAAAAATGACACCACATGATTCCTGAAGTCAGGAAAGAAGACACCATGGGGCTTCTACAGTTTCTCTAGGACATTCACTCTGAAGTCTTTAGTCCTAAAGAAAGACAGTCACATACCTGTCTACCTGCAGTAGAGAACCATGTGGAGAGAGTTGCCCAAAGAGCCTGGCCTGGTGCAATCTTTTCAGCCTAGGCACTCTTTCTGAGATAAAGAGGCCTTTTAAAGGCTTCCAGCCAACCCTAGCTTTTATCTGCAACCTTGACTGAGAACTGCCTCTCTGAACCCTATAAGCGCCCCCAGAATCCTGATCAAATAATTGATTGTATTTTTTTAGTGACTATGTAGAAGGCATTACCTCATGGAAGCAGATGACTAGGAAGGGCCCTCCTTTTGACAGCAATCTTTGCTAAGAACAGTAGTTAGCTGTTTGTTAAATTATCACGACTGTGTCTGGGGACTCGGCCCACTGAGATGAAAGCTTTAGAGACTTAAGCAAGTTGAGACGATTGAATGCATCATAGTACCCATACACGGCGGAATCCTGAGACGCTACTTCTGGAACCAATAAAAAGAAGTGGCCATCACCCAAGATACACAACGATGCATAGCTGAACTGTATTAGTAGTCTGACAAATACTAGCAAGCTTAAGGATCCATCCTCAATACTGACATAAACAGCGGCTTATAAAGCCAAAAACTGAAGCTTCTAGACTCCACTGCTACTGGTACTGGGCATCCTATGAACTACCGTCACCTCTACCAAAATGAACCTGGAGACAAAGATGGGAAGAAGAGATCAGTCTTATTCAAGTTTGGTGTTGAGAAGATGGTGTAAGCCTGTAAAGCTCAAAGGCTGACATAACCTGTTTTTCCAAAAGGAGAATGGTCTCGGCGCTTCACAGGGTGATAGACGGAAGAGTCATACACTCGGCAGAGTGCTTTGACATCATCTTTGGCTGACAGATCTATAGAGTGGCAGCTTGATCTACCCTTTCCTTCAAAGTCATCTTCAGGACTCACTTACTCTGTCCTCATTAACACATGAATTTGCAAGAAACTACAGTGATAAAGGAAGAGAAGGTTGGGATTGCCTCCCCTTAAGATGTTACAACCATGTGCAGGGATGGTTACAGGTAGGACAGAAGGGATAAAAGTAGAAGTAGCAAAGTTTTGTTGTGTCTTGTCAAGGAAAAGCTATTGCTTTTCCTACTAATACACTGCTATCTTTGAACTCATTTTCATTCTCTCCTTCTTTAATTCTTTTAATTCTTTTAATCTGCTCTGCTCCATGTTACAAGAAAAGGATCCAAGTCCTAGCTTAGGACTTGGTAGCAACAAGACATCCTGTATAGCCTAGCAGGTCAAGCCGTCAAGCTGAGGCTTTCTGATAAAGAACAAAGATGGACCATTGCTCCCTCGTGTACAAGTCAATCACTATGTGCCTGTTAATTGCTTGGACAGATCCTGGTTGGTTGGCTGGTTGAGCCATCTGTCTGTTCTAAAAAATTTAGAGATAGTATAAAGCCTACATGAAAATAGGGGTTAGCACAACAGTCCTTGGGCCTTTGGTCACTCTCACTCCTGAGAATGTCATGCTTGACCTGGTAATAAACTCCACCTGTCTTCTTTCTACACGACCCTTTGTGTCTCACCTGAATTCTTTCCATGGCGACCAAAAGGCCAAAGGAGACCAGAGTGAGATGTGATTTCAGAACATTTCAAAATGCTGAGAGGAAGGCCTGATGAGGTGGTTCATGGGGTACAACCGCTTGCCATCACGTCTGATTACCTGAGTTCCTTCCCTGAAGTCTACTCAGCAGAGAGAGAACTGACTTTAGAAAAATGTCTCCTGACCTCCAAATGCACGCAGCAGAAGACATGCATAAACACACAAATAAATGTAAAACAGAAATAATAAGAATAATGCTAAGATAAGTGTGGTTGTAGTTTTTGCATGCTACATTTACATTTAAGTAAATGGGATATGTTTTGAAATGTCTTGGAAGGACTATGGTTGTTGGTGTGGGACATTGAACAGATAGGGACATAGGCCATATTGGATTCTTTATTATGGTTGCCCAGCACCTCTCCCTTGATTGGAAAACAAGCCTTTCTCTGTCTTCTCCTGTGAGCCTCCCTTAAATCCCATCCATCCCTTGCTCTTCTCTCTAAGATGGAAGGCTGTCACTGTCTTATAAAATCCTGACTCCCCACTGGTGAGTGGCCAAGGGATTAAAAACCCAAACAGTGAGAGGAGCCCGGGATCTGCCCTAGCCCTGCTCACACCTGAGTGGAGACTCAGCAGTGTGGAAGGGAGACCCTTCCCCTCCAGATGTGAATCTGAGAAAGACAGTTGAATCTGACAGTGGAAATGGTCCCCCCCCCCCCATGAATAATGAAGCCTACACTCACAGGGAAGAGTTGGTGGGCCCCCGGAGGCCCTGTGGTGTTTCTCCCTGCTAACTTACACAGTCACTGTTGTTTGATTCTCCGCAGTAGAGCACATCCTTTACTGCGGCACCAGTGACAGGGGGCACACCTAGTAAACGCTTCCACCCCCTGCTGTGTCCCCTGCTGTGCTCCTGGCAAGCCTGAGAAAAGTTGAGATCATTCAAAGCCACACTCTGCTGGGGTCAGGGGTGGGCTTACCTACTAGCTTCCTGGGAAGACTTGAAGATGTAGAAATGGACAGATTTTCACCCCAGGCCCCTGAGTAAGACTCTTCCTGGATTGGATCCAAATATATATATCAAATATATATATCCAATATATATATCCAATATATATATATGAGTCTGTGAGTGGGTTTCTGATTAAATAAACCACCATTCATCTCTACCAAAATGACAGCAAAAGAATTAAATGAGAAATACCTCAAAAGCAAAAAGAATAGAAGAGACAACGTGTAACTCAGAAACTCCATCCAAGATGAAAAAGAACAGTGGCTACAGGGCAAGCATGGTCCCACCCAGGCACTGAGCAGCCTAGGGCCAAGGACATGGCTGCACTCCACTTCTTCTCCTCGTCTCCCAGCATACCTCCTTTCATCTGAAAAATAAGGCTTCGTCTCTTCTCGAGTGAGGTTCTCTGTAGGGCGAATGGTACATTCTCCTCTTAAGATTGAAGCTGCCATCTGTTCACAAAATGTCTTCACTTAAAAAAATAAAATGTGTCTGGGCATGGTAAAGGGGCATGCGTGTGCCATGGTGTGGAGTTTCGGGGGACAACTTTGGGAGTCTATTCTCTTCTTCTACCATGTGGCTCTAGGAGATTGAACTCAGGTCTTCAGGCTTGGGATGGAGTGCTTCTATTCACTGAGTGATGTCAGTATCCTGAGAGCAAGATTTCTAACAGCAGAGAGGTCTGAGGAAGGCTAGTCAAAGCCTTCTTAAGAAGCAGTTGGTACCAGAATGAAGGTCTTTTCCTGTCCCGGGCAATGACCCTTCCCACTAAAAGCAGAATGAAAGTTTACCCTCTGCAGGGGATCAACAGCCAGAAGCATGAACCCGGGACTTGGGTGAAGGTGAAAACGGGAGAAGGATCTCTGAAAACAGAACTGAGGACAGTGCTATAGGCTGAGTGTGAATGTAAACTGAAGTCTGTAAGGTGGGGGTGGGGTGGAGTTCCACACCTGCATTAAAGATGCTACATGGCTGATTTGACCAATTAGGACCTCATGATCGTGAAAAATCCAAATGTGGAAACTTTGGGGACCAAATGATCTCAGTGTATATTTACTTCCCTTAAAAGCCATTCACTGGCCACCTCTGTGTCTGACGTAACATCCTTGTGACATACTGGGCTGGGGAAAACTTTGGAATGTATTAACTTGTTCTACTTGGTTCTACCAAGCCCAAAAGCTGAGGATGTCATCAGATAGATAGCATCTGAGGTTTACCACAGAGATTTCCTGGCCCACCTCCCAGAGGTTCTTAGCCACATATTTGAAAAGTGACTTGATATAGGATTTGTCTTCTAAAATTTTCCTGTAACTAATTATAAGAAGTTCATGAGGGGATGGAGAGATGCCTCAACAGTTAATAGCACTGACTGTTCTTCTAGAGGTCCTGAAGCTCAACTCCCAGCAATCACATGTTGTCAGGGGCAGCTTTGCTTATGCACTGAAGGCCTGAAATCAGCCATAGGCCTAAAGTCAGCCTGCTAACACAAAGTCTCAGGTCTCTGTGGAAAAATACTGAAACAGATGGCTAGAAGCTATTGTAAACAAGTTATCTTTGGTGGAAGCCTGAGTAGTCATAGACCTTGGGTAGCCTTGGTGGATAGTACCAACTTAAATAAGGACAAGTGAATCATAGGCGGAGTTATAGTGTCCTGTCCCCTGAACCTTCACCCAGCTGACACATTGTTCTAGAAGATATCTGTACTTCCCCTGAACACCTACGCTCCCATGTCATCCCCTTCCCCACATCCTGCCTTTTTGTGTATATAACCCCTGTGTGAAAAAGTAAAAATTACGGTTTGATCAGGTTTTATCAGCCTATAGACAAGCCGTGTTTCTTTGCATCTTTGCCTGCTTACCACCACCACCACCCCACCCCCCGCTCTCTTAGGTGATCTCCCCAGACCCCTGTTTAATGCCCTGCTGGACAGGACAACATGTCAGCTCACAACCATCTGCAACAGTGTGTATGAAGAGAGCTACAGTATACACATATAAAATAAATAAATAAATCTTTAAGAAAATAATTCCATGAAACGGTTACCTTACTGGAACATGGTATTTGGGACAACCTAAATCTGTGCTCCCAGGCTGTGGTCACTCACAGTTGGTTCAAGAATAAACTCTTTAATTCTCTTTGCGGTAGAGTTGAGTTTTGGATGGGCAGAGAAAGTTTTCTGCCCTTTTTGTTTCTCATACCAACTCATTGGAGTTGCCATCTTTTTTCTCAAGAAATCCAACTATATACATACCAAACTCATCTTCAGACACAAGGTTAGGCTTACATAGTGGAAGGATATGAGCAAGGGACAAGACATAATTAATTAATCAGTGCTGTTCAACATCTAGTTCTACCCGCCATTGTCTCCGCTCCCACAAGGTGGTCTGAAAAAGTCCTTGTTGCTTGAAGAGAAGCAAGGGGTCTCAGGAGATGATCTTTTCCACTGCAGTCTCTTCCTCATAGATGACTACTCTCAAAAGATGCTGTCTTCAGGGGCTTTTCATGTCCTAAAGTCCCAGTTGACTTCACATTTAGGACACTGACTTATCTCTGCACTTTCAGCCAAAGGTAAGGAGACAAACAAATAAATAAAGATAGAATGCAGGTCTTCGTCCTGCTTACAGCGACTTTGTGAGCCCAAGTGAGGAGTCAGTGCTTTTTACCCAAAGCACCACCCAAGGGTCTGTTTCACTACTGTGAGAGTTAAGCTACCCCAAGAAGGACAATAAGAAACCCAGAGGAAATAAAGATAATGCAGAGAAGAAAACTTTCATAGAAGCTACAGTGAGTACCCTGACAGGTGTTAAAAGATAACATACCGGTAAAATAAAAGAAAATACTGTCTTTAAAAACCATTTCAGAACAAGTATCAAGTAGAAGATTTGTTAAATGCTCAGAGAAATTTGAATATTTTAAACAGAGTACTCTCTATGTAGAGAAAAGGTGACCATTACCAAAAAACAAACAAACAAACAAACAAAAACAAAAAACAAAACAAAAGCAAAAGCATGGGGAAAGAAATTGATCCCCCCAAACAAATACTAAAAAAAAATTCTTAGGGCAGAGGACTTGTGTTTCACTTTTGTCATGGTAGAACTCCCAAACCACTGACCTGTTCATGTCTTTATAAGTGTGTGCTCAGGGGAAATACATGAGATTGGCACAATAAGGATGCAGGCACTTGCTGTATTTTATGTAATTTCTACCTCACTTAATCTTCATGATTATTCAAAGAACTTGGTACCATCATTAGGTGTCTTTGGAGATGGAAATATTAAGACACAAATAAGAAATTTGAGGACTTGGATTCAACACAAGCCTGCCTGTCTTCTAAGCACAGGTTTTGGTTGGTTAGTTGCTTAGTTGATTGGTTCGTTGGTTGGTTAGAAGGTCGGTTGATTGGTTGGTTGGTAAGTTGGTTGTTTAGTTGGTTGGTTTAGTTTGTTTTTTTTGCTGTTGTTGTTGCTGCTGCTGTTGTTGTTGTTTGAAATTGTTCTCACTGTATGGTCCATGAAGAACTCTAACAGGTCCAAGCATGGCAAACATGATAAGTTACAGGCAGTTCTTCCCTTGCCCATTCCCTCTCTTTCTTGCTAGTCTATTAGATTCCCTTCCTTAGATATTTCCACACCCCTAACACTAGCCACCAAGATCCATTCCCTTATTTGGCCACTTCCTTATGCCTGACTCATTCCTGAGGCTGATCACCAAGGTCCAGAAATCAAATGTCCTATTTGGCTACTCCGACCAACTCATCCTAACTCACCCTAGTATGGACCTCCCTGTTTTTCCCTTTAAAAACCACTCCTGCACGGCTAGAGAAATGGTTCAGCAGTTAAGAACATTGGTTGCTCTTCCAGAGGACCTGGGTTCAATTCCCAGCACCAACACAGAAGCTAAACAATTGTCTGTAACTCCAGTTCCAGGGGATGCGACACCCTTACACAGACATATGTGCCATACATGCAAGCAAAACACTAATCAATGCTTATAAAATAAAAATAAATAAATTATTTAAAAAGAAGGACCATTCCTGAAAAGCCATTTGCTACTGTTTCTGCAAGATTCTTCTCTTTTTGCCCTGCTTCATAAAGGATCACTTTGTGTCAAAATTGGTGTTTGGGTGTGGCCTTGTGCCTAGTCCAGGTCTGGAGAGGAACATCACACGGTGCATGGGTTCTACCCGTCCAGGATAGCTCTGAATCATGTTCCTGCTGCCTCTGCTTCCTGGGTGCTGGGATTATATGTATGTTCCACTACACTCTGCCCTTCTGCTGCTCTGTCCCTTGTCTGTTAACACAAACTGCTGTATATGCATGCACACATATGTGCACACACAAGTGCACACAGGTCTTAAGCTGTGCTGTTTCTTGTTCTTACTTCTTAGATAGCTGTTAATGAGATCATTTGGTGTGTTACTTTACTTTTTTATTTTCTTTTCAGGAACACTTCATCTTTTTGCCATGTCATCAGTTTGGTAAGGTCCATATTGTCCGTCTATAATTATGTCTCTGTTTCGTAGCATCTCTTAGGCTCCCGCTCAGCTTTGGAAAGATGTCCCATACATACTGCTTATTTTCTACTAAGGGCACCTACAATGGTCAGCTTGATGGGAGCTGGACTCATAGGTGACAAGCTTCAGGCCTACCTTTAAGATGTTTAGCCTCTGGGCATACCTGTGGGGGATTGTGTTGACTAGGTTAATTGAAGGGAGGAGATCTACATGAAAAGCTATACCATTCCCTGGGGCAGGGTTCTACACTGTATGAAAAGGACATGCCATTTGTCACTTTCTTCTTCAAGCCCCAACTGCCCTGACTGCTTCGCCAATGACAGAAGGTACCAGGGAACTGTGAGCCAAAATAAACTTTTATCCCTTAAACTACTTCTCTCGGATCATTTTAACCACACCAATGAGAAAAGATACCCCTTCTTCTGGATATGCAGAGAATAAGAGGACCAACAAGGAAACTAGAGCTGCTCTGGATAACGTGTGTCAGACCTTTATCCCTGACCAAACTATTAGATTAAAAAGCAAGAGTGGCATGAGAAAAGGTGAATATGTTGGCACCACTTTCAGAAAGAATTATCCCGAGAGGTCACTGAAAAGGGCTTTTTGATAACATAAGAGCAATTTTTTTAAGCCTCTACATTTTAATTATGCTTTTGAGTGTTTAAAGGATTTTCAAAATCTTAGAAATCATCTGTACGTAGATCAAACTAAATGAATGATAGCCTTTAACAAGCTATAGACATCATTAAATCATCCCAGAGTGGATCATACACAAGCTATCCCACTTGAATATTTTTAAGTTAATATGAAATGTTGGTATGATAATAAGGAACTATGCAGTTAAGCCAGTTTTTCCATATAATTTCTTTTTGGGAATGTAGGACATCTTTATGGACTGGAGAGATGGCTCAGAGGGTCAGGATACTTGTCACAAGCCCTGATCACCTAACTTCAATCCCTGAGTCTCACATGGTAAAAGAATTGACTCTTGATAGTACACACACACACACACACACACACACACACACACACTAAATAAATTTCAATGAAGAACTATGTGTAATAAAAAGTCAACTTTATGAAGTAGAAAGACTTGCTCTCTTTGTTTTATGAGAAGGAAACCCAGGGACCTGGAAAGCTAAGAGATTTGCTAAAGGTCACATCAATATCGGTGAGAACCATGGCTGGATTAGTGTAGTGCAGGCCATAGTTTGGAGCTAGAGCATGTCCCCAAAGGTCCCTGAGTCACTGACTTGGTCACCAGCCAGTGGCACTATTAGAAGCAGTAGAACCTTGAGTAGTAGCCTACTGGAAAAAAGTTAGGTCTTTGGGTATGTGTCCTTAGAGGGAATTGAGGCCCAAGGCCTTTCTTGACTCTGTTTCTCAGCCACTGGGAAATGAATAGGTCTCCTCTGCCATGTGTTTCTGAAATATATATATATAAATATATATATATATATATATATATATATATATATATTTATATATATATTTATATATATATATATATAAATATATATATTTATATTTTTATATATATATATATAGTATATAGTGTGTGTGTATATATATATGTATATACATATATATGCATACATATACTATGAATTACAAGCCCAAAACAACACAGCCAAGCAACCACAGACCATGAGCCAAAATAAACCTTTCTTAGTTGTAAGTTGATCATCTTGAACATCTTGTCACAATGACAGAAAGTCAACTAACATAGTACTACACAAGACACAAACCACTTATGAATAGATAACATTCCATGGTACCTTCCGGATTGTTCTGAGAAAACAATGTTACCCATGGGACCAGTTAACTGAAGCTCTGAAGGTGAGAATTTTCTTTCTCAAGGTGTCATAGTAGCTATGATTGGCTCCTATAATACATATATTCCAATTTCTAAAGTCACCCTTCTCCCACAAGAATTCAAATCCAGGTTTACTGGACCGCAAATCCATTTCACTTTCTGCTAAACCACCGATCCTTGAAGAAGATGGAGAAATAAATCTTCTTTCTTGAGTGGGATCTGTTGAGCCAGATATGTTGACAGCATTCCAGGGCTCTATGTTGATTCTTCCAGCTCAGTGGATATTGAAGCAGGGATCTACACAAGTCAATTGAAACTGTTCTACAAATAGAAGACACCTCAGGAAGTATGGGAGTATTAACATGCCCCTGTGTAGCGCAATATTTAAGACTCAAGATCCAACCAAGAAAGACCACAGTTTTTGAAGACCTACATGTATCTAAATACACCACCACTCAGCCATCCACCAGGTCCATGAGTTAAACTGAAACCTGGAAAGGCAGGACCTAACAGTGCAACTGTTGAGCAGACATCTGCAAAGTCGCCCCATCACCCCCCCCACACACACACACACCCAAAGCACTCTGCTCAGGCCCCAGTGTGCCAGGGAGACATGAATGCATCTGTTAACTTGACTGTCACTTTTCTAAAACTCAAAGTTAACTTCATTTTGACATTGATTTTGATGTCTAGTGTAATTTCATTTTTTTTCCAAGCAAAATTTAAAGACTGTCATTTCCACATACTTGCACCCAATGAGAAACAGCTTTAGTGACAACTTTTTTTTATTAAGGTTCCTCATGGCCAAACAATAGTGCTTCATTCATCTGAATTGAAAGACAGGGTTGTCAGAAAATCTGTAAGTAGTTTCTGCACAAATCCCCACTCGCTATGAATAGTGCCTCTGTCCAGTCCTTTTCATAGATTGGCTTCAGCACAACACTTGGCCCGGTGGGTTTCCTAAAACCAATCTTCAGATGCCATAAATGCCCCTGGGGTTTTCTGTTGACTCTGGAAACATCATCCACTGTATTGAATCTTTTCATGCGGTGTGCCCGTTCCTTCCCTTTCTGCATTCCTGAAATATCATAAGGTTCCTGGGTACCCAGGGTGTGCTTTTGAAAACGCAAGTTGCTCGTTGCTTTTTAAACTTGGTAAAAAATAAATAAATAAATAAACACTGCTTTTTTTTTCTGTCAACATTTTCACTTTCCTAAGCAAAGTAAAGACAGAGAATAAGAGAAAACAAACCTTTATATTAAATTAGCAAAATGGAAAGTTTTTTTTTTCTCTTTTCGTGTATCCAACTCTTATGTAACTGTGAAGCTGGTTTTCTGTTTTATTTTATCTACTTCTTATGTAACTAGTTTTTTTGAATTAATTCTGAATCAGTGGAAAGCTCAGTCCCATGAGAACCATGAGGGATTTAAAAGAGAAAGAATTCCTCTAGCATATGGAGCTAGCCTCTATCTGAGAAGTCACCTTGTTGGGGGAGGTTGCTCTGGACTGCAGGAGGGGAGGGAGGTTGAACTGGTGATCTGCTCACAGCAGCAGAGAAGGCAGTGAAGGTGGAGCAATGGGATGTGGTGATTCTCAGATCAGGTTATTTTCTTTTTTTTTTTTTTTTTTGGCAATTGAATAGAAAGTTGGGAGCCTCTTGCTTGTTCGCATCTGTTTTGGTTACAGTCACTCCTGGGAGGAGCAGTATTTTTACCATCTGCAAACTGGCAGTAACTCCCAGCCGCTCCATTATACTGAAGCATACGTTGGGAGACACATTTCTGTCTCTGCTCCCCCAGCCTTTACTTTAAAGTCACTTTTCCTGTGCGTCCACGTGTGGAAGCCCACCAGCTTTGCTCCGTGAGCTGCCGCTGAATGTCTCCACTTACTCAGTACCTCCTCCGAGCCTGCCATTCTGTCCAGGCATCTGGATGCATTGGTTCATTTCCACGATCTCTACGACCTGCGGGGGTGGGTTTTGATGATCCAGCTTGACAGATGACTAAACCAGGGTTGAGAGAGATAAAAAGTTGCTCATCCATAGTCACAAAGCTCATTGGAGGGAGAGACTGGCATTCAACCCAGGACTCCCTGACTTCAGAGCCTGGTTCATCCATCCCTGATCTGACGGTCCTTACATAATGTGTCATTCTGCCAGGAGAAGTGAAAAGGTCTCAAGCACAGAGAGCCTGGGTGTGGCGTTCGAAGGGTGTGTAGGCGGTGAGTTAGACCTAGCAGGAATCACCTAGTTCAAGCTTCCACCCCAATAAGCAATTCTCTCCACAGCATCCCATCCAAATACTTTCTCAGCCTGTGCTACAGTTATTCTAAAATGGGGGTTGGGTGGTAAACGGCTGTGAATAGGAGCTCATGTAAGCATAAATATTCACCCACGGTTGAGTTTCTGCGGCAACGTTCTGTTTGGGAACAAGCGTGCAAACAGCCTTGGATCAGAGAATTCCCACCCGCAGAGCCTGGTGCCCAGGAGAGACCCACAGGGAGCTGCAATCAGGAGTTGCCTTCCTGGTTGCCTACATGCCTGCCTGGGGCTCACAGTCTTGAAAGTAGTCCCCCAACAGGCTGAGTAGCCCTTTTAAAGCTGAACAAACAACAAGATAAGTATAACACAAACTCAAAGAGGAATCCCTCACAAGCCCACCAGCCAAAAATCATCTGTTTGCATTCTTCTCGCTTCCTGCCAGGCCTTGCCCACATGTAAACATGATTTTTAGAGTTGTAATCAAATGCACATTCAATTTGCTCTTCCACTTTGCAATAACATTATATCATAAGCATCTGATGCTCTACGCAGACGGCATAATTATAATTTTTAGTGACTGTATGATAGTCCATCAAAATGGCATGACATAATTTGCTTAACTACTCACTCTTAAGCTGTTTCTGGTGTTTTCCTTCATTATAAATTACTCCACAGTGCTCATCTTCGTTTTTATTGATTTTTTTTTCTCTTTTGGACTGTGGCATCGGAGATTGGCATACCCTTTAGAGACAAGTTTAAATGGAATTTGTCTTTAATGATACAACACACAAACCTAAGCAGGGCCGATGTTGCTTGTGTGTAGCTATTCTTTCATGTGTTACTTAATATTTGCCGTCTAATAAGGGTGTGGTGTACGTCCATGAAAAGTCTGCTCTCACCAAGCTGACATTCTAACAGAAACAGCAAGGGAAGTGTCCAGGTTTTGGAATATAGCTGAGTGTTGGAGTGTTGCCTGCCTAAGATTTAGAAGGCTTAGGTTTTAGAGAGACAGAGAGAGAAAGAGAGAGAGAGAGATGATTTTTCAAGTCTTTACTAAACTTATCTCTTTCTCTCATGTGTGCGTGTGTGTGTGTGTGTGTGTGTGTGTGTGTGTGTGTGTGTGTGTGTCAGGGGGCATTGGTTGGCTTGGGGTGCATAATTCTTGCAGTTTTGTTGAGTATTTGTTTTACAGTGTTGGGGGTTCAAACCAATGCTTTACACATATTATGCAAATGTTCTACCACAGAACATCTGCCTCCCCAGGCTCTTCCCTTTCCTTCTTCAAATTCTGCGATAGTCATTTCCCTTTTCATAATATTAGTTTTACTTCCAATCGTGTGTGTGCTCACACACACACACACACACACACACACGAGTGTGAGTGCTTGTTCAGTCCAGAGGTATCAGTTCCCGTGAGACTGGAATTACCAAGGGCTTGTAAATCACCCATCATGGGTGTTGTTAACCAAACTCAGGTCCTCTGCAAGAACAGTATACACTTTTAACCACTGAGCCATCTCTCCAACCCCTATATGCAATATTTGGGATCAAACACAGGGTATCATGTATGCTAGGTAAACAGTCTACCAGGTTCTTCAGATTTCAGACACACAACATTTTGTTACTGGATCTGTTATCCAGAAGATACTGGACAGAGCAGAGCTTAAAGGCCCAGTGAGGAGACCACATCAATAGCTCAGAGAAACTGGCTTACATGTTGGAGATGTGGGATGCTCAGAGGGTTACAAGTATGGTGCCATTCATAGAAAGGCCATAAAGTGAAGTCTAACACACTCAGTGTGCAGATATGACAAGTACATTTATTTGGTAGCTCTTAGAGGAGGAGGGGGTGGCCAGAAAAATAGTCCTGCCGTGGTGTTGAGTATAGAATCCACTCCAAAACCTCTGTGCTAATCTGGAGAAATGCCATCACAACAAAGCCATTTGGGTTGTCATCTCCCCATCGGCTTCTTCCAGTTGCAATGCAACCTGCTCTTGAGTACAAATGCATTCTGTCACCCATCAAGGACCATTGAGGTTGGGGCTCTGAGTCCTTCCTGCATGGTCATGGCAAGTCACTTCCCAGTAGGATCTTCCCAGTAGATGAAGATTAACTGTCTTCTGATTCCCTTTCAAGTTGGCCCTGAGCATCGTGTGGAAGCATGCATGAGATTTTTTTTTTTCTTGTAAACTCTGATGTCTACAGAAGTGTTGGTAGGCAAGAGAGCTGAAAGGGGAAGCAGCAGACTGTATCCCAAGCTGATGCTGAACAACAAAAAGCAGAACCCTAAAAGGATATCCTATGAGGTAAGTACATGCTGATAAGTGAGCCTGGAGGGCTATACTGGTCTGCTTGGGTGGCTGTAGCAAAATACCAGACTGGTTGGCTGGAAAGTCCAATGTCAAGGTGGCAGGGCTCTTAGTGGGCCTCTCTACCTGCTAACAAGCAGATGCACGCTAACTCTGTCTTTGCATAGGGACAGAGAAAACTCTAGATTGTCTGTTTCTCTCTCTTCTTACAAATCCTGTCATGAGGGCTCCATCCTTGGGAACTTACCTACATCTAAACTACCTTCCAGAGGTGTCTCCTTCACTGGGGTGGGGCTTCTGCACTCCATATATAACAACGCGTCATTGGGAGGGCAGAGCACTAACAGAAACAGACTCAAGTCAAAGGCTGATGGGATTCTGAGCCTCAAGACAAGAGGAGGCCTGAACATGAAAAAATGAGTTTGGGAATCCTGGCTCCAGCATTGTATACAACCTGAGCAAGCTACCAATTCTACCACAAGTTGGACACCTCATCCAAAAATGGAGAGTCAATCAGTCGCCGACTATGTCATGAAGTGGCTGCCATGTTCTAGGTGCTGCAAGTGTTCTAGGTACTGGCAGACCAAGGCAGATACAACAGAGTAAACCCTTGTTAATGTGCATCCTCACTGGATGCTAAGGTGGGGACACTCAAGAAGTGCCTGGTCAAATCTCGCAGGCCCAGTGGCCATGCATCGTACATGCTCTAAAATATGGCCTGTTACCCTCCATTTCACCGTGCTTCCTGGGGCTGGTCTTGTTAAGATGCTATACGAAGAGAATAAATGAATAGAAATCAGAGACATTAACCCAGAGGTCTGTTCACACATCCCATCTGTTTGTATTTACTCTGTGGCTAGAACTTCCAGGGTCACCCCCACATGGCTCCCCTCACTGAGTAGCCAGTATCTGTGCACGCTGTTTAACTATTCTCTGGGCTCCCTTCCTCGGTGCATCCAGAAGGGCACTGCTTATTTAGAAAATGACATGTTCCGAGTTATTAATACATTCCAAATATTAAAATTTCCAGGAGAAGCACTGGGAAAATCATGGCAGGATCATAATTTAGGGATGCCAGGTGGCTAATGAATGCTTAGTGCCCAGGAATATCTCGATTCCTCTGCCCCTCTCTCCCAATTAACAAAAGCGCTGATGATCTCAAGGCTGTTTCTGGCCAGCTGGGATAAATCAGCCCCCTGGCAGCTGCCCAAATGATATATTTTAAGGGCGCAGGCCATGTGGCTCTCTATTGCAAAGCAATTGGGGTCATTCTGTTTGCATATGGATTAACTCACTGCACAGGGATCCTACCCACTTACGGTGCCCACTGCGACTTGACACTCAATAGCTATTCAGCAATGATAAAGAGGAGGCCGACCTATCGACCCTTCAGAGCGCTCCCTGTATTCCTTCCTCACCATTTCCATTTATATTACTTTGAGCAAGGAGAATTCAGTTGGCTTCCCTATCTGGTTGTACTGTCCCTATTCTTAGAAGGAGTTTTCCACAATTGACAGGAAAAAGATAGCCAGGTGAACGTGATTGGAGGAAATCCAAAGGTCCAGGCAGATGGGATTTGCAAATTGTCGGCTTGCAAATTCTCGGTGATGCCAAGGCAAGAAATATGCGAGTTAGAATAGTTTTGAATAAACTATTAATTGGATGTGTTGTTCTCTGGGGAAACACAGGGCAAATCCCAGTGAAGAGGCTCAGGTGCTGATAGTTCTACTGTAAAGGGTGTCGACTCCAGGAACTCCTGAATATTACGTCTCTACTCCCGGGATCCATCACCTGTGACATAGAGGAGGCAACTGTCTTAGTCCCTGTCTGGCCACTCAATAAACCTTTACCAATGGCCTAGTGTGCTCTGTAAACAAGAGGAGGATGCAGAGAAGTCTGAGAGCAGCCCTGGTAAGCTGGGAGCTTGGTGTTTTAAGGAGGATTAGGAATCCACAGGAGAATACAAGGTCATCTTGTGCAGCAGTGAGACTTATTGACCCAGGTCTTCAACTTCCTGGCTTGTTTTAGTGCTTTATTTTCTATGCCATTGTCCCCATAACGTCATTGAGATATCCCAACTGTTCCTTTTCTGTCTGTGAGACAAAACCCTTCTGCTGTGATATTCACGGAGCCTTAGAAGGTTAATATAAATGTCTCATTCAGCTAATCACTCAATAATAGTCATTTATTCTCAGCATTGTTATGAGTCTCTGAGATCAGTTACAAGTCTGCAGTGACTGTTGCCCACTGCAAAAAGATGCTTCTAAACCAGATGTGGTGGCGCACGCCTTAAATCCGAGCACATAGGAGGCAGAGGCGTGTGGATCTCTGAGTTCTGGGCCAGTCTGGTCTACAGAGTGAGCTCCAGGACAACCAGTTTTGAAAAACCAAAGACCAAACAAAGAAACAACCAACCAATGAAAAACTAGGGTTGAAATCTATGGGTAAACATAAATTTTTAGAAGACATTTAGACAACACGCCTATATTTAGCAAGATAACAGAAGTAGGTCTCCTGACCAGGGCCTATGACTTCCACAGCCATGAATTTTTGACCAAGTTTACAGCACCAAGCATTAGTTTACCCCGGGTGAAGTGGCCCTCCATTAGAAAATAGTTGGTTGTACCTAGTGCGGTGATGCCACTATTGTTGCTGATACGTGCTCATGGTCTCTAGTCCCAAACAATCATTATTCTTGTGAATTCCAGAGTGTGCTCTTTGTTTAATAGATACCAGCTTCTCCCACACTTTACCAACCCCCACCAATACCCAACCTCTCGTGGCCACAGATGCACTACTCGGCTTCTTTACTGACACCACCAGGTAACATACCACCATTTAAATTTTCATGGCTCTTCGATGCAGTATATCCAAAATGGAGCCAGTGTTCCCTCCCTCTACCCAGCTGTCAGGAGTAGCTCATCATGACTTCTTTCTCCCTCACCTCAATCTCCAAAGCTGCTCTTTGGACCTGCAGTGCTGGTTCTCGACTGTAATCATTCCACCCTACCCTCATCACTTACAGTCTGATATAACCACCATCATCTTGCGCCTGGACCACTTGCATGAACTTCCTAAAAGCTTTCCTCTTTGGGAGTAGAGCTTTTTCACTTTAATACAATCTTGAGTGTGCTAGTCCACTGTCTTGAACCCCTAAATGGCTTCCCAATGCTAAGAGAAAAAAAATTAATATTTTAATTTTTTGTTTATTATTGTATGTGGTTGATGAATGACGTACTTTGAGTAGTGACACCTTTGTGACATGGCTTGCATGTGGAGTTAGAGGACAACTCTTGGAAGACAGTTCTCGCCTTCCACTCTAACAGGAGCTCTCGGGTTTGAACTCAGGTCTCTGAGGTTGCTTTACAAGTGTTTAGCCAGCTGAGCATCTCACTGGCTCATAGTAAATGAATTGCTGGAGAATGTTTTTGTGCCTGATTGGTCAAATAAGAGCCGAACAGCCAATAGCTGGACAGGAAAGAAAAAGGTGGAACTTCCAGACTAAGAGAGAGAGAGAGAGAGAGAGAGAGAGAGAGAGAGAGAGAGAGAGAGAGAGAGAGACCCAAGTGGGGATCAGGAGTGGCCATTGATTAAGGAGGAACCAGGGCAAGACTAATATGGCAAGTAAGGGACCGTGTGGCTGGGAAGTAGGCCAGGCCAGCATTATCAGGTTAGAATAGCTGACTGAGTATCTGCCCAGCTATAGTGCCTGGAGCTCTTAATAAATATAAAGACCGTTGTGTCACTATTCAGAGCAAGGGCAGGCATAAAAAAGCCCATACTTTTATAATTAGTAGTGAAAAGGATAGTTAAAGAATAGTGAGGAAAAAAACAAAAACAAACAAACAAGCACAAATAGGATGGGATCCAAGGGAGAAATACCTTTAAAATAAAAAAAAAATCTTATTTATTTATTTATTTATTTATTATATCTTTGTGTATGCATATGTGTGAGGCATATCTCTGTATGGTACATGTTTGTGTGTGTGCGTGTGTGTGTGTGTGTGTGTGTGTGTGTGTGTGTGTGTGTGTGTGTGTGCATGAGTGCACATGTATGTAGACACCAGAAGAATATCTTCCTCTGTCATTCTTAACCTTGTTGTTGTTCCTTTGAGGAACCTGAACCTAGAAGTACTCTTCACCGCTCAACCGTCTGGATAGCTAGAGTCTTAACATGGTCTAGAAGAACCTATCAGCTGAGGTCACCCCCCAACCTTCAATCTCACTTATGGATGTTCTCTCTTCATTCCCGACCAGCCAGGTTTTCTTGCAGATATCAAACTCTTCAGCATCATCGTAGTCTTGGACTATGCAGTCTCTCCGAGCTCCCGTCCCCCAGCAGTTCTCAGCATCGACGCTGCTGCCTTAGTTGCTACCCATTTCCTCACCCACTGCAGATGAGACAGTACAGCATCTTAGAGTCTGCTGTGCGTTGGGACACACTGCTTAGCACAATGCAATGGCCTCCTTTTGAAACTAACTTCTCAGTGAGCACCTTTTCTGATATTTTGTATGTTCCTTGCAACCTGGAGCCACATGGCCTTGCTAGTGGCATGGCCTCTGTCTTAGTTAGGGTTTTACTGCTGTGAACAGACACCATGACTAAGGCAAGTCTTATAAGGACAACATTTAATTGGGGCTGGCTTACAGGTTCAGAGGCTCAGTCCATTATCATCAATGTGGGGGCATGGCAGCATCCAGGCAGGCATGGTGCAAGCAGAGATGAGAGTTCTACATCTTTATCTAAAGGCTGCTAGCAGAATACTTGCTTCCAGGAAGCTAGGATGAAGGTCTTAAAGCCCACACCCACAGTGACACACCTACTCCAACAGGGCCACACCATCACAGCACCCAAGCTGAACGCACAGTTAGATTTTAAAAATGAGCCTGCGTTGGGTCCACTGGCCAGGTGGCAGCGATGGTAAGTCCATGGAGCAGGTAGCTATCTGATCCAGTCCTCCGTGAGCCCCCAGTCTCGCCTCCGTGTTGTTTTTTGTACTGTCATTCATGAATCATATTCTACAAATACACGCTTGACCTTAAAGTGTCCTAACAAGCCATGTTAACAGCATAAGCTCAGAGAAGGCAATCTGCAACTCCCACCCACCATTCTCGCCCAGCAGCTGCTCTCTGTGGCTATGAGCTCAGGCTATAGGAACGTAGCAAGATTCTGCATTATCCACCCCAAATCTTCACTCTCTCCTCAAGGTCGATTTGCCTCCAATGCATCTGATTACCACTTGCTCGAACTAATCTTTCTCTCCTCAGAGTTCCCCTTCTTGCTTGCTATGGGTCCAAATTCTCTTCTCCCATA
Organism: Arvicanthis niloticus; assembly: GCF_011762505.2. Lineage (NCBI taxonomy): Eukaryota > Metazoa > Chordata > Mammalia > Rodentia > Muridae > Arvicanthis > Arvicanthis niloticus. The sequence continues at coordinate 40,594,697 of NC_047660.1, forward strand.
TTATTGTTGTTGTTGTTGTTGTTGTTGTTGTTGTTGTTGTTGTTGTTGTTATTATTATTATTATTATTATTATTATTATTGCCCAGGCTAGCCTTGGCTTCACTGGGTAGCCAAGGATGACTTTGAACTCCTGGTCCTATGCCCCCTGACTCCCTTCATCAATGTTCCTGACCTTTCTTTTCCCACTCCACGCTGCAGTTCTTAAGAGAGCTGCTCCATTTTCAGCCTTCATCTCCTCCCACCCACTCACTGCTATTTATTATTTTATTTGCTCATTGCTTGAATAGCTAACACGTGCTTCCAATTCAGAGTTTAAAGCCTTACAAAGGATGTGCAGTGAACGACTGCCCTTTCACCAGGCTCCCAGGACCACAATCATCCCAGAGGCAGCCCGGCAAGTCCAGCTCCTTCTTTAACCTCCATAGATCATATGCATATATACTTACTGGGATTTTTATACTGGGGCAGTTCTACATATTTTCTATCCTTGGGGGATTTTTCCATTTAAAATCTTTTAGAGGTTGTCCTATGTCAGTATATGCAAAGCTACCTCATTCTTCTAAGTAGCTGCCATGGTCCCACTATGAGGTCACACCATCAGCTCTCCTCTCTGGACACTAAGGATCTTTCTGTCTTTTGTTCTAACAAACATGCAACGGTGAGCATCCTGCCTTGTGAATGCTTCTGCAGAATAAAATCCACAGAACGAAATTGCATTTTACATTTTGAAATCAAATTGTTCTCCACAGAGGTCGTACTGTCTCATCTACCCACAGCAAGATATAAGAAGGCCTATGCAAACGGTTTTGGGGGTTTTTTGTTTTGTTTTTTAGACAGCTGCTTTTATTTTTGCTAGTTTGGTAGGTGAAAACCTTGCCTGGTTGCCTGGTTGCCTGGTTGGAGATGGTCTTTTACAGATCCTAGAAACACCCTACATTATAAAAATTAATTCCCGAGTATGATACTAGTGGCACCTATGTTTAGTTGCTATGTAACCTTTTGTGATACATGTTATATGACTAATAAGACAAATGCTATACTGTAGGTTTCCCCTGCCTCTTGATGGCAAAAACCCAAAGCCCTTTGTGGTCCTCATGCTTTTCAACTTTTGACTCTGCTGAACAATCTCTTTCAACTATATGTGGTCTGTATTAAGACTCACCTCCTGCTTCACTGTTGAGTCTCTTTGGTTTCCCTGAAATTCTTGGGACAGTGTTCTTGGGAAAGGCTAACTGCTCATCCTTGTTTAGCAGAGGCCAGGAGACGCCCAGCTGGATCACACTGGGCACTTCTCTGGCACAATTAATGAGATGTACAGACAGGTGTTTTACACACATCTAGGAGATGTACAAACATGAATTTTACACACATCCGGAGGGTGTGCAAGCTAGGACTTTACACACATCTGGAGGGTGTGCAGACAAGGATTTTATCCACATCTGGAGGGTGTGCAGGCAAGGATTTTATCCACATCCAGAGGGCGTGCAGACAAGGATTTTACACACATCTGGAGGGTGTGCAGGCAAGGATTTTATACACATCCAGAGGGTGTGCAGGCAAGGATTTCACACACATCCAGAGGGTGTGCAGACAAAGTGGTTTTTGCCATCAAGCTTAACAGTCTAAACATCACCTCTCCCAACATCTCCCCCCACCCCCAGGCTTCTGCAGCTCTCATTGTCCTGGTAGGTCTGAAACCATCCCCCAAGACTTGGCTTGGTGCTGCCAACTCTGCTGTGACAGTGTCAGTGTCTTCCATTCCTCTCTCTCTTCTTGCAGGCCCACATCTGAGCTCTCATCATAAGATCCACATCTCCTGGAAAGTGTATCTTTCTTGATCCTTAATCACTCTCCTGCTGCAGTCTCGCATAGCCACAGTTCCTCTGCTCAGGAAACTTCATTTCCTCCCAAGCACCAGCCTTCGGTCACTTCTCAGCAGAGAGTTCTGAAACAACTAAACCTCCCAGTGTGAATTGAGGAACCCTGGCTCCAAATGAGGTAGCACAATAGAAGACACATTCTTCAAAGGTGAGGAAAAAATAAGGGATGGGGACAGACCTCAAAGGAAAGCATGCCCGGGACCACACAAAACCAGGAGCATTGGCCAATACCTGTGATCCCAGCACTCCAGAGATGGCAGGAGGAGAATTCAAAGTTTAAGGTTACATACAGAGTTCTGGGTCATCCTGAACTACATAAGACTGTCAACAACAACAACAAAAATATCTTCTCTGTTTACTTAATGGAGCTATTTACACACACACACACACACACACACACACACACGATACTTAACTACATTTTATTTGTTCCTTTGGTCGTTGTACTTGCTGGGTTTGTGTGTCAACGTGACACAAGCTGCAATTATCACAGAGAAAGGAACCTCCCTTGAGGAAATGCCTCCATGAGATCCAGCTGTAAGGCATTTTCTCTATCAGTGATTAAGGGGGGGGGGGAGGGCCTATTGTGGGTGCTGCCATTCCTGGGATGGTAGTCTTGGGTTCTATAAGAAAGCAACCTGAGCAAGCTAGAGGAAGCAACAAATAAGTAACATCCCTCCATGGCCTCTGCATCACTCCTGCTTCCCAACCTGCTTGAGTTCCAGTCCCGACTTCCTTTGGTGGTAAATAGCAATTTGGAAGTGTTTGCTGAATAAACCTTTTCCTCTCCAACTTGCATCTTGGTCATGATGTTTTGAGCAGGAATATAAACCCTGACTAAGACAGAAGCATTTCCACTGTTTCTGTTTAATTGTTGTGAACTTAACTATAGGCATTTTCTTTCATTCCAGGTTCTCCATTTCCTCTGCTTCAGGCCCCTTCTGCTTCTGCTTCTCTACTGCTGCAGCAATTAAGCCCCTCCCTTAGAGAATCCAATGGCAAAGGGCCATTTCCAAGATTCTGTTCCATGCTCTAGTTCCAGGAGAGTCCAGCAGTTTCCACCTCCGGCAGAGACCCTAGTGAAAAGGTGTCTTAGCATTGGCACTTGAGATAGGCCCCCTATCTCCCTCTCAACCCACTTCCATCAGCGCCTTCAAGAAAGAGCCTCTGGCCAGTGTCACAGCAAAGCCCTCTGATGCTCTAAGAAATCCTGGCAAGCTAGTGACTGGGGGTGTGGTTGGGGTCCCAAGACTCAACATCCCTTACACACTCAAACTATCTGGATGTTACTTGGGGACTTTGGACTGGGGAGAGTGAGGGAAGGGCACATCTGAAAAAGCTGAGCAGGCTGCTCCAGGGTGGAGGGAAAAGGGAGGGGAGAGGTGAGGTGCTGGAAGGGGTGGGGACAGAAGGGCTGGCCAGAACAGGACGCTGCTGTTGCTGCTGCTGCTGCTGCTGCTGTGCAGGGGGCATTCATTGTACGGACAACAGAACAGTTGGGACAGTTAGGATAACGAAACGGGGCCTTCGAGTACCTTACTTTTCCATTTTCGGCCATGACAGAGAGCTCGGACAAAGTTCCTATCACTATGGTAGGGCCTGAGGACGTTGAGTTTTGCAGTCCCCCGGTGAGTACCTCCTGGTCCCCAAGACTGGCGTGGAGTGAGTCCAGACGCAGGGACCCGGACTGCGTGTGAGTGCCAGATCCATTTCTGGGATCAGGAATTTGTGGCATTGGATGTGTGGTGATGAGAGAATCAAATGAGAATGCCCAGTGTGGGGGTGGAGTGGCAGGGTGCACAGGATCCTCCACAGGTGTGGAGGGAACCTCTTGTGACAGCAGAGGGTGCGGGACTGAGGGGCTAGGGGGTCTGCCTAGGGAAGAGTCTGCTATGCTGCTTCCATGTCTGAAGTTAAGGGACCCTCAAGAGGCAGCATCTGAGTGTGCTTGGAGCCAAGGCTTCCTACTCCAATCCTCACGGTTTCCCGGGGACAGGACGCAGGGATCGCGAGTGTGGGTGGGGCGGCAACAATTCCATCTCCTGCCCCGTAGGCGTACGCCACCGTGACCGTGAAGCCCTCCGGGAGCCCTACACGGCTGCTCAAGGTGGGAGCTGTGGTCCTCATTTCTGGCGCGGTGCTGCTGCTCTTCGGCGCCATCGGGGCCTTCTACTTTTGGAAGGGAAATGACAATCACGTAAGTTCAATGAGTGGCTCCAGTTGGGATGCAAGGACCGCCAGGTGCGCGGGGTGGCCGAACCCCTAGGTGGAGCCAGAGCGCTGGTCGGCCGGTGGGCACAGCCTGCTGCTCCCTTTGGTCCCCTTGGTTCTCTTGGGATACCTCCCTTCGTGGGTTTATCACAAAGTGGGTACAGGGCACAGGGTAGGCAAGTTCAGGGTTTCTAGGACGAAACCAGAAAGGGAGACTTCGAGAACGCCCTGGACACTGTGGGGAAAGTCATTCTCTGTCATCACAGCCTAAGGAAGCCACCAGGCAGCTGTGGGGCAGTGGGGAGGCCACGCAGCCTCTCTAACTTCTTATCCAGAAAGAAAGAAATGAAAGTAAATGATCCTTGATGCCTGTCCCAGCTGAGGAAAGCTATAAATTTAAATAGGACAAAGGGTAAAAAGAATATCCAGACCTACACTGAGGGGAAATCTTTATCTTTAAGAAAGTTCTCCTGTTTGTGACCTATTTATTCATTCTCCCTTTTCTGTGTTAAAACAAAAAGTCAGACTTCCTTAGAGGTAACAAATCTCTTTTAAGAATCAGTGTGGTCACCTGTGATTTAATGGCAAATGTCTCACTAACTCTTCTCTTCCCTTTATCTGATCATTGAGATTAAGGCCAGATAGACTCTCTCAAGAAGTATAAAAACTGCTTCTGTCTGAAGTGGGCAGCGTTCCAGTGTGTTCTCTAAATACCTGAGTGTATCCACCTGTGTTAAAGGGGGGATTTTTATCTTGGTGACCATTGCCACGCCAGGTATAAGCTTATTTCAGCTAATGGAAAAGAATTCCATCTCCAGGGAGCACACAAAGGGCTCTTTCTTAATCACTGTCCTCCAAGGATCGCTGACCGCCTCTTCCCCCCCTCTCCCACCATGAAATTCAAAGCATGAACAAATTCCAGTACTTAGAGAAAATGGTGCTGAAAGCAAGTCAACCATTTTACACATCACATTTCTGCAGTCACTGCATAATTTGTATTTTTAACTCAAATGCCTAATGTAGATAAGCATGCCATTTAGCACTGAGTCTGTTTTAGAGACTATATCAAATTTACAAGCATCAATTTGTAAGATTGGAATTGCGATGTGTTTTGTGTGGATTTGAAAAGTGCCTTAATGTATTTGTATTTTAAATATAGACACTGGTCCAGATGCTCATATATGAAAGCACAGAATTTGAACATGAGAGTGATTTTAATGTCTATGTCTCCATTAGTAACGGGGTTGAGATTGTCACCCTTTGGGAAATTTGATGGTGTTAGAATGTAAATACTGTCTTTTAGATAAAATCTCCAGGATGAAAGAAATTTGAAGACAAAAAATAGCTTTGCTTTTTAAGGGTTTTTTTGTGGGGGGAGAGTAAATATTTTGGCCAAGAAAGCAATACCATTTGGCATTTAATTAAAGACAGACATGACTAGCTGACAAGCTTCTTAGACTGAGCCATCACCCTGAAGAAGTGGGTTTCCTCTCTTCATATCTTTCATTTTCCTGCAAGATGTTTGGTTTAAGAGAGCAGTATTAAATTCTAATAATATAGAGGAATAGTAAATCACATTTTATTGCTAACAATCAAAGTTATTGCTATTTCCTACACAGACAGAAGAATGAAGAAAATCATGGCTTTTTTTTCTGGAAAAAAAATTGTCTAATGCTGTTCCATATTATTTAAGTCTGGCAAACAAATCACAAAATTTGAAGTAGAGTGCATTTGACAGTGTCTATGCTATACACACGCATGGATCTGCTGTCTTTGAATGGAACTCTAAATCACCCAAACACAGTGTAGTCAAAAAAGGTAAGTATCACACAGGAACCATCATCGAGCTAATGGACTCCCCATTCTCTGGAGAGTTTCAGAGAGTCTGGCTCTCTGCATTAGCTTACAAAGGAGAACCAGATGTGAAGTTCTCCCCTCTCCCTTTCATATGGCTCACTCCCCAAGGACAGGTCTGCTCAAATTTAGCTGGAGGGTTACCAAGCACAGGGCACAAATAACGAGGAGATCACTGACGGAGCTCAAATATTGAGGCCATTTTTCATCCACATTATTGTAAATGGAACAAGGCGTTGAGATATGGGAAATTCCCATCAGTGCCAGACAACTGACAACTCTACCCGTTCAGTGAAGGAGGACCATTGCTTGCGGCCTTTTTCTTAGATTAATTTTTCTAGACATTTTCCCAAACATTATGTAATTAATCTTATAGAACCGAGGCCTTATTAAAATCTCATTAGCAAATATCCTTGGCTGTAAAAGGCACCATATTGAGCAGAATTTTGGCAAATAATAAACCTCATTGTAGTTGGCGAGAAACAGCCTTAGGTGCCAACAGCTCCCTGGGTTTAGAGAAGATAACAACGTAATTGCGTGATTGCCGCTCCAGCAACTCAGCTTCCTGCCCTGCTCAGGGCCGAACTTTGGAAACTGCAGACTGCCTTCCACCCTCCCCCTACTGATACCCCACCAAGAGGGCACAGGCTTTTCCTGCAACCACCAGCTTGAGCTAGATCTGATGTGAGCTGTAGCTAGGGAACCTCTGCTCAGGAGAACGGCGCAACTGGTGGAAAGTGAAAGTAGGACTGAAAGGGCCAAAGCCAGCCTGGTATGCAGTTGTCTATGACATGTCTGGGGCAGGGGATAAGGAGGAACCGGCCAAAAAGAATTTCTAAATGGTTAAATTCTTAAATGTCGCACTGCCTTAGTTGCTGTCATCTGAGTGGGGGACAACGGTGCCAGTAGGAAGCTCACAGGCCAGGTTCCTCAACAGTCACGGCTAACCCATGTGTGTACAATGGCTGCTCTGAGCTCCCAGGGCAGAACAGAGCCTGCTTTCTCAGCAGAAAGGCCTGGTTTGGCCAAAACCAAAAAAAAAAAAAAAACTCCAGGCTTCTATAACTGGGATGCTTCGATGGGAGAAGGTGGAACAGGCTGTTGGGCTCTGCTCCATCTCTGCTAAGTCTGAATCCTACGGGGTGCCCCCTCTCCCCCCCCAGCCCTCCACCCACCCGCCTGCAGTCAGGGCGGAACTGGAGGGGCTGGGTTCCTGGAAGGAGGCAGGAGGGCAGGGATGGACATGCTGGAGTGGATATTTCTTCTCTGCCTAGGAGGAAGGGTAGGAGTCACAGAGCCATTCTCTGATGATAAAATAGTGCCCTGTGTGTCTAGTAATAATGAGTTTTCTCCAAGTAATGATCCTGTAACAACAGCTACGTGTTTCTAGTGTTTATCCGGTAGTAGTCGTCACTCTTCATAATGAGGGGGTGGAAATCAGACTTGAATAAAATCACAGCTCTCTGCAGTGCTGAGTGGCTGACCTGACATGAGATAGAAACTTGGTCAACCATTCTCAGCCTTTCCCCTTTGAAGACTTGCACGTGTGTACTTGTGGGTGACCATGCATGCACTTTATATGTTAGGCAGATGATAGCTATATAATGGACGATTAATGAAGACAAATAGCTACCAAAAGTCCTAAAAAGCAGGAAAGAAGAGAAACGCTGCCTCCAGTCCCACCACATACAGAAAGTCTAACGGGGCGGCAGCAGCTGGACAGGAGCAGTGTGTGGATTATGTTTAAGCTATTGTAGTGATAAGCTGTCCAAACAAAGAAAGCCCTTCGGATAATTTATAAGTTTTTTGTTTTTATTTTGTTTTTCGTTTGGGTTTTTTCTCTCTCTCTCTCTCTCTCTCTCTCTCTCTCTCTCTCTCTCTCTCTCTCTCTCTCTCTCTCTCTCTCTCGTTTCTCTATGCAACCCTTGCTATCCTGGAGTTTGGAGTAGACCAGGCTGGCCTTGAACTCACAGAGATCTGCCTGTCTCTGCCTCCCAAGTGCTACTGTGTGTAAGACAGGCCCCAGCCCCGTCTCAAATCCTTATCATATACTCCCCCGCACATTTAACCTTGACTGGTGAGTTTTAAAAACCAGTCTCCAAGCAGAGATGCCAGTGTTTCAGCCAAATGCCTTTCCATCTATTCGTGGGTGGTTCTCAGACCAGCTACAAATAGAATTAAACTTTAGAAAACTAAACACTGATGTTCAACCCCCAGCTTCACAGGCCCTGATTTAATTGGTCCAGATATGGTACCTAGAGCATCTATTCAGGTGCTTCTGATGTGTAGCCAAGATCCGAGCTCTTGAGCTCTTTAAGCAGCTATCAGAGACTACCAAAGATTTTACTTAGAAAGTATTTTAAAACAATCAGGCTGAGGAGATGGCTCCTTTGCTAAAATGCTTGCCATGCAGCCTTCAGGAGCGGAAACCACATTGTAATCCTGTCACCAACGAGACCAAGACTGGCTTGCCAGCTGGCCAGTCTAGTCGAATTAAGTCAGTTCCAGTTTCAGTGAGACACAATGTCTCAAAAAAGGAAGGTGGTTAAGGATTAAGGAAGATACCTGACATTAACCTCTGTCTTACACACACACACACACACACACACACACCACGGGGAGGCATGTATTCATCCATGTGCACAAATACATGCATACTCACGAATATCTGTACACACACCACACACACACACACACACACACACACAAAATCACTGTATTAACTGACTGGTGTATGGATAGAGTCCTCAAATACAAATGTATTACTATTATTGCTGCTTTTGTGTATCTACGAAAAAGATGGGACCCGCCTCACATACTGTGGATCTAAAGATAAGCCCCGAATTGCTGAAAGAAAGAGTGCACCAAAGACTCTTCTGTTCCCCGATAGATTTACAACGTTCGTTACACCGTGAGTATCGATGGGAGACTACAAGACGGGTCCATGGAAATAGATGCTGCAAACAACTTGGAGACCTTTAAAATGGGAAGTGGAGCAGAAGAAGCAATTGAAGTTAATGATTTCCAAAATGTAAGTACATTTCACACATTTACAGAGTCTAACAGGCAAAGCCCTGGCTTTTCCAGTCTGAGGAGAAGCAGTCACTCTCTCACGCATGCAGTGATTACTGTTCTTTGCAGCAGCTTTGGTGTCAGCAACCCACCTGTAACGTGTAGCTTCTGCTCCTTGAGAAAGGATCCTGCTTTGTCTTCCACCTTCGTGCAAGGAAGAGGAAACATGGGGGAATATACAAAATAGCAAAACCCTTCCAGTGCAGTAGGCCCAGCTGTCAGGAAGGATATCACTTGAGCCCAGGAGTTTGAAGCAGCCTGAACAACATGAGATACCCGTCTCCGGGCCAAAAAAAAAAAAAAGAGTTTGGAAGTGAGTTGTGAGTTTACTTTTAGAAAATAAAAGATATATGGACTTAGAAGGAAAAAAAAAAAAAAAAAGCTTATTGTTTCATTGTTTCAAATGGGAAAGTACAATGCCATTGCTAAGAACAAACTCTTCTTGAAAGAGGAAGGCTCATGAGAACCATGTCATTCTGAGAGATATTCTATACTTTGTCATGTAGAGTGCTCAGTCTTCAACAACAGCAAGGGCAAAACTTAGGATTTCTAGACAATAAAGACATTTTAATGGCTGGGTGCTTTGTTAACAGTAGGTTCTATGTCTATATTTTTCTAATTTGTATTTAATCCAGAAAATAAGCATGGGTGGGTGCCTATCATAGCCCACGTCTCCTGCCATCGACTATTACAAAAGAAACATTTGAGTCCCCTTTTCGTTTTGAGCAAAATTTAATTTCCAGGCAATCTGAGACACTGGGCCCTTCGCTGATGCTTCACTGTGCATCTGCTAATAGAAGTGTCACTTGGGCTACATTTCCTGTTGGCTGACAAAAATCTTATTCTGTTCTGTTGTGCGATGAGGAAGAAGCATTAGTGTTTGGGTTCTTCTGCTAAATCTGCAGCCGAAGTAGGTGAAGCATCATGGTGAAGGAGAGCTCTTGAAAATAATGTCTCTGCTGATAGTTTATTGGTCTACAAACATCTCATCAACCCATCTTCCCCTGATTTATGAGAAAAACGAAAGAAGCTTTTCATTTACACGAAAGCACTCTCCTCTTGTGGGAACCAAAACACGCTTCACCAGTCCTTTTGAATTCCCAGCAGATGCTAGAATTAGTGCTCTGAGATGCCGAATATCGATGCTGGCAAAGCCTGGCTGTGTTCACAGAGGGCCCTGCCCTGGGGACGGGCTCTGCAGCCCTGAGTGTGCCCAGCTGCACTTTGTGTGGTCATCACATTGCAAATGGTTCTGGTCTGTGCACAAGTATAATTTCTCTGGACCTATTAAATGCTTTTACTGCAAAACCCAGGACAGGGCAAAATACTTTTTCTCTGTACTACTCAATAGAAACTAATAAAATGTGGTTCCTCTGTACACATCATTCAATCCAGAACAAAATTGAATACCTGTGATGTGCCACAATGTCAAAATATGCAAAGGGGGCTGTGAGGATGGATTACAAAAGGCCCCTTACTCTTGGGAGGTTGACGTGTCAAGAATATCCTCTGAAAATATTTTAATCCCAAACCTATATATCTGTTTTATAATCCTTTGCTTCTTTCTAATAATGGTATTGATTGTGTTTTGTTCTCATAGACGAACAGGGCCACAAATATTTCATAAACTGATCAATTCTCTTTGATAGCTTCTACATTTCTCTAAGTCAGAACTGGTGAGTGGAACATTTTTTTGATGGATAGTACCTGCTATGGGTTTAAACAAGCCTGGCCTTTTGAAAAGACATGAATCAGACTCTGTGGGCATCTTCTATTACTTTTGCCTCTATTTTAAACCATCAGTCAAACACAGGAAGTGTTGATTGAGGCTCACTGTACGGAGGGATGGCGCTAAGCATAGGAATGGAAGATGACTGACATTTATCCTTCAAGGATCTTCTGGTCCGGTCTAGAAGAAAGACATGCACACAGAAATGGCTTGAGGTCAGCCCAGAAATGTGCCGTGATAAGCTATGGGCAAAGTGTGCTCCCCACACAAGACATCACTGCGAATTAGAGGTTTTGCACAGGCATGGCAGAGGTGAGGACACAGTCATTGAATAATGTCCTAAGGAATGATTTGTGGTGCTGGGAACTGAACCAAGGGGCTTTCTTGTGCTAAACTAGCACCCTTCCACTCAGCTATAGCCCCAACTCTTTTGAGAAACAGTTTGAACTTTAACATAAAGAGCTAGAAAGGCTACTACAAAAGGATCCACAGTCCCCCTCCCAGTGCGGTCAACTATGTCAAGGACGGAGATGGAGACTGATGAAAATTCGGGTGGGAGCTAGATCATGAAAGGTTCTGCCCTGTACATTGATACCTGGGACCCCGGTATTTTAACATAGTCCAACAGAGAACAGACACAGTAAGAGAGAGGAGCACTGCGAAAACAAGTGCCCCAAACTTTGTTCCCTAAGACATAAACAAACAACACACAAGGGTCGATTCACAGTTCATGATTTGTAGTCTAAAAGATTATACCCTGACAAGCATCCATGCTGTTGGCTAAAGCCAAGTTCCTCAGACCTGAAACTATATTTCAGTAACAAAAGCCACGGGTAGAAACTGAGAATAGACAGCTGCACATATGGATATTCTGGGTTTTCAGAAAACAATTCTTTTAACATGTGGATATCTGAAAGTTGTGATTTAAAACCTGGAGGGGGAGAAAAACTACAACATGAGCCTACCTTGAAAGTAGGTAGGTTATTGATTTAAAAAATCAATATAACCCTCAACTGTAATGTAAAGGAACAATAAAATGAGGGTAATTTATTATGAAATATGGATTTCATATGTACATGCTCTGCCAGATGCATTAGCTGATATTAATATAGTCAAGTGCATCTACTGGTCATTTGAAGACCGTCAGTGCCACGCCCACGGTGCAGATGGTCACGGGTGTGCTTTGACAGTTAAATGGTATGAGTTTTTCTCAGGCAGTAGGCATCAGTACTGATGCCTTGACAGGCATGGCTGTGCATGCCTGCCAACCCAGAACTTAGGAAGCGGAAATAGGGTTGTGACTTTGAGAGAAGTCTGAGATTCTGTCTCAAAAATAAAACAAAAACTAATTTATTTCCATTTCTAAGTTGCCGTTTATAGGAAATTGACAGTGCTGAGAGCTATGCTCAGTCACTGTGTATTTATATGTAAAATGAGAATGGTAGCCTGTGCCAGGCAAGTCCCCACAAGCAGCTTTGATTCCTAAGACATGGGACACTTGGTTCTTCAGGATTCCAGGGATCTACAAGACCCCCCAAAAACAGAATATCCCAATCTTTGATTCAGACTCTTCCAAAGGCTTCTAAAATGCCTGCTGGGAACAAGACTTCCTCCCTCCTTAAGGCCCTCCCTAAGGAAGCATAGCTAGGGTGGTATCATATGGTTCTTTTGACGAACAAATGTTAGATTTTTTTGTTGGTTTTCTGTTTTTTGTTGGTTTTTTCCTTTAAATCTCCACTTGTTACCTTTGTTAGCAAATGTCTCCATTATCATGGGCGTCCAGGGCCCAGTTTGTTTGTTAGCAGAGGAGCTTTGCCTGACTTCCTTGTGCTTCTCCATCTGTTTGATCTTTAATATATATGGTATCACTTGTGGATTTGCAGCTAGACTGGATGGTGACGTGTGAATTCCCTTCCACGGGTCCCAACCCATGGGCTGTCAGCAACCTGTGCAGTGCGTGGACTGTGAGAATCAACAGTTCTAGGTGGACTTTAAGTGTAGTCATCTGCAGTAGGATCTGCTCTCCCCAGGCGTACTGGAATGATGTATGCTTTCCTCCCCATACATCTCATGTTCAGAGAGCAATGATCTCTCTCCCTCCCTTGATTTTTAAGCTACAAGTTGCAGGTTTACATGCAGGATAGAAACAACAGAACTTGAGAAGTAGCATAGCAGATGCCAGTGGTTCTCAAGCTGTCTCCCTGAGGTACCAGCAGGACAGCCTCCAAGGGCTTGAGGAAAATAACAAACTTAAGACATCCTGAGTCAGAAATCCTCCCCTGGGCTTGCGACCCGACCTTCTGGGTTTTGTCCCAGTGACTGTTACAAACAAGTGTTTCTGAGTCCTAGGTTAGGAGAAACATGGGCTAGACGACTATTATAGTCATGTAAAAACTCTGCAAAGTTCCCTTCACCCTAAACTGCTGGGCCTTCAATTCCAGCTGTCCATCATTGCCATCTGGTGGTTTAAAAATACTCATAGATCGAGCCCCACTACCAATGCAGTAAGAATCTGTTGGGATAGTCCAGCAGCTGGGTTCTGTTTTTAGGTTGGTTTTTGTTTGTTTATTTTGACAAGATCTCATGTACCCCAGGCTGGCCTACATACTCACTGTATAACCAAGGATGACCTTACGCTTTCCATCTTCCCGCCTCCACCTCCCAAGAGCTGTATACTACAAAGCCCGGTTATATCAACTATGTTCTTAAAATCTCTCCATGGGACTTTGGTTCCCAAAGCAAATCTCTGTAGTCAGGCCACGCCTCTTCTTTGTTGGGGAGCTAGGTGAAGAGAAATAAGGTGACAGGGTTACAACTTGCAGGCCTTAAACTACAAGTCCTAGATTTACATGCAGGGAAGGAGCAGCACAACTTTGGGAAGTAGCAGAGCAGATGCCAGTGGCTCTCAAACATGAACAAAAGGTCTGCTGCTGTATGGCACAGAGTGGGCCATGCAGGAAGACCCAGCCTCCCCTGCTATTCTAAGTCTGTTACCTGACAGCCTCTGTAGGGTTCAGGTCCTGAGCATGAATATGATAGATTCCTGTGATTCTCCTTCAGCATGACATTTGGTTACCTTCATTCTCCACTTAAGAATCCTGAGCCCGTAGCACTGGATTTGTGCTTTCCTCCCCCAACTCCTTCTCAGTGACTTCAACGGTACAGCCTCGTCCTACACTGATCCCAACACAACAGGAGGTCATGGAGGTTCAGACATGCAGGGGAAATCTACATTATTAGGGATAAATGTTATGACCTTTTAGAATATTTAGATCATCTAGTCATCATGAATCGACATCGGCAGAGTCAAGTAAACACTCCGGGGACAGCGTGTGCAGCTCCCTTTCACACCCTCTTCAGGTGGAAAGCAGTGCCCAGCTGTCAACTCAGGAGCTTTGTGCCGATGTGTCCCCTAAGGCTGGTCCCCAGCCAGGAGGAGACACTGTTTATATCTCAGAGGGGACAAAACAAAACACCAAGTCCTCTGGTAAGGTTTAGCTCCTGGTGCTGTGTGAAGTTTTTCTGTTTACGTCAGACTCAGTAACTTGGGAAAGCTCAGAATTAAGGGAATTCATTAATTCAGCCAACATCTTCAGAGGAGCTTTGTAAGATCCCAGGCGTGCTCACACATGTACACCTCAGATACTGATCTCAAGAAGTTTGTAACTGAGAACCAGAGACCAAGTGACAAATGAAAGATGAAGCTTAGGAAAAGTCAGAGACAGAGAACTCACCCAGGCCACGAGCTCAGAAAGGGTTGCATGGATGGAGGGCCAGTTCCTGAGCTCCATACACAGTTAGAGTGCCAACAAGAGCTGCATGGCTCAGGTATCACCCCTCACCATCACTCCTCCTGGGCGTGGTCTCTACAGTATCCTCCCTACCATTCCTAGCCTTTTTATTAGCCATGTTTTCTCTGTGACCCTTATTTCTACCTGAATTTATATTTTCTTCTTATTGGAAGACAATGCTAAAGATAAATTTCATGGTAGCCAGGATTTTATCTTATGTTTACCTCTACACATAATGGACGGAGTAAGTGGATAGACAAATAAACTTTTATCTCATAGGGCATCACTGGGATCCGTTTTGCTGGAGGAGAGAAGTGCTACATCAAAGCACAGGTGAAGGCTCGCATCCCTGAGGTGGGCATTGTGACCAAGCAGAGCATCTCTGAACTGGTGGGTACCAACACACACGACGGGCGGATACACTAGGCCTTTTTCCTTGGCAGGTTCATGACTACAACCTAAGTTTTATTTCTTTTCTACTAGAAGAACTTCTCTGTCCTGCTGGCTCCCAGCCATCTTTCTGACATGGTGCAGCATATTTAAAGGTTTGGGGAAGCATGTTTTAAAGTGCATTAGCTGTGATAACTCAGTGTGGAAAGTTGCTTGCTGCCAAATGTTACTCCTGAAATTTGAGAGAGAAAAAACAGTTCCACAATTTTGAGCCAAATGTGAAGCAAGCTTTAATTAAATACTGGCCAGGTTGATGGGTTCTGGCCAGGTCCACGTTTTACAGAGGCTTAAAAAGGCAAACCCACAGTTCACTGTATTCACTGTATTTCCCATCGGGTCCAATCAGGGGCAAGCATACATCCCCTCGTGTTATTTCCTGCCTATGTACCTCCTGCCTACGTCCAATCAAGCATATCCAGTGGGGAGGGGGACTTGTTTAGGGGAGCAAAAACATGTCACTTGGGCAAGTGGAGCTTACAGGTTAACTTTGCCTCTTGCACAAGCCTGCCAATCTGAGCCTAGAACCCACATGGTAGAAAGAACAAACCAGCTCTTTCAAGTTGTTCTCCAATTTCCACCTGTGTGCTGTAGCTACACACACACACACACACACACACACACACACACACACACACACACAGAGAGAGAGAGAGAGAGAGAGAGAGAGAGAGAGAAATCGAGAAAGAAATCGAGAGAGAGACAGAGACAGAGAGACAGAGAGACACAGAGAGACACAGAAAAACACAGACACACACCCAGAAACACACACACATAAACAAACAAACAAACAAACATAAAAGTGCCCAAGAGCATTAGAGATTTGACACCCAGGTAGCCCTTATTTATCTAATGTTAAATGGCCATCTGATCAATGATTAGAAGTCCAAAATAAAATCAAAAGTCCACAAGGTAAAATCTTCATGAAAGGGACTTTAAGAAACCCCCTAGCCTTAGCCCTACAAAATGTGGGAATTCTTCCCAAATATTCTGGATAGCTGGTCACCCAGAAAGTGGTTGGAGCGCTCTTCCCATGGGTGTTTAATCCACCCGTGAGCTGAGATGCTCCCCATAGCTCTTCCCTTTGGCTCAAGGCAGCTTAAATGAAGCTATACGAAGCTTGTAGATTTTATTTTTTTAAAGCAAGAAATTGAATTAAGGCCTTACCAGCAGGGCAGAGCCTATGCTATAGCTATATACACACATACACACACACATATATATGTGTGTGTATGTGTATATACACATACATATATATACATATATACATGTATGTGTATATATATACATATATGTGTTATATATATAATCACAGGGTCTCCATAAGTCACACAGGGTCAAAGTTAGCCTTGAAAGCTTGGACTACAGTAGAACTCACTACATAGCCAGGCTGACCTCAAACTCTACATGTTTTAAAGACTTAATTCTTCCATCTGTTACTAGTAAATTGCCTATAAGCCTGGTATTTTGTTGGTTTTGTATAACTTGAAATTGAACTTAAGGCCTCACACATGCTAGGTAATCACTCCACAAGCTGTATACCTGAGTTTTAAAACCTAAACATTGCTGGGCGGTGGTGCCCCACACCTTTAATCCCAGCACTTGGAAGGCAGAGGCAGGCAGATTTCTGAGTTAGAGGCCAGCCTGGTCTACAGAGTGAGCTCCAGGACAGCCAGGGCTACACGGAGAAACCTAAAACCTAAATGTTAGGACTGCACAGAGTCCTAGAGACACATTTAATAGTAATGTTCCTCACCTTACTCTTCCAGGGCTTACAGAGTGGTCACACCCATGACCGGCTCTCATCTGAGCTGTGACAGATATGGGGGAGGAGGACAGACTTGGGAGTCATAAAAATGTAGATCCAAAAGCCAGCTCTGCCACCTGCTGTGGATGTGGCTGTAGCTCCTTGACCCTCTCAGTTCTGTCAGCTTTCAACGGCTGCATGCACACTCTGCCCTTGCCTGAGAACCCACTAGAAGGTGAGCGGCAAGATGGCTGCTCATAACTGCTAATTTTATTATGATCATCACTGAGCCTTCCTATCCCTGAGAGGGAAGTGAAAGGAGCCGCAGATCCCTCAGGACCACTAAGGGGAAGGGTGCCTAGAAACCACCTAATTGTTTGCTCCCAGGCGAGCAACAGCAGGTGACATCTCAAAGCTGAACAAAACACAAGCTACAAACAAACCTGGAGACATTGAACGTGGAAGTCCTGATACTTCTCATCACACCCAGCTACCCTGTTCTTCCTTCTGTAAGGTGGCCTCCAGACCCCCATGCCCCCATGCTCCATTTGTTCTCCCTGTGAGCTGTGCTCTGTATGAACTCACAGAGGGCAGCCTAAAACCTGGGTGGGACGTTCCTTTGCTGTAGCCCTGGGGCTTCTCTTTATCACACAGCCTGCACATCTTCCCCGCACTCTGCTGCTGCTACCCTGCCTATGAACTCAGTCTCTTTCCTGCCGACTCTAGATTACCCAGCTCTGAACACTGCTTTATAGTATACAACTTTACACCTCTCTCTCTCTCTCTCTCTCTCTCTCTCTCTCTCTCTCTCTGTGTGTGTGTGTGTGTGTGTGTGTGTGTGTGTGTGTGTGTGTGTGTCTTACCCACTGAGCCATCTCACTGGCTCTAATTATTTATCCCTAAAATTTAAAACAATACTTTGATACTATGGAACATCTGACAAGCCAGGCAATGGTGTCACATGCTTTTAATCCCAGGACTTGGGAGGCAGAGGCAAGCAGATCTCTAAGTGTGAGGCCAACCTGATCTATAGAGGTAACTCCCGGACAGCCAGGGCTACACAGAGAAACCCTGTCTCAAAAATAAATATAATAAACACATGAATGTATAGAGAAAAATAGAATAATATCATGACTCCATAATCTTGAAGTAACAAATGGTAACAGTTTGGTGATTTTTGTGTTTTTGCTTTTGTGATAATCTTTTCAGAGATGAAATTAGGCTATTCCAAAATTCTTATTTTCACTTTAGCTTTAAATTGCAGGTTATGGTGTACAAATGGTAAATCAGCATATGATTATACTTTTTTTGTAGACAAGAACTCACCATATATATATATATCAGACAGGTGATATATCAGACTGGCCTTTAATGCACACAGATCTGCTGGTCTCTGACTCTGCCTCCCAAGTGCTAAGATTAAAGGCACGAGTCACCACACCCACCTATGACTCTACTTTTGAGAGTCTCTTTAGTCAAATATTTCAGGTACCCTCAATTTCAGGTAATAATACTTGAAAATAATGATTCAAGTATGGTAAATACTTTTGTATTTTAATCTTTCCACTTGATTCTTAGACCGGAGCAGACTGTCTCATGCTTCTGTTGTTTACCACATGCATGATAGATCCTCTCTAGATAAAAATCAATGCAGAAAGTACAGTTGGCCAAATCTGCCCTGTTCGGAGCCTGCATGCTCCCAGACTGACAACATCCCTGGCTTACAGGGCGCATCTATGTGTGTCATCCCCAGCATCCCCTCCTCTCCACAGCCTTCAGGCTATGACGGGGCAGATTTATGAATCACTTGCTGTCATAAATTTTTCAACAGTTTTGTATAACTTTAAAGGGCTACTGTGCTCAAAGAACAGTCATTTCCTGGATGGAGCCACTTGATTTAAGGTAAATAACTGGGTGTTACCTTCCTCCAATAACTCTAAGCTGTTTAAGGCAACCATGTGCCTGAGGGAGGAAACCCAAATGAAGTGCTGCTTTTACCTGTAGTGAGGAAAAAAAATTTTTAATTTCTCCAACCTACTGCAAAGTAATAAATACATGAAAGGAACAACTTGGCAAAAATAAATAAATAAATTTGTCTCCTGGGTTATCAAACCATCCTCAGCATCTTTCTGTAGAAGGAAATCCGGGGCTTAGCTTTGAAATCTCAGTGGTGTGCTTGATGTGGGGAACATCTGAGATAAGTTTTGTTATAACTGGGAACAGGAGAAATGGTTTATGTTAAATAACACTTTGAACTGGAGACATTAAAGAACCAATCACTTGCCTTTTCCATTGTTGTTTGGAAGCTGCAGAACCAAAAAAAAAAAAAAAAGATTTTTCACTTCAAATGAAGAGTTCCTCTGTCCTTTATAGGATTTCAGGGTCTGTTCAATTGCCTTTCCTCAAACACATCTTTGATCGAAAACATCAGATTAACCTAAATCTCAAAGTCGGTATCAAGTAATTTTCACTTCGACTCTAAACACTTCTGTTCACACATTGCAGCCGTCTAGAAGCAGGGGGTTGAGAGCTGTGCTGGGTCCTGAGGAGACTAAAGACTGGAGCCTTACCGTGTACATGCATCAAATGTGTACACTCAGAATTGTCCCTGAGTTTGCACAAAGCAAAAAAAAAAATCCTTTGGTACCCAGACTCAACAATCAACATGTACCAGCCTCCTCTGCTCACATGCATTTCATGTTTCCAGGAAGGCAAGATCATGCCAGTTAAATATGAAGAGAACTCTCTGATTTGGGTGGCCGTGGACCAGCCTGTGAAGGACAACAGCTTCTTGAGTCCTAAAATCCTTGAACTCTGTGATGACCTGCCTATTTTCTGGCTTAAGCCCATGTATCCAAAAGGTAAAATTGAAATAGGGCTTGGAATTCCCCAGTCTCAGCCTCCGGGGCTCTTGGGAGCCCCCTCCACTGACCTGAGGTGGTAGGACCAATAGGGTAGCCGGGGATGTGTGTTGGCTGAGTCTTGGTAATTAGCATGAGAGATACAAGAGAAGGAAAATGACAGGGTGGGGGTGGGAGTGGGGGTGCCCCTGCAGTGTGGAAGGGAAGGCACAGCAGGGTTAACAGGAGGCAGGGCAGGAAGACGGAGCACTCCTCCTAACCGTGGTGCTTATTTATGACGCCCCTGCTTCTTTCTGCACTGCCCCTTAATCTCAGTTGTTCGAGCCTTCCAATTTTACATTTCTTTATTCTCAAAGCACAGCATCGGGGGACTAAGAAGCTGTCATGCTGCCAATGCTTTATTATATTCGAACCCAGAATTATGGGACAGCCAAAAGCTGCTGTGGGTATAGGCTAAGATTCCTCATATTCAAGGCTCAAGCATTGGCTTCCAAACCCAGAGAAAATAAGTGCAGAGCCCCCTTGGTGTCAGGCGGGAGCTCACCTCTGAGCCATTTCTGGGTGACAAAGGCCAGGTGATCCCAGCAGGCCTCACCCTCTCTCATCCCCAAAGGGCCTCACACCTCATTTCTACTGCGGTCAACACACTGGTCTCCCCAAGGCCTACTTTGTAACTGTGGAGAGGGAGGCCGCTCGCTCTCCTTGCACATATGAGATAGGCTGTTTTCAGAAAGGTTTTATTGCACAGTAGAAGACGGAAATGAAGAAATGGACAAAGTGAGGGCATGGAGTCCATTGGCTTGTCGAGATACTGTTCAGAACAGAAAGAACAATTTACCTGGAAAAAAAAAAAAAAAAAAAAAAAAACAGAAGCAGTTCTATGGATGGATGGTAGTGATGGTTATACAACATTTACAAACAAAACTAGCTAAAATGAGCAAGGCCTGCTAGCACTGCTTGTTAATCCAGGCCCTAGGAAGGCTGAGGCAGAAGGATCAGATGAAGGCTATCCTCAACTACACAGTGAGCAAGGCCAGCCTGTGCTATATGATACCCTGTCTATTGCTATGCTTGCTTTACCACAAGCAAAACAATAGCATAGAAAGTATAGATTTCTGATCCTACCGTGACCAACTGATACTTAGTATTCACAAGTCTCATCTTGCTCAAAAGCCTGGAGAAGATGGTTCTCTGAGCTAGTGCCGTATCACACCTGACAGAGGATTGAGAAGGACCCTGAGGCAGTAGGCAGGCTCAGTAAGAAACAATGTCCCAAGCCCGTAGAGCTAACGCAAACCCTGGAAATGCTTTCTTACTCTCTGTGGATCCTCATCTCATGGCCACATCCCACTTTTCAGTCCACGCTCCTGTTGTCTAGGTGAGGCCTTTTTGCTGTCTACCACCCAGGACCATTATCCTTTCCATTGACAGAGTAGAATATCCCACACGACCACATAGCTCTCCCTGATCTCAAGGCAAGCCTCAGAACTCCCTGGAGTTCATTCACTCACTCATTTACAGAGTGTCATTTATAAAATGTTATTTATGAAGGTCTATCCTGTGCCACGTAACTTGTTCTAGGCCAGAGACACATAGGGAATGCCACAGAAAACAATACTCCCAGAGTTCTCCCTTGCAGGGCTGGGAGGACAGCTCAGTGGATAGGGATCAGAGCTCAGGCAGCAGTCTAACTGGTGAGCCCCAGGAGCTACAAAGAGATGAATATGAAAGAAAACAAAAAAACAAAAAACAAGGTAGATGGTTCCTAAGGAACAACACCTAAGGTTAACTAACCAATGACCTAGACACACACGAAATAGGCAGACTGTGTATTAATAATAGGAGATGCTATGCAAAATACACTGAGGGGACAGGGAATACGGATGGAGACTGGAGAAATGGCAGTACCAAGATGAATGATACAACCCCTGGAAAGAAGCGTATTCCCTAGGTCTAAGATGGTCCCTTCACCCTTTGAGCATAAACACACGGTAAGATCTTACACACTCAGTCAATGCAATATCTACACAAGAACTACTGGAGTTGTGGGCAGGATCAATGATAGAGTGTTTGCCTGGTTTGATACAACCCACACACATGTACACCACAATGTAGACTTTATATAAATCCCTCAGATTAGCAAAGGACTAAGTAAATGTTGATGTATACATAGGAATAGCATAGGCATTAAAATGAGTTTCCCCTAATCTGTGATAAGTGCACCTGTATTTTAGGATAAAATGAGGAAATTAAATCTCTCCTCTATGATGCCAGCCCCTGTCTGGTTCTAGTAAAGGTCTTGCAGCCTGCACATTGGCTGTTGGCAACGACTGACCAGCAGTATCTTACAGCCAGATAATCAAAGGTGGACGGTAGGTGGACAGAGCCCAGAAATGGACAGCCGATGTCCTGGAGCAACACACTGTCCTCATTTACTCTTTACCAAGAACTGTTGATATAACTCATATTTCCAAGGTCCAGAGAAGGATACTAAGATAAAGAGACTAATTTGTCTGAGGTCCTTCAACTAGCTGAGGAGGTATGAGCTGAATTCAGGTCTGCGTGGTGCTTCTCAAACAATGCTATTTTTGGAAGCTACCTACAGCTTCAAAGCACATCTTGGTTCTCAAAAATAACAAATTATAGAGATGGCACCTAACATTTGTGTGCTTATTGTACACCAAGACCCTTAGGTGTGGCTTTAATTAGCCCTGTCATTAGCCTATGAGTGAGATACCATTTTAGACAAAGAAGCGAAGGCTCAGGGAGACTCTGCAGTAAATGCTATGCAGTACCTTCCATCTCTGCTTCTCACCTGTCAGCTTCACTGCAGGATTCGTGCTAAAATGGTTAACTAGAGCGCTGGGTTGGAAGCCAGGGTTCCTATCTAGACCTTGCTGTCACTCAGTCTGTGACCTTGACTAGCCACTTGATGCCTTTCTATACCATGGGATTTGGTTTTGTTTTTTTTTTGTTTTTTTTGTTTTTTTTTTTTAAAGAATTAACCAAGACAATAGCTCATATGAAAATGTAAAGCTTTATATCTATATAATCAATTACTTATTTATATATGGTATATACACATATATAATATACTCCCACTCCATATACTCCCGATCCCCCATACACTCCCACAAATACATTTCTAAGTGTGTATATATATATATGTATATGTATATATTGACTCAAGAGTACATAAGGCTGTAGGTTACAGCATACCTGATCAACAGTGTTTTCAACACACAAGCTGCATTGTACATATAACCCAAAGTCAACAGACGTGAGCTTTCTGGCATTGTGGCCACTCCCTCACACCTTAGCCTCTTTTTCCGATTACCATTTTGCTGAATGTAGCATGCTACCTCATCATCCTTGTGCTCACTTACCAGTTCCAAATTCCAGACAGCACATTTACATCCGGGAAAAACACACAGAAACCTATTCTATGGTTTCGATTTAGAAATAGCGTGCCCGGCTACTCCTCGCCGCAAACACGGCAGGAACAATGAGTACTATTTTATTTGTTCAAATCCTATGGTGAAGTGAGGGGGGAATCAGGGGAGGCGAGTGGGGGAGAGGGGTGTTTGAGAACAGAAGTTTGTCAACCAGTGTCTGCTGCAATCAGGAGTATGACATCGACTGGGAAGCTAGGCTAGGACATGGTTCATACCTGCAATCCTCACTCTAAAATGCAGAACTGCCTTAATTGTTCATGTAAAGGAATTAATTTATAGCAAATTTTGCAGAAATCCAAAGAGAGAGAAGGGAAGTAGTGAGAAACAGCGCCCCCTCTACCACAAGACCACGCGATGAACCTCGACGCAACGCAGGCCCTGGGAGACTGAGTAACAGAACCAGACCCAATGTTCAGGATGACGAAGAACCTTTCAACCCTGACAACCCTTACCACGTGCGTACTGGTCTTTTCATGACATGCCCAGACAAATGCATTGCATGCGGTGCTGAAAGGGTATTTCTAAGATAGGTTTCATGCAAGCATAGACGGCGTCTTCATGATGCAAATTCAAAGTTGTTTCCTGTGTCATTGACAGGGGGGTAGGGGAGATTGTTGGAAGGTTATTTGGGTTTTTCTATTTTGGGTTTTTTTGTTTTTGTTTTGTTGTTGTTGTTGTTTTTGCTTTTTTTGGTTTTGTTTGTTTTGTTTTGGTCAAAGGGGGAAATCTATGAAAATAAATACCAGGAATCTGAGCATTTAAAAATGTCCCCAAGAGTATGCCCTCAAGGCAACAGAATCAAAGTATTCTCTTGCCCTGCTTACAGTCACTCTGGTCATCCATTCGGCACACATTTGTGGATTTCCTGGCTGTTCTAGGCCCTGTGCCCAGAAAGTCAACGGCAACCTTAGCCCTCAGGTCTCTCAGCCCAGACGGGATAGATTCTCATACCAGTAACAATACTCTAAGCTGAAGTGCTGGAAACAGGCCCGTAAGAAGGACACTAAGGAATTAAAACCCCCAAATCTAAGAAATACTTATAACTTACCACTACTACACTTTGCAGAGAAGGGAAACAGAATATGTATTTGTAGCTGGTTTTTTAAAATAAAACATAAGCACAGTTTTAAAAAACACAACAAAAGTGTACAGTGAAGTTGAGCTTCCAAAGCCTTCTACCCCAGACATTGTCTCTCTAACACCTTATTAATGACTATTTGCTCCATGTCTTTGCAGGGTTACACACAGAGGGAAAACACACCTTTTCAGCACAAAAATTCCATTCTACTTTCCAAATAGAATACAGTATTTGGGAAGAGTTCTCTCTCTCTCGTACTGTCCTACATTCAGTTAATGGCTTCTAGCCAGTTAGCCGCAGTCTAACATAATGCAGGCATGTGCTACGCCTCGACTGATTTGGCTTTGGTGGGCATAAAGTCTCTCCCTCGCATTCGATGCTGCTGACGCTGTTGTGGTTCACCTCTAAATGAGGTGATCCAGATGAGGCAGATGTAGCCCATTGATACTATGATGTAAGTATGCCTGTGGCATAAATACCAAAGCACAGCCCTAACACGTCTAAGTAGACAGGAGTTGTAGATTTTACTGGAGGTTACCAAATTGTTTTCCAAGAGATATGCCATCTATGTGTGATGGAAGTGATGAAAGGTCCTATTTCCTATCAGACTTTCCTGGGCATATGGTAGGCAAGGCAGGGGCTACTAAACACAAGCCTCATGCTTGCTAAGAACACACCCTACGATTGACTCTGCCCCAAGTTCTAGTAATACTGATCACCTTAGCCACTCTCTTGGGTGCATAAATTATGTCTTCTGCCTATTTATCATGCCTGTCTCTAATTATGTATAAAGATGACCATCGTTTCACACTAAATCAGTGGTTCTCAACCTGTGGGTCACAACCCCTTTGGGGGTAAAATGATGTTTTCACAGCGGTCACCTATGACCATTGGAAAACACAGATATTTACATTACAATTCATAACAGTCGCAAAATTCAGTTAAGAAGTAGCAACAAGAATAATTTTACGGCTGGGGGGCTCACAATAACACAAGGAACTGTATTAAAGGGTCATAGCACTAGCAAGGTTGAGAGCCACTGCACTAAATCCTTTGTGTGTTTTCTCCCTACCTCCAACAGTCCTACACTGCTTCACATATTGCAAACGTATTTTCTGGTTTATCATTTTAGACTAATGTATTTTAGAAGGATTTAGAGCAAAAGGTATTCTCCAAATAACCCAAGGCTTATCAGAAAATTCAGAACACCATAGCACTTTATTCCCTAAGCTCAAAGAATAACAAGAAGTATAATCTGAATAGGCAAACAAAATTTAATATAGTTTATTCCCCAGGTAGCCAGGCTAGATGAATTTGTTCAAGGTCTGAAGCTATCAGGCACTTTACAGAAGGGCAGGGGTGACTTGTCTGCCCTGGTTACAGATTTGAGTAATCCACATCCCCTGAAAAACCCCAATTATGTCAACTTTTTCCTTTATCATATGCTGAGTTTTAAGCAAAAATACTTTAAGCATTTTCCTCAAGATCTGTCCTTCACATGCTCCTCTAAGGAGAACCCTCCAGCAACAGCCTGAGATTTCCTCCCAATTTTGTTAATCCTAATGAGCCTCCCTATAAGGAAACACCTCTATTAACATTTACACACCCTCCACCCCAGAGAAGTCTGCAGTTAATCAGGGCCTGTCTGCTCATTGTTCTAAATGAGTCTATTTCAAGAGATTAAGGGCAAAGTAGTCTGAAGAACTGAAGAATAGTCTGAGGGAATGAGGCAGGCATTCTGAAGATAGTATCAGATGCTTCAGACAGTGTTAGGATTGCTGATTCTGTTGGGTGTGACAGTGGCAGTGCAGGTGGCAGTGCAGGTAGCAGTGCAGGTGGTAGTACAGGTGGCAGTGCAGGTGACAGTGCAGGTGGTAGTACAGGTGGCAGTGCAGATGGCAGTGCAGGTGGCAGTGCAGGTAGCAGTGCAGGTGGTAGTACAGGTGGCAGTGCAGGTGGTAGTACAGGTGGCAGTGCAGATGGCAGTGCAGGTGGCAGTGCAGTGTAGGTAGGTATTAACCACTCAGTCCTTTTAGAAGTACTTTTCCTACTTGTGACTGAAATGCCATGATGCCTTCAATCTTCCTTACATTTGTATCAGAACCCTCTTTATAGTACTTCAGAAAAACAAGTAAACTTGACAACAGGTTAACAGCTATCAAAATAAGCCAGTGTTCCGATGCTCCATAAAGGTTTTCCCACTTTCAAGAACATTTTGACTTTCCTCAAATTGACTAGACTTAAAAAAAAAAAAAAAAAAAAAAAAACCAACAACAAACCAATTCACAAGGCAGAGCTCAATGCCTCCAGGACAGGTGTTGAGATTAGATAGAGAATTTAAAACTCGGGATTTTTAGTGTGGTGCTCATAACTATAGTCTCGACACTCAAGAGGCAGAAGCAAGGACTGCTCTAAGATCAAGGCCAACTTGGACTATATACTGAGTTCAAGGCTAACCTGGGCAAGTGTGAGACCCTGTATCATCCCACCAATGTTCCCAGGTAAATCAGAACAAGGGCTTCTTGCCAGTACAATTAATGCATATCTAAAAGCATGCAGAAACCTGACCTGTAGGTTGTCGAAAAGATAAAGCAGATATAAAATCCAGCAGAGGGCAGTACTGTGATCTGTCTAGCAACAACAGTGGGGTCTCCCTTCATCTATAGGCTCCTGTTTGGGAACACCTAAGGCTCATCTTCCCTATGCTCTGATGCTGATATACAGGCAGGGGAGAGCAAGTGATTCAGCAGTGCTCTAGGAACCGAGGGGCTGGAAAGGGAGCTAGCCGAGCCCCAGATCAGTGAGCCTAAAGGAAGATTCCAGTGGCCACTGCCTGAAACTTACAGTAGCAGTTAGAATGCTCCTTTTGATCCTAAAGCTTCTTTTTTATGTTACCTAAAACAAAGTTGGTCACTACTGAGTGATAACCATGGCTCCTTACAGGCATGGAGGACCTTGAGGGTGTATCTTTAAAATACCACACAATGTTCTGCTGGTGACAGGTTAAACAGGCAAAGGTTCCAAAGGTTTGAAAACTTGTAACTGATTCTGATGATTTCTTGAGGCAGTGAACTCAGAATCTTATTTTAAAATAATATACATACGACACCCTCAGTAGAGGGAAGAAAATAATTGTCTTTCGTATCACAGCAGCAGGAAGGAGAAAGCATGACATTTGACCCTAGACTGGATCACGAAGGAATCTGCTGTATAGAATGCAGGCGGAGCTACACCCACTGCCAAAAGATCTGCGAACCACTGGGAGGCTACTATCCATGGCCTTACCATTACCAAGGATGTCGCTCAGCCTGCAGAGTTGTCATGCCATGCAGCTGGTGGGTTGCCCGCATCTTGGGCATGGTGTAAACCCAGTTCATCTATCATCAAGCAAGAATTAACATGAGAAGCATAGAGCATGTTCATGCCAAGGGACCACAAAGTATTTTATACTCAACCTGAATAATGTTATCCTGAATGCTACCACAGAACCCCTGTAGTGCACCGCTCTGTGTAAATGTACTGAAAGGGTAGTTTAAATCTACAACTACTATCCCTTTACTATTTGCTTTACCAACAAAGCCTATTGCAAGTCTTTAAAAGCTACTTTTGAAATAAACATGAAAAGTTATTTACAGTTTGTCCCAGATCTGTCATATACTTGAATTCCTTTTAATCAATTCATGACTGAAATCATCCCAATGGTTCTATTGTTTATATGGAATTCAAATGATCGTAACTTCACTGTTCTTCACTGTGTTATTTGCAGTCTTGCAAATGTGCCCAAAGGTCCCAGGAAAAGGAAGGAAGGAGGAAGGGAGGGAGGGAAGAAGGGAGGGAAGGAGGGAGGGAGGGAAGGGAAGGAGGGAGGGAGGGAGAGAAGGGAAGGAGGAAAGGAGGGAAGGGAAGGAGGGGAAAAAGAAACACATTTCAAACAAAAGGGGGAAGGGTCATAGAATGAAATCCATCTAATGAAATTCATGGCAGCCTTCAGTGTGGTACCCCATGGAATTATGACCTATACCTCCCACTGGCAAGTGATTAACAAGGGACAACCATATGTTAAGAGTCACCTTGAAAGCTGGGCCATGCCTTTGATTCCAGCACTCAGGAGGCAGAGGCAGACAGAGTTCTGAATTTGAGGCCAGTCTCATCTACAGAGTGAGTTCTAGGAAAGTCAGGCTACACAGAGAAACCCTATCTTGGGGGGTGGGGGGAAGAATATGTTACCTTGCAGGAAGAAAGTACTAGATTAAAGAACAATGCCCAAGAAAATAAATCAGACACATGGAAGATTTTAGTGACATTCTGAAAAGCATGTCTTCATCTCCTTCTGACGTGTTCTCAGTAAGCAGCCACAGAGCGAGCAGCACCATGGCTTTACATGTTTAGTACAGATCAGGCTGCCAATGAAATCCAATGGCCAGGCAGTGGCTGTCCTGGAAGCAGACCCGGCAGAGGCACTGCGGCTGAGGAGGAGGAGCGTGCTTGCTTAGGAAATCCTCAGGAACAAGCAATGATTTCAGAAATTGCAATATTAGATCAGGAAGACGCTGAAGTATTTTGTAATTTTGACATTTTAGTTTTGTATCCCACAGCTAGAGAGAGAGAGAGAGAGAGAGAGAGAGAGAGAGAGAGAGAGAGAGAGAGAGAGAGAGAGAGACCCAACTTTCCTGAGAGAAATGTTCACCCAAACAAAATCCTGAGATAGGGCTGGAGAGATGGCTCAGTGGTTAAGAGCACTGACTGCTCTTCCAGAGGTCCCAAGTTCAAATCCCAGCAACTACATGATGGCTTATAATGGGATATGATGCCCTCATCTGGTATGTCTTAAGACAGCTACAATGTACTCATAGATAAAATAAAATCTTTTTTAAAAATTCTGAAATAACAGAAGAGTCTCAATGCCAACTCTGAACAAGCCTTGTTATTGTGTGTTTGCCAATTAAAATCTATAAGATACAGAATTTTTAAAGCCTGGCTATTAAACGCTTCCACTTAGTTGGATGAAGAGGATCGGATCGGCACCCAAAGAAAGCACACACATGTAATGATGCCATGTCGTTCTCAGTCAGAAGCCACAGTCTACAGGTCAGTTTTCAAGCTAGATCTTTAAGGTGGTTGCTTTTTATTAACCAAGCAAAGCATGAGCTGTATGCTCTACCCATGCTCACACACCCATGGAGCCCAGAAACTTACAATGGATTCTAGAAACAAGATCAAAGGGATGTAGACAGGATTCAAAACCTTGCAGATGGAAGCAATAGCCTTCCTGGAGAACTCCAACGTGGAAGACTTCATGTAAGCAGGAGCTAGTCCATGAAGTGCAAGGATGGGCATTCCAGGCAGAGGACGTACGCTGGGGAACGGTGAAGAGGTATGACACTGGGTGGAACAAACTGGAAATGGAGAACTTCGGTAGGAAATATCAAGGCAGAAAAACAGCCAGAAGTTAATACCTTACATGACGTCCACTTGATAGACACACAAGTGGGAACCAACCAGACTCCAGGTAAGGAGACGGCTGGCTCGGTTTTCATGTTAGGTAAAGCATCTGGTTGGAGGGTATTCCGGAGGTCAAAGGGCAGCTCAGCAAGGAGCACAGGTCATAACAGAAAGCTGTCTCCTGCAAGATGCTTCTTTTTTAATGTTCTATTGGATGGAAGTACAGACAGACATAGAAATGGAGTACTTATTATTATTATTTTTACAGATGAGGGATCTCTGTTATAAAAAGTCATTGAATACAAAGGACAACAGTTTTTAAAACAAGTATTTGGTTGTTAACAAGGCTGGATGATGGGACCCAAATGTTCTCTTAGGGATTAAGATTACTTTTAGAGAAGAGTCAAGTGAGGAAATTAAGAACGTGTTTAAGGAAAAGACAGGAAAAGCAAAAGACTCCCATGACTTTGTACTAATTCTCTACTGTCTCTAAGCAGGCCAATTCTAAACTGCAAATCGTTGATTTTTGCTATATTGAACTCTGACCGAACCATATCATTGTGTACAGACAGACACTTGTATTGATGATGCCTTAATATTTTAGACACTTGTTTCTCAGTGGTGATGGTAAACCACTACTCGTAGAACATTGTAGGCTGGTTTTCAAGGTCCTGGTATGACCTGGGATAATTCACTCTTAGGTGTGGTATGTCAATGGACATAAAGCTGCTGCTATGTTTCAACCATGTATCAGTGTGTTCCTATTAACTCACATCACTGATGTATGCAAACGTTGATTGCTGCCAGTCTTAAAACTTGTGGACCTCATCCCTACATTTCTTCTACCACCTCAAATAATTCTAACATTGAAAAGATACACTACAATTACTCAATCCACTCAACCATTTATTTTACATCAGATTTTATTACAGTGAAATACAATCTCCATTTTACAAAACACAGATGCGTTGAGTGGTGTTGGTTTCTGATAAGCTGGCTATATTGATCAGTTCAACAATGTGTACTTCATAGAAATGGCCACATTCTTAAAGTTAACCAAAGGAAGGAGCTGACAAAAGCCTACATACATTGCTAGTCTTGATAGTACATCACAAATAGGAAGATGCAAATATGAGCAATGGCTAGCCTTAGCAGAAAACATTTCACATGCATAGTGTTTTGGTTATGAAGGAAAGCTGAAGTCCTCTTAATGAGTATTTGTGTGTGTGTGTGTGTGTGTGTGTGTGTATACACACATATATATGCATGCTCATATTCTACACGAATATGCAAGTGTTTTCATTTTGAAAAAAAGCTCTAGTATTAGAATCAATTTTTCAAAACAAGTTAGTCTTAACTAACTGGAGGAATCACCATAGGCTTTATTTAAACTGTTTATATTCAAAAGTTCAGTTTTTAGATTATTTAATGTAAGGATATATACATATGTATATATATATATATAGATTTGTGCATGTATAATCTAAGCTTAGCAAATAGTTAACATTATTTTCTAAGACATTTATGTCATTGGACCGTTTTTAATCTTAGTTGTTTTTACATAAAAATATGGGCGCCATCCCCTCACATGGTATGCATGTTACCATGAGAAAGATAAACATTACTAATGGGATTGGAAAGGATATACCTACACTATGCTGAAGTAAGTCACTACTGGAAATGTCAAATAATAAGCTGGGAGTGGTGGTGCACACTTTTAATCCCAGCACTGGGGGCAGAGGCGGACGGATCTCTGTAAATCCAGGGTCAACCTGGTCTACATGGAGTTCCAGGATACCCAGGGCAAAATGAGAGATTTAAACAACACATTTAGGAGCCAGAGAGATGGCTGAGGAGTGAGGAGTGCTTGCTGCCCTTGCAGAGGATCCAGGCTTAGTCTCCAGCACCCACACGGCAGCTAGTCACAACCCGGTCACTGCAGTTTCAAGGGGGATTTGACACTTTCTTTAGCTTTTCAGGACATCAGGCATGCCTGGGGGGCATGCACAAGCACACACACACACAGTGTGTATGTATGTATATACACACATACATAAATGTGTGTCTATACATGCAAATATTCATATACATAAAATCTTTAAAATACTCAATTATAAGAACAATTTAAGTGGTCCTGCCCCAATTGTCATGGATTCACTAAAACCAATGTTGTTTCCGAATTCTGCTCCTCTTTCATGCCCGCTCCTCTGTAAATGCTCTCTTCAGTCATGATTCGGAACAACTGGTTTGGAACCCCAAAAAGGTGAACACTTTTTTTCTACCCTCCTCTGTAGATAGCTACAGACTTTCTAAAAGCAAGGAGACTGGAATAGCTGTATGTACCTTTTGACTCACCAGTGTGCAAATCTACATGCAATTACTTTGCTTTTTTGAAATCTGACTATTGTTAAGCTTCCTGTCCTTCTGCATTCCAAGTTGTGGATTATTTGATAGCTAAGAATTTTATTTTCAAAGGCCTATATCCTTAACTAGTCCATACTATTACCTTTCTTTTTATAATGAATTTGAATTAGAGTGGCAAAGACCTGGAACAACCAGTAAAGCATGAAATTTGTCTTAGCAGGGCATGTTGCTAATGTAACCAGTTTGTTTTCAGCTAAAATCATACTCCAAAAACCAGGCATGGTGCAATGTCTGTAAATCATAGCACTGGAAGGCCGAGGCAGGAGGACTGCTATAAGTTTGAAGCCAGCTTGTCCTAGAGATACCCTATCTCGAAAAACAACACAACACATTCCTGTAGACTTCATCCTAAGGTCCTTAAGGTTCAAAATAACTACTGAGCAACGATCCTGTCTTACAAAACAACAGAAAACCCACACTATTACTGGGAATTGAATCCAAGGCCTTTAACACATTAGGGCAAGCACTCTACCAATAACCTGTATCCCCAGCCCTGCCTTATTTTTTTTAAATTGTGAGTGTTCCCTCATGTTTGTTTGTTTGTATGTATGTATGTATGTATGTATGTATGTATGTATGTATGTATGTATGTGTACTGTTGGTGTGCCTGGTACCCAGGGAAGCCAGAAGAGGGCATGTGATCCATTGGAACTTCAATTACAGGTGGTTGTTAAACGCCATGGAGATGCTGGGAATTGAGCACAGGTCCTCTGCAAAAGCAGGAAGTGCTCTTAACTGCTTGAGCCTTGTCATTTAATTTCTATTAACATAAACCAAAATTTCCCTAGCAGTACCTTTTCACTCTTTTCTAAAATGACGGGAAGCACCCGAGGGTGACTGATATAGCCAGGAAGTCTTACCTTTACCCCTAAGGACTCTACATACCACTCTCAAGGTCACCTGCTTCCATATCAACAGTCATTGAGACCAAAGACTACTCAACCATCCCAAACTCAGTGATTAAAATCTGCAGGAAAGAAGCCAAGGTCTACATTTAGAAATGGAAACAAAACCCCTAAGCTTTCCGGGTGAACCCTATTCTAAACACCATGCAAAGCACCTTCCCAATGCTGGAATTCCAGTTGCCTGACATTCTAAGAAACAGTGATGGCACTGGACGGTTATGTGGGCTAAGACTCAAGATCCATTATGAAGAAATGGCCATGAAGACTGTGTGGCAGGAGGGGGCATTCTGAGTAGGCAGTATTTAAGAAGCACTCTAGCTCTTGGAAAGTCCACCCATTTTCCTTTTGGCTTCTCATCCTGACAGACAGGGAATGCAAATGTATGGCTAAGGGAATGAGAGATTTCAAAACTACCTTTATTCTTGGCAGATGGGCCATAAAAACATGCTCTGCTAGTCTGGTTTTTACAAGACCATTAAATATAAAATCCTATACCCCTCATCCTCACGGCCCTGTTCACAAGCAGTTGTTCTGTGTAATTCAACCTCATCTTCGTATTTATTCTGCTCCAACTGTCCTTACATGGCAAAACAATTGCTTTGGTAAGCAAAAATTACAATATTGTCATTTGGTGTGTAAGAAAGAGAAGAAATAAGTAACCAGATTCAGAATTTCCTAAAAACTACACCACAACGCAAATCAATTCACATTTATACAATAAGGGTACTCACAGTAAAGTGAAAATAAACTATAACTCCTAATATACAAATTTCAATTGTTACTCCACTCCTGCCACCTGTTAACATTTACTGTCATTCTCAACACTTTTTTTGTACTGATATTTGGGTAGGTGGGCATGCATGTGTGTATAATGTGTGTGTGCGTGCACACGCATGCTTGTGCACATGAAATATAGAATCTATGGGCCTCATTTTCTGGATTTGTAGCTGTGCACATGGAAAATACTTCAGGCAACCTTCAGCTCTAGGAGGTCCCAGGCTGGCTTTGAACTCCTAGGATCCTGAGGCAGGAGGGTTGCCTCAAGTTCAAGGATAGTTTGGACTATGTTAGCAGGTTAGCCTGCATTACATAGCAAGATCCTGAGAGAGGAGGAGAGGAAGAAGAGAGCAATCTCAAACTAGCACCATACATTCTACTTATTAAGCTCTACCTCCAGCATCAAACCTGCTCACCTTTGCACGGTTCTGGGTGTATAAATCAGGTCTTCTGCCCATTTCTCTCGCCTGTCTTTATGTGTAAAGCTGAACATCTTCTCACATGCTACATCATGTGTGTGTTGCCCGCTCCCTGTAGCATATTCAGCCCAACATTGCTTCTCTACAGATAGATTTTCTACTTTCATCATTTTACACTAATGTATTTCAGAAGGATTTAGAGCAAAGGTATTCTCCAAATAACCCAAGGCTTATCAGAAAATTCAGAACATCACAGCACTTTATTCCCTAAGCTCTGAGAGAGAAAAGAGGGGGAGAGGAAGCACCAGAGGGGGGACACCAGCCCTGGGGAGGTAGAAGCAGGGAGGACAGGAGTCCAAGGTAAACCCTGGTGATGGGACATTTGAAGCTAGTTTAAGACACTGAAAGCAGCAAAACTTGTGAAATAAACAAGGAGAGGAGACACACACACACACACACACACACACACAAACACACAGACACACCAGTGAGAGACTCTTACTCAGAACCCTGTGGAAACCGAGAAGCTTCCATTATCCGAGGCAAGGAAACAAGCAGTCCTCTGGAATGGGCACTTTGGGGCAAGTCTGGCCCATTTCTCAAAACTCCTTTGTCTGATAAATCTAATGTACTTAGGCACATTTTATAATGCTTTTAGTCATACATTAGGAAGTCCATTTGCTCCAGCAAAATCCTGACTCTCCACACTGGGAAGCAAGTGTAGCTAATGGCTAAGATGTCTATATAATGTAGCTTTAAAAATAAATGCAAAAATACTAGATATAAAAAAAAACTCTTAAAAGTTGAATAGTAAAAATATGATTTATTTATATTCACAATTTTTTAATTCTAAGACTTTAGATATTATTTACTAAAGGAATTATGATCTAACACACTCAAAACTGGGGCTGGAGAGATGGCTCCGGCATTAAGAGCACTTGCTGCTCTTGCTGAGGAGCGGGTTGGTTATCAGCACCCACATGGAGGCTCACAGTGTCTGCAACCTCATCTCCAGAGGATCCTACAGCCGCTTCCGGCCTGTGACACTGGGTGCACACACACATATTGTACATACACATGTGTACATAAAGATAACTCTTGGTGGGGGAAGGCTTAACTCTGTTGAAAATTATACACTGAGTGGACTGGAGATTCTTGTCCAGTGCTGGAGGTGTCCTGGCTTTATTGCTTCTGTAGCAAGCCTTTCTTCCCCTTAGGATCAATGACATTGAGAAAATTTAACATCTAGACCACAACCCACTATCTTGTTTCCCAAAGGAGAGAATTCCTGAACTCCACTCTAGCAAGCATCACCCTTGCCTTTTCCTTTAGTGCTCAAGAACAAGGATAGCAGCCTGCAGCTTCATGTGGGCAAAAGGACAGTGAGAACGTCCGCATGGACCACACCAACAAAATGATTAAGCCTCACATGGTGGTGTGAACCTGTAATGCCAGGTTGAGTCACTGGAAGGTGAGGCAGGAGCATCAGGAATTCAGATCAGCCTCTCCTAAGCTCCAGTGTGCTTCCACAAGCTGCTAACCAAGGGTCTGGGACCAGCTCACTGTAAGTATGAACTCTCCTAATATGTCATATCCAAGGGCTAAAAGGAAGGAGCTAAATTCCTATACTTTCTACAGCTGAAATGTTTTCCAACATAGTTCTCCTTCACTTCACCATCAGCTCTGAGGGCACAAGGAGTGCCTTGCCACACAAACATAACACCTAACAGAGCACAGACCCTATGAAGGCTGATGAAATGATGTCAAATCTGAGAACTGCCAGTAGTATATGCAGTATTACATACTGCAAAAAATTCTCATCATGGGGTAATTGTTTTGGTTTGTTAAAACTATTCTATAGTCCAGCATTCAGCCACTCCGTAAGTTTTCCTGAATGTTAACCTTCTTTCTGCTATACTATAAACTCTAAAATTAAGGGTATCTCTCCATTTTTGTTATGTTAGAAGTATCTACAGATTTAGGGCACAAAATATTAAATACACACACATTAATTTACTCTCCAAGTAGCTGAAAACTAATGGTGCGAAGGAGCCCTGGCACTCTCCTGGCCTCCGCTGCAAATTGCTTATCGACAGTTAAATCTGTGCTATTAAACTTGAGAATCCATGCTTTATTTGAGAATTTAGAAGGTAGAATCAAAATGTTGCTGCAGTTACAAATACTTCTCATAAAAACTAAATGAGGAAATTTCTGCAGCAATTTCTCAAAGTTCCCAGTAAAAACTTAAGAGAAAGGTAAATAAACCAGCCTTCATAGAAAAATTTACAACTCGCATTCAAAAGCAGCTCTTAAAAGTAAATACAACACTGAAGCTGAAAATTTTATACCCACAAAAGTTACCAGGTCTAATAAATTATTGACAGAACACTGCATCAAAAATAAGGCAATTACCCAAGATGTCATTAAAGATTTCTCCACTTCATAACTAGACAGAGCTGATCTATCTAAGAGCAACTGACATTTCATTCAGTTTCAGGATGTGTGAAATCCTTAAGGACAGAAATGATAAGATGTGATTGTCACTCTTTAGAATACTTGCAGGAAAATCATTTCTAAAGCACAGAGATGCAAAAAGGTTTAATCTTTCAAAAGATGCTGTTTAAAACTGGAGAATGTGATAAAGCACACAATGGGCACTGGCGAACAAATTCCATACAGTGATAGCAAATTGATTTATTTAGTACTGTTTCCATTCCATATCATCAGGAGGGTTGATTTCAACTTTCCTTTTACCTACATCAGACCAGTTGGTACTCAAGACTGTACCACCAGACTCCATCTGCAATTAAAAGAAAAAATAAACAAGGTTCACTCCTGTATTTATATATCAAAATTAAACATTTTTCTTAAAATGAATCAAACATACTCACCCAAATATAGGCTACTAAAAATAATTCAATATAAACTCAACATTTTTAGTTAATCTTAGGCTTTCCAGAGAGGCTAACAAGTTTGAAGACAGCTGACACAAGACCATTCTAGAGTTATTAGGTAGGCATATTATGTATACATACACTCCTATATTAAGGACCATGTATTCTGCTATTAGTAGAGGCATCATGTGGAAAGTTCACCTTCAAATGAAAAAGAAAAAAAAAATGCCTTCCCCTCCCAAATGACATAATCTTATTTTGCTGAAGACAGTAAAATCCTAGTTAAATAGGACTTTAAGGACCCACACTTAATGCTCCCTCTTTGCCAAACATATTCTAGTGTACTCTGAATTTTTATTTAATTAAGGCACATATGACAGAGTACATAAAGTCAACAACATGTGACTTGGTTATCTACTTACAATGCAGTGAATATACAACTTACCAACAACCCTAGTATGTGCATGGAGCCATATAGAGCATTAAAATGATTTGGTCAATAATGAATTGTACTTAATAATACTGATGTCGTAAGATTATAACACATAGCTGAAGAATTCTGGCTGCCTAATGATATTGTAGCCATTGATAATATTCACAATATAGCACATAACTAGTGTCTACGGGGAGGCTGGTGGAATCAAACTCATTGACCTGCTAGTCATAGAAAAGAAGAGCTCGTACACTTACAATACAGCCCATAATATGTGACAAAAAATATATATTGGTTTCAGTATTTACTAAGCTAGATTTTTTTTTTTACTGGAATTTTAGAATATACTTCTCCACTTATTAAAAAAAATGTCTACTGTAAAAGAATATTCTATGTTACACTTGCAGCAGCCTCCAAACTTGCAGCAGTTTCTAGTCATCAAAACTCTTAGTGACACGGAAGAGCCGTGTCAGGCTGTGTCAACAAAGCACAAGCCTTGCATGTGCAAACCCCAGATTCAATCCCCAGCAACACATGCAAAAGAAGTCACATCAAGTGACTAACCTACACTATACAGATTTGTATAAACACACTCGATGCTGTTACCTAATAATGAAAACATCCAACAACAGATTTCTCAGAACACAGCCAAGTGTTAAACAAGACTTAACTGCATTGTTAAAAACTTGGAAGGGAGAGACGGCTCAGTTGTTAAAGGCTAAGGTTCACACTTCTAAAGATACAGAACTTCCATGCATTTGTTGTGATAAGAATTTAGGGACACGGATCACAGCGGAGTATGTGAATTTCTGAAGCCCCCAATCTTTTAACAGGCTGCATTCTGACAAACACAGTAAGTCATTTACCCTTTTGAACTGGAACCTCAAGCTAGCCAATGCCTTCTGCAAACTCCCCTGAACCCCTCTGCATGGGTTGCTATTCTATCCCAGTTTTTAGAGCTTTACTTACCTTCCAAATATGTCAGCCCCTCTTGGTGGGCTCTGACTTCTTTTCAGATTGCATTCAGTTAGTGTGTGTACATGTATGTACGTGCATGGGCTTGGGTATGCCATGGCACACATGTAGACAACAACTAGCAGAAGTCAGCTCTTTCCCCCGACCACAGAGGGCCCAAGATTGAACTCAGATGATCAGGTTTGGCACCAAGCACCCTACCTGTTGAGTCACCTTGCCAGCCAAACTCCTTAAGACTTTTAATTACCAGGAAGGACTCCCATACGACCTATCTTCTATGCACCTACAAATGCTTTTGAAACAAGGTCTTGCTATGTAGCCCATGCTGACCGTGAACTCATGACTCTCCAGTCTCACCATCCCAAGTACTAGACTACCATTATACCCACTTACGAGTTTGCCTCTGTAAGTCTAATTCTTATTATTGACTAGAACTAAAGAAGAGAGCTCTTCAGAGGCATGAACATAAATATTGCCTGGCATCTACAGAGGGTCCAAGCACACCCCTTTCTCCACATATAATACTATCTGCAGATGCAGCAAACCTCTTACTATAAAATGGGTCATAATTTGCATGTAATTTAGGCACACCTTTCCCCTATGCTACAGATCATCTCTAGAGTACCCATAAGATCCAATGCTATGCATATATCAGGTTGCTGTCATACAGTGTTATTTGTGGAATGACAAGAAAAAGTCTGTATAATAAGTATTTGATACAAACATAACACTTTCAAATCACAAGTCAGTTGGACCCACAGCTGCAGAACCCATGCAAAGAAACCGATGCACTTTCACTGGAGCCCTAATCATGGTGGCCTGGTGCAGAGCAGGCTTCAAATAAAATGACTGAATGAAATGTGACACGTCTGTAAAATGAGCTACTCCTAAGAGGACTCTCAGTGATAAAACTCACGGAAGTGACTTTAGTTGATAATCTAGTCATATTGACTGATGACAATTTTCCCTTCCCTCTTTATAGAGAAGGTACAACACTGTGCAATTTAACATCTCCTCATGACTTTGTATGTTGGTCTCACACAGTTAGACTGAAGGACAATAAAGGGTAGTCGGTTTCGTCTTCCCACAGAGACAGAAGCAAGCTCTGCATTTGAGGTCAATGTTACCACACAGATGGCTTGCTTTATGGATATATATCACTCAGTTAACTATCAATTTTCTATATGAAAATGGATGTAGATTTTTGTATCACATCTCTGACCTGACATATGGCTATTCTCTCTAGCACACATTTTTAAAGTCAACAGTAAGGATGAGTTTCTTGCCTGGAAAGATTTGAGTAGACAGTATTTTTCCTGGTAAAGCTCATGACTATACTTTCAAGAAAAATCATTGCTGGGCAGACTGGCAGACAGGAGCTTGGGAGATGGAGGCAGGAGGACCAAGAGCCCCAGGCCATCCATGTTACACGGCAAATTCAAAGGCAGCCTAGCCTCAACTACAGAAAAGTTAGGTTCCCAGCACCCACACAACAGCTAACAACTGCCTGAAATTCCCTCTTCTGACCTCCAAGCGCACGAACATATATACATACATACACGCATGCATGCATGCAAAACAAGCATACAGATACATTTTTTAAAGTGTAAATAAACAATTTACACAGTTTTACTGTGTAAACTATAGGTGAGCTATCAATAAAGCCTCAGAACTGGAGGCCTGATTCTGGTGATATTTAGGCTACACTAGCGAAATGTTCTTAATCAACTGAGAGATTAAGCCACTGAATTCTAGACAGACATTTTCCACTAGCCCAACACCTCTCTGGAAATTTCCCTTCCATGTTCTTCATTTAAAGGAAACCTGTGTGAGTGATTCTGGAGGATAAAACAGTGGGAGCTCGTTGAGCTGCTGTGACGAACTGAACTCAACAGGAAATCCCCACCCAATGCCCCAGTCTTAGTATGTCGCAGCCATCCAATCCTAACGCACGCACATGACTCAGAATAAGACACTTGTTTCTCATCTCATTTCTCCAACCACTACTCTAAGTCTGGAAGAACAAGAAGAAGTCAATGCTCTGCCAAAGTCTACCAAACTCACTCCCAGCTCACACTCCCAGCTATCCAGCTCATGCAGCTTGGCCTCAAACTCACTATTCTTACTTTAAATGTCTAAAATTCACTCTCATCATTAAAAAAAATATTTAAAATATTTGAAAACTTCATATTCTTACAAATGACTTGTTCATGGCACGTTTCACTTCATCAGAACCGTCTGAATAGATCTGCTGAAATAACTTGTTTAAAGCTGCATCACCCTCCAGTTTCTCATTCTTTTCTTCTTCTTTGATTTCACCAACCAATTTATCCCAGTTCCTGGTATAATGAGATGAGGATGGATACATGTTCTTTACATCTACAAAGTGAAAAGACAGAGGTAATTAATCAGCTGCTTGATTATGTCAAGAAATATGCAAATGCCATGATCACAATATCCAGAACATCTTAGCAAGTAGTTTAGGTCACTGAATTTCAACTTTGCATTAAGTGTCTCTCTGCTATACACATCAATAACATTTCAAAAACTGAGTAAGTTATCATACTGCAAGATCTAGGATTTCCTCTAAGCAAAATAACTCCAAGTGTACACTTTTGATATAATATACAAAGCTAGACTTAAAAAAACTCTGGATGCTAATCACAGGGGAAGCTGGGTTAAGCAGACAAAACTTATATGGAAAGAAAAGTTACTCGTGAAGCTGAAGCAAGAGTATTGTAATGAGATACCAGGATGAACTACATGGTTACGGTTAAGGTCAGATTGTACTCAACCAGAACTGTCAAGAAAAAAACAGTTAACAGAAGAGAAAGAAAAATAGATGGAAAAGAGAGGAAAATTCAAGTTAAAAGCGGCTGGAGAGATGGGCAAAAGCCACACAACATGAGTTCAATTCCCAGAACCTATGAAAAGTCAGGAGAGAATGGAGTCTACCGTGCTGTCCTCTGACCTCCAGCATACAATGTTTTAGAAAAGAAGTGAAGGCTTGAAAAGGGCAACGTAGGGCCAGAAAACATGGCTCACTGGTTAAGAGGACTTGTTCTTGCACAGAATCTGGGTTCTGCTTCCAGCACCTACAGGGTGGCTCACAACCATTCAAAACTCTGGTTTCAAAGCCCACTTCTGTGCTCCAGGATACCAGGCACACATATGGTATGCAGGCATACCTGCAAGCAAAACTCTCACATACATCAAATAAGTAAATGTTTTTAAAGGGCAGCACAAACAATTATAAAAATACCAGAGTGTGCGCACGCACGCAGACACACATACACACAGACAGACACACACACACACACACACACACACACACACACACACACACGTTAGATTACTTCAGTAGAAAATATCAGAGAGATGGCTCAGTGTTTGAGAGCACTGGCTACTTCCAGAGGACCCAGGTCCAATTCCCAGCACTCAAATGGTAGCTCACAATTGTCTGTTAACTCCAGTTCCAGGGGATCCAACACAGACATAAATGCAACCAAAACAGCAATGCACATAAAAATTTCAAAAGGAAAAAAAAAAAAAAAAGAAAAAAAAAA
This sequence comes from Arvicanthis niloticus, assembly GCF_011762505.2. Lineage (NCBI taxonomy): Eukaryota > Metazoa > Chordata > Mammalia > Rodentia > Muridae > Arvicanthis > Arvicanthis niloticus. Next base: position 40,636,657 of record NC_047660.1, read on the forward strand.
AAAAAAAAAAGCATTAAGTGACTCCCGACTGCTGAAAACCAATCCACTTACTTTCCCACAGTTTCTGAAAATAACACATAAACTTATCTACATAAAAACAACACAATTTTTGTATTTACATATAGAAACTACAGGCCCAGCAGCTCAAGGGATGCTGTAAGACTAAGGAAATAAAGATCTTGGCACTCAAATAATTGTTAAACAGACAGGCAAACTACATGACCCAGTACAGTCGGTCTAAGAGCAGCTGCTGAAGATCTAATGGAACTACAGCAGCAGCCAGAAATGTGATCCGTATACACAGCCAACAGTTCTACTGTTAGTAAAAGGAAATGAAACATTTTAATTTCTTTTTAAGAAGTACATTTATTAGGGACTGGAGAGATGTCAACAGTTAAGAGCACCTGCTGCAAAGGACCTGGGTTCAGTTCCCAGCACCCACATGGAAGCTCACAGTTGTCCTAACTCCAGTACACTCTTCTGACCTCCACATGCACCAGGCATACACGCAAACATGCAGGCAAAACATATACACAGGGGAAAAAAAAAGAGCTGGGTATGTGATGGTGTACACCTTTAATCGCAGCACTCAGAAAGCAGAGGCAGTCAAGTTTCTGAGTTGAAGACCAGTGTGGTCTACAGAGTGAGTTCTAGAACAGCCAGGACTACACAGACAAAACCAAACAAACACCCAACAAAATATAATAAAAATTTAAATTACATGTATGTATTTACTGGGGAGGGTTCTCAGTATCAAACCTATGATGTCATTAGCAACAAGCACCTTTACCTTCTGAGACATCTCACCAAGCCCTTAATGTATTTAAACCTAACATAGCAAGAAAGAATATTATTTCAGCATCAAGTCTCCAAGAAAATACTAAAACACATGATCCTTTTTTTATATATACATCTTAAAATTTGGGTATGCATTTCACATCTTAATACAGACTACTTCAAGTGGTAAATAGCCAGCAGCTACTAGAAGGGACAGTATAGTTTACAGTGCTTTAAAAAGGAAGGAAGGAAGGAAGGAAGGAAGGAAGGAAGGAAAGAAGGAAGGAAGGAAAGAAGGAAGGAAGGAAGGAAGGAAGGAAGGAAGGAAGGAAGGAAGGAAGGAAGGAAGGAGAGGGAGGGAGGGAGGGAGGCTGATTCCAGGTTTCCTTGTCACAATGGAAGGCAGTGACACTAATCTAAATGTTCCTTCTCCAATACTGCCTTTCTACATCCCTTTTCTAAAAATAGTTGAGAAACTACTAAACATTCTTTTTTCCTGTGCCTTTTTACCTATAAATAAACCAACTTTTTCTTTATCCATTCTTCATCAAAATAAATCCCAGGAAGACCTGGTACAGTTTCATCCAGAGTATACATATTGCTTTAAACATCTTAAATGCCACTTCCCTCTACTGGAAACATGATCTCTGTACATTTTACTGGTAGCCAAGGAAAACAAAAAAACCATAAGACATTGTTAAGGAGTTGGAAACATGGATTTAATTAATTCTAATACTGACTCCCAGGAAGAATGGGAATGAAGTTTTAATCTCTATTCTACAGATAAGAAAGCTGGCCTAGATAGGTTAAGTGACTTGCCCTTATCTACAGTTTCCAGCTTGCAATACACAGGATCTGACAAGCATATTAATTCTTCCAGAAACACAACAGAACAGGAGAGAGTGCATCTTGAATTTCTAAAAGATTCAGTTTTGAAAAACTGCACACACACAGGCACACACACCCTCGATATTTAATCTCAGAACTAGTTGAGTAACTAGAGTTGGTAGGTAAACTACTGAGAGCAATCTACGTCTCTGCTCACTCACTCTATCACACAACTGTGACTGCAGGTCATCTCCACTGATGGAGAATGAGTCCCATAGGACACAGCAACAGTTACCAGAACCACACCCACTCTGCCCTGAATTTTAGTACTCCCCCAAATCCACTAGGTGATCTGAACAGGTAAGATAACTGGGCTGCCTAGTATTGTATGAACACTGTATTATACAGCTGTTCACTATATAAACCTCAGCCCCAAACCTCTGAGAGTCAGTCTCAAAAGATGGTCATAAAACATTTACCCTCTGAAGTATCAAGTAGAAATCATCTTTGCAGTCTCTCCTGGTTTTGCTAACTTTGCTACAAATTATTTAAAATTCTATCACTAAGTAAAGAAACACTTATATTTTTGCAACTTTTATACATACATGAAATTAATTCTGCCACACACACAGGACCTGTTAATAACTTTCTAAATATTGTCACAAGCACATGTGTTTTCTACTATATAATAAGGGGTAAAAATCTGAAAGTAGCCGAGACACAATGTTAGCCTATTTCAGCCATCATATCAGAGTATTAAACAACAAAAAGAAATGTCTCCCTATTCAGTAATGAGGCAATTACACTAAGATACAATCTTGGGTTGCAGTTCTAAGAAGGTCCTGCAGGTTAATTATCCCACTAGTAAAGAGATGCTTATCTGCTGATTACATAAGCGTAGAATGGGCTTCAACACACAAAGGGCTGTATGACCAACTCCAGTTGTCCCTCTTCCAGACACTCATTTACCCATCTGTGTCCATCTCTACATTAGTAAGAAAGGGTCCAAATGCTCTACTCTGTCAAGTCCTGAAATTCTAGAAAATCGGAGATGAGAAATCAGTTGGAAACTCAGAGAGGAATAAAGAAGGAACATGGAACAAGTTTACATCAGCGATGCAAACTGCCTCACCATGGGAGAGAGCTGTACACCAGAGAGCACAGACATCCGATGACTTGAGTCATAAACTGACACAATGGACAGTCCCAACTCTTCTGGGCCTGGCCGCTGTGTCTCTGTGTTTAAATGTCGGATATCAGGATGACTTTATTATACTCAAGTATCTTTTCTTCATAAATAATGAAGGAGGGAGAGTGCTCATTACTATTTGTGTCCTTCCCCCAGGCCTGAGAAGGCCTGCAAAGTCATTTACCACAATAGACCAAGCAACAGTAGGACTTAGGAGATACAGTGCATTACCAGCCTTGGCCCTTGGAGTCTGCTACCTGAGCTAAGAAGAATAGACTGCCTGCTGAGAAGAATGGACTGCCTGCCAAGCTAGCCTTGACACCTTCCAGACTGCTATCTCCTTGCCCAGCCTCTGGGCTGAACAGAGAAGAGACTCTGGGGGATGGGGCTTCCCCCTTTATATGTGAAAACAAATTACTAAACTTTGAGCCTTGATCAGAGAACTTTGTCTTGGCTTCATCTCTTCCCGCCCTTTCCCATCCTCAGCCTCTTACAGGTGAACCCTGTTCAATTGTTACTGCTGGCGACAACAACTATTTATTTCAACCACACTATGAACGTGAACTTCAGGCCAGAATACAAACCTGCTGTGAACTGTTTCGGTGTGGGCTCATCTCCTTGTCCCTCTAACTTCTCCCATCTCACCGCCTCTGTTTTTTTCATTTTAATTTCAATCTGAAGGAAACAGCAAATAAAGTTCATTACTCAACCTAAGATACATAAAACCATAAAAATGCAATTTTCATAACTAATCAAAGTTTTATAAGAATTAAGTGTCTTTGACAGTTTGCCTAAATACACAAAGTTAAATCTGAAGAATTATGAAACAATTTGTTTCTACTCCTACATTTTTACCCTTCAAAAACAATACACATACCATATAAGCTACAGTTAACAGCCTTGAAATTCAGGCCAGTGAGAGGGACCAGTGGGTAGAGGTGCTGTGGCTAAGCCTTACAATCCATGGACACCACATGGAGGACGAGAGAACGGACTTCCAAGGTTGTCTTCTGACTCCCATAAGCATGTGTGTACATGTGCTTGCTCTTTCCAAATATATATATATATACACACACACACATGTATTCACACATATACACATATATACATACATATACACACACACATACATACATACATACATACATATATGGAAGGGTCTTGAAAGCTAAATGCTTTATTTTTCTTCTATAAAAGTGTTCTTAAACAGGAACGCCTCTGCCAATCAAGACTCATTTGACAATAGCAATAGACAGTGATCTTTGACACAAAGCTGGCAAATTGAAGGGGGAATACAGACACCCAGTGAGGAGAGACTAGGGAATCCTAAGAACCCTGCATAGATTCCTACAGAGCAAATGTCAGCAGTGCCAGAGACACCTGTTCTCGGCCGTACACACACGTGTGAATATCACCTGCTCCAGGAGCTTACCCCACTATGTAACAACAGTGCTGCATAAAAACTAATGCTGACAACTGTATAATCAATCACCCATCAAACACATCATTTCAAGTTGAGATTCCATTAATTGAAATGCTTGGAACAAGAAATATTTCAGATTTTAGATTTATTTTTTAAAGGATTTTTTTTGTTTTTAAAGGTCTTAAGTTTAGAGCAAAAGCTAAAAAATTCATTTATGTTTTAGATAATAATTAGACACCCAGCTTGCAGATCATTTTATACAATATACAATAGCTTTAAGGTGTATGCATTTAAAATTTTTATTTGTATTCTTTAAGTGTATGAGAGCGGGTGTGTGTGTGTGTGTGTGTGTGTGTATGTGTGGTGCCCACAGAGGATAGACAAGGGAGCCTCATACCCTGGGATTGCAGTTACAAGCATTGTGAGCAGCTGGGTAGGAGTGCTGGGGACCAAACCCAGGCACAGAGGTTAAGAGCACTGGTTGTTCTTTTCTCTGATCAAGACTGGACCCTGTAATTCACCCCCTTATGCCTGACACACTAACTGCTGTGACTCTTCCTGGGGAGACAAACAAACATCTACTGACCTCAAACAGGGCACTAGGCCAAAGGATTGCAAATAAGTCTAGCTTGGTGAACTAACAACTCCCATCGAGTTCATGGGCATACACGCATCTGCAGAACATCACATACTAGCACTCACATCTACTGAAAGCCACTGTACCTCAGCACTTGTGCAGTTTGAACAAGAGGCCGTTATCTCTTAGCACAAGCTGACCTAACTTGAAATTACACTTAATCCATTCACTAGGACAGTAGCATGCATGCCCTAAACCACTTAAGGCAACTTCTTACAAGTTCAAAAGATGGGGAGAACTGTGAATTCCTTTTTATTCTTAATTTTCAATTTATAAGTACGCTTAAAATTAAATTTAAGTCTTGAGGACTCTGGTAGATACTTCTAGGATTACCTCCCCAGTTTTAGAAATGTTTTCATTGTAACCATTAATAAATAAACTTACTTTTATTTAAGTTAAACTTCCTAAAAAGTTTGAGAAGAAAGATGTCTCAGTGGCCAAGTGCTTGCCCCACAGGGCTAAGGACCTACGTTCAGATCCTCAGCGCCCATGAACAAAGCTGGTCACAGAAGCATGTGCTTGTAACCCCAGAGCTAAGAAGGTGGAAATGGGGGTGGGGGTGGGGTGTGCACAAGGGAATTCCTGAGCCTTGTGGGCCAACTAATGTGGGGAGCCAACAGAAGGCAGCAATCATTCTTGCAGCCATTTTGAGCCTTATACCCTGATAAGAGATTTGATTACAATAGCCTGCAACAGCAGAGCACACTCTGATAACATCTTGCTTTAGATACCCAGGATCTTCCCTTGGGTGTGTGATTTAGACTTAAGGGTGTGACTTAGAGATCAGATTTAGAGACAAGGCCTAAGGGCATGACTTAAAGGCGTGAGTTAAGGGCGTGGCTTAGAAGTGAGACATAAAAGGAGAGAGGCAGAAGAAAGCAACAGATTATTAGGCACTCAGGAGTACAACTTGGAACTAGGAATTAGGTTAGACAGTACAACTTGGAGTAGGAATTAGGCATTGAGGAAGAAGACACTTGGACTAGAGAACTCAGAAGAATTATTAAGTATTAGGCACTTGGCACTTGGAGGAAGAACTTGAAATTAGACATAAGGCACTTAGCACTTGGAAGAAGTAACTTAGAACTTGGAGGGACTAGGAACTAGGAACTCAAGACTTGGGACTTGGACTAGGAAGAGAGACTGAAGAATAAACGGGATTGAATCACACTCTGTCTGGTCTCCATTCTTTGAGTCTGTCCTCACTCTCTCTTGCTGAACTCTGACCCACAGACAGGAGCAGCTTGGGGCAGTGCAGGCTCTAACAATTTAGACCCCAAGGCTTTTGGCAGTGCGGGTTCCAACACTGACAGAGCAGTGCCTCTCCTTTTCACTTCTCCACCTTTCCTATACTCTGCATGTATTTCTTTATAGCCTGAATAAAAATCTGAATTATGAAGGCAAGTAGCAATGATCAGGCACTATGTGCTTAGCGCTTTACATATGCCAGCTTACTTAACAGAACCATGTAAGATTGCTGTCTACATTTCATTTATTTGCATGTGTGGGTGTACCTGTGTGTGTGTACATGCCTGTGCAAAGACACCAGGTGTCTTCCTCTTTCATTCTCTACCTTCTACCATGAGATGGGGTCCTCCACTGAACACAGAGTCCAGCATTTTAGCTAGTCTGACAAGCCACCTTGCTCTAAGGATCCCTAGGTTCATCTCCTGTATGCTGAGGACCATGAGCAGCAACCACACCCACTGATTTTATGTAGGTTCTAGAGATCTGAGTCCTCAGTGTAGCAGGCGCTTTACCCACTGACTCCCATCTTGCTAGCACTGCTCTATGTAACACTGCCTCCCTCTGCTGTTTGAAAAAGGAAACGATCAAAGATTTCACCATTTCCCTAAAGAAACATAATTACAAAAAATTCTCAATTAGTTTTTGTAAAACACAGCAGTTTATGGTTACATATACAAAATATGTTAATCCCAGGGTCGGAGCACAGCTTTGTCCCTCTGTAGGTCTCTCAACCCTGTATCTGGCTGTGCAACTGAATCCGGGAACCACAAAAGCTTTTGGCAACAGTAATGCACAACCACCACAAGTTAACTCAACACCAAATGTGTAATGAGCCCACAGCCCGTGGGCAGCCCTGGCCAATACTGCACTGTACCGCATCACTGCAGCCTTGGCCCTGAACACACAACATGCGTACTCTGCCCTGTGCATGCTCTCACACATGCTGACATGCTGTAACATTAACTGAAATCTGCCTGAAACACCTTAGCTGAGACTCTAGACTAGTAGTGTATGTTATAAACGGCAGTCATTTTGCTACAAACAAATTTTGTGATCTTAAAAAAACAAAACCAAAAACATGGCTTAGTTACAGAAAACAAAGACTTTACTATATTCCTCCTGCCATACCTCAGCATAGAAGTATCAAACTATTCTATCCTGAGATTTTATTGGTAAGTTACCTTTTGAGTTGCCAACTTGAATTTCATAAAAATAAATAAAGCATTCGATGAATTCTGGCTTGGTATTAGGGCAGAATTTCTAACACTTTCTGAAATGGCCCTAAAAGTACTTGTCATTTTCTACTACGTATGTGAAGAAACAGCATTCTAAGAACTGATGGTTACAAAAACAAAGGTCAAAACTACTCTTTAAAAAAAAAAAAAAAAACTAAGATGTTGTATGCAGCAAGTAATAACCAAGTTTAGTTCTTCATGAAAAAAAAAAAAACAAAGAACACCTACTTTAACTATTTTTAGTAAATAAATGAATGTTTGAATTAATAATAAGTGAATGTTTGACTTCTATATCTATATATGCCCAGGGCCATATTAATTTCTCAACCAAAATGGCTTTAAAAGCCCTGCTTTTGACACAACCTTAGAATTTTAAGTTCCATTCAATAAAAGCAAAACCGAAGAAACATTACTCTTAGCTAGCAGTCAAAATTCAAATATGTATCCTGGGCCAGCACAAACAACTAATAGAGATCCACCTGCCTGGGGGTTGGAACAGCTGTGTGCCACATGATCAATTATTTACCATGGTGTAAACTTTGAGAAACCATTTAAACCCATGAGACTGTTTTCTTCCGTGAGCCTTTAATCCCAAGACTCAGGTGTCAGAGGCAGGCTGAGCTCTGTGAATTTGAGACCAGCCTGGGGTATGGAGGAAGTTCTGGGACAGTCAGTTCTACACAGAGAAATCCTGTCTCAAAAACAAACAAAAAAACCAACCAAACAAAAAACAACAACAAAAAGCAAATGAGCTGGGCAGTGGTGGCACACACCTTTAATCCCAGCACTTGGGAGGCGGAAGCAGGCGGATTTCTGAGTTCGAGGCCAGCCTGGTCTACAGAAGTGAGTTCCAGGACAGAGGCCAGCCTGGTCTACAGAAGTGAGTTCCAGGAAAGCCAGGGCTACACAGAGAAACCCTGTCTCGAAAACCAAACCAAACCAAACCAAACAAAAACAACAACAACAACAACAACAACAACAACAAAAAACCCAAAAAACAAAACAAACACATATAAAAGCCAAAACCAAACACTCTATCAACTCCAATTCAAATTCTTCCACAAGTGTCACTGAACACTATGTATGTGGGGGAACTACTAAATTTTGCAGATAAAAATAGTGGAAGTATATTTATGCTAAAAAATTAGTCAATTGCCTGGTGTGATGCCACATGCCTTTAATCCCAGTACTCAGGAGGCAGAGGCAGGTGAATCTCTATGAGTTAGAGGCCATCCTGGTCTACAGAATGAGTCCAGGACAGCTAGGGTTTGTTACACAAGAGAATCCCTGTCTCAAAAAACCTAAAATTTAAAAGAAAAAAAAAATTCATTACCTGAAATACAAACTGCACTAATGTGTCAAACATTATGTGAAATACAAATTCTTAAGTCATTCATCATCTCTTCACAGAAATCAATTCTTATTAAATTACTTGCAGTAGGAATCTCTTGGGCTGGGAAAATACCTAAGTGGTAAGATTGCACAGGTCCCAGGTTCAATACCTAGCAACAGGAGGCAGGAAGAGGATGTGGGTGAGGGGGAGGGGACGGACAATAACAAAGAACAATATCTGAATTCAAAAGGCCAAGGCAGGAGGATCAAGAGCTTGAGGGCAGCCTTTGACTTAAAAACCAAAACAACTAAAAAACACTTAACAAAAGATACACCATTTCCCCACCTGCCTCTCTTATATCTTCCTCAGAACTAACTACCCAAAATTCTATTATTAAATAAAGGTAACTTCACGTAGATAGAACAACAACTGAAAATGGTCAATCCTTTGGGGTGGTTTGAATATGCTTGACCCAGTGGGTGGCACTATTAGAAGGTGTGGCCTTGCTGGAGGAAGTGTGTCACTGTGGGGGTGGGCTTCAAGAGACTCTCCTCCTAGCTGCCTGGTAATCAGTCTTCTCCTGTTTGCCTTTGGAACAAGATGTAGAACTCTCTCAGCTCCTCCTGCACCATGCCTGCCTGGAAGCCGCCATGCTCCCATCTTGATGATAATGGACTGAACCTCAGAATCTGTAAGCCTGCCCAATTAAATGTCATATTTATAAGAGTTGCCCTGGTCATGGAGTCTCTTCACAGCAATGGAAACCCTAACTTCTCAGACACCCTTCTTCTCACTCTGCATCACCCCACAGAGCGCTGTGTCATGTAGCTGCCTCATAATTGGGCAGCTTTATCCTGACAAGCCATACATACATTTCTTAAAGGGCAACCTTTAAGTCAAAGCAAACTCTACTTCTAAGCTTTGCTCTCCCTTCTCCAACAGAGGAAGGTCATGATTCTAATTCCAAGGAACAGAGAAGATTATACTGTTGAATGTCCACCTTTCCTTTTTTCACAATTCCTTTTTCATTGATTTCATTTATGATATGCTTTTATTTATGATAAATGATTTCACAGTTTTACAATTACATAGTTTCACAAATCATCTCAAGATGCATTTAACCTCTATCTTTCATTTTGGGTTGCACAAGTCACACGCTTTATTTACATTGTATTTTCTTTGTTTTTAAATTTTGTTTTGTTTCGTTGAGGGAGGTACTCACTTTAACCCATGCTGACCTGAAAATCACTCTGTAGCCCAGGCTTGCCTCAAACTCACAGCAGTTCTCTTACTCTAGCCTTCTGGATGCTGGGATTACAGGTAGGAGTCACCATAGCCTACAGTTTTTATTTTTAATTTCTTTAATATTCTCCACTAAATTATACCACTTCCTTCTCTTTTTTTGAATGACATTTAAAATACTCTAAAAACTAATTCCATTGTCTATTCTTATTTTTTAAATATATAGGAATCTCGATTATATAGTCAGACTATAATTCAAATATATTCAGCATTTCCTCTTAATAAAATAACCTAGAGCCGGGCGGTGGTGGCGCACGCCTTTAATCCCAGCACTTAGGAAGCAGGGGCAGGCAGATCTCTGAGTTCAAGACCAGCCTGGTCTACAGTTCTAGGATAGCAAAGGGTACACAGAGAAATTCTGTCTCGAACAAAATAACCTAAATTCAGCTTGACTAATAAAATCAACAAAAAGCAGATTTTTTCCTCAGAGTACTTATCAACTATGTGAGACAGAGTACTTGTATACCAAAACAGATTACACTGACGATTCACAAGTATTAGAGGCTGGTTAAAACTAGAGACAGCTTGGCGGAGAAAAATACATATTGTTCCTGCAGAGGTTTCCAGACTCCCTATCAGTAGGTCACAACCACCTTTATAATGCCAGTTCCAAGGGGATCCAATGCTTCTGGCCTCCTTAGACACCTGCACTCATGTGCACGTCCCAGTACAGATACATGCATGATTTTAAAAACAATGAAGTCTAAGGAGTTTGCTCTGCATGCATGAGGACATGAATTTAGCTTCCCAGCACCCACAGAAAATGCAGCTATGTCGTTTGTTCTTAACCCCAAAACTAGTACAGCAGAAAAAGGCAGATTCCAGGGGTTCACTGGCCTGCCAATCTAAATAAGCCAGGGAGCTGCAGTACTGCTAAAGACCCTACTTCAAAAGATAAGGTGAAGATCAGTATAAAAAGAAAGACACCTACCTGACTTCAACCTCCAGCCTTTACACATACATGCTCAGAGGAGTGTCTGTCTGTCTGTCTGTCTGTCTGGGGAGTGTCTGTCTGTCTCTGTCTCTGTCTCTCTCTCTCTCTCACACACACACACACACTAAATAGGCTGACTGATATTTCTACATTAAATAGAAACCTGTCTTAGTTAGGATTTTACTGCTGTGAACAGACATAATGAATGACCAAGGCAACTCTTATAAGGACAACATTTAATTGGGGCTGGCTTACAGGATCAGAGGTTCAGTTCGTTATCATCAAGGTGGGAGCACAGCAGCATCCAGGCAGGCATGGTGCAGGAGGAGATAAGAGTTCTACATCTTCATCTGAAGACTACTAGAAGACTGATTACCAGGCAGCTAGGAGGAGGGTCTCAAAGCCTACCCCCACAGTAACACACTTCCTCCAACAAGGCCACACCTCTTAGTAGTGCCACTCCAGGGGCCAAGCATATTCAAACCACCACAAACTTGAGTTTGATCCCCTGGACCCACCCACAAGATAGAAGAGAACCAGTTCCCACAAGATGTCCGAGGACTTCTATCCACCCATTACAGCATTCATGTACACTACACTACATTACACACACATACACACATACACACACACACACACACACACACACACACACACACACACAAATAAAAAATTTAAACAATTTTAAAATTTAGAAAAAAAAAATCTTTGTTCTTATTTACTTATCCCTTTGTGTCTTAAAAGAGCTACACCAGGATGTAGATTCGTGGTAGAGTTCTTGCCTAGCACACAAAATTCTGGGTTTGATCCCTAACACAATTGAGAGCAGGGGCTACAAGCCAATTATACACGGGTGTTCCAGACCCAACGCCCTAAGTTCCTGATACTGCTGTGCTTAAGCTAATACAGAAGATGAAAATTTAACAGCTACCAGTATCTTTTTGCAGATATTACTTTTTTAATATTACCTTTTTTTTCTGCTTGCTTACCTTTGTTGACAGTACTTTAAATGTACTCTGTTCTGGTATTACAGGGTGAAGCAAGCTCAATTTCAAACTGTAGTCTTCTCCAGAAGGAATCTTCACCAAAGCAGACAACTAAGAAAAACAAAATTAGTATCATACTTTGTAAATGTATATAAAAGGCTAAGCATTTAATATAACTACAAATTTCAGCAATGTTGCACATTAAGTATTTTACATAGAAATCAGATGTGTGAGTATGTGTGTATGAGTGAGTGTGTGAGTGTGTGAGTGTGTGTGAGAGTGTGTGAGTGTGTGTGAGAGTGTGTGTGTGTGCGTGTGTGTGTGTGTCTGAGATGACAGGTTTCAGGAGTCTGCTTTCTCCCTCCCCCATGTGGAACTCCAGGATTGAACTCAGACTGTCAGGCTTGGCGACCAGGGCCTTTACCCTCCTAGCCATCTCACCAGTCAGATTTACAAACTTCAAAAGAGTATTTTCTTTTTTCCACATGGCATCTCTCATTTAAATTCTCATATACAGAACCAAATGATAGAGAAGAATGTTGCACAGTATTAATTACAGGTCTAAATTACACATATTTAGCATTCAAATCAAGAAAACATAATACAACAATAAAGTAATATAGGATATAGCTTTTTAAAATGCCTACTCATATATAAACTATGTTAATTCTACCACAATACTGCATGTAAATATCTATCAAGAGGAAGGAAAAACCTCTTTTAAAGTAACATATACCAGTAAGTTTAACCAAAGGATTGATCTTACTGTCAGCCCAGCTCTGCTTTGCACTGCAAATCTAACAGATGATGTAAGCCAGCAACAGTAGCATAAGTACACCATGAGAACTGCAACAGGTTTGAGGCCAGCCATGGCTACATAGCAAGACCTTGTCTCAGACCAAGTACAAGCACCTCTAGAGACAGCCTACCGCAACATGTTCTTAGTTCAAATTTTCAAAAACTTCAAATGAAAAGCAATACTTCCAATTTTATTTAGTATTTTCCATTTTATCTCAAGAAGAAATGAAATATATTTAATAAACTTGTATAAATTGTTCATATACTAAATTTGCAAATAGTATTTAACAGTATTCTATATAAGGTTCAAAGTCTAATTACCTCTTTTTCTGAAAATTCCACATGTACATCATTCTTCTGAACATTCTTGATCATAAGTGTAATGATTACTTGAGATTCTGTTTGATACCAGTCATACCTATTTAAAGAAATATCTTAATTTCTGATATTCTTAAAGTTGTCAAGTTAATAGTCTGTTAAGAACAAGAGCTCCACCTTTAGGACGTAAATGACAAAGCAGCTATAAACAACTAATTCCTATCACTACACTGGTGGAAAAGAGTAGATAGACAAAGTCAAACCTTTCCAGACCCAACGCCCCAAGTTCCTCATACTGCTGTGCTTTAGCTAACACAGAAGATGAAGCTTTAACAGCTACCAGTTATGCGCACCACCATCATCTTCTAACTCTTTTTAAAAACAGACTGAGTACTAGCTTGGAAAGATGAAGCAGTCAGCTTTCAATCAAACTGGCAGCACTGTCATAGTGGACACAGGTCAACCTGTGACAGTACTCTACGTTCTGCTCACTCAAGGTGGGGGCAAATACAAGGGGGAGAAACAATGAGAAGCACTGCATAGATCCCCGCAGCGCCTGTCGACACACTATACACTGTAGTAAAGGGTTGATTCAAGTTCAGAGCGAAGACCAGTGTCTAAGGAGACGTATTTGACATGTCCTAGCACAACGAAGGCGCTGAAAATGTAAGCGTCTCACTTCCAAACTAGACTAAAATCTCCCAGAGGGCAAAGCTGCTTGTGTTTACATGGCTAGAGAACACTTTGTATGTTGTGTGCATGTGGCCTCGTGAATGTGTGTGTTGGCCAGCAGTTGGGCGTCTTCTGTAATTGTTTTCTACATTATTTCTTGAAGTAAGCTTATCACTCAACTGGAGTTTATTAAATGGCTGGAGAAGCTTGGCTGGCCAGTGAGCTCCAGGGGCCAGCTTTCTCTACTCCTCAGCACCAGGACCACAGACATGTGCTGCCATGATGAGTCTTTTGTTTGGTTGGGTTTGTTATTCTGTATTAATGTGGGTGATGAAAATCCAAACTCAGATCCTCACTGTTGCAGGACAAGCACTTCACTGACTTAGCCATAGTCAAAGCCTTGCTGTTCATTCATTATGTGATTGCAGTACTAGCTTTGAACTCATGTACAACATTCCTAAGAAAAACTGATCCAAATATAAGAGGCAGGATAAGGAGTGAGGATACAGTTCACCTACACGGCACTTGCCTAGGATGCATGAGGCCTTTGCTGGTTCAGTCCTCAGCACTTCTCATGCATGCGTGCATACACATACACACATACATACACACACACACACACACACACACACACACACACAACACAGAGATACAGACACACGCACACAGACACACACACACAACAGCAGCAGCATGGCAAATTTCAATTTTGTGTAGCCTACTACTTCTTTACATGGATAATAGTGACTTAACTGGAAGCAACTCTCCTTAATATACACAAAGGCCACATAATGTGGAACCAAGCTAAGCCAAGTTTAGAGATGACAGTTATTTGAATTCATTAAGATGCTAACACTAATTAGTAGACAGACTTAAAGTTAAATTTTCATGAGGACTGTAACACAAGTTTTAAATTAGAAAACACTTAAAATCACAGTTAAGGATCTGCCTTCTGTGAAACCAGAATTTTCTCCTCTTTAAGCATGTTTACCAGGGGCCGCTTTACAAGAAAAGAAACACTTACTTGATTTTTGACTGGGTCCTCTGAGATGAAGACTAGTTTTGGCAAGTTGAAAGAGAAAAATTTTACATTAGTTTACCAGCTATATTAAAAACTTCATGTATTATTAACTGAGCCTTGTAGGTCTATAATATAGAAAAAGTACAGTGTGTAGTCTCAGTGCTTGGCCAGCTGTAGGAGTAAGCAGTAGGAATAGAGGTACCCCACCAGCCTTACACAGTGAGACCCTGCCGCAACTAACAACTAGCTTTTCTATAACCAGAAAAACCAACTTGTGTAGTACATCCAGTTGAAAGATACAGAACACAAGAACTGAAGACCATTTTCAGTGGGTGTGGCAACACACCTATAATCCCAGCACTTGGGAGGTAGAAGCAGGAAGAACAGGAGTGAAAGGTCATCTTCAATGACAAGACCAGCCCAGGCTACAGGAGACCTTGTCAAGAAAGAGCCAGTATAATATAACCTTAGACTTAATTATGATTACCAAACACTGCTCTAGAAACAGTAAAGGATCATCTCAAGGGTTAGCTTCAGAAGGCCATTTTACCACATTTAAAGCACCTCTGCAACATAACCATAAGGAAATGAAAGCACTGGAATTATAAGAGTGAGCCACCACTCCCAGTCAGCAAAATGGGTCTTACCTAAACCATACACTGAAACTATATGCTCACTAGCTAAGGCTATGTAAAGGTAAAGAAGATGCCCCAAATCATGAGTGGCTTCTAATTTGTCCCTCATGAAAAAGGAAGCAACCAAAGAAGCAAAACCACTCTAGAGGTGTGAAGTCAACTTGGACTTACTCACCAGCCTTAGCTCACAGGAAACAAGTGCAGATACTGACTAGTACACGTATAATGTAACCTGGAACCAGGACAAAACTACACTAAATCGGGGCTGGAGAGAGGGCTCAGCAGTTAAGAGAACTGGCTGCTCTCCAGAAGATCCAGGTTTGATTTATAGCACCAACCTGACAGCTCACAACCACCTGTAACTCCAGTTCCAGGGGATCCAATGCCCACTTGATGTCATGATGCACATATATGTACTTTTAGGGAAAACACTCAAGCACATTAAAAATAAAAAAACTTAAAAAAAAAATAGACCGACCAACCGACCATCCAAAATAAGGGGTAGGTATATATGCTTTTGCTTTATTACTGGACTAATGTGGTTTTGTTAGCCAAATGCCATTCTGTTAAGTGCAAGCTGTTATAGTTTAGATTCTAAGTATCCCCCGGTCCCAAAGGTTAACATAGCTGATGGAACCATTCTGGGAGTTAGGGCCTGTCTAGAAGAAAGAAGTCACTGGGGAACTGAATGCCTTTGAAAGTTATATTGGGTGTCCTGTCTGCTCACCTCTTTGTTTTCTGGTCACCTGATGTAAACTGCTATGCTTTAACTGATCTCCCAAAACAGATGAGCCAAAATAAATCTTCCCTCCCTTAAACTGCTTTTCTTAGTTCATAGAACTTGCAAAAGCCTGGCCCACACACAAACCTGGACTCAATTGCAAATATTCTAAGGCATGAACAAAAACTATTAACAGGTAAACCAGGAAGTCAGCCTTAAAGACCTCTCCACTTAGTTCCTCAGTTACCACCCAATTACCTAGGAATGAAGGGAAAGCATGGGCGTACAGAGGTGGTTGAACAGGGCTTCAATTTTGGAAGCTGTTGTAAACTTTACCTATATACATGCATTGACTAATATTCCCAAGAAATCTGAAGCAGAACAGCTCTGTTAGCTGCAGTTTTTAACCTCCAGTTTTTCCAAACAGTATTGGAAAATACTCTGTATAGCCCTGGCTGTCGGGAAACTCACTCTATAAACCAGACTGGCCTTGAACTCAGAGAGCCACCTGCCTCTGTCTGCCTCTGGGATTACAGGCCCTGCTGGAAATCATTCTTTAAAAAGATGAACAAGCATCTCAAAAAGGTAATTATCCATAGTCAGGACTATCTACACATTTCCCAAGTCACTGTGATTTTCTTTATTATGTATGTGACAACTACTACTAAAACGGTATGCCATAATTTAAGTCTAACATATGAAAGTCAAAACTGATGAAAAACCAAAATGACTCTGGGACTGGAGAGATGGCTCAGCAGTTATCAATACCGGCTGCTCGTCCAGAAGACCCAGGTTCAATTCCCAGCATCCACATGACAGCTCAAAACCATATGCCAACTCTAGTCCCAGAGATGAGATGGCCTCTTCTGACTTCCACGGGTAACACACTTGTGGTACACAGATATACACACAGATAAAACACTAATACACATAAAGAAATTTCAAAAATTAAATTCAAATATTTTAAGTTTCTTTGCCTTATAATTTCATGGTAGTTTTTTAAAAGATTTATTCACTTCCTATTTCTATGTATGTATGCCTGCACAAGTGTCTCCTCACCACATGAGAACAAGTATCCTATGAGACCAGAGGGTATCAGATACTCTGGAACTAGTAGAGTCACATGTGGTTGTGAGTCACTTGATGCAAATTCTGGGAACTGAATCTGAGTCCTCTGGAAGAGCAGCAAATGCTTTTAAGTACTGAGCTAGCTCTGCAGCCTCGGCACTGTAATTTGTAACAATGTTTTGAACATGAAAATCCTCAACTGTTAACAAACATTAAGAATGAACCAAAGGGAGCTAGAGAGATGGCTCAGCGGTGAGATACATTAGCTATTCTTCCAGAAGTCCCAAGTTCAAATCTCAGCAACCATATGATGGCTCAAAACCATCTTTAATGGGATCTGATCCCTCCTTCTGGCCTGCAAGTGTACACACAAACCACAAAACTCATATACATAAACAAATCTTTTTTTTAAAATGAACCAAACAGAAGCATTTCCAGTTTACTTTAAGCCTACTGTAAAAAGCTCCACACGATAACAATTATTTAATTAGTGGCTGTTGGTAACTGGTAAAGAACAGACAGGAAATAATGATCCTGATGACATAAAAACCCAGTCAGCTTAGATTATATACTAAACTCATTCAGACAGTCCAGGACTTCCTATGGTTATAAACTTGTAGCTTTTATTTCAACAAACAAGCTATTTCAGAGAACTAATACTTAAGTGGAACCGTTTAATATTTATGAGAGCTCATGCCAAGCTCTAGCTTAAATATATATTTAATTAATTAAATTCAACATGATGAAACAAAACGTGAGGGATGAGAGGACTTACCACTTCAGGTTCTGATCCTATAAAACAAAAAAGAAAGCATTTTCAGATACCAGTATGTTTATAGGCAAAGCTACAGACATGATTTCTACAGAAAACACATCAACCAAAAAGTTAATTTTTTATGTATTTCAAATGAAGCAAACTGTTTCCATTTTGCATCCAAGAGTTACTTTTTTGATTCCTTGGTTATCTTTAACTGGTAATAACATAATACTATTGGCAAAGCAAAACCATTAAATTTTCCTTCTGACATAAGACTGAAAACGAGGGTCAGGAGGAAACAGTCTCCTGTCAGGGCTGGACTTAGTAGTGTAACTTAGTAGTGGAGCGACCACTTGCCCAGCATGTACAAGGTCATGGGTTTTGTCCCCAGAACCAAGAAAGGAAGATTAAAGAAAAATATTTTAACCAAAAATCTTGAAATGTTTCTTTTAAAACAGAACTGTGGAAGCCTACCTAACATACTTACCATTCTGAATCTCTTGGCATCTTTTAATCCAAATGTCAAAATTTGTATCTGTACCTAGAACAACGAAAAACTTAGTATAAAATCCCTAATATGCACAATGTAGTGTATTAATTCAACAAGTATTACTAGCCAGCTGCTGTGCCCCAAGTAGTCTGAGCACGGGGAACTGAGCAGCCAATAAAATAGTATTACCTGCCCAAACTGAGATTCCAGCAGCCATACTTTTAATGCTCTAACGTAACAAAGGATGTACCACTGACCTGCTCATCCTAGAAACCTATTACGTTACAGCAGTTCTAACTGCAGCCTACCTCACTAGTTTCTCAGTTGGTCTTCCACCTGTTTGTTAAGGCAAGATCTCTCTCAATCAAGCACAGAGCTTATTGATGTGGCTACTCTGGAAGCCAACTTGCTCCAGAAACCCTCTGCCCCAGCCAGCTCAGGCTGGAATTAAAGTTAGCTACCACCCTGACTTTGTACTCAAAGGTTCTGGGGGCCCAAATTCTTACCCTCACGCTTGACAGTAAGTGCTTAAGTGGCTAACCCATTCCCCAGACCCTAATTTTGGTTTCTAATAAGAACGTTTATCTGTAATTTAAATGCTAAAAAAAAGGTCAATTTCATCAAACCTTAAGTGAATTCAAATCCTAAAATTACCACAAAATAATGTTAAAAGAAAGAAAAGGGGTTTTGGGTTTCTGGGACAAGGAGATTTTAACAAAATCTAACTATGGTAGTTAAGATCCAGAAACTGTAATTCTAATACTTACTATCTAATTTCTGTCCTTCTGCAAACGTTTCTAAAGCAGAAGCGTAGTCTTTTTCATGGTATTCACATATCCTGTGTGAGGACATTCCAAATAAATTAATATACACACATTAAATCATAGAAAACAGCTTTCATTCTAATAAAATATTTGACTTTCATATGCTGAAAGAGAATTTAAATGCTAATCAACCAGAATTTTTTTAGATACTCTAACATTTAGTGTAATAGTCATTAATTAAACTCAATTTTAATACTCATTTCAGAGGAATCTGATCTTAACTGTACAAATATATCCATTTGTTCTAAGCCAAAACAATTATGCATAACAATTAGGTTCTCAGTTAAATAAGTCATGCTTATCAGTGATAATAAACAGTGCTTAACAAATACACACAAAATAGACTAAGTTTTTGCCCATTATTAAATGCAGCTAACCGGCTTTGCTGACAGAGAGCATCTGTCAGTTCCATCCATACTTTGCAGATATTTCAATCATCCCTAGTTTAGAAATCACATGTCTGTTATGATACTAACATATGTTAACATACTAACATAAGTTAGTATTGTAAGATTACAGCATGCATAAATAGCTTACAACAAAGTTACTCAACAAATCAACACCTACTGGCTATAATCCAAACCCAACACATTACATACCCTTTCCTCAGAATAGCAGTAGAATTATTTGGATTGAGTTCAAGAGACTTCTTTACATCAGCAATACCATCTATATATAAAAAGGAAAGATTGTTTAATCAGATATTTACAGATCCAGCACATACTACACACGAAATCTAAATCAGAAACAGCACAGTGGTTCAGCTGGCAAACTTAACAACCTCAATTCGATGCCAGGCTCGCCTGGCGGAATGAGAATAGACTTCCTCAACTTGTCCTCTGCCCTCCATGTATGCACTCACAGCACAAAGACACCCATAAAATAAATAATGTAAAACAAATGAATATTTTTTTAACCTTTTAAATTGGTAAAAGGCCAAATGGTTTTTAAATTAGGGGAAACTAATCCAAGATAAAATTCAAGTATTACTTTTGTATCTTCCATTTGATCTAATATTTGGCTTCCTTCCTTTTAAAAATTGTATTTTTAAAATTGTGTGTCTGCCAGTCTGTCCACAAAGTTCGGGTCCCAGGGAAGCCAGAAAAGGGTATCAGATCTTTAGGAGCCAGAGTGACTGGCAGTTACGAGCAGCCTAACATGGGTGCTGAGAACAGAACTCCGTCCTCTGTAGAGAGCAATAGCCATGCTCTTACTGCTCCAACTCCTTTATTCCTAAAGTTCATCTGTCATCAGTAAATGAAGCTGTGCCCTCCAGCTTATCTACTCCTCTCATGAAGAACATTTACATAGTTTAACTCAAAGGCACATTCTTGCCTACCCCAATACTTTAAAGTCGAAAACTTAGAAATACAGCCATTTTTTATTAAAAATTGCTAACAAAAGGAATATAGTAAATTCAGCTGCCATGAATGCCATCTCTATAAATTCTCTGCCCACTGTAGAAAAAACATCTGTAGAAAAGACAACTGCTAAGTCAACGTTACTCAGAATGTTTCTCTCATGAAAAACCATGTTAAAGATGGTCAAAGACGGTGATGGAGAGATGACTCGGCCATGAAAGAAGGCCCTCATCTGCAAGCACAAACACCTAAATACAGTCCCCAGCACCACCTAACAACTCCAGGTGTGGTCATTAAGAATCCCTGGGGCTCACTGGCCAACAGTCTAGCCTGGTGAGCTCTCGGCCAATGAGACAGCCTGTCTTTCAATGTGATGGACAGCATTCCGGAGTGTGCCCAGGCTTACCCTCTGGCTTTCATACACACACACACAAAGGCACACACACAGACTCCATTTGGACATTCTGACTTGGGAAAATTTTATAAGTAAACTACAAAATGACAAAACAGTTTGTAAGAAACGTTACCACAGTATTTCCCAAGAAGAATGTGACAATAAGCTCTCTGACAGTAATACTGTGCGTCATCTGGGTTCTGTTCCAAAGCCTTAGTCAGCTCCTACAAATACAAATGTGGATTGTCAGTAAATTATGTTCAAAGCCATCAAATTCTAATTAAAATTTTAACTTAAAATCAACCTATTGGAGAAAAACAATAAGGAAACAAGCATGGGGCTTTGTCATCATAAGGGAACCCTATTTCCTCCTTCCTCCCTAACCCATACCAAGCTCAAAATGTACTACTTATGAAAAGCACTTAGCAGTTCTTGGTCTGTTGTAAGAGCTCAATAAATAGTAATTATTATCAACTCATTTATTCCTCAAAGCTCAGCTGAGATACACAGACCAGGTCAGAATTCCTCCTCATATGGGGAAGGCCAAAAATACCATGTAGAACTTGAGGTGCCTAGAAAATATAAAGCTAGCTGGATGACGGTGCACACCTTCAACCCCAGCCCGTGGGAGGCAGAGGCAGGCACATCTCGAGTTATCGGCCAGCCTTGTCTACAAAATGAGTTCCAGGACAGTCAGGGCTGTTAGACAAAGAAACCCTATCTCAAAAAACCAAACCAAACAAAGCAAAATATAAAACTATCTAACTTCTATAGTTTATGGAGGTCAACAGAATGAGTGAATGCACAGCCACCCAGCCTTCCCTATGGATTCCAGAAAACCAAAACAGATTACAACAATCCACTCAAAGCCCAGAAAAAAATCTAACAGACAACCAATTGAGAGTTAGCATTAGAAAGATAAAAACATTCACTGCCTGGGGAGTCACAATGCTCACAGTAGTTGGACTATTAACAACGCAAGAAAACATCACATGTTAATAAGGCCAACGCCAAGTGCAGACAAAAAGACTGATTCTCTATTCAGTGAGCCCATACATGAGTATTTATAAAAGATTTATTTAAATAACCACTTAACCACTGACTTTAATTCTAATGATTCCCAAAACCAATGTATACCAGAAAAATCAAAATACACCTAAACCCAGGATAGGATAGGAGATAGCTTAATTTGCAGGGTGCTTGTTTAGCATACACAAAGCTTCAACCTACAAAATTGGGTATGGTGGCACACGCCTGTAATCCCAGCACTGAGGGTTCAAGGTCATCGTCTGCTACACAGCAAGTTCCAGACCAGCCTGGGTTACATGAGACCCTTGTCTGTAAACAAATTAAACAAAGTATCTCACCAAATACACCTGTAATCCACCACTTCAAAAGCACTAAATGTATTTAGTCCAACCAGAAACATCAAAACCCTTTACTGTTGTCTCTGCACAAAGCTTTCCAGCTGATGCCAAGCAAAAATCTAGGTCCTTCCAAAGACTCTTGACAGGACTCCCTTCCGTCTCTATCTAACATTGTGTTACTCTTCCCCAGCTCATGTCCAACCACAATAACCACCTAATAGTCCCTCAAAACATGTTCCTTCATCTGGCTAGAACAATGATTCTCAACCTGTGGGTTGTGACCCCTTTGGGGGTCAAACAACCCTTTTACAGAGGTCACCTAAGACAGTCTGAAAACAGGTATTTATACTATGATTCATAACGGCTGCAAAATTACAGTTATAAAGTAGTAACAAAAATAATTTCACGGTGGTGGGGGGAGGGGGCTGTTAGGTCACAGCATGAGGAAAAGGGTCTCGGCATGAGGAAGGCTGAGCACCACTGGACCAGAATGCTCTCTTCCCAGAGGGCGTAAATCCATTCTCTAACTTCCTTAGGGACAAAACCGTGCAAGAGATGAGATTCAAATCCAGGTCTGTAAACCCCCAGAATAGAACTTACACAAAACAGCAGCAACCCCAGCTCATTTCACTGAGCATCTCTCTCCACTGCCTGTATTCATGTTCTCTAGTATTCTGAAATCTCTAGGTTAAGTAAATCTTCTACTTAATTTTTAAAACAATTTTGAAAATAGCAAATAAACTGAGAATAATGACATACACCTTTAATCCCAGTTTAGGGGCAGGACAGGGGCAGAGAAAGGGGCAGAGAAAGGGGCAGGGGCAGGGGCAGGAGATCTCTGAGCTTGAGACCAGCCTGGTCTATATAGAGAATTCCAAGACAGCCAGGGTTACATTGAGAGATCTTGTCTCAAAAGAAAAAGAAAAATGGAATATTATGACCAAAAAGTTATTACAGATTATACTGATGTCAAAATCATCAAATTCAAAAGAGTATTTTTAGAAACATTATATAACACATAAACAAACCAGATACCAGATTGAGAGAAAAAATGTTTTTAATATACAATTTTATTATTATTATTTGCTATGAATGTGGCTCAGTAGGCAGAGTGCTTCCATACTGGATACAAAACCCTTTCTCTTTTTTTCTCTTAAAAAATTTTTTTCGCCAGGCAGTGGTGGCGCACGCCTTTAATCCCAGCACTAGGGAGGCAGAGGCAGGCGGATTTCTGAGGCCAGCCTGGTCTACAAAGTGAGTTCCAGGAAAGCCAGGGCTACACAGAGAAACCCTGTCTCGAAAAACCAAAAAAAAAAAAAAAAAAAAAAAAAAAAATTCATATACTTCGATGTTTTTAACCTTCCCACAACCCCTCCCTATCCATCTAACGTTACAGTCTCTAAACAAATAAACAAAACCATGTTGTTCGCTTTGTGTTAACTGATTGACTGCTCTTGGGTTTGCTCTGGAGTGTAGTTAATATACATAGTGACTACATGGGAGAAAAACTGATTTTCCCTTTGCCATCAGCTATAAATTGCCAACAGTTTCTTGCTTAGGAGTGGGACCTCACATCCATTTCCTCTTCTCGGTGCTAGGAGCCCACCTGACATGAACCTGTAAGTCTTGAACATGCTGCTACAATTTATGTGACTTGCCCTGTTGTGCCTGGGAGGCACTGCTTCCCTACAGTCATCCATCACCACTGGCCTTTCAGCCTCCTTTTTCCCATCCCGAGTCTCCCGGAAAGGGGCTGGATAAAGATACCCCATGTAGGACTGTGCATGCTCCAGTGTCTCTCCCTCTCCGAACACCGTCCGGTTGTACTCTCTGATAACCCCTCTTCAATCCCTAATACCACATTAAAAACCAGGCATGGTGCTATATGACTGTTCAGGATTATAATCCCAACACTAGAAAGGGAGAGGAAGGAGGAGCTTTAGTTCAAAATCATCCTTGCCCACGTAATGAGTTCAGGTCAACCTGGGCTTCTGTGTCTTAAACTAAAACTAAAAAAGGCTGAAAAAAAAATTAAAAAGCAAAAACCAAAAGCCAAAAAATAAAAAAATAAAAAGCTACTACCATGTCTGTAGCCTGCAGGCTGTACTGTGTACCCTGGGCTGGCCTCAAACTTGCAGCTCCTCCTTCAGCCCTGAGTGCTGAGATTACAGGCATAAGCCACAGACAGCTTATCTATTCCTCTTGTTAAAAAGTCAAGTAAAAGCTTCAATATTTCAAGCCACTTGTGAATGTTCTTTAAAACCACTAATCAGTTGTTAGTTAAGAAAACCCAGTTCAGTAATAGCTCTGTCTCATAGAACATGCACAGACTTGGTAAGGCTGTAACAAAAAAGAAGTTTCCAAAACAGTCATACAAACGAAAAACAAAGAGAGCCAAACGTAAAAGAATGACAAATTTACAAATGGATAAAATGTGATTTATGAATAATAAACAAGTTATAAAAAAGCCCCAAACAAATCATTAAGATGACTCATAATCTTAACTAGCATGCTTTCAGTGCGCCACTGCTTCTCAAGTTTCTACCTACAGAGAAGCGTGGTCGTCAATGGAAGCAACATCGCTGGTGCCAACACTTGAATCACAGCAGCAAAAGGCTACCATTTCGTGCAGACCTAAGCCAAATATGTTGTAAACAAGTCCAAAAATACACCTGCAGAAAATGAGTTCTGTGACTTCCGTGGTAGAGCACTTGAACAGCATCAATTCCACTGCCACACAGAAAAAGAAACAGGCAAGCAAAACCCACACTGAGAAGCATGCCACTAACCACAACAATGAGGGGAAAATCTAAGATGTTAAGATTAAGACTCTAGATGGGTTGGGGCTGTAGCTCACTTGGAAGAAAGTGTGCCTAGCACACATGAAGCCCTGGGTTTGACTCCCGACACAGGCCTGAAAACCCAAATCACGTGGGTCAGAAGTTCAAAATCATCCTCAGTTACATGAGAATTGAGGATATGTGAATCCCTGCCTCAATAAACAAATACGACTTTGAAGCTGGAGCTGGAGGAGACATAGTGGTAGACCATGCACTTAGCATGCATGAGGACCTGGATTCAAACCCCAGAAAAGCTTCAAAACATTTTTTTTTAATTAATACTAACTCTTAGTAAATTTTCAAATAATTAAAATTTTAACCCGTTTAAAAATGCTAATTAAGATTCAAAGAACCAGCCGGGCGGTGGTGGCACACGCCTTTAATCCCAGCACTTGGGAGGCAGAGGCAGGCGGATTTCTGAGTTCGAGGCCAGCCTGGTCTACAGAGTGAGTTCCAGGACAGCCAGGGCTACACAGAAAAACCCTGTCTCGAAAAACAAAACAAAACAAAACAAAACAAAACAAAACAAAAAAAATCAAAGAACCAGTGGGGTGTGTGTGTGTATGTCTATCTCAATCTGGTTCCTCTTCTTTGCCCTATAATACTTAGATCCTAGCTAGGGTCTAAGTACAGAAACATCAATCCATTTGATTAAGCACTGCTGGAGAGAAAAATGTCAGCACTGATTACTGCCACGTGTTCATCAGCCTCAAGCTGTGATCTCAAGGAAGTGGCTTCCAAGTCAGCTCAGGCTGGCGTATCATATAGCCTGGGTGCTCTCCCTGCCAGATGACCTTACTCTCTTGAAACCAGAAACCTTCCAAGCTTCTTTGTTTTGAGCAGGTTAACCTTTTTACTCTGTACTTCAACTCTCTACTGAATAAAAATGTAGCTAATGACAAGTGTTGCAAGAATCCTGCAGGAGAGCTTGCTCCTCGTGAGTCCCAAGTGCTACACTGAGAACACAGGAGTAAAGAATCAGGATTCTCAAAACCCCTGCTGTCCTGAGGCTATTTTCAGGCCTAATTTAAGACAGAAAAACTAGTTCCGCAGGGCGGTGGTGGCGCACGCCTGTAATCCCAGCACTTGGGAGGCAGAGGCAGGCCGATTTCTGAGTTTGAGGCCAGCCTGGTCTACAGAGTGAGTTCCAAGACAGCCAGGGCTACACAGAGAAACCCTGTCTTGAAAAACCAAAAAAAAAAAAAAAAAAGAAAGAAAAAGAAAAACTAGTTCCCCTGAGCAGGGATCATTTCAGGTGAAATCTAAAGAAATAGGCATCCCCAAGTAAAATGAGATACAGATCAAGTGTATTTGGGGCAAAAGAAGCAGACACACCCCAAACAGTGTAGCTCTAAAGAAAGAAGTTCCGAGATGTCCCGCTGCACCAGGCACCCTGCTGGCCACTGTAATCGGTGTGAGGGAAGGTCATGGAAAGTTCTAGTAGGAAAGTGACACGATCCAGCTGCCATCTGGCTACTGTATCATTAATACAGTAAAACAAAGCAGGACCAGAAACAGCATGAGTCCAAGAAATTTCTTTTCCCCAAGTGGCATTTAGACAAAAGCCAGCATTCTTCCAAGGGCCTGAAGATAGTTCAAAGAGTTTTCTCCTTACCTCTGGCAAAAGAGACATATCCATTAACATATTAACATTTCTCAGTGATGCCTATCAGCACCTCAAGGTCAACGCTAGCCTCCACACTGCCTCTTTCCCTACTCACAAGCCGCCTACCCCAGCTCACAGGCTCCCTTCCTCCCAGGTACCTTGTCCCATATAACCCAGGAGATCTCACACACCTACTCCCCTTGAGTCTCTCTGCTTTCCTCAGAGACGGCCTTGGTAGTCTGAAATAAACTTTTTACCCTTGTACCCAGGCTACACTGGTTTCTTTACCGTGCCCATTTTCACTCAAATAGAAGAAACTAATAAAATCCAGAATGTGTGGTGGCCAGAGGTTGTAGAGTGGTAAACATGGAATACATTAGAAGGGGCAGCATCTGACAATGATCCTAGGGCTTTGGGGCGGCCTAGGTCTGTACCTAGTATGTTTCCAATAATTATTCATTTCCTCCTTTCTTAATCCTCCCCCTACTCTCCATTTTGCCTTTATTTCCTTTGGCAGAAAATATTTAAAAAAAAAAAAAATTTGCCTCTGTAGCCCTAATCTCAAAGTCACTAATGCCTTGGTTTTTGTTTTGTTTCTTTCAAGATAGGGTTTCTCTGTGTAATCCTGGCTGTCCTGAACTCTCATGGTAGACCAGGTGGGCCTCAAACTCAAGAGATCCACCTGCCTCTGCCTCCCAAGTACTGGGTTAAAGGTGTGCGCCACCACCAACAGGCTCACTAACACCTTGCAATCAAACCTGAAGATCATTCTATGGACCTAAGAATACAAATCACTAGCTTGTACCATTCAAGCAACAATGTAGCTATGCTGGTCCGCTAGCCTCTAGAAACGTGGTTTCTCTAAGGCTCAAAACATAAAAATGTTTCCTTTTTCCAACGAGCTTCTTTGAGCTGCTTAGTGTCCGGCAGAGTTCCACACATCCAAGGCTAGCCTCAACTCACCAAGTTCCTGGGGATGACCTTGACTTTCTGACCCTAGTGCATTCACCTCCTGAGGATCGGGATTACAGGCCTGTACCTGACTCTCTGTGCTGCTGACTCTCTGTAGAGTCCAGCCAGCGCTCCTAAGTTTGTTCGAGACTTCACCTGAAATGGCCCAAAGGCAATTCGTATAATATTAAAAATGTAGGCAGGGTTTATTTACTGGTAATGCCAAGCACTCGCAGGATCCAAAGTCTGAGGCCAGCCTAGGTAAAAAACACGTTTTTATAGACAACTGTATAGAGAACAAGCAGAGTCATCTGTAAAGTTGCAGGCACAGAAAGGAAAATGTTCTTTAGTAAACTTAATTAAGGACCTGACACATTAAGGGCAAACATAACTGTTAAAATAAAAAATGATACCTCGTGCCCTATTTTCGCCTTTTCTTTGATCATAAATGCCATTATAAGAGCAATCACCGATAGTAACTATGCGTCCAAGAAATAAATGAGAGGGAGGTGCCCCCACCTGGAACTTGTGAAGAGGAAGGGCAAAGAGTCTTACTGGGGGACAAAGAAATGGATCTCAGGACCTTAATTTTGGGACACATGGAAAATTGTAGCTCTGGTCCCACGAAGGTAATGCTGGGAAGAGGCGTGGTCTGTAGGAACCCAACAGTCCCAGTCGAAAGAAGCAGAAATGAGCTCACTCACCTCTAACGCCGCCTGGGGGTCCCCGTCGATCAGAGCATCTGAGCAGCTCTGGAAAAACCTGCCAGGAAAACAACGTCTTCAGCAGGGCTCTCTAATCAAGGAAAGAACAGAAAGACAAATAGCAAAGGTGAAGAAAATCACTCACCGCTGGGACGATGCAGGTCCTGCTGCAGCTGCCGCCATCCCTAGGAGTCACGAAAGCTTCTGCCTGAGCGTTTTCTACCTTGGTTACCAGCTCCGCCGCCGCCCAGGAGGGGAAAACTTCTAAAGAAACCCCAGCAGAGCTTCCGTCCTCCGCAACCAATCAGCGGTCACGCAGCATGAGGCCGCGGAAAAGGAGGCGAAGGGTGGGCAGGTAGGCGCGGGGCCGGCTGGGAAAGAGGAGGAAACGCTCTCCGGCCCCGCCCCTACCCGTGACGCGCGCAAGATCCCGCCCCGAGGGCGTGGCCATAAGGCGGGCTCCCGGCCGCATACACGTGGGGTTTTCCGCACGGCTTGCAGGCTTTCTAATATTGTCTCAGAGCCCGCTGTAAGGTACTGGGATCCGTGGAGGGGGTTCTCGGATCGTTAAAGGTGCGTCACGTTAAGCTCCGTTCTCTCCGGTTTTCATCATGGCTACCGCAGGCGGCCAAGTTGTGCGTGACGTCATTCGTGGCTGCCAGGTCTTTTCCGGCACAGAGCCCGGGATGGCGCACCAGTTCGCATGACTATCCGCGGAGAACATGGACCGGCTGGCTCGCCGGAAGTCACGTTACCGGCATTGAGAATGGAGTTTTCCGGAGTCCTTGCCAGATCCCAACACTCCACACCCTAAGCTTCCTTCCTAGTCAGCTTTCCAAACCAAGAAAAGCCTGTTTCGCAGCCACTTCATGGATGAAATTAACCTACAACTAATAGTCTTAGTGCTGCCTTGTGTTCTAAGTAACCAGTAAGCTCCCCATCCCCCGCTGTCTAGAGCCAAACATCACACTGGGAAGTTTCCTGCGGATTCTTTGAAACTGAGTTACAGTAAGGGCCAACAGGAAGGCGTGGCAGTTACAGATTCAGCAGAGTAACAGAATTTAAAAATCCACTGCATTAAAGCTGCACCCCAAACTTGATTTAAAAGCTGCTTATACGCTCAGAAAGTCGTTTTATCAAATCTATTTTAGCAGATGAAATGAATGAGGTGGTCGATGGCTTCCTCAAACATATCTAAGACCTTAGTCTGGAAACATGACAGTCCACGAAGAAAAAGAAATTGCAGTTAGTTCAGGCATTTGCGTACATATCCCCACTGTTGAACTTTAACCTTAAAAGACCTAACTTGTCTTCACCACTTTTCTAGCCTGGCCAAACTCCTGATTGTGCTTGCTAGCTATCGTGGGTATTCTAATGTTTTGTTAAGCCCCCCACCTACCACTCACCCCTTGCAGATGCAAAAAATAAGGGTGGAAGGGCATTTGAAAATACAGAGAAACTTGAGCCCTATTCAAGATGGAGAAACGGAAGTTACAAAGATTTAAGTATGTGTGGGGTCAACAAGAGACAGAAGTGTGGAATGCTACAAAGGTTAAAAGTGTAACAAATTTGCGACCTGTAGGTATAGCCCATCTATACTGAAAATGGGTAGTTTGAAGGGGGAAAAGAAGGGCTGATAGAAGTTACAGGAACGAAAGGAATCTGAATCCACTTGTAGGAATGGAGAAGTAGCTGGGAGAAACACTTGAAGCAGAGCAGGGCCAGCTGGCCACTGAAGAGATGCAGCTTTCTGGTTTGAGTAATTGCTGAGAAGACCAAATTAACTGAACTAAACTGAAGCTAAACAGATTTGTAAGGGAAGGTAGAGAGTTTCGATTTGGATCTTTCCATTTAAGGTTGTTTTATGTTACTGTGTGCCCGGCAGATACTAAACCGTAAAAGAACAGCTGCATAAAGATGAGGATTGTCTTCTGCATAAATGTCTTTAAAGCAAATGTAAGTTTTGTTCAATTTGCAGTTCTTTGTAGGCTGGATGTGAATTCCTTCTTGGATGCATTTATTGCAGACACCTTGTGCCAGTTGGCATCTCTTAATATAATCTCAAGTTTTCACGTAGATCAATTTATAATCATTTCTTTTGTGCCATGTGTAAGACTGCCTAGTCAAAGGCTCTTGATACATTTCTTCTAGATCTCTCACTTTCCACATTTAGGTCTGTTAATCTATCTACTTTGACAGCTTTTTTGAAAGTACAAGGGATAAAAGTTTATTTTATCCTTCATACAAATACCAACTAACCCAACCCCGCTTACTGAAAATAAAAATCTTCATTTCCCCTTAAACTTGATGGCAATTTCATTGCTCTAGTCAAAATTCAAGGCATCTTCTTGGAAACAGAATTGCCAGGCTAACCAGCACATTCATTTCCAATTTTCTAGACTCTAAAACTGTAAAGTTTCTGTGCCTAATAAATGACCCAGTCAGTCTTAAGCAGTTTTGTTAAAGTGGCACAAATGAATTGCTATCTTCCTGTTCAGTGAAAACTCTACTGATCTAAGTTAAAAGGTTTGTCTTAGGGTTTGGTGAGGCGGCTCAGCAGATAATTGTACTTGTTACATACACAAGCCTGGAGAACTGAATTTGCTCCCCAGGACTTAGTTAAAGGTGAAAGGAACCAACTCCACAAAGATGTTCTGTGGCCCTCTCTCCCTCTCTCTCTCCATCTGTGTATGTCTTTGAGTGTCTCTCACACACAATAGCAAGATTTAGTTTAGTTGGACTTTGTGACACACACTTTTAATCTCTAAATTGTGAATCTGAGGCAGGGATTGCCAAGAGTGCAAGGTCAGCTTGGGCTATATAATGATTCAAAGTCAGACAGAGCTATACATTGAGACCTCTCAAAAAAAAAAGTTTTCTGCAAGTTGTTTATAGCATATTAATATTATATATACCTATAAAATTTCATTGGAGGGATGGCTCAGAGATTAAGAGAACTGACTGTTCTTCCAGGGAATCAGAGGTTTGATTCCTTTGTTGCGGCTCTCTCCACTCCATGCTTGGAGGCCACTGTTTCCCGGCCCAAGCTGCTGATCCGGTCTGTGGGTCAGGGTCTGTCGAGAGAGAGAGAGAGAGAGAGAGAGAGAGAGAGAGAGAGAGAGAGAGAGAGAGGAGGGGGGGGGGGGGGGGGAGAGAGAGAGGAGTAAGGGGAAGAAACGCAAAGAATGGAGACAAGACAGAGAGACAGAGGTTCTGATCAAGTCTCGTTTATTGAAGGGAAATCTGGGGTATTTATACGCTTTTGCCACGTGCCTTGTAGGCCCGTGGATGGATACCACGTGCCTTGCAGGTGCCTTACAGGCGTCTATAGCGTGGATAGCACGTGCACTGTGCACCTTGCAGGCTTGGAATATCACGTGCGCCTTACAGGCATGTATGGCATCACGTGCACCTCATGCCTTGCAGGCGTGAATACCACGTGAGCCTTGCAGCTTGGGGCAGTAAACAGCAAAACAAAATATGTGGGATATCAGAGTGTGCTTCAGCTGTTGTAGGCTATTGAAAAACAAGTCTCATGTCAGGGTATATGGCTCAAGATGGCTGCAAAGCTGATAGCCGCTTTCTGCTAAAAGTTGGCTCCCAACATTCCTTCACCCACATGGCAGCTCCTGCACATCTGTAAGTCTAATCTTAGGGTATTCAACACCTCCAGGCTTCAATAGGCCCTTCACAAATGTGGCTCATTAAGATTTCTACTGCTGTGACAAAACACCATGACCAGAAAGCAAGTTGAGGAGGAAAGGGTTAGTAAACCCCACATTGCTGTTCCTCACTGAAGGAAGTCAAGACAGGAACTCAAACAGGGCAGGAACCTGAAGGCAGAAGCTGATGCAGAGGCCATAGATAGGTGCTGCTTACTACCTTGCTCCCATGATTTGCTCATCTTGCCTTCTTCTAGAACCCAGGACTAGAACTTCCTGCCCAGGTGTGGCACTACCCACATTAGGCTGGGCCCTCCTCCATTGATCAAGAATTGAGAAAATGCCCTACAGCTGGGTCTCATGAAAGCATTTCCTCAACTGAGGTTCCTTTCTCTGTGATGACTCTAGCTTGTGTCAAGTTGACACAAAACCAGCCAGTACATACATACACACAGACACACACATACATGCAGACAAACAGGTGGTGGTTTGAATAAGAATGGTCTCATAGTCTCATAGATTTGAATGCTTGGTCACCAAGGAGTGACCCTATTTGCAAAACATAACAAAAATTAGGATTGGGAGGTGAGGCCTTGTTGGAGGAAGTATGTCTGTGGGGCTGGGTTTTGAGACTTTAAGGGCTGAAGCCAGGGCCAGTGTCCCTTCCTGCTGCCTTATAGTGTGGATGTAGAACTCTCAGCTGCCATGTCTGCCTTTATATTGCCATGCTCTCCTACCATGAGGATAACAGACTATCCCTCTGACAGTGTAAGTGACCACCAATTAAATGTTTTCTTGTTTTACGAGTTACCATGATCATGATGTCTCTTCACAGTACTAGAAACTCAAGACACACATCCACATCCAATAATGCTTTAAAGGTTGTGTATCAGTCCTGACACATGCTTTAAATCTCAACACTTGGAAGGCAAAAGCAAGTGGATCCTAACTTCAAAGCCACCCAGAGGTACACAGTGAGTGAGACCCTGTCTCAACACATACGCACATGCACACACAAATGGGTATGAATATGTGAAAAATTACTAAGTTACCACGAAGAGAGTAGGGGCATACCATGTTACAGAGATTTTTATTTTCTTCAATTTTTCTTTTTCCAAATTTAGCAATTCATAAGAAAGCCTGTTTTAGGGCTGGGCAGATGGCTCAGTGAAAATAATCACTTACAATGTAAGCCCCATGACCTGCACCCGAACTCCTAGGACCCAGGAAGTGCTGGAAGCAGCAGCACAGGCCTGTAGACCCCACCGCAGGCCCAGTGGTGGTGAGGATCCACACCAGAGCTGTGCTCTCATCTCTACTTGCATTCCTGCATGTGTACTCAGACATTTAAAAGGCTGACTTTGAGCCACAGCCTCTACACCACAAGTTTATTTTCTCTCTGGCTTTCTACAACAGAGTCTCATTTACACAGAAGTCCATTTCAGAGTGTGTGTGTTCTTTGAGCCATATTTACCAGAGCTGTGTAATGCTCAGAGGGTAACAAGACTATGCAAGCCTGAAAATCTGAACTTGACCCTGGAAACCCATAGTGGGAGAAAAGAACCAACTCCCAAATGTTGTGCTGTGTTCCCCTCAGGCATGCATTCGGATGTGCACACAGTATAAGAACCTTGCCAGGTATGCTTGGTGGCATGTGCCTGCACTCAAGAGTCTGAGACAAGACAATCACTAGTTCCAGGTCAGCACAGTGTGTCTGAGGAGGCCTTGTGTCAAAAAGCAAAAAGAATTACAGACAAGAAACATTTGCTTGAAATCAGAAATATTGAGAACTTTTACATGATTTAATAATAACAATTAAAGATACAAAAATGTTTAGAAGATTCCAAAATTTAAATTTTTGTTTAAATACAAATTCATTTTGTAATATGAAAACATATACTATTAGACTCTAAACACAATAATTTTTCTTCTACAAAACTTTCTATACTAGAGAATTTGCAGAAAACAATTTCTTGTGACATTAAATGTACATTATTTACATTGAAAAAGTAATCTAAAAACTCTACTTCAGAAACTTGGATATATGGTATCTTTGTATGCAACTTCCCTCCCCCTTCACCTACAGTAAAAAAATTATCCAAATAAAAAACAATTGTGCTTTATAATAATAACTGACTCAGCTATGCTTGCTCAGGACTCTGGTTGCATCTTTGGCTCTCGGAGCCCTGACTCTCTTAGAACAGCAGTCTGTCATCTAGCACTCAGCTTACTAATAAGCCACGACACACGGTGGTCTAAGGATTAATGAGCAAAGAACTTAGGAAGAATTCATGGCAGATCCTGCTGATAGTAATTTTGTGAGGAAAACATTTTTAAGCAGTATTTTACCTATAATTACATAAGGAAATAATCTGGTAATATTCCAAATAATTTTAAAGCACAGATAATAAAATCATAAAATTTATAATAAGGAAACTTGTAGATCATTTTGTCTAGTCCAATGCATCCCTTCATTTTACAAGAATGGCACACATTATCGGGTAAAATGGCCTGCCCAGGGTCACACACCTAGCTAGTAGAAGTGTCACATGTGCTGCCTTTATAATATCACATTTCTTAAACTCAGGTTCAGACATTATCATAGGCACACTTAAATTTTTTGTTATTGTTTTGTTTTTTTTTGAAAGGTTTCATGTAGCCCAGGCTGGCTTCAAACTCTATATGTAGCTAAGGCTGGCCTTGAACTCCTGATTGCCCTTTGTCCACCTCCCACATGCTAGTATTACAAGTATATGCCAACACATTGGGTGTATACATTTCAATTTATAATGTTATTTTACAAATTCGTAGTATATGAAACAGTCCTGCCAACTAAAGTCAAGCTAAGTGGCATCACAACAATTTTAATTGTATAAAATAAGTTTCTTACATCTGAAAGAGTCAAGACTTAAATTATACAAGTGGAATGAAAATGTTTCCTATATAAATTTCCTGTTGACTTATATTTAAGTAGTATTTTCAAACAATTCAGGAAGCTAATACAGTGTCAAGCTAGAAAAGAAACTTTAAAAATACTTACTATATAGCAACTGAAAAAAATCTCAAGAATTTCTTCATCATATAAAATTCCTGCTCCTTCACAACTAAGTTCTGAAACATTTAGAGAAAACACACACCTGGATTTTCCTCCTTATCTAGCAAAGTCAAAAGTAACTGTTTTTTTAACAATTATAAAATTAAGAACTTCTGTAGATTTTATCTTAGAAAAAATCATGTTATGGTCTGACAACCGAAAATGAGTTCAATTAAAAAAATAACCACCCATAATTCCTTTGGTGTATTAATTAAAAAGAGTTGGGCTCTAGCAGTTCATTCTGTTTGATGGCTACCTGAGAGGAATACCCATTTGAACTGGATACCACCATCACATAAGGCTGGGGCTGCTGTTCAGTTTTCTCAGCATCTTCATTCAAATGATCTTCAGCCTTTTTCTCCACCTCTTGTTTAAGAGTTTTTGTTTCCTGAGCTTTGATAACAGAAGTAATCACAGTGCCAGGTGGGTGTGCGACCAGCTGTGAACCCCGAGAGAAAGTCACCACAGGAGTAGTAGCACTGAAGGATGGAGATGAAGCCACACTGACAGCCCCGTTGCAAATGGACTGAACGTTGCTTGTGAGGACATGCTGTACTTGGGTGGGGCTGAAGACAATTGAAGGAGGAGAGCCCGGCTTCTGCGGCTGCAACATGACGTTTTCCTTCAGTACTGTCATGGGCTGCGACGATGGAATGGCTTGTAAGATAAATTTCTGAGACCCTGCACCTGACGATGGGTCTGTGCTGGCTATAACCGTTGTGAGTGGCACTGTCTGGAGTGTTACTGTATGTAACTGTTGGTTGCCAGGAGATACGACTACTGGAACCTGGGTTGAAGCCTGTATCGTCCTATTGAGATCAACAAATGGAAGTGAGACAATTAGCAAATGGAACATCCTTTAAAGCTTTAATACAAGTTACTCTTAAAAGTACATCCCGTTGCTACTTCCCCTATTTTTATCACAGCATAATTAACATCATGCCAGACCTTGTTCTAAACATTATACAGGCTTGGTGTGGTACCAGCACACACCTGTAATCGGCACACTCAGGAGGCAGAGACAGTTCAAGGCCAGCCAAGACTACATAGAAAGCTCCTATCTCAAATGAACATTCTGTAAATACCACTTTACTACAAGTAAGGTACCAAGACACTAAGCAAACGCCTATAGATGAGCCACGCTGAAGCAAAGCATGGATTTAAAAGCAGATCTGTTGACTCACCATGCCCACTCCCAATAAATACCCAATGTCACATAATTGTTTTCAACTTTTTTTAACATGAGAGAAAAAAAAATGCTTGATTAACTTTTAAAAATCCTATCTTTTAAAAAAAAAATCCTATCTTAACAGGGTTATCTGCTTTTTAAAGGAGTTACTGGGATTTCAGTAGTGTTTAATTGGTGTTAAATCAACACCAAAAAAGTCATGACTACAACTCCTACAAGTTCTAAGCCAACAGAGAACAAAATTAAAGCCATACTTTGGCAAAATAAAATACACATATATTTTAGCAATTTTAAACACCAAAGTAATTTTCACAGTAATTTTTCCTATACAGGGTCTTTCTGTGTTGCCCAGACTAACCCTGACCCCATCCACCAATAAACAGAAATAGAGCCATGTACTGCCCTACCCAGCATAAAACTATAACATAAAAAAATTAATGTAGCCGGGCGGTGGTGGCGCACGCCTGTAATCCCAGCACTTGGGAGGCAGAGGCAGGCGGATTTCTGAGTTTGAGGCCAGCCTGGTCTACAGCGTGAGTTCCAGGACAGCCAGGACTACACAGAGAAACTCTGTCTCAAAAAACAAACAAACAAACAAACAAAAATGTAAAATCCAGTTTATGGAACTAACTGGAATAATGAGCTAACCTCATTATTAAATAAAACAGTTTATAAATGATGTGATGACTTAATATAATTTTAAAACTTCACACTTGTGAAGCTTATCAGGTTGTTTGCTTATTTGTTTGAGACATACATCTCATAGCCTAGGCTAGTCTTTACCACCAGGCCCTGCCTCTATCTCCCAAGTGCTAGGATTACAGGCATACACTATCGCACACAGCTTAAAGTTTAGAGTTGTGGTTGCTGTGATTATAAGTCAGTTGAAAACTCTGTATCTTGAGTTCAACTGTTCCCTCTGAATTTGGTGTAGCTATTTTGTGAAAGTTACACTTTCAATGGCTCAGTGCTAAACTAATCTCAACTAGCAAATCACTAAACATAAGTCTTATTGTGCTAGTCGTTATAGTTGACCTTTACTTGTGAGAAGATACGTAGGCTGTATGAAAAGACAGAAGAACAAAGACCAAGTGCAACTTGGAAATACATGGGAAGGCACAGGATGGCTCATCCGTGTGGGATGCTAAATCCCCAGTTCAGACTGCCATCCAAGTCAGCACTAGAAGAACATCAGTCCATGGGAGATTATAGGCTGCTGCTTTTTCTTCTCTTTCTCTTTTCTTAATTTTGGAGATAGGGTCTTGCTGTGTAGCTCTGGCCGGCCTAGAACCTGCTATACTGACCACACTGGCTTCAGACTTACAGTGACCCTCCTGAATGTTGAGACTACAGGCATATACCAGCATGCCCAGCTTTAACAGCTTTCTAGAGAGCTGGAGCTAGAAGAGAGCAAGCATTAAGTAATAAAGACTTAGTGGTGGTGGGAGGAGGACTCATAACCAAGCTGGGATAGCGTTAGGCAAACCGAGTGAATAGAAAACAACCGTAGGAACCAGGCTTTTCCAATACACTGCATTCCCGTGCTTCCCATCTGAGTCAGACTGTCTTTGCAGAAATGAGAGCTTGAACAGATACCTGACCTGGACAATTTTTTCTTAAATAGATACTTACAGGGTGTGTGTGTGTGTGTGTGTGTGTGTGTGTGTGTGTGTGTGTGTGTGTGTGTGTGTTTACATGCTACAAGGCACACTTGAAGATGTCAGAAGACAACTTATATCCATCAGTTCTCTCCCTCTAACATATGGGTCCCGTAGGGGGAAAAAAAAAAAAACTTAGATCATTGAAGCAAATGCCTTTATCTGCTGAGCCATTCTATTGGCCCCTAGATTTTGTTTGTTTGCCGACAGTGTCTTTCAACATAGCTCAAGCTCACAACATTATGATCCTCCTGCCTCAGTATTCTGAGTGACGAGAGTCTAGCTGTGTACCACTCAAACAAGCAAGCCCAGGGGTAGCCTAGCAGCCCGAGGACCCCTCCCTGCATCAAGCTGCATATATCCCCCATGTTAAAGGATGGAATACAATGTTCCTCGCTTCACAATTATTGTTGACTCCTGTTTTGTGATTAGTTTCCATTCAAATGTGTCTCAGAATATATCCAGACATGAGTCTGAGTCCCCAATCTCATCTGAACTCAGTATATTTGCAGTTAAGGCAAACTATATCCTCCCAGTCAACTTTAAAGGGAAAAATCCTATTTGCCATCTTATGTCTATGCATAAAGGACACTTATGTGACTTTAAAAAAGTATATTTTGAAAAATAAAAATAATTACCTTGCTTTTGAGGTAAAACTACAGCTTTAGGCATTTTAGAGGATAATTTTAAAGACCTTTAGACAAACTATTAGTGCATGAATAAGTAGTAAAGAAAATGGACTTCCACATTTAACAGGGACCATTTTCAGAAAATACTTTGCCAGGGGTTTTCTTTGTTATTCCTTAACTAGCATGAAGTCAAAGTCAAATGAAAACTTTTAAAAACTAAGGACACACATTATAAATTGAGTCAAAGGAAAAATGTTGATGATTTACATAAGTTTACATAAACCCTTTCCTCCCCATCTTGCTTTGGGGAGGGAACCACTTTGGAGAACCACTGAAGAGGCAGTAGTCTTCCAGACCCAATAAAATTCTACTTATAATTCATGTTCTGGAAACCCATGACAGAACAAAAGAAGGAACCCTGTGCTTGTCAGTTTTATGTCAACCTGACATAAAAACAAAGCTAGACAAAGCTAGACTCTGACAAAGCTAGAGTCATCTGAGAAGAGGAAACCCCAGTTGAGAAAACGCTTCTGAATGATCAAGCTGTAGACAAGTCTATGGAGCATATTCTTAATGAGTGATGGGGGCTGAGCGGGCGGGCCAGCCCATTGTGGGTGGTTCCTGAGTTCTGTAAGAAAGCAGGCTAAGTAAGTCATGAGGAACATGTCATGAGGAACACTCCTCTTTGGCCTCTGTATCAGCTCCTGTCTCCAGGCTCTCACCATTTCCTGACCCCACTTCATTTAGTGACGAATTATGATGTGAAAGTGTAAACCAAGTAAGACTCTTTCCTCCCCAACTTTTGGTCATAACAAAAGTGTTACTTCATAACAACAGTAACCCAAACTAACACAAAACCTAAGAATATAAATATCCACTTAATTTTAGACCAATATCTCTGGATTTATCCTAAAATCAAATGAGAATAGTATTACATTTTTCTGAAGACCAATTAAAGATAGGATTTTTCTTGGTCAATGAGACTCTTGAAAGTCTGATTTGATTAAAGCAGATGAGGAGACTTTCCAACACTGGCACATTAACACCTGAAGAAGAGACCTGACCCCTGACCTTCCCACCTAAGTTTCAGAAGTATTCTAAAACAGGATTATCCCAGGTGATAACATGTATTCTTCGTATTCAGTGCATCCTCAATGTCTCAGTTATGAAGGATGACTCGGTGGTTAGGAGCATGCGCTACTCTTGTAGATGACAGGAATTCAATCCCAACACTCACCTCGAGCAACTCACAACTGTCTACAGCTCCAGTTCCAAGGGATCTAGTATCTCAGACCTTCACAGGCATGTGAGGTCAAGTCCACAAAACCCGACACAAACACATAATTAAAAATAAACAAAAAAAGGAACCACTGATAGAATTAAAAAACTGATATAATTTGCTCCTGAAAGAATCTGTTAACCAAAAACTCTGCCTTCTGAATCCCGACCCACTAACAAGCAATGGCATCACAGGGCCATGTGCTCTGGTCACTGTTTCCTCACCTAATACTTTGAACTGAAGAATTTGCTGCTTCTTCCTGCATGGTGCTGGTTATGGTTGCTTCCCCTTCTGGGACAGCTTGGACTGGCTGTACTACATGAACAGTCCGGAAGAGCTGGGTAGGATAGGGAGCCTGTGAGGGCTGCACTGTCCTCAAAACTTCTGAAGGCTGTCCAACTTCCACAGGATCTTTGGGTTTTGCAGCTTTAGAATTCCCTGGTTTCAGAATTGTAGTGGCCCCTCCTTTTACTCCTGGACTTGAGGACACTCTTGATCGGTTTGCTTGATTCCGACTGGATGTGGTCGTTGACGATAAGGACTGATCCGAAGACTCTATGCTGGAACTTGGATCCTCATCATCTATGTATATGAGATCTTTTGGCATTTCTTTAAACTGATACACCAAGCGCTGACCTTCCACTTTTGCAAGAATGCCTCTTTGGTAATAGTACCTAGTCAAAGCAGACAATTTCATCAATATCTTATTAAATCAAATAAAAATTAAAATGACATTCAACAAAATAATTCTTTCCTAATCAAAATTTTAGGGATGAAGTTTTTAAATGAGGAAATTTGTTGTTTGTAGGCTTTTATTTATTTATATATTTTTTAAATGTTATACACAGATTAAATCCTTATGAGGGACTGAAAAGATGACTTAGCCTGCTTGCCTAAGATCCCGAGCTCAGATCCCAGAACCCCTGCAAGGACTGGGCCCAGTGGCACACATCTGTAGTCCCATGCTGAGGAGAGAGGAGGCAGATCTCTCCAGTTCACTGACCAAGCAGCCTAGTTGAATCAATGAGCTCCAGGTTCAGTGAGAGACCTGGTACCAAAAATACAACATGGAGAACGATCAAGGAAGATAACCTAAACAATTGACCTCTAACCTCCACCACATGCACCTATGACACGCCCACCCAACCACCACGTATACCACATACAAGTCCTTATTAGAAACCAAATCTAAGATGAATTCTGACTGGGGAACTGTGGAGAATAACTTCTCTTCCTCTCTGTTCCCTGCTGCTAATTTGCTGAGATGATAAAATCTATTACAAACCTCAAGACATCACCCTTACTAGCATGAATTCATAAAAGTTATAAATTTAACTCAACTGTGCAAAATTTAGTGATTCAAATGTCAGTGGTTTTAATAAAACCAAGAAACTGAGCGATTCTTGAAAACATACACCAATGACTTTCGTGTATAATGCCCTTTCCCTGAGTCTTTCTCCTCAGACATTGGTCCCTAAATCCACATGAAAACCTTTTCTTAGGGCTGAAAGGTGACTCAGAGCCCACGTAATGTCTAGAACCTCAGTTTCAAGGGATCCAATGCCTACCTCTGACCTAGGTAGGCATCGGGTATTGACATAATGCACAGACATATGTGTCAACAAAACATTCATATGCATAAAATAAATCTTTTAAAAAAAACCTTAGTAAGTTCCAACTCTGCAGAAGGAAGAGGAAGAGGAGGAGAAAAACTGTAGAAGAAGAAAAAGAAGAAACTGTGAGTTCAAGGCCAGCATGGTATTCATAGTGCAATCCAGTCTCGAAAGAAAAGAAAAGAAAAGAATAGAAAAGAAAAGAGAAAAGAAAAGAGAAAAGAAAAAAGAAAAGAGAGGGGAAGGAAAGGGAGGGGAAGGAAAGGAGAGGATAGAAGGAAGAGAAAAAAAAAGGGACGAGAAAGATTTCTAAATTAAACCTGACAAATCATTTCTATTTCAAGTCTTTCTCATACAAACCATATCTGGAATCATTAATGATAGAGTCACAGAAAAAAAAAAAAAAAGGGCTTAAATTTCTTTTCTCTAATATCAATATGAAGTATTCATTATTCTACTATAGAAATTACCGAGATTCACATTTTAACATTTCATACATTTTCTGATCTCTTTATAAGTAAAGCACAGATTGAGTATCTAATTTCTGACGTGCTTGGAACCAACAGTGTCCCACGGTTTTGGAGACACTTTTAAATTATTTTTAAATACGTGCATAGACCTTACCAGCTGAACATCCAAACTTGGAAATGCCCTCAAATCCAAACTACTTAACCTTCTTACTGTTGCTCAAAGTTTCAGAATCTGGATTCCTGACTATCAGACTAAATTCTGCTCTGGCATGATTAAGTATTTCCCCCAATTGGAATAAGATTTAACTTCACATACATGCTGGTTTCTGTATTTTCTGTGGTCTTCCATAAATACAATTCACAGGCTGGGGATATAGCTCTGTGGTAGAGTGCTTGTCTATCATACACAAAGCCCTGGGTTCATTTTCCCACAGTACAAAAACAAACAGCATAAATACAATCATATTTTTTTATATTTTTAAAAGTTGCCTGAGTTGCAATACCTAGGAAACAAATGCTTAGCAGAAGGAACCATCCACATACCTGAGTGCTCTCCCCATGGTCTCATAGTTCATGTCAGGTTTGTTTTTGTGCTTCCCCCACAATCTAGACACTGCTTTAGAATCGACCAGCTTAAAAATGCCTTTTTCTCGCTGGGTCCATTTGATGTACTTAGGACAGGTAGCTTTGTCCTGAAGCAGAGCCAGTAAAAACTCCCAAAGGTAAATTGTGTTTCCTGAAACAAAATCAATTGATTTTAAATGAACACATTTGCCTTTAAAAGAATACAAACAGACAAACCACAGGACCAAAAAGTCTTAAAAGGCCCATCTCAATCCACACAGAAATATCACATCATTCAATTAACTGATGCAATCCCTCAGTATTGGTGAATATGGTCATAATTCTTAGGATCTAGTAGAGACCTTGCTAATCCCATAAATGATGCATGAACAGCAATCTTGTCAATTAATGATGACCTAAGCAAAAACACTGGCCTCATTTCTATCTGGGTTTTAAAACCATCACATAGCATAAACATCAAAATGTGTGTGTGTGTGTGTGTGTGTGTGTGTGTGTGTGTGTGTGTCCCCTTCAACAGTTGTTCTTTCTTTTTTTGAGGGATTTTAAACTTCTTTTTTATTTTATTATTTTTTATTACTTTTATGTATTTCTTAAGAATCCATTTTTTTTTTAAGATTTGTTTATTTATATGAGTATAGTGTCACTGTCTTCAGACACAACAAAAGAAAACATCAGATCCCATTACAGATGGTTGTGAGCCACCATGTGGTTGCTGGGAATTGAACTCAGGACCTTGAGAAGAGCAGTCAGTGCTCTTAACCACTGAGCCATCTCTCCAGCCCCATACCTTCATGTTTTTACAGTCCAGCCATTGACCCCCTCCCAGTTCAACATTTGTTTTCTTTATATCAGAGCCAGTAGATCAACCACGATAACAGGAGTTGTGAAACAGTAGAACTCCAACACACCACAGCAAGGGCCTACAAAGTGACGTTCTAGACTAGCTGAATTGCTGCAAAACTTTGCTGAATGCATTAATGAATTATTTTGATAGAAAAATAAAAATAACTGAAATGGATTTTGTAGGCTACTTTGTTACCAGCCACTTCACAGAAATTGTTGACAGTATCTTATAAGCACTAGGCAACAGCATGTTTTATTTGCCTATAACAAGAAAAATGATGAGCTGGGTTTGGTGGTGTGGTGTCTCTAATCCTAGCACTTAGGATGTGGAAAAAGATCAGCAGTTCAAGATGACAAGAGTTCAAGACCAATCTGGACTATAGGTTTAACATACTGAAGGTAGTCAGTTTGGTGCATGTGTGTGCCACCACACAAACACGCAAGCACATACACACACACACACACACACTTTTAAAAGTAACAAGGGGCGGCAGCAGGCTACAGGGAATAGGAGGAGGAGGAGGAGGAAGATGAGGAGGAGGAGAAGGATGAGGAGGAGGATGAGGAGGAGGAGAAGGAGGAGGAGGAGGGCGATAGGCCTGTACAGTAAGGAAACCTCAGTACTTACCCTTCCCGTCTTTATTTTTCTTTTTCACAGATATATTTGGTGTAGTGGCCGGGGAATCTGGCCGTGGTGGTTTTGTTTTTCTTCCTGAAATCAGAACAGCTCTGTATAAATATTTGCCCTCAAAACTGAA
This sequence comes from Arvicanthis niloticus, assembly GCF_011762505.2. Lineage (NCBI taxonomy): Eukaryota > Metazoa > Chordata > Mammalia > Rodentia > Muridae > Arvicanthis > Arvicanthis niloticus. The sequence goes on from NC_047660.1 coordinate 40,680,856, forward strand.
AGAAAATGGGCAGTTTCACTATCTTGTTTATTGAGTTTCAAGTTCCAAACTTTTATACTTGGGTCATACAAACTGGTCTCTCAAAATGCTATCTAAAAGAAAAATAACTTCAGTAGGTTAGATCACAAGTGATTATTACTTATATATGAAATTATTCTTCAGGACTAAAGACACAGAGTCCTGCTCAACAGAGTCCTTGCCTAACATCCCCAAGCCTGGAGTTTGAGCCCTAGCACATCAGGGATGGGAGTGAGGATGGTAAAGAAACCAGAAATTACCCTCTCGCTCACCTATAAAAAGAAAATGAGGTTAAATTTCAAATACTGGATTTTCTCTGAGATCACCACACCAGTGCTTTATCTTAAAATTTTAAATATTCTTAACATAGACAAAACTTGGGCTTAAAAAATTAGCCACAGAGCTGTGTTTGGTGGCACATACCTATAATCCCTGCACTTGGAAGGTGGAGGCAAAGGCAAATGGCTCTGTCAATTTGAGGCCCAAGGCCAAAATGACCAGGTGTGCCTTTTTTGTGAGGGAGTGGTTGGAGGTGAGGTGGGTTTCTTTGTTGTAAAGTGGTATCTTGCTTTTGAAAACACTCAGGGCAGGAACTTAAACGGGAACTGTGAAGGAACACTGTTTGCTGGCTCAAGTTCATGTTTACTTAGCTTTCTTACACCTCCCAAGACCACCTTGCATAGGGACGGTGCTGCCCATTGTTGGCTGCTTGGCCTCCAACCACAATTAGCACTCAAGACCCACTGATATCCCCAAGACAAATCTGACCTAGAACATTTCTGAATCCAGTCTTTCCCCTCAGATGGCTTTAGGCTGGGTCAAGCTGACAAATAAAACTAACCAAGACACTCTCGATTTGTGAAAAGTAGTAAGCTTCTTTTAACATGGTTTAACACTTTTTTCTTCAATTGCCTGCAAAATTCCAACTTTTTGAACTTTTCTCTTACTGGATCCATGTAATGGAATCTTTTGTAGACTGAAGGTTTTCAGACTCCGCCCTAGGGCGTGAGGAGTCGGGGCTGCTCACTTGGATCTTTTGGCTACACAGGGAATTTAAAGCCAGTCTGGATACTGGAGAGCATTTCTCAAAACCAGATAAACGGACTGGAGAGACACTCGGATGTCAGTAAGAATACTTGATGTTCTCACAGAGGCCTGGGGTTCTCTTCCTAGCACCCACATGATACCTCTGGCCTCTGTGGGCGTCCATAATGACATGCATGTGCACAAACAAAATTAAAAGAATAAAAGACAGAATCTTGCAGGATGTAAATAAAATAATAAAACAAAGAATAATGAAAGAAAAGGAAGACCTTAAACTATACCCTCAAAACAAAGGGGATCCTACCCTTACCCAAAGAGGTTTTTGTTTTATTTGGTTGAGAGAAGGATGAAGATGTTGGATAAAAAATTTAGATTAAAAACTTGAGGCTTTAATAATTGGAAAATCTGGGCTGGCAAGTTGGCTCAATTTGTCACCAAGCTAGATAACTTGAGCTGGACCTTGGTCATACACGGTGAAAGGAGAGAACAAACTCTGTACCAAGTATTCTCCTCTAACCTCCACTCATGCACCATGGCGCATGTGCACACACGCGAGCGCGCAGCGCACACGCGCGCGTGCACACACACATACACACATACCCACACTAAAAGACAAAGAGTTGGAAAATCTGTCAGTCAGATAGATCAACTCTTTTTTTTTTTTTTTTTTTTTTTTTTTGGTTTTTCGAGACAGGGTTTTTCTGTGTAGCCCTGGCTGTCCTGGAACTCACTCTGTAGACCAGGCTGGCCTCGAACTCAGAAATCCTCCTGCCTCTGCCTTCCGAGTGCTGGGATTAAAGGCGTGCGCCACCACCGCCCGGCTAGATCAACTCTTATAAGTGCCTAGGATTTTTTTAGTGGCAAATATGAAGAAATGCTTGAACCTGTTTGTGTCCTCATCGCTCTTACGCATCTTACCTGGTGTAGAAGCACCTGTAATAAACAGTGTGTGAAGTCCACATCAATAGTCACTGTGTGACCCAAGCAACTTAGACACGCACCTTTCTTCCTTTTAGGCTGCTCTGGGGATGAGGCTCCTGGGGAGTCTGCATTTGTCTCTTGTACTTGCTGAGTTTCCATCACTTCAGGAATCCCATCTAATGTTACGGACACATGGGTGATTGGGGCAATGATGTCATCCTCAGAGGAGCTAAATATATTATTATCTAATGGAAATGAAATAAATTATAATCAGTTTCGTATTATAAACAAAGTCACATCTTTTTGTATAAACTCTCTGCTTTTTATTTCCTCTGCCCCTATCCAGGATCCTAAAGCAGCCCAGGCTTCGTTTCCTACCAGCAGTCTCTTACCCCAGTCTACCACCCACGGCATTAGACCTCTGTACAAATGCTTTATTCTCCAAAAACGAGAAAGAAAAATCATAGCCAAAAACATCTCCCTGTAATGTACTGAGGAAAAATAAGACAACCATCTCAAACTTCACAGCACGCGTCTCACTTCCCGTAAGCCAAGCCTACCGTTCCATCTCATCCCGCTCTCACCATGAAGCTGACCACTTTAGTCAGACATACAAAAACATCTTTCTCTCAAGAAACTATTTTACGAGTTAGTGCTTGATCTACTCCTTGTAAGTTGAATATTCATTTCTGTCTTCTCTATCTAATGAAAAGTCTACTTGTCATTGGTTAAAACATTCTCTCCATAAAGCAAGAGTACCCACTGCCACAGAAAATCGTGCTCCCACTTCTAGGGCCTTTGTTTCTGGCTTTTATACTCACTTACACACATGCATGATGGTGGAATTAAACTGTAAGAGTGGAGAAAGTGATCGCTATTCTTCTTCTGTCATACACATGTTACCTCCTCACACAGCACTGTGCACATCACACATGCCATACGTTCTTAGTAACTATGCCTTCAAGCTTCTGTTCTCCCTTGTCAAAGGCCCAGAGAAGAAATGGATTTAAAGAGAGGTTAATAAGCTGGCCAGGAATTTTATACAACAAATGGTTAGGACATTTGTCACTAGTTTTTTGCCTATTCAATACAACTATCTGTAGAGATGACTATATTATACTAGTCCAGTTAAAATCCAATGAGAGGCTGGAAAGTTGGCTCAGCAGTTATGAACACTTGGTGCTCTTCCAGAGACTGGGGTTCAGTCACTAGCACCCACCTCATGTCCCACAACTTCCTAGCTCCAGTTCTGGGATATTAAACACCTGCCTCTATTGATACTACACACATGCAGTGCGCATGTATTCTTGCAGGCAAAACATTGATGCACATAAAATTTTAAAAAGTAAAAAACAGGTGAAGAGGCAAGAGTTTGCAAGTGTAATGGGGATGTACAGTATGAAATTCTAAAAATAATTAATAAAAAATATTATGTTGGGGGAAAAGAGACAAGATTTTGCATAACCTACTATTTCATAAAGGACAAATTACTTTTCTAAAAAGTTCGTCAAATTTTAAATCAGCTAAACAGAACTTTTATAAAAAAAAAAAAGGTACACAACTAGAATGTGTCCTTTACAATGTGCTTGGGACCCACAAAAGAAAAACAGCCTCTTCTGTTCTCCTGACATTTACTCTCTAATGGAGATGACAAGGTACAGACATGAGTGGTCATGGTCATTAGCACTCACTGATTCGCTTTTCATCCAGTATAGAGCCAGGAGAATCCATATTGAGGAGTGCCTCAGCAGCCTCAATGGTCTCAATTGTTTCATCTCCATTATGACAAGAAGCCTCAACTGCAATAAAGAAAGAATAGTATTAGCTATTCTGAAACAGTATATGCTTCTCTGAAACAGTATGTGCTACTCTGAAATAATATGTGCTACTCTGAAATAAATAATATGTGCTACTCTGAAACAGTATGTGCTACTCTGAAACGGTATGTGCTACTCTGAAACAGTATGTGCTACTCTGAAACAGTATGTGCTACTCTGAAATAATATGTGCTACTCTGAAATAGTATGTGCTACTCTGAAATTCAGCCACAGTGTTTATCTCCTGAGGCAAAATATACCATTGAATATGGAGCTTGTAGCTTGTATGAATATAAACTACAAGATACAGAACATATGCCATAATAATAAATCTGAGGTGGATATGTAGAAGGTTTTACATTATTCTAGGGGGGCGGGGGAGATTGTTGTTGTTGTTTGTTTGTTTGTTTTGTTTTTCTTGTTTGTTTTTTGTCAACCTGACAAAAGCTTGAGTCATCTGAAAAGTAGGAATCTCATTTGAAAACCTGTTCCCATCGGATTGGCATGCATTGACTCAGGAGTGCCCAGCCCACTGTGGGTGGCACCACCCTGGAGTAGGTAAAGAAAGCAGGTGCAGGTGGGAGTCTAGAGAGATAGCCTATCAGTTAAGGGCATTAGCTGTTCTTGAGGAATTCTGGGATTTGTTTCCCAGCACTGCATGGTGGGTCACAGCCACCTTTAAGTTAAGCTCCAGGAGGCCAACGTCATCTTCTGGTCTCCTCAAGCACTTGAAGGCATATGATGCACTCTTACATTATATAAAGACAAAATACTTGTGCACATAAAATAAAAAATAAATTTAAAAGGCTGAAGCGGGGGTGGGAGGGTGGGAATGGGGAAGTAGGCTGAGCAAACCACTGAGAGCAAGCTAGTAAGCAGCACTGCTCCATGGCCTCGGGGGGGATGGGGAAGTGTAAGCTAAATAAACCCTTTCTTCCCCAAGCTGTTTGGGGTGGGGCATTGTGTTTATCGCATCAATAAAGAAGCAAACTAAGACATGCACTGTAGCTTTGGCTAGCCTCACACTTGCAGAGATACTCCCGCCTCACCCTCCCAAGTGCTGGGAACCCCAGGTGTCAGCCACCAGTCAATTGCCTTTTGGTTTTGTTTTTTAATAGAGGGTGGGGGGAAATCATTATCATTGTGTGTGTGTGTGTGTGTGTGTGTGTGTGTGTGTGTGTGGTACGTGTCTGGACCATGTTACAAAGTGTGCAGGGAGGTCAAAAGACACGTTGGTAGGGTTGTTTTGTCCTTCCCCTTTCCCATGGGTTCTGGGGACTCAACACAGGTCGTTAGCCTTTTACAATAAGAGTCATCTCCCCAGCCCTTTTTTGGCTCTTAGTGGTCGTGTCTGTTGTATAATCATAGACCAGGCTGGCTTCAGACTTAGGGTGATCCTCCTACTTCTCTCTCTTGAGTTGTGAGATCACAGGCATTCACCACCATAAAGTAACTAATCTTCATATTATGAGAGATTTCGGACAAAATCAAAGTTATAAGGCATAAATATAATAAAGGCCTCTGTGTTCATTCACAGCTTCAAGCACAATCAACAAGTGGTTAATCTTTCACCCACGCCCTCCCACAAGTCCTTACTTCCTACAAAAAATCACTGTGAAGGAATCCAAATCTCCACTTTTACTCATTTGTTTGGTTGTTTTGTTATTTTTGTAATTTTTCATTTACTTGCATGATGTATATTCATACTACAGCATGTGTATGGAGGTCAGAGGGCAAGCTGAAGGAGTTGGTCCTTTCTGGCCACCTTGTGTGTCCCCAGGATCAATCTCAGGTCACCAGGCATTTGGCAGCAAGTGCCTTTACTCTCTGAGCCTTTTTCACCAGACCTAGTTGTTTGTTTGTTTGTTTTTTTTTTTTCAATTTTAATACAGGTCCTTATTATAGCCCATGCTGGCCTAAAACTCACTATGTGGCTAAGGCTGGCCTACAATAGCTGATCCTTCTATCTCCGCCTACCAAGTCTTGGGACTACAAATCTGGGCCTGCTACTCCATATTTTATCTCTAAGTATTTCAGCACATTTTCTAAAAGGAGCCTAACACAATGATATCATCATGTATGAAAATTTAACATCAAATAACTACATATTGCCATTTTCATCCCTCACAATCCCTCTCAGGTGGTGATGGGACAGCAGAAGAGCACTTGCCTCACAACCACCGGTGCTGGATTCCATCCCCAGCACCAGGAACAGCCATTACCACAACCAAAGCAAGCAACAGAAGACACCACAGAGGGCGCACAGAGAGTGTCTTTAGAGAGGCCAGTTAAGATGAGGTCATCACAGTAGACTAAATCATTATTCTGTCAATGCACTAGGACATGTGGGCTTGGAGAGAGTAATCAGGAAGATTCTCTGAAGACAAGGGAGAAGACAGTTGTCAGTAAGCATGGGAGAAAGAAACCAAGCAGGCCAGCATCTTAACCCACAAGGAAATGTTTCTTTCTGCTAGCTACAGTGGGAGGCACCATGTTATACTAACTCTGGCCACAAGGCAGTGCTGTTCTAAGCCTCGTCCTCGGCCTTCCTTCCCCCAGCTTCTCAGAGGCTTGATACTACCATCCCAATTCTGGAACGGCAGGAATTAAAACTTCTTCCCCTTTTCATCACATTGCTTAGATAAGCAGAGACAAGGTAAGGGCTGGAGTGGTGAGAGAAGAGAGGAGGAAGACATGAACTACAAGTAATCTGGCTTTTAAGATGCGGCTCACTTTCTGATACCTACTGGACTTCGCTATACTCTAGGAAGGAACCTGTCTGTCTATCTCCTCATTTCATTTCACATTCCTTTTGTTCTTTTCTTCTTTCTGAGATACATTATTATGAGGCTTATCTTGGGTCTCCTGTCTCTACTTCCCAAGGGCTGGGATTATAAACTTGTGCCCCATGCATCTAGCACACTATGTATATTTGTTTATTAAGCAATAACTCTTGCTCATAAACATTTATATTTTTACTCATTCACATAACCAATCAAATTCCATGTCCATTTACAGTTGCTAACCTATTTTTAAGCTGTCTCTACACATAGTCACTTCCCTTTTTATTTTGGTTATAATTTGGGGAAGGAATAGAAAATGTTTCCAATGTTTGCTGAAAATGCCAATGTTCTTTCTGCTCCTTCCCACACATAGAAAACCTTTTGCTACTTAAATATATCAAGAAATAACTTTTAAAAGTTTTTTCCTATATTAAACATTTTATTGACTTGGTATCTACTTTGCTACTTTAGTACTTTAAAAAATATTTATTTTTATGTGTATAAGTGCTTTTTGCCTGTCTGTCTTGTCTGTCTGTCTACCATATGCATGTCTGGTACCCTTGGGGGTTGTCAAAAGAGGGTACCAAATTCCCTAGAACTAGGATTACAGACTGTTGTTAAACTACCATCTCAGTGCTGGGAACTGAGACCAGGTCCTCTGGAATAGCGCCCTGAGCTTTAACCTAAGTCATATGCTCTTTTGGTATGATTTTTATGTAGGAATCTTTCTTTTCTCTCCCCCACCAAATAGCCACACAATCATTCTTCCTTCCTGTTCTAATTTAAAATGGCACTCGATCATGTGTTAACTTCTTAAATAGACAAGCACCTACATGTAGACATGTCCAGTTCTAATAATTTACTTATTCATTCATTAATATAACTTTGTTTTCAATATTCTAACTTCAGTTTAAGTATCTGCTAGCATAAACTACTGATGCAAGAAGTTTTCATAGAATAGGTACTATGTGTCAGGTATTGTGCCCCATGCTAAGGCAGAGTTGAGAACAAGGTAGCTACAATGCCACCAAAACCTACTACTCTACCTATTACATCTATTTCCAGAACAATTTCTTTTAAGACTAGAAATGCACATACTATGCACACCCCACCCATCTCCAAACCATACAGTTAGAAACTTTATAACCCCTTCACCATGACCTACACCAGGCTGTACATTTCTTAACCATAATATAAATTCCCCATGTCCTAACAATCGAGAGAAGACTGTAGTCAAGAGTGTTTCCAGTATATGCGAGTATAAGAAATACAAGGCATATCTACCCTGAACTGGGTTCGGGTACATGCACAGCAAGGCAAAACTGTGTCTTCCAGTAACCTGTTAGAGAACTCACTGTATTTATCATCTTCTGACTATATATAAATGACATGCATATAATTAAAACCAGATACCTCGTGCTATGGGGAATGCATAATAGAAAAAAATAATTATATACTTAATCTCTCAATTAAAGTAAAGCACACGAGCTATACCCTTTAGTACTCAGCCCCTCCTTTTAAACCCTACTTTTAAAAGACCCTAAGTTTTATCCTGAGGCCCTTGAATAATCTCATGCCGTGGCTCATAGAATACCCCTTTATAATCTCTATTATTGCTCTGCTATGAATAAACTTACCTTACCTTTGCAAATCTGTATGAGCCCATATTTTCATATATTTGGATAAAAGGCCAAGCACTTAGAAACCCCTGGCCCAGACACTGAGCATCTGACCTGTAAGAGTGATGTCGTCATCATCCTCGTCTATTATCTCTTCTTCAGCAACATCCAACGAGCTCTCAGTAATCATGTCATTAGGCTCTTCCACACAGGCGAGACCAGCATAACTATTGAGAATATCAGCACCAGGAACGTGTTCCACAATGACAGCAGGAAAGATAGCAGGATCGCCAAGCTGCAAGGGATGGAGGGGCAGAAAAGTTCTGCTTTAGTTGGATACAATAAAAAAACATTTATTTGTATATATTTTATTAAATAGGGACTACATCGAGGACCTAACACAAGCTAGACAAGAACTCAACCACTGATTTATACCCAACCCTATTTATTCCCCATACGATCCTCTGTGTGTGTGTGTGTGTGTATGTGTGTGTGTGTGCTTGTGTGTATGTGTGTATGTGTGTGTGTGTGTGTGTGTGTCTGTGTGTCTGTCTGTCTGTCTGTCTGTCTCTTAGTTTTTTGAGACAGACCCTCTCTATGTAGGCCAGGCTGATCTCAAACTCACTTCCCTAAATTCTGGGATACAAGCATATCCCACCATACTCACTCCACCACTTACATTTTAACCATCTTTTTATGCTGTAAGGACTATGAACTTCTAACACTGAAACGTTAACAATTAATCTTGCCTCATTTTTTTAAGAGATGGGGTCTTGTGTATCTCAGGCTACCCTGATGGTTGTTTACCAGAAGATGATCAGGAACTCCTGACACCTGTTCACGTCTCTTAAGTGCTTCGATTACAGGTGTGCCCAACATGTCTGATTCTTCATCTTAATAACTGAGTTTTCATTGGTTAATTCTAAAAGTACATTTTAATATGGCGTGGCATTAAAAAATAAAATATGTTTTAAAGTTATGCCAAAGCATCAGCTGGGAAGTGAAATACATACAATAATGTATAATTAAATAAGCTCTGAGTAAAGTTTCAGCACAGTAGAAAGTCTCGGTTTAATTATTATACTTGGCATGGAAGCCTTGATTTTAACATCCTTTGACTCATATGTAAACAATTAACTTTCAATTTCTATTACTGTCCTCTTTAAGGTGACTGTATTAAGGTTATGAATTTTTCCTACTAATGCCTGTATAAAATTACAAAATTTTAGGTAGGTGTGGTGGCACATGCCTTTAATCCAAGCACTGGAAAGGCAGAAGCTGTTAGAGCCCCATGTATCTGGAAACAGCCTGATCTACACACTGAATTCCAGCCCACCAAAGCTATGTGGTAAGACCCTGTCTCAAACTAACACCAAAACCAAAGTTTATGGAGTATCAGAACTGAAATCTTTATCCTCATCCAGCTGTTTCACTTTACCATTGAGAAAATTCCCCCAAGAGGTTTTTAACGACACTCTAAAAATCATTTTAGCTATTTCCTTTCTCTTTTGTGTTGTTTCATGGTGTTATGTAGCTCAGGCTACCCTGGAACTTACTATGTAGGCCAGAGTAGCTTTGAACTCACAACACTCCTCTGCCTCAGGTTCCCAAGTACAGGGATAACAGGGATAAGCCACCATGCTTGCCTTCCTTTAAATTTCTTATTTTGAAATAATTTCTAACTTAGAAAGTTGTAAAATTAATTCTAACACGTAATCATCTACCTCTATTGTGAGCCTCTGACACTGGTCTGATATGTTTTAAAGTGGTAGTACACAATACCTCTATTTTTTAATGTTTATGTGTATTTCATCATCATGTATGTCTGTGCACCACATGTGTGCAGTGCCTCTCAAGAGGCTAGAGCATTGGACCTCCTTAAACTGAAATATGGGAGTTACAGACAGTTGTGAGCTACCATGTGCTGCTGGGAATTGAATCTGGTCCTCTGGAAGAACAACCAGAGCTCTTAGCTGCTGAGCCATCTTTCCAACCCTCTGACTACCTTTTTAACCCAAAATATTGGCTTATTTCCTAAATATAGTATCTCTACAAAGTATCACAAATATTTTAAAATATCACAAATGAATATGGACAAAATATCAGAAGCAGGAAATGAATACTCTACTATTAACTAATGTACAAATCTGATTCAAATTCCCTTAATCATCTCACTAATGGTCATTACAGAGGAGAGTAAAGAGAAGAGAAAAAAAATCAGGGGAGGAATTCATGGTGGGCCTGTCTGATGCTGCTTGTATCCTGCTGCTAAAACTGGTTCCTCAAGGTGTGGTTGCCCCCATGAGCAGGGAGTGAGAGGGAAGAGGACCGACAAAGAGGAGGAAGCTGAATGGACCAGAACTGCATGGCCAGGAGAAACAGCAAGTAACAAGGGGCCTTATAGCTAGAAAATAAGTTAGAATAGCCCTAGATCTGACCACTCTAGGCATTTTGCTTATAAATAAAATATCATTTATATGGGCTTATTAGAACTTTAACTCTAACAACAGAAATTAGTTCCGGGTTCATTTTAGGATCAGTGGCTTCATTTAGTAACTATCCTATGGATTTCATTGTTTTGTTTCCTCACAAATACATCTTAGTAAAGCAGGGAAAGGTTCCTGTTTACAAAGAGTGACATTTTCCTCTGGAGAATGTGCCACACTGGAATTACCTATGCCTTTGCTCTATACTAAACAGTGTTGATCTTTTAAAGTACGTGTTTACATAACTGCAGAGCAAGGCCAAATATTACTTGTGTCATAAAAACTTAATTACCGGAAGTTAATATATATCTTGGGTGTTAAACAGATCCTTCCTTACCTTCAAGAATGCTATGCAATGAAACTTATAAGTAATGATCTTAAAGCACATTTGCTCTGACTTCAAAATGTTTCTTACTGTTTCAGAAAAGTTAGCCAGAACTAACTGGCTTTTCAAACTATAAAACTAGTTTTGAAACTGAAACTTGGGGCCCAAGAATTTACATTGTGAAACACATAAACACATACACAGGTGGTAAAAAAAAAAACATTTACTTTTCAAAGCAAACACTGATTTGAGATGGTTAGCCTGTGAGTTAAGGGCCTATAGCAAATTCATGGCTTTGAGTTTATTGTTAGGGTGTTTTCTATATTTTATTTAGAAATAGCTGAGAAGAGTTAACAGACAACAGTCCAGATTACCTTACATGGATAGTTGGTTTTCAAAACATCATAAGTCCAAAGAATTGACGTTACAAACATTTCTGTATTAATGTTCATTTTGATTAGAGACCTGTCTGCTCCTGACAGCTTCCTGTCTTGGATTCTAAGAAGAAATTGAACATTTTTGGACTTACTCCAGTAGTGGTGAGACAGCCTCTAGGCAAGTATTGCCCTCTTTCCATCTACAGACAAATTACTGTCCAGAAAAGGACACACTTGCAGAACAGTCAACTGTTTATATCTGCCTAGACAGAGTAATCAGCCCTTAATAATTCTGCATCACTAAGGTCTGTCAGATGATTCTGGGCCAGAAGGCTGAAGCCTTTGATTAACATTAAAAAAATTGTATAAAAGCAAAAAGGATAAGGGGGCATGGGATAGGGGTTTTCTAGGGAGAGGAAATGGGAAAAGGGGATGGCATCTGAAATGTAAATAAAATATCCAATAAAAAATAAATAAATAAAAAAAAAGAGTTGCCTTTGTCATGGTGTCTCTTCACAGCAATGAAACTCAATTTAAGACACCTTATGACTTTTTCAGAAATCCTTACTGGTTTTCTTTTTTACCTCCTCTCTTCTGTATTTACCTCCCTCCCAGCTCCCTAGTTAGAACCCCTTTCCCTTCCCCATCAGATCATTTGTATCTTGCTCTTCTCTTTATTGTGCCCCATCCCCACCCCAATGGTCAGAGGAGCACGAGGCCTCAACTCTCCACAAAGAACAACAAGCAACTAAGGAAATGTTGAGAGAGAGTGAGAGAGACAGACTTCCCCACAGAAGATCATCCAACTGGTTATCCAGTAACAAATGGTCAGCCCTGAGAACATGCATCAAAGTAACATTACACAGACTGAGCAAGCTGTACGTGGGAACCACCTGCCTCTGTTTCCCAACAGTGCCATCACCACCCAGCTAACAGAACACGCTCTTATTGCACTGTGCTTAAATATGTCAAAAACTAAACAACTCAGGGTCAGCCTCTAGAAGTTTGAACCAGCATAGGCTAACTGGATTCCTTCATGAGGTTCATTCCTGACAGTGACATCTGCTCCCCACAAGGGAGCTAAGGCTGGAGGACCCCAAATTTGAGGTTTGCTGGAGTTACTCAGATCCAGGTCAACATGGGCTACATAAGGACACCTGTCTCAAAAAACAGAGAAAAAACAATATGAAGCACGAGAGGAGGAAAAGGAAAGAAAATAGTTCCTTTGGTCCAAAAGTTTAGTCAAATATGAAGAACACCTTTAATGTCAGCACTTGGAAGACAGAAGTAGGTGGGTCTCTGAGAATTCAAGGCCAGCCTGGTTTACATAGTGACTTCCAGGCCAGTACGGATTGTATCAAAAAGAAAACAAAGTGGAGAGGAAAAGAAGAGAGGTTCTGGTTCTGAGACATGGGGGCAGCACCATGGAACAAGCAGAGAAAGCACATAGGAGCCCCGAGACAACATTGACAGGCGTAGTGATGTTACACACGGGAAAGCACAAACAAGGAAGACTAACACTGATTCAACCAGCTGCACATTAAAATACTTGTTAAAATGTATATGGGCTCGGTGGATGAAGCTCTAGCTATGCAGGCATGAAGACTGCAGTTCTGATACCCAGAATCCCGGAATGTTTGCCTCTGTAAGAGTTGCCTTAGCTGGGCAAGCTGGCTAGCTGGACTACCTAAATAAGCAAGGTCTGGGTTCAAGTGTCAGACCCTCCTTCAGTAGAATAATACACCCAAACAATGACATCAATTGAGGGTCAGACAAAATGACAGAATGAGTCAGAGATAGGATGCCCTACTTTCACGAGAACAGACAGGAAAGAGAAGTGAACTTAAAGAGCATGGAGGGAAAGGGAGTTCAGTTCAGTTCAGTTCAGTTCAGTTCAGTTCAGAGCAGTTCAGTTCACAGAGTTCAGAGGCAGTCTTTCCCAGCAGAGCAATTCAGTCAGAAGCCTAGCAAAGCCAGTTTGAATCAGTCATCTTGAAGAGGTGTTTGAGCCAGAATAGCTGAGTTGAACTGGGCAGGCAGCCAGAGTTCAGAAGCTAGAAGCTAGAAGGAGTGAATTTATTCAGCAGTAAGTCTCAGAGGCTAAAACATTCTAGGCCTAGGTTAGCAGACAGAGGCTAGAAACTGAAGTCTTCAAGGTCCAGGATCACAGAAGATTAGATTGTGCAGAGGCTAGAAGCTTCTGGGTCTACCTAGGTCTAGGGATAGTTAGATAGAAATGCTCTGGGCTCAGCCCAAGACATGCATTCATAAAGCTTGGGTACATCTCTCATCTCATCATGTCCTCTGAGGAAATAAAATCAATGATTACATTTACAGTGTGGCTTTAACATTATCTTCTTCCTGTTACATCAGGTCAGGAACTCTTATGGAATTGTTGGGGGACAAATTGAAGGCCCTGAAGGGGATAGGAACTCTACAGGAAGACCAACAGAGTCAACTAACCTGGAGCCTTGGGAGCTCTCAGAGACTGAGCCACCAACCATAGATCATTCACAGGCTGGACTGTAGCCCTCAGCACATAGGAAGCAGATGTGCAGCTCAGTCTCCATATGGGTCCCCCAACAACTGCCCCTAAAGCTGTAGCCTGACTGTGGAATCCATTCCCCAACAGGGCTGCCTTGTCTGGCCTCAACTGAAGAGGATGTGCTTAATCTTGCAGAGACTTGATCTGCCAGGGTTGAAGGATACTTAAGAATGAATATATATATATATATATATATATATATATATATATATATATATATTAGATGTTATAATATGTATATTATATATAATATATTTATATATAAATTATACATATACACATACATGTATAGATGTATACAATAACAAGTGAAAATAGAGACCATGAATTTGAAGGTGAGTCAGGATGGGTATATGGGAGGGTTTGGAAAGAGGAAAGGGAAGAGAGAAATGTTGAAATTATATCATAATTTCAATTTTTTTTTGAAAAATTATGAGTTTATTTCAAAGTGGTTCACCTCCCACTTCTTCAAGGTGCTATCAAGTCACATGAAATAAACAACTCACATGTTCATAAGAACACAAGGAGCTGGAGAGATGGCTCACTGCTTAAGAAAACTAGCTGCTCTTCCAGAGGACCTGCGTTTGAGTCCCAGCACTCACATGGGAGCCCACAACTATCTATAACTCCAGTCCCAGCAAGCCAATGTCCTCTTCTGGTCTCCATGGCAGGCATACATGTGCTACACAGACATATATGCAGGCAAACACATACAAAAATAAAACATAAATAGATTAAAAAATAGAAGTAGTAAAGTAAGAAGCCTGAAGTAAATAACACCTCTCAGGTGAATACAAGATATTGGGCCCTATTACCATAAATGGACAGAAAATGCATACTCCAGTAACTTAAGCTGCTGATCTGAACTCAAGATAAATTGCCTTTTCTCTGGATTGACTAGCAGCTGACTAAGGTATGAGTCATCAAGAATCCAAACACTCAAGACTACACTTTATAAAACTTCTCACAGAGTAATCCTGCACTCTATAGAGGTAGACACGGGAGAACTGCTAAGAGTTAAGGCCAGGATCTACACACCAAGTTTCAGGCTAGCCAGGGCCATGGAGAGAAGATGTTTGAGCAAACATGAATTTTACATGTTCAATTATCTAAGATTTAGATTTTTAAAGTAAGTACAGAAAAATCTGAATCCATCTGTTTAAACTGCCATAATAAGTACCAAAAACGGAGTGCCTTCAACAACAGTAATGTCTTCTCACAGTTCTAAAGTCTGCATTCAATGTGAAGGTATTGGTATATGGCTGGTTCCTTCTGTAGAGCTATTCAATTCTCCTTGACCTGTATTGGCTGTCTTCACACTCACATGACATCCTTCCCATGTCTGTCTGGGTCTGAGCTTCCCCCTTTTATAAAGAACCACCCTGTAAGGGTTCACTCCATTCATTCTAACTACATTGACAATGCCATCCTGTTTCCAGATGAAGTCTGTTACTCTGGTAACATAGGTTAGGACTTCAATAGATGAAGAGGGGTTAACTTGGACAAATTCTACCCCTAACAAAACTCAATTTAAATTAGCTTTACATCTACTGTTTGAAAACTGAGTCCTTCTATCCTAATACCAAAACTTTATGAAAATAAACTACAGACATAAATAAATTTGCTGCTTCTTTTAAATTAAGAATAGACTTTATTCTTCAGATTTCAACTCATGTTTTTTCTACATTGTTTAAAATCTAACTCCTTTTCCAGAATGACTTTAGAAAAGAGCTTCAAGAGGTCAGAACACTGAGCACAGTAGCATGTCCCTGTAGTCCCCAATACCAGGAAGACTAAGATGAAGGATTACTTGACCACAGCAGTTTGAAGCCAATAAATGACAATAGCAACTCAAAAGATAAATAAAAATTTAAGTTATTTATAAAATGATGACAACACCTAAAGAAAATCTGTAGTTTCTTTTATAAAATTTCTACTTTTATTATTCATTACTTTTTTGTTGTGCTGGTATCAAACCCAGGTCTTTGAGCATGCAGGCAAGTGTTATACCTCAGGTACACTCCTAGTCCTGATGTTTCCTTAAATAAATAAAGTAACAGCCTCTCTTGGGCATTTTCCTATTGCTAATGAAGAGACACTATGACCAAGGCAGCTCTTATAAAAGAAAGCATTTAAGTGGGGTTTGCTTACAACTGTAGAGGTTTAGTCTATTGTCATCATGGTAGAAGCATGGCAGCATTCATGGCACTGAAGCAATGGCTAAGAGCTGTGTCCTGATACACACAGACACACACACACACATGGGACAGGGCTGGCAGGGGCTTCCCAGTGACACACTTCCTCTAACAAAACAAGACCACACCTACTCCTACAAGACCACACCTCCAAATCCTTCTAATCTTTCTCAAGACACTCCCTGATGGCTAAGCACTCAAATATATAAGCCTATGGGGTCATTCTTTGTTGTTGTTGTTGTTGTTTTTGTTTTTTGAGACAGGGTTTCTCTATGTAGCTCTGGCTGTCCTGGAACTCACTCTGTAGACCAGGCTGGCCTCAAACTCAGAAATATGCTTGCCTCTGCCTCCCAAATGCTGGGATTAAAGGCGTGTACCACCACTGCCCAGCTTATGGGGGTCATCCTTATTCAAACCACTGTACATCATAGTTTTCTAATCTGCCTTAAAAAAATATTAGATTCTATTTTCCTGGCTACTCATTTAAATCAAGGGCAGGCATCCTTATTTCTATGACAAGTTTTAGGCTAGCCTATTCTATATAAACCCTTTTCTAAATAAAGTAGATTCTCTCCAAACATGTCTAAAAGCTTACCTCATTTAAGTAATTAAATTAGTCATCTTTTCTACTTCTTTAAACCCAGCCCTATCCTTGGAAATCAGAAAATAAAACTCAGGGCATCCCATCCACATGCTAAGCAGATACTGTACCACTGAGCCACATCCCAGTTCTACCTGTTATTTGAGATGGAGAACTTCACTAAATCCCAGCATTACTTAACCTTGACTGTATACTGAGAAACATTTTAAAACACCAAATAAGTACCAGGTAATTCAGAGTATCTGGGGATATGGGCAGAGCCTATAAATAAACTTGCCCAAGTGAGTCCGATTTGCACACAGAGTCTAGGACCACTGATATAAAGGATTATTCAAAACTGCATTTGTCAATTCTTTATTACTCATGAAAGTCTCTAAATGACAGAAATCTAAACATATATTACAGATCTTTTCCTACTTGGCATTTTACATAACTTTCATTTTGTTTGTGGAACAGAAACAAAGCAAGCCACAAACCCTGAGGACTAAAGAAGAAAGATTTCCTGGAATCAAAAGTCTATCAAATCAGTTTTTAAAGAATCTGCTTCTAAAAGTCCACCTCACTATAGAGAGTAAAACTGACTTTCATAGGTTTTTCTAACTTTACTGGAATTCTTAATAGCTCAAGAGGAAAAAAATATTATATACAAGTAAATCCTAGAGCATATGTTAAACGCAAAAATTCAGCCAACATTTTAGCAACAATAATACAAATCAAACCAAGGGCAGTTCCTCACATTTCAACACTGTCCCCTGTAGTTTCCCTTAGTCATGGTTCATCACGTAAGTTATGAGCCAATACCATCAGCTTAAAGGAGAAGTGAAGGAACCAATGGAAGCAGTACAGTTCGTGTTTCTGCTAATAAGCCTGTCCAATTCTCTCACTAAAGCAGGCCCTGCAGTCCTAGATGAAGACTCAAAAACTACAAAGTGCTACTTTAGTGCTGTCAGGCAAGTTCAAGTTTCCAACAAGCTTTTAGATATTAAAAAACATAAGAGCGCTCACAGAACTTGTTTGCCAAGTTTCCCTAACAGCAGCTCTCCATCTGTTGCATGGTGATTGTGAAACATCCTGCACAGCTCTCTAGAAACAGCTCACAGCCAAAGAGCAAAACATTTTCCTCAAACAAAAAGCAGGGTAAAAAGTCTTACACTTTACAGATCTTGAAAGAACAATTCTCAACTTCATAAGGAAAAACAAAAAAATTCAGAATAACTAAGATGATCCTGAACAAAAAACCAAACAAATAAAACCTATAAAAACTGCATGGTATTAGTATAGAAACAGACAAGTGAACCAATGAAAATGAATCAGAGACCCCAAAATAAACCCACACACCTACAGACACTTGGGTTTTGACAAAGAAGCCAAAACCATACAGTGGATAAAAGAGAACATTGTCAACAAATGATGTTGACCTAATTTGATGTCTGCATTTTTAAAAAATGCAAATAGATCCATATTCATCACCCTGCATAAAACTCAAGTCCAAATGGATCGAAGACCTCGATATAAGACCAGACACACTTAATCTAATAGAACAGAAAGTGAAGAATAGCCTTGAACTTGTTGGTTAGGAGACAACTTTCTGAACAGAACACCAATGGCTCAGGCACTAAGTTCAAGAATTAATAAATGGGACCTCATGAAACTGAAAAGATTATGTAAGTCAAAGGACACCATCATCAGGACAAAATGACAGCCTACAGATTAGGAAAAGATCTTCCCTAACCCTACATCCAACAGAGGGTGAATATCCAAAATATATAAAGAACTCAAGAAGTTAGGCATCAGTAATCCAAATGATCCAATTTAAAAATGGGGTACAGAGCTCAACAGAGAATTCTCAACAGAAGAACCTTGAATGGCCAAGAAGGACTTAAAAAAAATGTTCAACATCCTAAGTCATCAGGGAAATGCAAGTCAAAACCACTCTGAGATTCCACTTTACACCCTTCAGAATGGCTAAGATTAAAAACTCAAAGGACAGCCATGCTGGTGAGGATGTGGAACAGGGGGAACACTTCTCCACTGCTGGTGGGAATGCAAACTTGTACACCCACTCTGGAAATCGACTTGGCAGTTTCTCAGAAAATTGGGAATAGTTCTACTTCAAGACCCAGCTATTCTACTCCTGGACATATTCCCAGAAGATACTCCACCATCCCACAAGGACACTTGCTCAACTATGCTTGTAGGAGCTTTATTCTTAATAGCCAGAAATTAGAAACAACCTAGATGCCTCTCAACTGAAGAATGGATACAGAAAATGTGGTATATCTACACAATGTAATACTATTCAGCCTTTAAAAACAATGACATAATAAATTTCACAGGCAAATGGATGGAACTAGAAAATATCTTCTTGAGTGAGGTAACCCCAAACCCAAAAGGACATGCACGGTATGTACTCACTTGTAAGTGAATATTAGCCAAAAAGTACAACATAACCATGCTATAATCGACAGACCCAAAGAAGCCAGATAACAGGGAGAGCACAAGGGAAGACAGTTGAATCTTTCTCAGAAGGGGAAACAAAATAAATATTTGAGGTCTATGAAGGAGGGAACTGGATGGAAGAGGGGATGGGGAGGATCATGTGTAGGGAGAGCAGGGGAGAGAAAAGGGGGATCAGCTGGCGGACAAGACAATCTCTAGGGTGTATCAAAGACCTGGGGTAGAAAGAGGCCCCAGATGGTCTAAGGGGGAGACTCTAGCTGAAATTCCTAGCAGTGAGGGATATGGATCCTGAAGTGACCACTTCCTATAGCTAGGCAGGACTCCCAGGTAGAAAGATAACAGCAACCAACCCACAAAGCCTTTGACTCAAAATGTGTCCTGCCTACAAGATGTGCAGGGATAATGATAGAGCAGACTCTGAGGGAATGGCCAACCAATGACTGACCCAAACTGAGACCCACCCCACAGGAAAGAGCCAATCCCCACACTATTAATGACACTCCATTACGCTTGCAGACAGAAACCTAGCAAAACTGTCCTCTGAGAGGCTCCACCTTGCAGCCAATGGAAAGAGATGCAGAGACTCACATCCAAATATTAGATGGAGCAGGGGAGTCTTTCAAGACTGAAAGTTGGAAGAAAGACTGAGAGACCGGAAGAGGCCAGGGACTCCACAGGACCAACAGATTCAAGTAACCTGAACCTCTGGGAGCTCCCAGAGACTGAATCATCAACCAAAGAGCAAGCGCTGGCTGGGCCCAGGCCCTCTGCACATATGTAGCAGATGCGCAGCTTGGTCTTCTTCATGTGGCTCCTCCAAACAACTGGAGCAGGAGCAGTCCTTGAGCCTGTTGCCTGTGGATCTCGCACACCTAAATAGACAGCTTTGTCTGGCCTCAGTGGGACAAGATGTGCCTAGTCCCACAGCAACTTGATGTGCGGAGTGGTCAAGTGTGGGGTTGACACCCAGAGTGGGGCTTCCCTTTCTAAAGGGAATGGGGGAGTACTTATATGAGGGGATACTGGGAGAAGAGGAAAGGCTGATATTGGGTTGTAAAGTGAATAAATACATTTAATTAAAAAAATGAAAAAAGGAAAAAAAAGAAAATTTATCATTGTAAAAGATAAATTCCCTCAATGCAGAAAATTTTAAAAAACAAGTGTAAGGCAAGCAGGCTTTCAAGTAGGTATATATGTTTGTCCCAAGACAGACAGAGACACATGCACATGTGCACACTGCACCCTGACAAGGCTAGTGCCTCATTCCTCCCATCTTCTTCAAACTCTCCTGACCCTAAGAATTCTCTAGTAAACACACGAGCGAGCTAAGTATAGCACATTTTAACACAAGTTCCTGTGTCCTGTGTTTCAGTCAGGTTGGGCCCAGCCCAAGCTTTCAACCTCCAGGGTTCTGCAGACCTCAGATTTATTCCTGAAATGACTTCCTTCACCTCTGATTGTGAAAAGAACAAATGCTTAGAACATCATCCTATCATTACATGCTCTGACAGTATTCTGCCATGCATCAACTGTATTACAAA
Source organism: Arvicanthis niloticus (assembly GCF_011762505.2). Classification (NCBI taxonomy): domain Eukaryota; kingdom Metazoa; phylum Chordata; class Mammalia; order Rodentia; family Muridae; genus Arvicanthis; species Arvicanthis niloticus. Next base: position 40,701,588 of record NC_047660.1, read on the forward strand.
TATGCACGTGAGAAAATGGTGCAGCAGCAAACACTCAGACTCTGAGTATTAAACACACTCGAAAGAGAACAATTTGTCTGTGTGTTCAGATTAGCCAGGCTCTCTAAGTTTTATTTTCTGTGTCTGTTAAGAAAAATACAAGTGAGACCGTCTTTGAAAATTACTATAGGAATTAAATAACTTTTAAAATTATACAACATGTAGGAAGTACTCAAGAAAATAAACCCATGAAGCGTTCAGTATTTTACCTAAATAGAAACAGGATCCTTTGGTTTCTGCTTTTCTTTTGTTGCCCTTTGGGAATTAAGGGCTGGGCCTCTTGTATGCTCGGCAAGCACACTGAACCTAAATAAATTGGGGAGGTGGGTCATGCCACCCGTACACACGCTACCCCACAGCCTGGTCTTGAACTCAACAGTGATCTTCATGTCTGTACCTCTCAAATTCTGGGATTGCAGGCATACACTGATGAAATAAGCAACTTCAAAAACTGGCTTAGAGCCAGGGAGATGGCTCAGTGGGAAAGGGTCTCTGCCCCCAAGTCTGACTGCCTGAGTTTAATCCTCAGGACCCACAGAGTAAAAAACAGAACCAATTCCTACAAAAATTGGTTTATTTCTTAACTGATTGAATGGTCTTTCATTTTGATTCCCTTTCCTCTCCCTTCCTCTTCCCTCCCCTCTTTCTCTCCCTCCCTCCATGTGTGCACGTGTGTGTGCATGGGCATGCATGTATGTGTGTGTATATTAAGGCCAAAGTTAACTTTGGATGTTTCTCCTTAGATGCTGTCCACCTTGTTATTGTTTGCTATTGTGTTTGGTTTTTAGTGAAAATAAACTCAAGCACATCAAGTAAGAGATGCATCCAAAGGTGTAAACAGCTTCAGTCATCCCTGTTCAAGTGCCGTGTCTCTGGACACTATTCCTCCTTCAACCTCTGCTGAGACTCTTTGCTCAAAGCTTTCCTTAGTTATATAGGAAGGATATCAAGATACTAATGGTTCTGTTGATACTCAAGAGAAAAATGGTTGTCACCTCCAAGGTACTAAGTCAGGGACAGTAATGCCTGCTCTTAGTATTGTAAACAAGGTGTCTACTTGGAGCCGGTTGATTCTGCACATGTGGCCATGAACAGTTTGCCAGACTTGAATATCACTGTTATGTTCACTTTGCAAAAAATGACTTAAGAAACTCTGAATGGAAACTGTTTAAATATTCATGAAAGTTTAAAATTTCTCACCATTAAATTATTTGGGCCTATTCATGTTACGTATTTGGAGATTATTCAGAGGTAATTTACTCTATTTCTTTTGTTGCTGCTTAGGAATTTTTACTTTAAGCAAAATATTTAGTCTAGATACCTACAATTCTAAAAACACAAAGCATAACTCAAAGCAGTAGCCCAGATCCTGTATCAAATCCACATAGCCTTTGCACCATCCTGTCATCATTTAACAGACATATAACCAAACAAATCAAGTGCAGAATTGTCAAGCTTACTAACGAAACAGGTGAGCAGCTATTAAAACAAATTATCCCCTAATAGGTAGTATCAAAGAATGTGCACAAATCAGAATTGGAATCCAAGCAAATATTAAACATAATGTTGAAGAGTAATAATTCTGGGTCCCTTTTCATCCTTGGCTATAAAGTCTATATAGGTGAAAAATTCTAAGTCTTCTAGTTATCAAGTAACATGTAATGTCGTAACGTTATACTACAGAAAATCAAGAGACTGAGCCATCTCTGCATCCCCCTCTAGTATCTAGTCTCCTCTAGTCTTTGAAAGCAGTTTAAAATGATGCTTTTAACAAAAGTCATGATGAAAGGAGCTGCCATGCTAAGGCCTCTGGATGGTGTAGTGGTTTGAATAGTAATGGCCCTATGTTTGAATGCTTGGTCATAGTGAGTGGCACTATTAGGAGGTGTGGCCTTGTTGGAGGAAGTGTGTTACTGTGAGAACAGGTCATATACGCCTAGTGTGGCACACAAGTCTTCTTCTGCTACTCTAGATCAAGACACAGAGCCCAGCTCCTTCTCCAGCACCATGTCTGCCTGCATGCTCCCATGTTTCCTGCCATAATAATGGACTAAACTTATGAAACTGTAAGGTATCCACAATTAAACATTATCCGTTATAACTATGCCATATAGCTGCATTCCCTAGTCAAGCTGCCCAGAAGCAGCAGACCTAAGGTCTAAACCCAAACAATATGACTACACCTTGCTCAGTCAGCAAGCTTGGCCACCACAGAGTGCAAGTCTAGGCTCCTCAGCTAAACTACCACTGTAATCAGGTTCATCACAGTTAAAGCTTGGGTTTTAAGATGTATAGATGGCTATATTCATCATGAACCCTGTATTTAGAACCACAGCAAACTGAGTTCATTTCCTATCTGCTGGCTCTAGTAATGGGCCCTTCTAAAGACACTTACTTAGCTTTGCACAGCATCATCATAACCAAAGGTCTAAGCAAACTGTCTTTCCTCCAAACTTACCCAGATAACACTGAAATTTCCATTGCAAATCTCTATGAAGTTGTTTTAACATAGACTAATCTTATTGGCTGTCTTTCCCCCACCCCACCCGTTTATAATTACATCATTTCCTTCTTCCCTTTCCCCCCTTCAAATCCTCCAATATAGTCTTCCTTGTTCTCTGAGAACATACATAGCTGGCAACATTATACTAAGTAAGCAGGGTGTATTTATGTTGTAGATAACCCTGGTCTTATATTTTGATGCTAATTCTGCTTTCTTGGGAGGGGCTGCAGATGAAGAGTGAGTCAGTATACAGGTGACTTCTTGTGAACCTTCTGCCACCTTAATTTGTAAAATAAAGGCTAGAGCCAGTGACAGGGCAGTAGAAGGAGAGGTGGGGGGGGAAAGTTTGGGGAAGAGGAGAGAAGAAGGAGGACAGAGGAGAGAAGATGGCCATGGATGTCTGAGTGTCTCTAGCAGTCTAAGGTAGTTATTCAATCAAGGTTAGGTAACTAACTGGGTTAACAATTCTAATTGTGTGCGCATCTTGTGTACTGAGTATTTGCTAATATACAAATCCACTGGACAATCTTTAAGCATTAAGAGTCTTATTTCTACTGGTTACTGGAATTGTTTTGTCTATTGCATGGGGGTGGTGGATATTCCCTGGGTTTGAGGGGCTGGATGCCATGGCTGATCAGTGGAGGCAGCAGATCTGCCAACTTCTAGTGGGTCCCAGGCTGGCATCACAGGTCACCTGGTGCACCTTTAGTGTGGGAAATTAGTGTGGGAACATGGCAGCCAGGCAGGGAGCTAGCCGGAGCCCCTGCTGCCTCTTCAAATACTTCCCACAACATATTTATGCATTTAGGAATATATACAAATATGTGGTGCTTTGAATGAGAATGGCCTGCATAGGCTCACAGCTTTGAATGCTCAGGAAGTGGCACTATTTGAAAGGATTCAGGGTGTGGCCTTGTTAGAGGAAGTCTCACTGGAAGTGGGCTTTGAGGTTTTCAAAATCTCAAATTAGGCCCAATGGCTTTCTCTTCCTGCTGCCTGCTAATTCAGGCAGAACTCTCAGCTACGCCTCTAGCACCATGTCCGCCTACACATCATCACACTTCCAACCATTATAATGGACTAAACCTCTAAACTGTAAGCCAGCTCCAGTTATTAAGAGTTGCCACAGTCATGGTGTCTCCTCAGAGCAGCAGAACACTAAGACAGCACACACATTGTACAGTAACAACTAGTCATGAGAACAGAGGGCATAGGTTTGGAAAGGTTTGGGGTTTTTTGGTCAGGATAAATTGCTAATTTGGCCATGCATCTTCCAAAAGTAAGGCTCACTAAGGGTCATCTTTTTGTCTTGTTTTGTTTTTTCCTTTTGAGGGGTAAGTGTTGTTGTGATTTGTCCTGTGATACATGACACAACATGAATGAACACGCTTATTAAAGGCTATAGCCCTAGGTTTAATTCCCAGTACAAGAGAGGGAAAAGGGGGGGAAGGGAACCAACCATAAAAAGATATGTTATGATTCCATTTATATAAAATGCCTATACTATGCAAATATACAAGGCCAGAAAGCAAATCAGTGGTTTCCTGCACTGAAGTGGGTAGAAATAGTAACCCAGCCTTTGAAGTGGAAATCAGTTTATCCTGCACCAAATCTACACAGTGACAATGAAAACAATGTGACGTTGGCACCATATAAAAATAGTTTAGTTATATAATAAATAATAAGTTCAAATTTTATGTCTAACCTAGAGTCATTCAATATATAAACAATGATTCAGTTTTAGGATTGAAAAACATTTTTAAAAAACAATAAAAGTAGAGAGTAAAACTACCAGTGTGGACAAGGAAAAGTTATCAGATCACCTCCCACATAAACAATGCACTTCAAGTGAGCTGAAGACCTAAAGATGTGAAACATACTAGATGAAAAATTTAATAATATTAGTGTTAAGAAAATCTTTCTTAAGCAGAAACTAAGAAAAAAAGCTCAAACTTGATAGCATTGCTTCACAGTACTGATAAATTTTAACTGAACTTTTGAAATTTCACATATAACACATACAGTTAAAAGTGGTAACAGACTAGGAGGGAATGTCAAAAGAAGAGACGATTTACCCAGTCTAGTCATAAAACAGATTACTAAGTCAATGGTTGCATCTGCATTATAAAGAAGTATTGGGCAATAGGACACTAACTCAAGGTAAGTTCAAGTGATCAACAAACAAAAGTTAAAAACAATATGCTACTCATTACTAGTAGTTATAGAAATATAAATTAAAATAGTAAAACACCATTTTACTATTTATCTATGTACATCAGGCCACCTGTCTCCTCCTCTTGAGTGTTGGGATTAAAAGCGTATGCTACTAAACCCAGCAGTGATCCCAGTTTAGTTATTTTTCAGATGGCCTCCACAGCTGGAGGGGGGTGTGGGGGAGACATGCTATATGGAACCAGGTGCCCCGACAAGATGGTGGTCAGTCACCAGCAGCTCTGCCCTGGGCTGCTTCTCAGAGCTCAGAAGCAACAGCTCACTCACACCAGTTCTACCTACAGTTTAGCTCCTTTCATTTTCAGTTTTACCATGCAGAGGAGGAAACCAGTGCACAAAGGATTAAGTCATCTGCAGAGACCTCAGTAGTAACTTAAGCAGCACAACTAGGTATCAAGCCATGTGTGCTGACTTCAGTGTCTCAGTTCATAACCACCACTGCCACTCCAGAGGGTATGGCCGTTCCCAAACAGGATTCTCACTGCCGCACTAAGCAAAGGCCTGGAAATGATCATAGTTACGGACTAGGAGGGCAAACAATGTTCCACTCAAATACAGAAAAACAAATACTACAGAACCTACACATACCATTTTACACATTTTTCTTTTTTAAAGACAGGGTTGCAAGCTGATGTCAAACTCATTTTGTAACAGTGGCTGGTACTAAACTCCTCCTAATCCTCCTGCCTCAACCATCTGAGTGGTAGGATTACAGATATAAGCTGCCATATCTGACATATTTTATGCATTTTTGTAGTATGTGATTTTAAGCTGTCAGGTCATTGTTTTCATGTAAAAATACAAATTAAGCTAAGCCAGTATGGCATCACAAGCCAAGAATCCTAATCCCAGCACTCAGAAGAGGAATGCGGGAGGATCTTAAATCCAAGGCTAACATAATAAGATCTTATCTCAAAAGTAATGCATAAAAATGAAAAGAAAATCAAACAATGAGGCAGAGCCTCAGTTTAAATAATTTGATAACACAACCAATGGATGCCCCTGAACCCAAACCCAGCTAGAGCTGCCTGCCAGTACACATTACTGAAAGTTAGACTGCATGGCTTAAAATTACTTGCTAGACAGTTTGGAGCAAACTACTTAACTACCTTATGTCTCAGTTTCCTCATCAAAAAATAAAGCTATCGGCATTTATTTCATATATTATCATATAAAGTATTTAAGTGTATAAAGAAAGGAAAAGGAAAAAGGGGCAAAGAAAAGAAACGAGAGGACAAAAGAGAAAAAAAAAGAAAGTAGTTGCTGAGTGTGGGGCCCACATCTGAGGTCCCGGCACTCAGGAAGGGGACACCGGGAAACCAGGAACTCAAAGCTATCTTCAGCTATATGAGATCAGATCCCAGAAACCTAGAAAGTGAGCCAGGCATGTTGGGAATGCCTTTAATCCCAGCACCCAGGAGGCAGAAGCAGGCAGATCTCTGAATTTGAGGTCAGCCTGGTCTCCATAGGACAAGTCATGGCAACACAGTGAGACCTTTTCTCAAAAAATTGAATCCAGTAACACATGCCTTTAATCTCAGCACTTGGAAAGCTGATAGCTGTGAATCTGAGGACAGCCTGGTCTCCATAAGGAGTTTTTGGCCAGCCAGAACTCCACAGTGAGACCCTGTCTCCGAAAAAAAAATAAGTAAACAAAACAACAAATAAATAAATATCAAAGCAAGAAGAGGTGAGTCAAACTATTAGCACCCTTCCCAAAAACATAAAAGGGGGAAAAAAAACTAAAATAAGTTAAGTACATCCAACATAGTAGTAAGTGTACATGCACTGTTTTGCAATACACCTCTCAGTCTTATACACACATAAGAGCTCAGAACTGTAATGTAAAACGTACTTCTCATGGTCAGTGTGAGAGCCAGCATACTGGAGCATGCTGGTGAACAGATCAGTGTCTGGCCTCTGCTGCCTCTGAACCACAGCGCAGCTCACCACAGCTGGCCTGGGACCTGTCATGGGACCTTTAATCAAGAAAGCAGGCAGGCGGCTCACTCCTCTTCAAGCTTTAGTATGTGCACAAACATCCTGTCTCAAAACAATTCAAAACACTTTCCCTCCTGAAAGTATCTCTTGTTTTGTCTCTAGATTAAATTCCAATCAATATTAATATGCTTTCAGGTGTTTGTTTTTTTCCCTCAGGTAAGTTTCATCTGACTTTAAGGATAGTTAGTCCTAAATTCTCACCTTTTGTAGGTATTTTTATAAACTCTGTATTATATCATTTTAGTACACAATACACAACAGCTACAAAACTACGATGTGCTGCTGAAACTGAGAATCAATTTTATTATTTGTAGTAACTGTTTCTAGAATAAAGTAGATATCAGAACTGATCTGCTTAAGGTTTTGGGAGCAAGCTTCCGTCAGTCTGTAAATTGGCCCTCTTCAGCACACTTGAACCCACTGCTTTCTTAGCAAAGGACCTCTGGACACATCAACTCCACACCACCGCTCACGGCCCTGCACAGCCTGTCTTAGTTATAAAATGTAGGCCTACCACACTGCGGAAGGATCAGAGGCTCAGAGGTAAGGTCAAACCCTTTACCTCCGTATCCCTTGAGACCTTACTTATGTGAAGGCAGTAAACAACACACCACATATATTCAATGAAAGGTGACTCAGGAAGTCCTAGGTTCAATTCCCCTACCGATGACAAATCAAGCTCTGGGAGTCAGAAAATTGGGAGGTTATAGTCTTTGGGCTGAAAAGTGTGGTTGTGAGGTGGCCAAAACTGTTTAATCTCCTTGAAAAAACAGCTCATAATTAAAAGATTAATTATAGTCATCAATTAAATTCTCTAGAACTGTTTAAAGTAAATTAAAGAGATAGTTCTAAGGATAGTTACTATTTGGTCTAATTTTACAGAAAACCAAGATGAACCCTAAACTACTTCCTTGTTACCACATCAAAACAAACAGTAACGTTTACGAACAGCGAATTAATTGGTACTTAAACTATGAAATGGCATTACTACCAAATATTTAATTTCTAAATTTTATTTTAGAATGGCTTAGCTATCACCGGAAGCAAACACTGTGACACTGATGACAACTCCTGAGAAATGTATCAAGCCCAGCCTTTCCTGGCTCACCTGATGCTCATCCTCCATGACGTCACTTGCAAATTCAAACACTAGGTCGTTCTGTTGGACAACAGCAGCCATAGTAAAGCATTCCCCTTAGATCCACATGAGGAAAGTCCCAGGCAGCGTCAAGCCTCTCAGGCTCGTCTGTGAAGTTACTACAGACTCTTGTGAAGACCAGACACTCTTCAGCAAAAGTTCTCCAGATCTGCTTGCTTCACTGACATTCTAAGCAAACAGGCCCGTTTTCTGAAATCATTCACTTGGTCTTCTTGTCCCTGAAAAACAAAGGCTTAAGTTAGTGGTGAAAAAGCAATCCTCTGGCTAAAAATGTAACAACTGAAGCTGCACAGCTCTCCCATGTCATTGTTAATCTTAAGGAAAATCAGTATGACCAGTACACACAGGGTTTTGGTTTTCAAGACACACTTTCTTTGAAGACCTCATGCCTAAGATAAAATCTCCCCCTTGTTATTTTTTCTTTCTTCCCTGAGGTGTACTTGAATTAAAGTACTGAGTGGGGCAGGGTGGGGATGGGAGGGATGTTCCAGTAATAATTAGGAAATTTTCAATCCCAGCAGAGGATATATAAACAATTTCATTCTTCTCACTGGCCCAGCAAATCACCTACATTTACAGTAACCACTACTCGCTAAATTTCACAACAGACACAGCAACGTGCAAGCACCATCCCCATCACAGATACTAAATGAGACAGTTAACGGTTGTGAATGATGTTTGATGGGCTTTTAAGAGTGAACAGAAATTAAAGCCTACTTTTCTGTCCCTGAAAGGGCCCGAGGTGAGAAAAGACCGATAGAGCAAGCCTGTCTTCAGGGGCTTCTTTTTGAATGCACTGAAATGTAGCCTTATCTCCAACACAAGCAACAGGAAGGAAACTGTACTTGACCACGTCACGGCAAATTAGATCATGCAAAGGGCCGTACTTTACAATGGTAAAAAACAGAAATGCAACTTAGGAGCAAAAAACAACCTCACAGAGCTCTGAGAATGACTGCCAAACACGTTTGTGTATTAGTGTTTTTAAAAAGTAATGCTACCACTAATAAAGTTAATAATGGTGTTTATTACAATTATATTAAACATTAAAATGTTTATAGCCATAAATGTGACATGAAAAGTTAAGATTTTAGATGGTGATGTTTTAAAAATATAGTTATTTGAAACATCTTTTATAATATTAATATAAATATTTCAAAAAGATGACAACTTGAAGTAAAGGATGGTGACTAATCCTAATAGTTGTAAAGACACAAGTTTGGGACTGGGGAGCCACGGTGAGTCAGTTTCCTGGAAACTTTACACCTACTTAGCAGGAGCTAGCCAGGTCAGGTACACTACTTCCTAATTTCAGTCAAGCCAATCCCTGTAAATTCCAGGCTTTAGAGATCAACATAGATCACTGTAATTTCCATAATTGGAAATCAAAAATTAAATAAGGGCTAGGAATTCAAGTCAGATTTTTACTCAACAAACTCAGTTTCAAGCCAGTGGTGTTCAATTCTGACCCAGCCCAATTCTTTTAGCAGAGATTTAACCTTAACACTAAGAAAGTAGTTTAAACACAGTCTGGCCGTGTTTTGAACTTAGAGAGGACAAAAAATAACTATATTCATGTTTAAGTGAGCATAGATGTGTCAACACGATGTACACTGTACCTTGTATAAACATTCCTTATTTCTGCCCTTACAAACATAGCCCCATTCCTCTATGTAGCCCCGCCTTCTGTGGTTCCCCTGGCCACCACATCTTTGTTCTTGTCTCCTTTCTCTCTTTCCATTATTCCTGTTCCTGGAATGTCCCCTCCCACCTCTCAATCTTATCTTCCCATTCGTCAATGTTTAAGTCACTTTTTGAGGGGGTGAGGGGAGGGACTCACAGGCCAGATAAGCCTCGAACTGGCTGTGCAGCCAAGAGTAACTTTGAACTCGGCATCCTCTTGCCTCTGCCTTCCAAGTTCCTCCATAAAGTCTTCCTTCCAACTTTATGTCTAAACCCGTAAGGATTGTTCCCTTCGAAATCACAGCACTTCCTGCCTGTCCTACCAACTTAGCACTAACCACACAGTGTTTTAAAGTGTTGCTCACTGAATTCAACTGAATAAATGTGTCAGTACTTGTTGTCTGAAAACCAGTTTGTAGGAATCAGAAATAAGTAGGGCAAACCTCTCCTGGGGAAAGAAGCAGAGTTTTTAATTTCTTCTCCATCCACCAAACCTGTTTTCCCATGCTAATGATAAGACGGTTCATGTTAATGGCAGATGTTTTAAACATCTACCACTAATATTAAAGCTATTGTTACATATATTCTTTGTTTATCAATGAAGTACTTTGAGAAAAAGGAAATTACTATCATCTTCAAACCCCAAAGCAAGAAAATACAAGGGGATTGAGGGATGTTTGTGACACGGGTTTTTCTGTAAAAGGTTAGGTTCAAGGGTGCACCAAGACCTGGCTTTCTTAATAAGTGCAGAGGAGGCCCTCTGTGAGGAGTGGCTTGTCTGAAGTTACAGTTACTGTTTCTTAGCAGCGTGTCGGCAGTGCTACTGTGCTTTACCAACTGCCCTTCAGAAACACCAAAAGTAACGGCAAGCCATGAAAATAGCCTGACCTCCCCGGGCAGTGGTGGCGCACGCCTTTAATCCCAGCACTTGGGAGGCAGAGGCAGGCGGATTTCTGAGTTTGAGGCCAGCCTGGTCTACAGAGTGAGTTCCAGGACAGCCAAGGCTATACAGAGAAACCCTGTCTCAAAAAAAAAAAAAAAAAAAAAAAAAAAAAAAAAAAAAAAAAAAAAAAAAAAAAAAAAAAAGCCTGACCTCACACCCCATGACTGACAACCTGTAAAAAATAACCCAAAATGGCTGCCCCAAATCACCATCACCCAGCCACATGGGTAGGAAAAGATAACTGAGCTCTGACAGTTTCAGTTCACATGTAAAGGGAGTTCACCAACCCAAGACATAAGAAAAGCATTTTCTTTGGTTTAATTAGGCCTCTGACACTCTGTGCCTTCTTCCTACTCATCCTCTTTCCTGTTTAGGTATCCTGTGGCTCTAATGTGATTCTTGAGGGGAAAATAAAAAACAAAAATCTTTCTGATTCCTAAGCCAGACGTACCTTCTTTGCACGTCAAGGATACTGGGATAACATAGCTGTATTAATTAAATAAGTAAGTAAGTAAGTACAGACAAGACTGATACCTACACCCGTGATTCAGTTATTCTTTTAACTGGTGGAGGTGCCCAGATCTCATGATCTATAAGCACAACACAGCTAACATTACAGTCTCATTTCCTAAATCAAAACTCAAGTTCTATAAAACACATAGTCTTGCTTTAAAATCCACCAGACCTTTGTGCTATTACACAGTTTAAAACAGATTTAAGTAAATATTTATATCAAATTTAAGGGGGAACTCTACCTTCTGGTTTTTTTTTTTTCCCCAATCCAGCCAGTACACATCAGTCAAGTCTATCTCTAGAGGCTCTGAATCCTTCTGTCTAAAATGTCCAAACAGATCATGATGCTTCCCTAAAGTTATTACTATGCACAAAAAGACATGGGCATCAAGACTGAAAACAAGGCATCTGATCTACCCTAAGACAGCTTAAGATTTTAAGCCTGTTTAATAATAGTGGTGGCACAAACCTGTAATTGCAGGCAGGAATTTGAGGCCAGCCTGGGCTATATAACCAGCCCTTGCCTAAAACAGTCAAACAAACAATAATACCAAACCTGTTTAAATTTACCCATTAATGAGCCATGTATTCAGGAAGATAGCTGCTATAACAGTTCTCAAACACATGTTTCTGCAGCACTATAAAGTAACGAGGAAAAAAGGAGGAGAAAGCTCTTCTTCATCTACCAGTCACATGCTGGCACCTTATTACACATTTTAGAGAAGTAACCCAGTTTGGGGCATCCAAACAATTCCCAGACTATCTTTAATGCCTTTTTCCTTTGGTAAACTACAGCACAGAAATGCTTAGAATTAAGATTCCTAAGTTCTCATCATCAATCTTCACACTTGAGGTAAAGTCATAAAGCAAAACAATTCTGATGAACTCTAAGCTCAGACCACTTGGGCTCCGCCTCTGAGGTGCTGCCCTGAGCAAGGTCTCCACACACTTAATGCTCTAGTGCTCTTGTTCTAGTAAATGAGCATATAAATGGCAATAAAACCTAGAGCTGTGAAAATCATCTGTGAGACGCTTGTGCCTGTAAGTGGGACTGAGGTCAGCAGCAGAGCACCTGCCTAGAAAGATGCCAGCTTCAGTCTCTAGCTCTGCTTAAAGAGAAAGCCAAATACATAGGCAGAACGCCTGGTACATAAACTGAACTCAATAAACACTAGCTTAATTATAGCTCTGAGTATAATGGGCAAAATGTGCAACAGGTGCTCATTAGATTCTAATTATTTCTTAAGTCTCATTTCTATAACCACTGAGAGTCTTTCACCAGAGCTACTGGTAAGGCTCCAACACCATAACCCATTAGCAACTAAGATGACTCTGGTGTTTAGCGTTTTGGTATCCTTTTGATAAATCCAGTTGTATAAAGATTAGGACTTTAAAACTTTACTTCTGAGGCTAGAGAGATGGCTCAGCTATTAAGAGCATTGCTCCTCTTGTAAAGGAACTGGGTTCAATTCTCAGCACCTACATGGTGGCTTACAACCATCTGTAACTCCAGTCCCAGGAAATATGACACCCTCATGTAGACAAAACACTCATTCATAGAAAATAAATATTTTTTTAAAAACTTCACTCAACAGAGTCCAGTTAGGACCCTGTCCCAAACACAATGACTTTATCAATTCTAAACACAAAACACTGTTTCACATTAATGACTACAACAACTCAATTCAAATTGTTTTGCATAACTTATTATAAAGTGTTTCAAATATAAAAAAGCATGAATTGAAACTTCCAAAATTAATCCCTCTTTGAATATAAAGTATAAAATATAGAATGAGAACCATTTCAGATACAAAAATATGAAATATTTATTAAGATTTTACATTAAAACTGGTATTTAATACTTTTATATTGCATTTGTCAGTTTTCAACAATACGAAGTAGAGACAAATAAAACACTCCATAAAAATATTGAATCCCTGGGCAGTTGCTGCGGAGCATCATTTGAAAGGAAGCGGAGAGGACTCCGGATTGGAGCACCCGGCACCGGGGGTCCAGCCAAGCCACCTGGTTACGATGGCCAGTGCTAAGACGGTGTGCGACGCGCAGCCCGCAGATACACAAACTCGAGCTACTTCTAAACTACCTGTTAAATCCAAAGAAGCTGATACGCTGAGACATCATCATCCAGGAGGTTCAGAGCCTGATGTTACAAAAGTCACCAAGCCAAGACGAGAGAATGGGCAGGTAAAAGCTGCAGAGCCGGCCAGCAGGAGGACCATCAGAAGCAGCTACAAACCATTTAATAAGCAAAAACCGGAGGAGGAACTAAAGGATAAGAACGAGCTGATGGAGGCGGTCAACAAGCAGTTACAGCAGAAGCTGACCGAGACTCAAGGAGAGCTGAAGGACCTGACACAGAAAGTGGAGCTGCTGGAAGTTTCAGGATAACTGCTTAGCAATTTTGGAGAGCAAAGGTCTCAACCCAGGCCAAGAGACCCTGGCATCAAAGCAGGAACCCACCACAGATCACACGGACTCCATGTTTTTATCCTCACAGGGAGATACACGTGACTGGGAACTGAAGACGTACTAAAACACAGAACGGAGGTGAGGGGAGGGCTCAGTCAGCAGAGCGCCGACCACAGGAGCATGAAGACCTCAGTTCAGATCCTCGGCACCCATGTAAAACCCGGGGGGGTGGGGGGGAGAGGGGAAGACAGGTGGATCTCCGGAGCTCATTGTCCAGCCAGCCTAACCAGCTGCTTAACTTAGGAGCCCTGCCTCAGAAACTACAGTGGAGATGGACCTGCGAGATGGGGGATCCGGTAAAGGGTCTTGCCGCCAAGCCTGATGACCTGAGTTCAATCCCTGGACTGGGTCCTTCACTTTGTCCTCTGACCTCCACATGGTGGTTTAAATTCTCCCCATTCCCTACAAGTAAATAAATGTTTTTTAAATAATAATAAAAAAAATATTGAATCCCATTTCCTTTCCTCAAATATTCCCTCCCTTATAGAACCTTATCCTAAATAAAATACTTAATACATCAAAATTTTTTTAGCCAGATAATGGGGGCACACTCCTTTAATCCCAGCACTTGGGATTAATATTAATTTTTTTTTGGAAATTACTACAGTACAAACACATTTAGTGTAAGTAAACCATACATTTAATGTAAGACTCTAGAGCTCTCTGCGGAAAACAATGAATACAAAGAGTCAATCAAACAAACAAGATTTTAGAGAAGGTCATCTAGCTCAACAGGGTAACCGGCAAGGAGGAAAGGGATAACTGACTGGCGGCCGACGATTCGGAAGACCCCTGGTTTATGTGCACGCTGGCCAGGCAGTGGGACTCACTGAGAGGAACTCTGTAGTAACTGCACAACAAATGCCTGAACAGGAAGAGTTCTTATACCAAGTAGTAACTAATGGAGACTTTTGCAAAATCATCTTCAAGAATTCTAAGAAAAAGCCAGGCAGTGGTGGCGCACGCCTTTAATCCCAGCACTTGGGAGGCAGAGGCAGGCAGATTTCTGAGTTCAAGGCCAGCCTGGTCTACAGAGTGAGTTCCAGGTACAGCCAGGGCTACACAGAGAAACCCTGTTTCGAAAAACCAAAAAAAAAAAAAGAATTCTAAGAAAAACAAGGCTATTTGGGGAAAAAAAAAAACTGTTAGAAGAAATGCATCAGAAATTAAAGAACACAACATGTAAAAAGAGGGGCTCCACACAAAAACTAGAAACCAGAAGCAGTAGACCCACTGTTTGCAGTGATTGTAATTTTTGTGTGGTGGACCACACTTGGGCTTTTTTCTAATGTTTTTCATTGTTTTAGAATGCTAGGCAACAGAAATGAAATCAAATCTGTGGTTATCAAAATAGTCAGCACAATGGTCTGCCCATTATAATCTAAAAGTTTTGTATAATTACAGGGTTTAAGGACTACACATGTCTTTGAAAAGGTAAGGAGTTTGGGACTGTAAGCAATCTGACCTGCTTAAGGACACAGCCAATAAGCAGCAAAGAGAACATGAGAGGCCCAGTCTCCTGCCCCTCTATCTTTACTAGTGGGACTTCAAGTTTTTATCAGCACAGTACCAGGGACTGGGGAAACAGCTCAGTGACAGAGAACTCGCCTTGCATGCACAAGGCCCTGAATTTAGATACCAGCACCATTAAACCCATGCATGTGTTGCCACGCATGTTCCCACACTCTAGTACACTTATTAGTTGAAATGTCTTAGGAAGATACTTTAGGCATCCTCTGGATAGGTGGAATACATCGCTTCTAACCATGTATATAAGGAGTGGAGGGTAGGTTTGCAGGTGTCTCCTCTGTAGCCTTAAGCCTTAGTTTACTGTCACTGTGCTTACTATTGCTAGTACTTACTATTACGAAGTCTACCCTATTGTGTTCTTTACAGCTTCACTCAGCCTTAAAATAGAGAAATACAAAATAATAATAAAATGAAAACATGGAAGCCATTTATAAAGATCTCTCTAAGCCATGTACCATATTTACAAAATGGGGGGGGGGGGGGGACGGACAAGTTAATATTCAAAGTAAACAAATCATTTCTCACTGCATTCAAGCCTTTCATAATTTAATTTTTAAAAAATACCAAATATAGTGGCACAGAGGTCTTGAACCCAGCACTTGGGAAAAAGAAGCAACCAGATCTTTAAGAGGTCAAGGCCTACTGGAGTCTACATAGCAAGCTTCTGGCCAGCCAAGGCTACATAGTAAGACCCTATCTCAAAAAAGCCAAACGAACAAACAAACAATAAAATGCTTGGGGCAGAAGAGATTGGGAAGACTTCTCATGAGTTACAAATGCCCACTGCTATTCTATGAGTATATTCTACCAATATTCATGTCCAAGCAGAAAGTGGCATACTCATACACAAACACACAAAGATTTCTTTTAAATAAAATAGAATGCTTAAAAGCAAGACATGGTTGTTATTCATCTGTAATCTCATATTTGGAAAGTGGAGGCATGAGAATCTTTTCTAGCCTAGCTTAGACCACATGAGGCCCCAGAAATAAAAAATAAAAATAAATAAATAATAAGTAAACTTGATGTTTTAACCGTTTTTAAAAATTAGCCTTCTGACTTTTTCAAATACTCAATGAATACAAAATTGTTTCTGTGGTTTGCGTTGTATCTTAGAAAAAAAATTAATGAATAAAAACAAGTTTCAGTAATTTGTACATATATATTACATCTATGACCACCAGCTTGGTTTTGTGTCTTGGAGACAATGCTTTCCTCCATAGCCCAGGCTGCCCTGGAACTCGGGCTCCTTCTCCTTTGCACCTGCCTCTGAAGTGCTGGCACTCCAGGTGTACACTATCGCATTCACCTCCCACATCTTTTAAGTAGCTAGCTATTCAGTATAGCTACTTAGTGTTAGGCATTTGTCAATTTAAATAAACTGTCTTTACATTAAGCATTATTTAATTAAGAAAGGAGAACACTAGACATTCTTAAATTGAAAGACAGCACAGAGGAGTGGCAATCACAACTTTGTCAAGTTTGACTTTCATATAAATAAAGCCCAAATGGTGCCATTGACTACAAAGCCTCAGATGTGGTTCTGGTGAAGCTGAAGCAGGTCTTTTCCCAGTCAAACTCACCTTAGCTTCAACTGTGTTAACTTTAAGAACCCATCAGGATGATCGAACCAATCAGACTGACTTTCTCTACTCTTGCCTTTTGCTGACACCGGGAGACCAGTCCCAGGCCTCCAAGGGAGGCTGCAATTACTCCCCACACCTGAAATTCCAGTTCTTTCGCATACTTCTCCACTTTCTACTGTTGGCCACGCAGCTCGTCTGGTGTCAGGTTACAGTCAGTCGGCGTTTATTGCACCTGAAAAGCCAACAGATCTCATACCTAGACCTGTTACTACCTGTGGTCTCAGGATTAGCCAGCCCTCTTTGAACATGTTCTGAAAACATGAGAATTTAAACTAAGAATTTTAAACCATGATAATCATAAATTTAGTCATGAAAAAAAATTAATTTCTTTCTCAAAAAGGCTAAATTCTCGTCAAAATATTAGCTTATGCTTTATTATGTAAATTAACTGTCTACAAAAACTTTATTCTGTCCAGTGCCCAAAACCTGAACTCTGACAAATACCATCTACCCAGAAAACATAAACATGCTAAAACACCCTTATCAGTAAAACCTGTTCAGGCAACTAAATATCTTTCTCTGCAACAAACAAGAATTAACCTGCAAGAAGTCTGTTTCGTATCTGTGACTGTTTATTCCTCTGGTTAATATTTTCATTTTAGGAAAACCAAGCTCTAACACCATGGTTTGATTCCCATCACTCGGGCCTTGGCTCTGACTGCATGAGGAAAGGCGGGGATGTGATTAACTTCCAGGGCTACGATGTTCCACAATAATCACAGCATTTGCAAGTTAGAGACTTGAGTTAGAGGCAGGATGCTTACCGAGATCCTGTCTTTAAATCAGTTGGGGGGCGAGGGGGGTGACTCAGTCAATCAAGTAAGTTCTGTCTCCAGTGCCCACACATGTGGTGGTCCCTGCCTGTAATGCTGGTGCCCAGGCGACAGAGGAGGAGGATCCTGGTGCCTGCTGGCCAGACAGTCTAACCTAATTGAGCTCCAGGCCAACGAAAGACTGCCTTATGGCTGAGGATTCTTAAAGCCATCCTCATGACTAACAGGAATCTCAGCTTCTAAACTTAATGAAAATAAGCATCAGCAGCAAGAATACCTCAAAGATGAGAGGCAGGAAAGCAGAAGGCATGGGATAGACGTGTAAGATACACACTTAAAATACTGAGTGCTTTAAAAGCGTGTGTAACTCTTTTCCTTTTTATAAATCTCAAAAACAAACCACTGTAAGTAATCTGAAGGTATGGGACATATATGGGTTAAATGTTTAGGGCCTTTATCTTTTAAAACATAAGGGCACAATTTTTAAATCATTTGAATCCATTTTGACTACATTAATTAGAGCTTGGCTCCTTAAACTGTAGTGGGTCCAGTGACAGAATGTGAGGGTTATGAACACCTTGCATAGGACAAGATCTCTTCCCTCTGTCTCTGTGTCTGTTTTGGAGACAAGGTCTCAGTGTGTAGCCCCTGCTGACCTTGAACTCAATATACAGACCAGACTGGCCTTGAACTTAATGATCACCTCCCTCTGCCTCCAGAACACTGAGATTAAAAGTGTTCACTACCACTATGGGGAAAAAAGGATTCCTGTATATACAGAGACAAAGGTCTAATTCAAAATTAAATGTATAATAAATTTGAGGTGTTTCTGGAAGCACACATCCATGTTGCATCATGGGACTTCACTGTAGCTTTGGTTCAGAACACACAACATGCCTACTTTGCACTGTGCATGTCACTAAGATATGCAATGCTGTGAGCACTGCCTGAAACCTCAGCTCAGACTCCAGACTACTGTATGTCACGAGCTGTAGTGCTTTTACTATACATATTTTCTGTTCCTGCAAGTTCAGTGAACTTCTGCCTCTGAAGTTCAGTGAACAACTTTGCAGGAACTGGTTCTCCCCTCCTACCATATGGGTACTGTGGACTCAGCTCTGGCTGGTAAGCTTGGCAGCAAGAACCTCTACTCACTGAACCTTACAAAATAATTCCTTCTGATTTTCCATCAGTAAACAATTGCTTGGAACACCTATTTTACATATGTATATAATCAGGGGTCATGTAAAATCTCTCATGAGAAAGGTAGCCATGTGTAGAAAAGCTCCAAGAAACCACAAAGTGCACCAGGGACACTGATTTGGTTTCCTCCAATGGGAAATAAACTTTTTTCATGTCTATCTCTGTCTAGAGCTAATCAAAAGATCTCAAGAATCTATGTTCAAGGCACCTCTACTATTCATGGATTCAGTGGTAAGCAATTCAAGACTGTGATGTTCAGTTCAGTGATGTTTGTTTGTTTGACCTGAGTAAAGTTCTGCTGAATTTACCTAAGTGCAGTTCTGGGGAAGAGTCAGAATATTGTGCCTCAGCCTTGATGTATGAAGTCTACAGTGTGGTTCAGTAACTAAGACATGACAGCTAAAGCCCAGAAGGCAGTGTCTCATTGTTCATACAGCAGGTCCACAATGCTGCTTTTCAGCCAGTCCAGGGGTTTCCAAATAGGGTACTAACAACAGAGGGCAGTCCCTGTGCTCAACCCAATGACAGTCCCATCACTCTGGGACTACTGTTCAAAATGACAGGAACAGCTGTGACAGGCACTGCACAGATGATGGCACTGCTGTAATGTAAGCCGCTCCCCTTTACCTCTTCCCGGATGGCATAAATGGTAAAGTGTTCAGGTTGTGGGAAAAACAAACAAACAAACAAGCAAGCAAACAAACATCACTGAACTGAAGGACTGTGTTTTTGTTCTCAGTCTGAGGATGCGAAGGGAGGAAATAGAGGAATGGTAGTACACTTCTGCAGTTCCAGCACCAGGAAGGCAGAGGTACAGCCACATACTCAGTTCCTGTCTCACCAATAGGCCAGGGATGGTAGCACATGCCATTATCCCAGCCTAGGCTACGAGGGTCATCCTAAACTGTACACTTAGATCGTATCCTCAATAACTTCAAAACAAAGGCTATGAGGGTGGCACTGGCTTGTCATCCCAGCTCCTCAGCTGCCTGGCAAGAAGACTGAGAGCCTACACTTGGGCTATACCGAGAGGGCAAGGCCAGCCTGGCAACTTGCAGAATGAGAACTGCTCTCAAATTTGTTGAAAGAAAGAAAGAAAGAAAGAAAGAAAGAAAGAAAGAAAGAAAGAAAGAAAGAAAGAAAGAAAGAAATTAAAAATACAAAAAATTTAAAAGTTTTGGTTTCTCCAGCAAAGTGCTTAAGGCCCATTAGGTTCTCTCCCACTTCCCCAGTCCATACAGGGTCTCATTATTTAGGCTGGTTTTGAGACTAAAAGTTGTACCTCTATGACTAGCCAAAAACTTTTAAAAACATGACTTTATTACATTCTTTGTACGTGCTACTCAATTAAACATCAAAACAACCTTCATTCACTTGAATACCAGAAAAAAAAAAAATGAACTAGTTACATCTATGTTCTCAACTTGGATTAAGTATTCTGAATAGATGACACTCGGCTATGAAATAAAGCAAGGTGATATCCATCACAGATTCAGACTTATTAAGTTGCCACTTAATACAGTCTGCTCTCAGCAGCGTTCAGGGAGGCTTTACTTGTAAGGACACAGCTCAGTGGAGGAGCACTGAGCACTCACCTAGCGTGTGCAAAACCCTGGCTTGGATCCACAGCTCCCCAGGAAAACACACTTGAAGGAAGTAGAAGAAAGGCAGAGGAAAGAAGCACTTGCTTTTAATTATTTCTTACAAATAAACCACAAAGGCAACTTGCAGAGAAGAGACATGTAGTTCTTTAATCAGCCTGTGGCTTTGATTCCAGAATGGAACTATGGGCTGTGTGTATGCACCTATGCTAGTACTTAGGTACAACCTAGGCACTGAGTCTACAAAACTAAAGGCAATTAATTAACCTTTGACCTTACAGGGCTGGTTCCTAGGAAAGACAGGGAACAGATAACTAGTGTATCTATCAAATGATGGGGCGGGCGGGGGAAGGCAAATACTTGTGAGATGGAGAAAACCTTACAAGGGGCTAGCTCATTAGCAATAACTCCCATCTGATCTTCCCAAGTTCGAAGACTGTGAAGGAGAGGGAGACATTCTAGTTAGATGGAGCAATGCTGGCAGTAACATTTAAATCTAAAAACGAGGTAGGAAAGCCTAGTAGAAAACAAGCTTTTCCAACAGGGAAATGAATTGTCTCACCTCCTCAACTGTCTTCAGCACTTTGTGTGAGTTTAGACAGATTTTCCACATATAAGACACAACAGAATCCAAGAAAATGTTAAAGGGCATACAGGAAAAAATGCAGTCATCTACACTGCTGACATAAGACCACAAAAACACATTTGTTTTTTCTACATTTCCCTCCATTATTTGAAATTAATTATACTTGATAAGGCTGGTACATAACTTTATTCTACAGAAGCAGGTAGACTTCCATGAGTTTGAAGCCAGCTTGGTCTACATAGTGAGTTCCTGACCTATATAATAGAGACTCTGTCTCAAAATTAACATTAAATAGATAAGTGTACTCAGTAAGCCCGACGATGGCTCTGTAGTACAGTGGTTGCAGCTCAGTGGTAACGAGCATGCCTAGTTACGTGCAAGCTCTGGGTTTAGTTCCCAGTTCTAAAAGAAAAAGCCTGACTCCTAGGTAATACCACTACGACTGATTTCAGGCCTACACGTACACCTCACATGCATGTGCATACATATGAACGTGTGTGTGTGTACATACACAAAGTATGTATGTTCCTCAGAAACACCACCTCTGGCTCCTAAGAAATGCCACCCAAGGTTGACCCCTGACCTCCATATGCAGGCACGAATGAATGTACTCTAGGATCCACACTCACTCACACTAAGATATACTTGAGTATAGTGTGACACACGCCTGTAATCCCAGCATTTAGGAGGCTAAGTTAAGAGGATCAGCCTAAGTACATATGGAGCCTTTCAAAAAAACAAAAAACAAAACAAAAAAAAAAACCAAAGAAACAAAAACAAAATCACAAAAGGAAAAACCTCTTAAATGTGTAAAACTTTGTTTTCTTGTAAGTCCTGTATCTAATGTCAAAGTGTTGCCAGATATCCATGCAATCTGTGGAATACCAAGAAGCCTCCATACCCCTAAAATCAACAAGTACCAAGTTTAATGAAACAAGCTTTATGCTTAACTGGCCTCCCTGATGGGAAATTAAAGCAGCAATTGTACATCTGTGTCTCTGTTCCTCTCTTCGTGGTTTAACTGACAGGAAGCAGAGAGCAAGATAGGGCATACAAATGTCAAGTATTTCCTGCCTTCTCTGCTGCATCTAACTTTATAAATAGTTCGACTGCCTGTGTAAAAATACGGTGGAGTATGATATCAGAAACATAAAAATGAAGAAAGACAAAGAAAGTATTCTGGTGTTGAGAGCTAAGATACAAAAAGAACAATGTTCAAGTCCTTTGAAGGACTCCTAGGAATAAACACCAAAGAATGAACACCAATGAATCCGACAGAATGCTGTGGCCGGTCTTGTTGGCATAGGACTGTGATCCCAGATATGCCAGAGCCTGAAGGGGGAAGACTGCTACAAAGCAAGGCAAGGAAACTCAGGCAACTTAGTAAGACCCCTGCTCCAAATTTTAAAAATACAAAATGTACTGGAGCTGTTACTATAGCATGCAAAAAACTCTGGGTCTAAGAAGTAGAATAAACATACAACAAACAAAGAAACAAAACCCCACAGGACTGAATAAAACAGCAGAACATGCCCTCAAACTATTATGCTTGTTTTAGGAGTTTGCCAGTTTTAAGAGTCACATTTGTTATCCTCCCTAGCTTTACATTTCAAAACAAACAGGGGAGGCAGAGGCAGCTGGAGCACTCTGAATTTGAGGCCAGCTGATCTACAGAAAGCACTCTAGGCTAGCCAGGGCTATATATTAAGAATCTATCTTTAAATAAACAAATAAAAACAAAACAACAACAAAACAAACACGTAATTCAGTGGCAGAGCAAATGGCTTAGCATATCAAAGAGATAACATGCCCACCCCACCCCCAAAATGACTCATTAACACCGAACTGATTAATTTGCCACTTTGATCTTTGAGGGTTGGTTGGTTGTTCTGTGATAGTTCTCATACAATCCTAATTGTTCTCCACCTCTCTATATAACAAAAAGATGGCCTTGAACTTCTGATTCTCTAGTCTCCATCTCAAGACATGATGCCTACCATACAACTAAGCTAAGCTCAGATGGTTGGGTTTTTAAATACAGCCTTTTGTCAGTCTCAGATTATTTGTGCCCCAAACCCACAACAAACTACCTCCACTTTCTCATATATCCAAAGCTTGGTTCCTGTAATTTATTTATATATCTACCATAAATAGGTTCTCAATTGATCATACCTTCCAAACTAATAATTTTTATGAATGATCATAACTCATCACTCATGCCTCCTATGTTCTAAATAAACATGCTTAGGCAAAGTACAGCTATCAACTCTGTTAATGTTGGGCAATTCTTACCTATTATAAATATAATCTACCTCAACTACAGTTTTACCAGGCTTTAGCAAGTACCATTATTCTATGTCAATGTCCAAAATAATCATTGCTCATATCACATAAGCCCATTGTGAGTATTCTGTGGCTTTTTTTCCCCTACATATACTTACTATTTATTTAGGTTTAAGTAAGGTTCTATGTTCTTAGAGTACAAAGTCTTATATGATGGCATGAATATACAGTTTGATTTTTACCTAATATTTTCAAATGAAAGGTTATAGCTCATTCTTTTTTCAACAACTATTAATGTTCTAATTAATATTTCTAATTTAAACCTGAAATATTTTTGCTGGAGGTGCAGTTTAGCAGTACACCCTTTACTTAGCCTATGTAAGGCTGAGAGGTATGGAAAGCAGACAGGGAGGGGAGAGGGAACAGAGAGAGAATAAAAATGTAAGGGCTAAGGACACAGCTCAGTGGAGAAGTGATTTGCCTGGAATGTTCAGTGCCCTAGCTTTGATTCCCAGTCAATACAAATGAATAATAAAATCTGCATAAGCATATACATACATATATACACATATATACACATATATATGCATATATATGTATGTATGTATGCATATATATATACATATATATATAGAGTCTTCTAACATTTTCTAACAAGCTTAAGAAAAACTTTAAACACAATATATAAGGAATCTTCAAGCATCAAACATTCTGATTAGAAACATATTGAAGCACATTAAGCCAATTTATGATTCCTGGGCTTTCATTATGCCTGAAGTGTTCCAGATGCACAAAGCAACCTGCCTTCCAAGATGCCTCTCACAAAACGTGCTCTGACTTCATACAGAATGCAGATGCAGTAACTTCCTATGGAAGTTTTTAACAGAAGCACTAAGTATCTAAATGCAAGTCTCTTTCAAACCTTCTCAAAATACCTCTTAAATTCGAACTGAAACTCTTTTTCTTGTGGTGCTAAAGACTGAAGCAGGCCACCTGCACACTAGGCACATGCAGTCTACCACAGAGCTACACCCCTGGCCTCAAGTCTGAAACTCTATATAGCAATTCATGGCTCCACCAATTAAGAACACAATAAAGAAATGCAGACTACGTGTGATAGTGCTTGCCTGGAATCCCAGGACTAGGACACTGAAGGAAGAGGCTGGAGAATTCAAGACCAGCCTGGGCTAATTCAGGGGATCCTGTCTCAAAATAAGAAGAAAAACCAAAAGTGGGGGGCTGAGTCAAAGCTCGAGAGCACTTACTGCTCTTCCAGAAGACTGACCGAGTCAGTTCTCAGCGCCCTGACAAGCGGGGGGCCTTACCAGTAACCAGCTCCAGGGGAATCAGATACCTTTTTGTAAATAAACAGGAGAAAGAATTTTATAAATGAGAAAAACTGAAAACGTAATGAGAACTGAATCTACCAGAAGATAACTTAAAGGCACATTTCACTTATTGCTAAAAACCACATAAAAGTGACAGATATCACTGCTATCACTGCTAACTCCGTGTTTGTGAAAATTAAACCAGTAAAGTTAGACCAGGAGAGCAGTAGCAGCTTCCTTCTCGAGCTTCCCTTTTCTCAAGGCAAAGGCTGGAGCTGAAGAAACTTGGCCCTGATACTTTCACTTTCGTCAAGAAATGTTGATTTCTTCCTCAGGTGCCGAAATATGCAAAAACACTCCAATATAAGGTCATGTTTGGTGTAAACTTTAATAAAATTAAATTTCGGCCACATAATTCTGTGGGGATGCCATCGTGTACTCACATGTACTCATCCAATCCCTAGTTTCTGAACAATTGGCTCATTTCCAACGGTGCAGTACCACAGTGATGCTCCAAGCCAGTTCAGGCCCACAAAGGACCTGGAAACCTTGTCAGCACTTCAGAGCTCAAAATGACCCTCACAGTGCTGTCAGTTACACCTTCTCAGTGCATTAACTTGTGCAGTGTTGGTGCAAGAGCACAGACGACTGGAGCTTGCCAGCCTCGGCCTGAGTCGAGGCTACAAAGCTAAACCACACTACCTGTATTTTTACCAACTAGCACTGACTGTTTTTAAAACTTGTATTATTTTATGTGCATGAGTGCTTTGCCTGCATGCATGTCTGTGTGCCACATCCTTGTCTGGTGCCAGCAGAATACAGAAGGATTCAGATCTCTTAGAATTAGAGGTAAATATAGTTGGAAGCTGCCAAGTAGGTGCTGGGGATTATACCCAAGTACTCTGGAGGGGTAGCCAATGTTCTTAAATGCTGAGCCATCTATCCATTCTCAGCAGTGACACATTTTAAAGGCCATTTCACTTAATGTCTGTGATGAATAACAGGAGCTATTTATTTTCTTCAATTATCTGTTCCTTCTGTCTTTGCAAAGTCTTCACACATCTCAATAAGAAAAACTAATGCCGGGCAGTGGTGGCGCACACCTTTAATCCCAGCACTTGGGAGGCAGAGGCAGGTGGATTTCTGAGTTTGAGGCCAGCCTGGTCTACAGAGTGAGTTCCAGGACAGCCAGGGCTGTCTCAAAAAAAACAAAAAAAAACAAAACAAAAAAAAAAAAAAACCAGAAAGTTTCTAATTTACGTAAGATAATATATCCCAAGAAAACACAAAGTAAAAAAATAATAATGTCTGTTTGTTTGGGACATTCTGTGTAGCCCTGACTGTTCTAGAACTTGACATACATTTCCCCCACACACACCCCAAATTTAACGGAGCACTGTGGCCCATGTTGGTAATGTAGGAGGTAGAGAGGCAGGAAGGTCAGGAGTTCAAGGTTATCCCATTCGCTAATACCTAGTAAAATTCAAGGCCAATCTTGCACCAGTGTCAGCACCTATTTGAGCCATAAATGAGGCCCTTGAATAATCCTCAGTCAATAATTCTACACTGTAATTCTTATGACTCAATTTAAATTTCCCTTCCATCTTATGAAAAGAGGGAGCAGGTTAACTACATACTCAGTCTCCTGGGCATTCCTGAAAGCTCCCTGTATGCCATTTTCCATAATCCTAATAGGAAAGTGACGTAACAGCCAAGCGTGGTAGCATACGCCTCTAATCCCAACACTGGAAAGCTGAGGCAGACTAGATAGAATTTGAGACAAGTAGCAGAGCAAGACCCTATCTCAAAACAAGCATGGGAAGAACTAGATGTGCATGACCAATGTCGACTTCATTTCAAATGTAGAAACTTCTCAATTTTAAGAATTATTCTGCTGTGTATATATGCTCTCATCTTGTTTACTTGTGTCCTCCTTGATTTTTCTCCTATGGATCACAAGCCTTACAAAGAAAAAGGAGGAGGAGGAATAAGAAGGTGTAATTAGTTTTGTTTTAGTCCAGACTTGAAGCAAATACAGCCTTCGCTTAGTCAAAAGCCAACCAAACCTGCAATATGCAAAGATGACGGAGAAGGGCTCACAGCTGAACGGGCAAAATGTCTGCCTTCCTTATAAGACCACATCACTGGGATCTGCTAGTATCTAGAACGTTCCACCACAGCAAGAAGTGACATCCTTCTTGCCATCCCTTTCAAACCTACAAGGACTTCATGCACTCAGAGAGCTGCAACCAATTCTCAACCAACCAGCTAGAAACCATTTTGGTCAACAGTAAATGACAACAAACTTGAATCATCACGTACTCAAAGTTTACTTTTACCAAATGTTAGCTTCACGGATGTTTTACAAGTAAAATATCACTGCATAGTGAATGTATACTTGCCAGAAAATAGAACAGTTTCAGTGCTGACAAATAATTCAGGAAAAGACTGAGCCACCTCCTGCTAACAAAAGGGTTTTACTTTTTTTAAACTACGAAAAGAAAAAAAAAAAAAAAATCAAACCTTAACACTAGTAATGAGGAAGGCCAACATTCTTCCGTCCCTTACACAGACCTGAGCTAGCACAGAACTCCTTCAGAAGCAGTTTCTTTTCTAAAGTGGGTATTCCAAGCAAGTTCCCGTAACCCGTAAGGCTTCGTTTCCCTCAAACACTGAATGGATCAATCCAGACTGTCTTCCTCGTCACTGAACATGAGATTTTACCATGGTTCATTTTATGAAGACTCTAGTTCTTAAACCTCTCTTTGCTTTTCAAAATAAAATATTTTGCATAATTCATTAACTTAAAAAAAAAAAAAAAAGCATAGACCGGCCTGTGAGCAACACTTAAAACTAAACTGACCCAAGCTTTCAGCCTTAATTAAGATACTGCAGCAAAGCCATTGTTCCTGACTTTTTTCCCAGCATCGGAATCTCATGAGCAGTAGAGTTTATGGAAGAGTCACTTCTTAGCCAGCTCCTCAATGGCAATTACGTTTATTTTAATTATTTGATCTGGGTTGTTTGCAGGGGTGGGGTGGGGGGGTCTCCTTTATCTGAAGTTCAAGGAGAGGAAAATACCAAGCGCAGAAATAAACAAACTTCTTTGGGGGGCGGGGAGGGCTAGGACTTTTCAGCCTTTGAATACTTTGTTGCCTGTAGTTCTGAAGTGCAGTCAGACATGTGACTCACTACACATATTTTAGCAGAGTTAAAGAATACGTTCTCAGCCATCTTCTGCCACAGGTAAGAACCACATCTGTTTATCGACTCAAAAATAGCCAGAAGCAAACATACAAAATCACAAGTTACCTTTAAACTTTGTCTTCAGGTTTCGTCCTCTAGGCTTGAAACTAAAAAGCAACCCGGCAAGTTCTGTGCTGTTAAAATGGCTCCTGTAGATTGGGGAAGTGGTGTCTGCTTCAGCTTATGAGTCACACATGAAACTCAGTGTTTCTAAGGGAGGCACGCCCATGTTGCTGTGGACCCAATTATTCTGCTAGGTCAAACATGCAAATGCACAGGTAAGAATGGGGGCGAGGCATCGGACAGGACTGAGACAGAACCCAGGAGCAAAAGCTACCTAGTTTAAACTGCCACTAACTCATGCTAATTGCCATCCTTTAAAATTAACAGTATAAAATAGAATGACAAGCTACAAGAAAGTAAAATTAACACATCAAATAAATACGACTATAAAAAGAAAAAGTGAGGGGGGATGAAAGGAGAGAACAAACTGGGTCTTTTACCACAGCGCCTGGCAGGTGTGTCCAACCTGGCTGCTCATTAACCCTCATATGAAGGAATATATGGCTATGTAATCTGGACAAGCCAGCAAACGGTAATACCAGAAGCAGGCTTATAGGTTCCCTGAACAGATAAAATTCACTAGAAAATCCAAAGTTCAGTGGAAAAATAGGTGTCAATTAACATGGCTAAAAGAACTTTTAAAAATTCATGTCAGATGTCCAACATAGCAAAAATATTTTTAAGTAGAACCGAAAGGTTAATACTTACTTTTTAAAAGTTACCAATGCAATCATAGCTCATAACTATAATTTCCAAGACAGAGCCAAAATTTTATTCACCTGTGGAATAAAATTTTCTGCATGCCTCACCAGCCTTCTAAGTACCAGGCTCCCTTCTCCAACAGTGCTGCCCTGTACACAGGCTAATCCAATGGGAAACCACTACAGCAATGCCCCCCAGGTCACCATCTGACACACCACCAAAACAGTACCACAGCTGTGTACCCTGGCCCCTTGGTGAGCATACTGTATTTGAAAAAACTAGTTCATCAAGATGGTCTATTTATTCTATTTCACTGAAGAGGTTCTTTTTACTAAAACTAAAATAATCTCTAGGACCTAACAAATTAATTTCTAACTACACAAAAGAAATGAATCAATCAATTTGACTACCAACTATCTGAATGAATATTCAGATCCTATTCACTTAGGAACAAGCTGCTCTGACAGGCAACAGCAAGAAGTCCACTGCTCACTGGGAAGCCCAACTCACTTTCCACAGCTGAAATATTCTGGGTAATATCCATGTAATCCTAATCTGACTTTTATAAGTTAATTTAAAAAATTTAAAGTAAAGGGATGATACAAAAATAAACAAATGGGGGCTGGAGCAATGGCTTAGTGGTTAAGAGCACTGGCTGCTTTTCCAGAGGATCTGAGTTCAATCCCAAGCACCACATGACAGCTCACAACTGTCTGTAACTCCAGTCCCAGGGAATCCAACGCCCTCTTCTGGACTCCTCAGGTGCTGCATATATATGGTATACAGATGTACATCCAGGAAAACCCATATATAAGAAATAAAAATAAAGATTAAAAAAATAAGCAAATGGCAACACTGATTTTTAAAATGACAAAAACAACAACTAAAAACCCAACTTATAACATGGGTCTTGGAAGACAGCTCAGTCAGTAAAGCACTTGCCTCCCAAGCACGAGAGCTTGAGAGTGATACCCATCACCCAGGTGACATCTTGGACCTTGGGTTGGGATGCAGCTCTATAGTCAAGTGCTTGCCTAGCATGAGTGATGCCCTGGTGTTCAATTCCTGGTAAAGCAGAGGAGGGCAGACTAGAGGACCTCTGGAGCTTGCTGGCCAGCTGGCCTAGCCAAATCTACCCTGTCTCAAAAACAAGGTGGGTGACTCCTGAAGAATAACACCCTGTGTTGACCTTTGCCCTCCACATGCAGGTGACCATACACACAGAAACACAGGAAGGTCTTGGAACAAAGTTCAGTGGCACGTGCCTATAATTCCAACTACTTAGGCTGAAGCAGGGGAACGCAAGGCCAAATCAAGCCCAGGCTACATAGGAAGTTCAAGTACAGCTTAGTTACACAGCAAAATCCTTTCTTTAAACAAACAAAAACAGGATTGAGGTTCAGTGGTAGGAATACTACCAAATACGTGCAATGCTCTGTGTTCAATCCACAACACTGAAAAGTCCTTAGGGCTAAGGATACCCCTCTGGTTCAGCAAATCATATAGCAAGCATGTATGAAATGTGGAGCTCAATGCACATGCACGCGCACACACACACAAATACACACACACTTAAGCTTAAAGCCATTGCCATCCTGGGAGGTCAATTAAATTGTGCATACATACCCCATAGGAACATTTTAATATGCTATCCTGAGATTAGGATTAGTCTTTCAAAGGAGTGAAAACCAGACACAGTAATATGTGCTTGTAACCCGAGCCTCAGCTAGCTAGCATGTTTAAGATCAGCTTAAGCTATATTAGAACCTGTACTGGCGCTAAAACTCAGGTCTTTGTGATTGCACAGCAAGCATTTACCAACTAAGCACTTCCCAAGCCTGCAAGTATTACTTTTATGCATTGTTGGTAAGTAGGCAAAGTGATATAGCTACATTAGAAGGCATGGGCAGTTTCATACGAAGTTAAACATATATGTATCATATGATCCAGTAATTCACTCCTACAGACAGAGCTGCTCAGCTTCTGAGTCAGGATTACACTCTAGGCAAGCTGACTGGAAACCCACTGTGGAACTCAGTTTTTAGTCCAAGCTAGTTTTTTTGTTTTGTTTTGCTTTGGTTTGGTTTTGGTTTTTCAAGACAGGGTTTCTCTGTGTAGTTCTGGCTGTCCTGGAACTCACTCTGTAGACCAGGCTGGCCTCGAATTCAGAAATCCGCCTGCCTCTGCCTCCCAAGTGCTGGGATTAAAGGTGTGCGCCACCATCGCCCGGCCAAGCCAGTTTTAAACCCATGCCATTCATCCTGTCTCAGCTTTTTTTAAAACAATATTTATATTATTTTATGCATATAAGCAGTTTGTGTACACGTATGTCTATGTGACACTTGTGTGCCTGATGCTCGAGATAGTCAGAAGAGGACATCAGATCCCCTATAGCTGGAGACTGCAAGCTACCATGTGGGTACTAGGAATCAAACCTTGGTCCTCTGCAATAGCATCAAGAGCTCTTAACCACTGAGCCTCTTCCCCAGCCCCTAAGCTCTTTTTTGAGGCAAGGACCCACCATGGCTGGGAACTCACTACGAATCTCATGAGATGGAGCTATCCTTTTATGTATTCATAATTTGGTGGAGGTGTTATTGGGAGGTGGTAATAAGGTGGGAGTGGGGTGGTCCCTAGTTGGAGGAAGAAGGTCACTCACTACCTGTCCTATATTTCAGCCTGGTTTCTTCCTATTTTCCTCCTCTCTCTGCTTCCTATTTTTCAAAGAGCTAAGAACAGTCTCCACCCTACACCACTGCTGTCATCTTCTGCCCAGGCACATGAAGCAAAGAACCATGAACTGAATCTTCTGAAATCATAGGCCAAAATAACCCTGTCATTCCTTCAATTGTTTATGGCAAGTATTTAGACACAGTGACTCAGTTACCCTATCTTAAAAAAAAAAAAAAAAAAAAAAAGTTACTGTTTATCATGGTATTCAAGGCTTTTGACACCAGACTTCAATTTTTCTTCTTTTCCCAGACAAAACTCCCTACCCCAGTTCTCTACCCACGTATTTCCTTCTCTTTTTCTCCCATACATACATACCAAACAGGCACACAAGCACACAAGCACACAGTCCAGATTTACTGAAACCTTCTGGAGTTTGGAACTGTTCTTCCCCGATTGTAGTCACCGTCCTTACCACTGTGTTTCCTGGGATTGACTACCTCATTCCAACCACCGAAGCCGACTACTGAAGATCTGCTCAACTCTCAGGTCAAACGTCCTCTGCAAGAATTCCCTCAACAGACCTATTCACAATTATTGAAAATACTTATCATCATAAAGCTGAACACTTTAGAGACCCTCTATCCAGGCCGATGGCTTTTCAATTCTGTTTATCACTGAGATTTTTATGAGAGCCTTCGGGGAAATACATTTAAGGCTGCTGTTTCAGTAAAACCTCAAACACTGATCCATTCTTGTCCTATCTTAAAATAAGAAAAAGATGCCAGGTATGGTGGTCATACTTGTAATCCTCACACTCAGTAAGACAGAGGTAGGACTGCCAAGTTTGAGGTCAACCTAGTACACAGTGAGTTCCAGGCCAGCTAGGGATCAAAGACCATGTCTTAATTTTGAAAAGGAGGGTCTATACATAGAAATTGCTTTCTCAATGTTACAGACTCAATGTCAATCAGTAGGCACTCTTAGTCATTCCCACTCATTAAAAATGTGCCCTGAGCACTGAGTTTGTACCAGACACTGTTCTAGCCCCTTCCATATACATAGTAACCCAAACAGACTACAGTTGTTAGGTGATCTTCAGCACCCTTCTGGAAATGATCTTGGGAAACAATAACCATATTGTAAACTTAACCAGATGTAGCTTCACTCCTTAAGCAAATCCATATATCTGGCACCTGAAAAGGAGCTACTGATTTAGCAAACACCTTTTTCTCCATAAATGAGCCAGGAAGTTTACTTTCGGCTGGCTCCATCAACTTTCTGGCCCTATAGCACAACAAGCTGGGGGACTTGATGAAGACCAAGAGAATACAGAACAAGCAGCAGAGGGCTATTATCAATGCCAGCTACTACACTAGGACATGACCAGTTACAGAAACTCCTACTTTGTTAAAAAAAAAAATATTTGCATAAGAATATATACACACATGCATGTGTGCACACACACATTAGGCAAATATCTTTCCTTTTAGTCTTTCATCGTGTAACATAAGATGTACTGACTTTCTACAGTACTGAAGTATTGTTAATTTCTATCGTAATTTAAGTTATACAATATCAGAAAGGTAAAAGCAAGTTATACATTTTGAGGATCATTAGCACATATTCTAGGTACACGTGCATGACATAAAGCTGCAGATAATGTAATAAGACTCTTGGGATACTCGATCATTTAGAGGTGGAGGAAGTGGTAATGAGCTTACCCGGGCGACTGAGAAGGAATATGGAGAAACAAAGGAGGAAAACAAGGCCTACCCTATCAGCATGGAATCTGCAGAATAAATGCAGGCTAAGCACCAAATGCTGATCTTAGACCAAAGCAGATGAGGTCTGAAGAAAAATGACAACTAGTTTTAGCAATATGAAAGTTACTATTAATTAAAAAAAAAATTGGGGTGGAGCATGGAGAGATAGTTCATAATGCTTGTTATTCTTAAAAGGACTGGGATTTGTTTCCCAGCACATAGCAGCTCACAATCATGTGTAACTCCAGTTCCAAGAAATGCATGCACATGGGATGATACACAGATACGTGCAGGCAGGCAGGCGGGGGGTGGGGGAGGAGGGAGAGGGAGGAAGATCCTCATGTACAAATAAATAAAAATAGATGTTAAAAAAGGTTTTATGTGTGATAGAGTCTATTTTATAAATGTTTTTTCCTGATTGAAAAATTCCTTCCTAGCTGGGCAGTGGTGGCGCACGCCTTTAATCCCAGCACTAGGGAGGCAGAGGCAGGCAGATTTCTGAGTTCGAGGCCAGCCTGGTCTACAGAGTGAGTTCCAGGACAGCCGGGGCTATACAGAGAAATCCTGTCTCGAAAAACCAAAAAAAAAAAAGAAAGAAAGAAAGAAAGAAAAAAGAAAAAGAAAAAGAAAAAAGAAAAAAAATTACTTTGAGATAAAAGGGAGCTCATAAAATTCCTAAGAATCTTGAAAAGCACAGAAAGCTCATAAAATTTAGAAGATCCAAGTCCAGTTACCTGGAGTCATATAATCTGCTGTGGGAAGGAGGAGATCCTTCCATGGTATAGGGCTGCCTAGGGGTCTCTGGTGATGACAGGCTCCAAAATCCTGACTCGTCCCTGCAGGGTAGATGCTTTCTCTGTGATTCAGCTGCTGGAGACTCACCCATGCTCCTGTAACCCCACTAAGCTCACTGGTTCACTGCACTGAACTTGGATGATACCGCTCCTCTGTTCTATCTCTGTCCTTTCTAGCCAGGAAAAGCAGAAACAAACTGCCCAGGAAAAGTCACACAACGAAGTTCTAAAAAGAGACAGTCTGATTGGAGAAGCTTCAGACAGAAGTGAGGTGAGATTAAAGATAATTGGGGGGGGGGGAAAGATGACTCAGTATGAAAGTATTTGCAGCTCTTGCAGAGGACCCAGATTTGATTCTCAGCACCCATGTGCTGGCTCACGACTATCCAAACTCTAGTTCCAGGGGATCAGGCACCTCTTCTGACCTCTGTAGGCACCAGGCCCATCTTTGGTGCACTTATTTTACACACATGCAAGCAAAACATCTGTACACAAAACAAAGTTAAGTAATGTTTTTAAAGATGGCTTATTTTGTTGATTATAATCATAGGAAGGTTTTTCTACTTAAAGAGTTGGGGAGAAGGGTGTGAAAGAGGTGCTATTTAACAAAACCACTTTTCTACTGCCAAGAACACGACACTGTGCATGCAGGAACTTTATCCTCCTGCCTCACCTCACAAGTGCTATCACCCTTTACTTTATTTTCCACGTGTATTTATCTGTATGTGGACACTCAGGGACCCTATCTACAATGGAGAGGTCAGTTCTCTTCTTCCAGTGTATGGGCTGTAGATCAAACTGAACCCATGGGGCTAGAGGCATGAGCCTTTACCTGTCTTCACTCTGGGCCCACTGTCTTCAGGTTTTGTCTCCCCCACACCCGAAGATAATCAATTCAGCTAGGCTTGCTGGCCAACACTGCAGAAATCTGTCTCCTTCCCTCCAAGTTCCTTTGAAGACTGGATTTACAAACATGCCACCAGGCCAAGCTTTTTCTGTGGGTTCTGGGGATCCAAACTAGTCCTCAAGCTTACCTCCCTAGATGTTTCGCTTCTCCTAGGGGTTTTGCAATCCTAGGAATTGAGCCCAGGGTCTTGCACGTGCTAAGAAAGCATTCTATCTGTGAGCTAAATCCCAGCCCTGTTTCCTGTTCTTGTTAAATACTGGAATGGCATGGAGATCTGGGGACTTCTAAGACTCGTTTTAGTTCTGACTTTGGATTCTATGCCCTTTCTAAATCCTCAGGTTTAGGTTGCTGTTTGCAGAACAAAGTCCTATTAAGGACACATATAAAAAAGGTTCAGGGCCCACAAGATGGCTTAGCAGGTAAAGGCTGCTTGCTGCCAGGCCTGATGACCTGGGTTCAGGGCCTGAGTCCCAAAAGTTATAAGGGACTCAACTCCTACAAGTTGTCCTGATGGCCATACAAAGTATGGCTGAGACACGCATGGGAGTGGCATAAACACACATCAGCACACTCTTCATAATTTACATTCATTCATTTATGGTGTGTGCATGTGTATGTGCACGAGATTTGAACTCAGATCCTCACAACTGCACAACTTTTACTAACTACTGAGCCATTTTCCTAGACCTTTCTTCACCAAAATTTTGATAATTGGCAGGAAGCTATTCATAAAATAGTCAGAAATATAAATTTTATAAAATCTTCAAAACTGCAATTATGCCAATTATACTTTACTAATTTTTATTTTTTATTTATATTTTTTATTTATTTATTTATTAGTTTTTTCAAGACAGGGTTTCTCTGTATAGCCCTGGCTGTCCTGGAACTCACTCTGTAGACCAGGCTGGCCTCAAACTCAGAAATCCGTCTGCCTCTGCCTCCCAAGTGCTGGGATTAAAAGCGTGCGCCACCACCGCCCGGTAATAATTTTTTTTTAATTTGTTGGATTTGTTTTCTTTTTAGGAGTGTCTGCTTGTATGTGTGTCAATTGTGTACCTGGTGTCTATGGAGGTCAGAAGACGGTGTTGTAATCCCTGGAACCAGAGTTACAGTCAGTTGTAAGACATCATTTGGGTGCTGGGAAGCAAACCCAGGTCCTCTGCAAGAGTAATCTCTCCAGCCTGTATAAAATATTTTTTAAATTTGTATTCTTAGCTCAGTGGTACAGAACTTGTCTAACATGTGTAAAGGCCTATGTTCAACCCTCAGGATTGCAAAACAAGCAGCATTAAGATAAAAACTGTATTATTCATCTAGAAATACTTTTATGACAAGATATTTACTTAAACAGGCTTTGTAGCGCTCTCTTTTAAAAAGAGACATGATCACACCAAAACTCGTTTATTTCTTCTTAAAAATTGTGTTCCTTTTTTTCATTAGGGTCTCACTGCTAAGCTTCCATCTCCATATGCAACCCAGGCTGGCCTTGAACTCTCACAGCACACTGTAACACACCTGGCTAAATTCTGTTTTTAATAAGACAACTACCTATCTTAATTAAACCTCAGGCAGTGTAGGAGAAGTCAGACCTCTTATTTTAAGTAATTTCAACTACTGCTACTTTTGTTTGGTATTTATTGTCAATAAAACAAAGATTCTGTTTAGAGGAAGTTAAGGAAAAGTGGTATCATGACCTTAATTCTCACACAGATGCATTTTATGCTAATTAACAATTACGGCTTTGTTTTTATGTAAGCCTCAATCCCAAAAGCCTTGGGTCCTTAAGACCAAAACCCAGCAACACAAAAAGAATTGCCTACAACTATTGTCTTTGTTCCTTGATAAAATTAGACAGAAAAATAGGGGAAATTTGGGGTCTTTTTTTTTCTTTTTAAGAAAGAAGTTTACCCAATGTCTTACAAAGAGCGGTGGGGGAGCAGTAAGGACATCTACTCACATCTCAGGCTACCTATCAGAAGGTGGCTTGGGAGAGGGGAGCACCTATGGAGCCAGCCTGAGGACACTTCAGATCCCCAGCCCAAACATAAGAGACTGGGCCTCACTGGGCCCTAGCGCTGCTGAGAAAGAGATAGGAGAATCCCTGGGGCTCACTGGCCAGCCAGTCTGGCCTAAAACACATGAGAAACCTTGCCTCAAGGGAGAGCACCTAATTCCTCTGGCCTCTACACCAGAGGGCACAGGCGTGCACACAAGAAAATTAACTCTTATTACAGAACATGCAGAAAGAATTAAGAAACTAACATTAACCATTTGCCCGGTAGAGTAATGGTTAAGGGCATTGACTTAGAGTGAATGACCACAGTGTGCGTCCCAACTCTACTATTAACTAGTTGTTCAATCTAGCCTCCGTATGTAAGCTCTAAGTCTCTGTATTAACTTCTCTAAAAGATGCAGAGACCATCCCTATTTCACAAAATAATTCACTTAAAATTCCTTATGATGATGCCAAGGTACACAGGTTCTCAAATACTTAACAAAAACGGAAGATAAAACACTAGCACATAGTTCAACCTCAGCAACAAAAAGGAATTATTATTACATACAACTTAGATGATGCTCAGAAGCATTGTACTGAAAGAAACTAGTATTAAAAGGCTATCTACAATATGATTCCACTTATATAACATTTCTTGAAGAAAAATCAAAAACCACAAATCAATCATTGCCGGTGGGATGGACTAAGTAATGTGACCACACAAAGCATGAGCAGCCATTACGCAGTCTGAGTACATAGGTTTAACCTATGCTGATCATACATTATCTGAAAGGAATAAAGAAGATGCTACTGTAATTTATATATAATTAACCCATGCTCATTTCTAACATATATGCCTACAGCTTCTATCAATATCTGATTTATAAATTCAAGAATAATATATATTACGGAATTTCTCATCAATTCTATGACCTATTAAATTGATTTCCACTGAAAACAAGAGATGGCAGGTATGGTAACGTACGCTTTAATCCCAATAGAGGCAGGCCTATTTGTGAGTCCCAGGCCAGCCAGGTGTGCACAGTGAGTTCTAGACTTACACAGTGAGACCCTGTCTCAAAGGGAAACAAACCAAATAAAGAGGGAAAACAAAACAAGCCCAACAACCTAGTGAGGGCTGCCAACATAGCTTAGCGGTAAGAGCCCTTGCCCAAAATGTGAGACCCCAAGTTTGATCTTCAAATTTCAAACCAACTAACAAACTATTTGTGGCTGGAGAGATGGTTAAGAGGGCTGACTGCACTTCTAGAGGACCCAGGTTCGATTCCCACATGGTAGCCCACAACTGTCTCTTTAACTCCAGCTCTAGGGGATCCAGAAATACCAGCAGGCAAAATACCCCTACACGTAAAATAATGAAATAAAACAATTTCTAAAGACTTATTTATCAGTACCCACTGAAGACATTCCAATACATGTCTTTCCATCTTGACCGTATCTACCCTATTGCAACCTCATCTTAGTCACCTATAATCTAGATTTTCTGAACATACCAGCTGAGAACACATCAGATGTGTCACCTCACCTTTCTTTAGCCATTCTTACGCAATACATCGCCTGTGACGTTTCTCTCCTCTGTGTCAATACATTTTCACTACCTTTTTTTCTCATGTTCCTGCAACACTATGTAGAGGATCTAACAGATGCACGAACAACGCATGCATTCGCTCACACACTTATACACCACAGCACACAAAGCACCAGAGGACGGACTCACTCTCTCTCTCTCTGTCTCTCTCTGTCTCTCTCTGTCTCTCTCTCTCTCTCTCTCTCTCTCTCTCTCTCTCTCTCTCTCTCTGTGACCTTTTTAAATGAGTTCCTATTGCTGCCCAGGACAGTCCCTGGCTCACTGTTTAGTGAGGTTCTTGAACTCTTGGCTCTCTTGTCCCCACCTCTCAAGTGATGCAATCAGACCCCAAATGTAGTAATATTCCTCCAGAGCTCTTGCTGTCTTTTTTGCTGAAACAGCTGAAGAGCACTGTATTTTATATCAATTGTTCATGCCTTGCTGGTTATTTCTTTTAGTCTAATGGTATTTCTACATCAGCATAGTTGCTTAATAAATATTTGCTAAATGATTCATAAGTTGAACTAGATAATTGGCTCATCAACAAGCCTTTTTCCCCCTTCCACATAATACACACTATTCTCAGGTAATTTCTGTTTAGGTTGAAACTAATACCTATAATAGATTACCTAAAAGTGGCCATTCCCATTACTTTTGTCCCCATGGACCTTTCAAGCCTAAATGGATACTGCCCCCACAAATTGAGAAGTAGGCCGGTAAAAGTTTCAGGCAAAGAAATATCTGGCAGAGAAGATAGCTCAGTGAGTAAAATGCTGGTGGCACAGGGAACTCACTCAGCTCAAATTCCCAGCATCCACAGAAAAAGCCGGGTACCTTAGTACTGAGGTGTGGAAAGGAGAGTTCCCAGAGGCTCGCTGGACCGTTAAAGCTTGGATGCTTAGCTTTAACTGCCAACACTATGGAGAATCACCAGAGAAGCAGACTTGATTCGAATAATAGAGATGAGAAAACCCGACCACTGTGGATAGATGGCTCCCTTCCCTAGGCAGGGGAGTCTGAACTGTACAAGAATAGAGACAGCAAGCTCACCAGTAGCAGGCATGCATGACTTTACTGTTCTCTGCCTGGAATCTGTAACTGTGGCTACAATATGATTAGCTGCTTCAACCCTGCCACCTTAACTTGCTGACAATGAAGACCTGTGGTGTGGTTTGAATGAGAATTTGTTCCATAGGCTCATATATTTGAATACCTGGCCCGGTTTGTTGTGCTATTTGGGGAGGATTAGGCCTTGTTGGGAGAGAGTATGTCACTGGAAGTGGGCTTTAAGAGTTTAAAGACTCCTAGCCCGGCAATGGTGGCGCATGCCTTTAATCCCAGCACTTGGGAGGCAGAGGCAGGCGGATTTCTGAGTTTGAGGCCAGCCTGGTCTACAGAGTGAGTTCCAGAGACAGCCAGGACTACACAGAGAAACCCTGTCTAAAAAAAAAAAAAAAAAAAAAAGAGTTTAAAGACTCCTGCCATTTCATGTTTGCTTTCTCTGCTTCATGCTTACAGCAGAGGACGCAAGCTCTCATTTTTCTGCCCCAGCCACCATGTCTGGGCTAGCTGCCAAGCCTCTGCTTTGCTACTATGGACTCATCCCTCTGGACCTGTAAGCCAAAATAAACTTTCTTCCTTATGTTGCCTTGGTCATGGCGTGTAGCACAATAGAAAAGTACCTCATACAGACAGGAACCTGAGATTGTGAACTAAATGAAACTTTTTCAGTAAGGTGCTTCTATCTGAGTATTTTATCACAGCAGCTGTGTCTCCTAGAAATGTCAAGAAAGCTATACCCATGAAATCTCAACAACACTGCTCACCTAAACAAGACTGGAACAAGAACACCACTAGTAGTCATGGGACAATGGACAGGGAAATTTTCACAGAGCCCCAAACCTAGACAGAGAACAACCAAAGAGTACTAAGAATGGGAGAAACAAGTTTCCCTAGAGAAGAGCGTCCCAGTGGGTTATCAAGTGGTCAGCCCTGAAATCACATATATACAAGTAACACTATATGGACTGAACAGAGTGTACATATGTATTTAGGAAAGAAAGAAAGCAAGAAGGAGAGAGTATGTGTGAGTGCAATTAAAAGAAAGGAAGCCATAATTTTTTTTTTTTAATTTATTTTTTTGGTTTTCGAGACAGGGTTTCTCTGTGTAGCCCTGGCTGTTCTGGAACTCACTCTGTAGACCAGGCTGGCCTCAAACTCAGAAATCCGCCTGCCTCTGCCTCCCAAGTGCTGGGATTAAAGGCGTGCGCCACCACCACCCGGCCGCCATAAATTTTAGAGAGAGAAGCAGTACATGGAAGAGGCTGGGGGAGGGAAAGGAAAGGGGAAATGATGTAATTATTATTAACCTCTGGCCTCCACATGGGCACACATGGGCAGAAGCACTCACACACTTACAAATATGCATACACCACACACACAAATAATAGAGGAATATACAAATAAGATAGTTAACCTAGGCTTCGCTTGTGACGTTTCATAATGCTGTCTATGCAGATACCTCTGCCTCCTTTTTGCAAATAATAGAGCGACAACTCCGGAAAGTTATAAAGTTTGAGAACCTGGTACTGAAAGAACAGAGAGAATGCTGGTTCTTATTGTTGCCCAGAAAAGCTCCACGAGAGGTACAGTGAATGGCCTGGGCCCAAATGAAGCAAGCACAGGGAAAAGGGGGCCAGGACTCATCTGGGAAGTGACTGCAAACTTGAATGCTGTGGTGATTTGATTAGGAATGGACCCCATAGGTTCATAGAGCTGAATGTTTGGTGCCAAAAAATGGCACTATTTGGAGGTGTG
The DNA here is from genome assembly GCF_011762505.2 of Arvicanthis niloticus. NCBI lineage: Eukaryota > Metazoa > Chordata > Mammalia > Rodentia > Muridae > Arvicanthis > Arvicanthis niloticus. The sequence continues at coordinate 40,742,650 of NC_047660.1, forward strand.
GCCTTACTAGGGGAAGTGTGTCACTATGGGTGGGCTCTGGATTTTCAAAAGCTCAAACCAGGCCCAGTGTCTTTCTCTCCTGCTGTCTGTGGATCCAGATGTAGAGCTCTCAGCTACCTCTCCAGAATTATGTTTGCCTACATGTCACATGCCTGCATGTCACCTGCCATGACAATAGACTAAACTTCTGAAACAATAAACCAGCCCCAATTAAATGTTTCCTTTATACGAGCTGCTATGGTCATGGTGTCTCCTCGCAGCAGCAGAACACTAAGACAAATATCACGGAAAAGATTTAGTAGAAAAGGGTAGACAAGAGATAACATCAAAAGTAAAGGAAGGGGGAAGGATAGGTCATAAAATGCAGCCAAAAGACATATCTTCTTTCAGCAGTTCATCTGCAGGAAGCCATGCTGTCTCCTAAACCAGGGTCTTCTTTACCCATACAGAAGACTGAACATGAAAACTCTTCTGTTGAATGAGAGTCTCTTTATCTTCAGAACATCAAGGACTCAGCTATGTTTCAGCAACAACTTTGAATACAGCATTAAATTCTTCTTCTCTAGAGTGTTCCTAGAAGGATCTCTTAAGTTGCTCATGATTTGGGAGAGGATTTGCCATTTTTGGCTTTGGAATATCTTGGGGTGTTCTTAAAGCACAGCAGTAGAAAGACACTCATCTTTTCCAGATTGTATGAAGTTGTGGCCGTCTCTCATTTGATCCAATTACCAATGCCTTTGGCTCTGCTTCCTTCCTTAATCTAGTCTCAAAAAGTCAGATCATCCCACTCTTGGGCATCAAAATTATAGTTCCTCCTCTCATGGAAAATTAAAGTTCTTATTAGATGCTGACCAGGACTGAAAGATCCTGGTCAGCATGCCGCTATGATCTTATCTTAGTGTTTCCTGCTGTTCCCTGACCTCTCCTTGCTGTCTCATGAATACACCAGGCATTCTTCTGACTTGAGTCTTTGAACAAGCTGTCCCAATGCCTAGGGAGTTTTTCTGTTAGATGGTCACAGTTAAGTCTCTTACTTCTTGTTGTACATTGGTGTGGTGGCAGCTACCAGTTTGTTCACTTTTCTCTGTATGCAACATGACTTTGCCTGCCTTCTAATCAAGAAGTAGAAGTGTAAGCAGGGTATGGTGGCTCAGGCTTATAATTCCAACATAGGGGAGGCTGAGGCAAGAATTCTGCCTCAAGTTCAAGGCCACCCTGGGTGACAGTCCAAGCTTCTGTCTCCATAGCAAAGAAAAGAAAGAAGGACTCAACTTCACCATGCAGTAATACAGGATCAGCCTAGTGACTTGCACTAGCCATGGAATAACCAAACCCTATCAAGGAGAGGCTCCAAGTCACATGTGTACCCCCCTCACACTTCTCTCTTCTCTCCTCTGCTCTTCTCTTCCTTCTTCCTCCCTCCACCCCCACTGCATATCTCTATGTAGCTCTAGCTGTCCTGGAACTCCGTATGTAGCCCAGGCTGGTAGGCTTGCCTCTGCCTACTGAGTGCTGGGATTAAGGTATGTGCCACCACATTCAGCTGATAGGTATGCCTTTTCTTGCTGCTGAAAGCACCTTTGTCACTATTGAAATATGTGTATCGCACAGAGAAAGGGCCTAGCCACCCTAGAATATGTATCTACTCTCAACTGAGTTGATCTAAATGTGAATACCCAGGCAAGCAACATAAATATGCAAAATTATCTACTTGCTCAAAAAGTATGACTTGCCCTATGCTATGCTGCACACCCACAAAACCTAACTAAATAAATACATTATTGACTTGGCTGTGGCCACATGGTTAATAAAATAAACCCAGGAGTTAAGAAGCCCATTATCAAGCCAGAATTTTTGCCCTTTCTATAAAAGATCTCAAATTTTACTGTTCTTTCTTTTTAAAGATTTATTTATTCATTTTATATACGTGAGTACACTGTTGCTGTCTTCAGACACACCATGGAGAACGGTACATGCTATAGCACATATTGGCATGGGGAGTGAAGTCTACGAAAGCTTTCAGAGACAGTTCTTTCCTTCCATTGTGGGTTCCTGGGATGGAACATAGTTGTCGGGCGGGCCTGCATGGCATCCTGGTTAGTTTTTTGTCAACTTGATACAAACCAGTAGTATTTGGTAAGAAAGAACAGCAGCTGAGGAAATGCCTCCAGCAGATTGCCTGTGGGCAAGCCTATGGTACATTTTCTTGATAGACGATTGATAAAGAAGTTCGTAGCCCACTGTGGATGGTGTCATCCCTGAGCAGATGGACCCGGGGTTGTATAAGAAAGCAAACTGAGTGAGCCAAGAGGAAGAATCTAATAGGCAGAGTTCCTCCATGGCCTCTGCTTCAGTTTCCACCTCCAATTCCCATCGGGATGAACTGTGATATGGAAGTGCCAGCCAAGTAAACACTTGCACACCCAAGCTGACTCTGGTCACGGTGTTTACTGCAGTACAGGAGCCTAACTAGGATGCACAGTAAGGGCTTCTACCCACTGAGCTTCTCACCAGCACTATTCTAAACATTAGAATTAAAGAACCCAAGGAGGCCTTTTCTATATCTAAGCATAGCTGTTCTTTCTCATGATACCTTCTGGGTGGTTAGCTGTGGCACAATGAACCTAAGCATCTCCTTCCCAGCCACCAGCTGTCAAAGCTGACTACAGTAACAGTAAAGGCAAGCTTCAGACGTTCTATGAGAAGTGCATGGCCACAGAAGTAGCTGCTAGAGCTCTGGCTGAAGAGAAGAAGGGTTATGTGGTACAAATCAATGGTAGAACAACAAACAAGGTTTTCCTATGAAGCAAAGAGTCTCGACCCTGGGCAGATACTGCATATCGGATATCCTGCATATCAGGATTATATTACAATTCACGACAATAGCAAAATTAAAGTCATGAAGTAGCAATGAAATAATTTTATGGTTGGGGGTCATCATCATATAAGGAACTTTGTTAAAGGCTGAGAATCACTATTACAGACCAAGGAGAAGTGAAAAGCAAATCCGAGTTCACACTGGATATCAATCTGAGCTTATTGTGAGGGAGCTGGGAATGATGGGACTGACACATACCTCTGTTCCTTGGCAGTGGGGCCCAAAAGAGCTAGCAGAATCCAAAAGCTCTTCAGTCTCTCTAAAGGTGTCAGTGTCTACAAATATTCTGTGAGAACGCCCTTAAACACAGACAGTAAGAAGCCCAGGACCCAAGCATCTGAGATTCAGCATCTTGTCACTCCGAATGTCCTGCGACACAAACACTGACATATGTCTCTGAAGAAACAACACACTGATAAAAATAAGGAGGCTGCAGAACATACTAAACTTTTGGCCAAGAGAATGAAAAATGCCAGGAACAGACTGCCAAGAAATGTCAACTGTTCTTGTTGAGATCTTCTACTTTTTTTTTGTTTTTTTTGTTTTTGTTTTTGTTTTTGTTTTTGTTTTTTCGAGACAGGGTTTCTCTGTGTATCCCTGGCTGTCCTGGACCTCACTCTGTAGACCAGGCTGGCTTTGAACTCAGAAATCCGCCTGCCTCTGCCTCCCAAGTGCTGGGATTAAAGGTGTGCGCCACCACCATCCAGTGAGATCTTCTACTTCTAAGTCTCGGTCCAGTCAAAAATAAGTCTTTAAGAGAAACAAAGGATCAGACATCATCGGGGCAGAGTGAATGGGGCCAAAGCAAGAGGGAGAAGGTAAGGGAGGAAAAAAAAAAAAAAAAGATCAGACATAGGAAGAGATGCAAAACTAATCTGCTACAAAGACTTAGAATTCTGACAGTTACAACACAATGAAGAAGCTGCCAGAATTCACTACCTTCTCTGCCTTTGCTGTCATGTCTGCAGCACCTTCAGGATTCTGCTGAAGTCCAGCCGAAGAACAGTGTAGAAATGCAGAAGTCTTTAAAAAACAGAGAGAAAAAAACGAGGTCCAGGTCAACCGGGGCTATAGAGAAAGACCCTGTGTCAAGAAATAAAAATTTTAACAGAGATCAGAGCTAGGCCATAGGCTTAGTGGCCCACACCTATAAGCCCAGCACCGGGAGGCTGGGGCATAAGGGTGGTGAGGTC